>NC_080022.1:129847750-130447750 GCF_030020395.1 Manis pentadactyla | reverse complement strand
GCTTCAGATGGCTGTTTCTGGCCTGCAGTTCCTGCCACTTGCAAACTCTTCACACCACAAACACATAGCTTTTCTTGTTCTGGGAGCTCTCAAGAGCTTACTCATCTTATCTAGAGTCAGAAAGAGGCGAGATGAAAGCAGGCAATGAAAAAAGAAAAACGGGAAGATGTGGCTGTTTGGAGCAAAAACAGAACATCAGATGGCCCCCAGGAGTCCTGGGTGTTCTGTTCAGATCTGTGCAAAGCCAGCTGTGTGACCACAACAATCATGTCCTCTCTCTGGATGCAGTTTGCACTGAGGTAAAGGGTCAGGGTTAGATGATGTGATCTTGATTCGGCTCCTTCTCTAACATTCAATGACTCAATTATTCTAAATGGGGTAGCGTGAAGGAAAAGAAGAAATGGAAGAAGAGAGGGTGGCAGGCAGGTGGGTAAGTCTTAAAAAAGGAGGGGGAGGGAGGATGAGGAAGGCTGCACCATGAAAAGGAAAACAACACAGGTTTGCAGAGTATTCCTCACAGAGGTCTAAGTAATCTCTACAGTTATCATGATTACAGTTACAGTCATAAATGACTGAAGTTCTAATTAACTTCTTAAAGGGCAGCATCTTGCAGATGAGTCAGGAAGGCTCTCCCCCTGATGCCCCACTCTCAGGACACATGAGGATCCCCCTCATGTGAGTTCATAGCTCTGGGGAGCCAAAGGGCAGGTCAGGGGAAGCACTTGGGCTGTGAGTCTGGCCAACTGGTGTGTTGAAGCGCCCAGGACAGCCCAATGAACGCCCGCTGAGGTTGGCCTGGAGAGATGGGTCCTGAGCATCAATACCCATGTGCTCTGAATTTGCACAGCAGCAGCATCCCGGTCACCATACGACCAAGGGATTCCCAGCCGCTTCCTTAAACCAGCTGCACTGTGAGCTGAAGCCTTCTCATCCATAGAAGAACCAGTGGGACTTTCCTGGCTCCCTTTTCCTGTTCTCATCTCACCTGGCTTTGCTGTGGCTCTCCTAAAAGCCACTATTAGCTCACTCCTGCTTCTCCTGGCCCCCAGGGTGTGTGCGGATCTCTGATCCTGTGCCCCCTCTCTTTGCTTGTCTCAGAACTGATCTGGCCCTTTTTTCCCTAGCTCTGATCTACAGAGTTCTTTGGGTCTGAGTCCAGAGCCGAACAACCAGCTAAGTAATTGCCTACACATGGCACAGAATATCCTGCCCCTTGCAAACTGTGAGGATTCCACTCTAGGGCTTCACTGAAGGACCCCTGTGCTAATATTCGTGTTATGTTTACAGCATTGAGAATGGTGGTGGTGGAGGGGGAGCATGTAATTGTGAGTGAGGAGTAATAATTTTCGCTCTGCCCTTCTAGGTTCTTGGCTCCCCATATTAAAAACAGATTAACAGGAGAAAAATAGACAGAAATTTAATAACATGTAGACCCCCTGTATACATGGGAGAGACACAGGAAAACTGAGTAACTCTCCAAAATGGGTCAAGTCACCACCTTAAACACCACCTCTAGTTAAGACCAAAGATGCTGTGGGGGTGGGGGTAGGCAGCTATGGGGGGCTATCAGGAAAGGCACAGTAAACAGGGGTAAGATTGTTATGCTGATTTAAGTCTTTGCCTTCTCTGTTTATAAGAGTTTCTAGAGATTTAGTCCTCCTTCTCTTCCTAGTACAGTGAGGAAGCGGCAGTTACGAATTTATAAATGGAGATATTTCTTACAAAAGGCTAACTTCTACTCAGTTTTCAGTGTTTTCCTTTGCTGTTTCTTAAAGGTGATCAGCCTAAAATAACCCTTATGTCAAAGAGACATATTTTGGGGTGGCAAATTCTGCTCCCCTTCTTAATCAATTCAAAGACAATTTCTGGAAAGAAATCAGTTGCAAATCTTTTCGGGACTTAATAGCGCTAAAAAAAAATTTCCGGTAATCCAAGCCATTGCAATTTCTCACAAAGGCCTACAAGTTATTTGGTATTGGTTTGCAATCTATCTTAAGAAAAACCTGAATCCAGAATAAGATAATCCTCAGAACTGTAACATATGAGGTCATATTGGTTTGGTGTCCCCACATTGTCTGAAGGACAGTGGGTGGATGTGAATCAGAGAACATGGAACAAGAAAAATGAGTGTTAAACCAGTTGGGGTGGCTACCTCTGAAATAATGCAACTGGGGGTGGGGGAGTTTAAAGCATCTCCAATGACTATGGAAAACACAAGAACATCCCAGGAAAGTCTGTGATACTGTTAATGGATTTACAGTAAATTCATAATGTAGGATATGGAAAATACTAGCAGTTTCCTTAGGCAGAAATTGAGATCAGTGGCATTAGCAAAGGTGTATGATGGTGTCATCATACAAACCCTGCTTAGCTCCTGCTGGCCAGCCTTTCTGTGCACTGGGCTCACCTCCCATTCTCCACATTCACTATCCACTTTTAGGACAATTTGTGTTCATGCTTTTCCACTCTTTTTGTTTATGGATGAACACCTTATCTTTCATGAGCCAGTTCGGTACTCATCTCCACTGAAAAATAAAATAGCTACTCTTCTCCACCCTTTCCTAAAGCCTCCCCACTCCCCTGTGCCTGAGGTAGGATTGCTGCTCCTTTATCTTTGTTCCCATAGCACTTTGTTCAGCTTGTTATCGTCTTAGCTTATAAGTATTTGTTTGACTGCTAGTCATTTGCTTACCTTGGTAAACCATGAATTATTTGAGGTCAGTAATTACTTAGTGTAGTAGGTGTTCAATAAATGTTCGACCAACCACATTTAAGGGAGTACTAGTGAAGGCCTTCAGGTCGGTCTCAACACAGCCACCACCGTCTTGGCCATTCGCATCACTGGAGTCACAACAGGGCTCATAAGCCTGCAGCAGTGTCTGTGTCTCCATCAATACGGCTTAGCAGATTTGGTATCTGGTCATGAATACAAGTCCCAACCCTATCCCAAACCTTCAGAGTTGTCTTAGTGCCATCTTCATATCCTTGGTCTCAGTTTCTCCATCCATGAACTGAGACATTTGGACTAAATAAACTATGAAACTTTCGCTTACTAAAGACCCGGCATCAGCCCCATCTTCCATGAGCTGAAGTCAGTTTATAAAATAATTGTACCTCCATCACCCTTGACATCAATTTTGTTCCTCTTTGATGTTTAGGTATGGGGGTAGCTTCGCTGTCGCTCTTGGATTTGTATTGTGTTTTGTTTTGTTTTTGGCAGCTGCTCTTTTGACACTGACATTCCCTAATGTTTTGGGGTTTGGGGTTTTTTTGTTCCTGTTTTTACTTACAAGCTCCTAGGTCTTGGTAAGTTAAGGAAGCTTTTCTGAAATTCACCACACAGGAAGCTGTGCTGAACTTCTCTCAGGGCCTCCCAGACCCTTTCCCATTAATTTCCTTTAATTCTCTTTAGCATGTTTCTGCAGCAGACTCAGAAGCAGAGAGAAATTCTACTGCAGCGAATTTAACACCTGCAAGTTTGGGGAGTTGGTAGAGAAACCACATCAATAAAATAATCACTTGCTTTCTCAGAGATTTTAAATTTGAACCCTTTAAAGGTTAGACTTCTGTTATGGATTTCAACTTATGTTTTTCCATCAAGTCATAATGCTCTTGTCTTTTCAAATGTAAAGAGAGACAGAAAAAAATATGAATGAAACCACTTTCTGTCTGTGAATGGCCACAGTCAAGAAGGCATTCTGAGGTTTCAGAGGTGGTGTGGCTGTTCTTTTCCAAGCACCATAGCTCTAGCCTTGCAGGGAAGCTGCTCTGAGGTCGGCCCGGGAGCGGGGTGAGGCCCTGTGGTTTGGAGGTTCATTGGGTGAAGGCGGAAGCTCTGTGCGGTTCAGAGGTGCGTGAGCATGAAGTGCAGCGAGAAGAGGTGGGCGGGAAGACCGTTAGAGGCTTGAAGTATGGAGTCTGTGGGGAGTGAGTGCTTCTTCTCATGGGGCAGGGAGGTCATTCCCTCCGCCATCAAAAAACAAACAAAAACCCAAGGGAGAGGCAGGGAAGAAGGTTCCAAGAGCATCACTAGGAGAGATTGCCAGGCCCTACGGGAAGGAGCTGAATACTACACTTGGGCCAGGGCACACCCAACAGTTCTTAGGAGAATCTGGCCCTGGTAATCATTACACACACATCCTGGAAGTGGTAGGAACCCGGTAACAGACACCCTGTTTTCTGGAGGTTTCTAAAAGAAGGAGAAGCCCTCAGCAGGTGGGCAGTGGGGACTGTGGTATAGTATGCCTGACAGAGTATGGAGGGGCTGCACCCCACACCTCCAAAGCTCTCCAAAAGCAAGAAGAAGCATTTAGTCATCACAGAGCATCATGTAGAGGACCACTGAAGCCAGAAGAGCAGACAGGTGCTGAGAATGTGCCCAGGCTGAGGCCAGGCAAACAAGGTGATACCCGTCAGGATCAAGGTCAAGGCGAGGACCACTGGCAGATCCCAGGGGAGACCAGGAAGATATCAGTGATAGAAGAGGCTGTGATGGGGCTGCACATCACCCCAGGAAAACCTTGCACACATCTACACAGGTGCCGCCACGTTTCTGTAGACCAGCAGAAACGGGTGGACGCAATGAGCCCAGCATGCTTCACAAAGCTGATGGGGAGGTAAGGTCATCCCCAGTGTCCCTTTCATGACTCTCTACCTTCCTACAAGAATGACACATGGAACTGTGGTTGGGAGAAGAGAAGCCACAAGGGGACCATGGACCCCCAACATTGTAAGGGCGAGTATAAGAGCAGACCCCCTTCCCTCTGTACCACTGCCAGACCCCACTGCTGATTAGGAGATAAAGGACTTAAAATAGCATATTTGACCCCAGCCTTAATCCAGACTGGACTTTAAACAAACAAAAGCTACCAGAAAGTTACACAGTTGGCCCCAGCTGTGGCTAAGGGCTTAGGTAGCAGATTCAGCAGAGTGTGGTTAGAAACACTGATGGGAAAAATAAAGCTGATTGATGTTCAGAACTCACTAAATTCTGACTGCAGAGCAAATGGTTTTTCAGGAGGTCAAGATGAGGAATAAATGTAGTAATTATTACACACACACACTTGGCAGAATCAAACTTCCTAAAAATTCTCCTCAATCTAACTTTTCTTCCAGCAAATTTTCACACATGTGGCAGCTGTTTAAAAAAATGTCCCCTGCTCTCTACACATAGTCATCTCACTATTGCATGGCCTCCCTGGAAAAGTCAACATTTGCCAGTGCTCCTGACCCACACACCCACATGTGCCCTGGAGAGCAAGTGGAATCCCTCTGCTCAGGCTGAATCTCTTGAGAGGAGGTGCCCTGTAGGAAATCTGGAGAATGTCCCTCCTTTTGTCTGTTTTGGCTGCTATAACATAAATACTACTTAAACAACTGGCTTAAACAACAGTGTTTTGTCTCACAGCTCTGGAGGCTAGGAAGCCCAAAACCAAGGGGTTGGCAGATGTGGTGTCTGGTGAGAGCCCCTCTCCTGTTTTATAGACGACGTCTTCTCACTATGCCCTCACATGGTAGAAAAGCAGGATCTCTGGGGTCTTTTATAAGGACACTAATCCCATCATGAGGGCTCCATCCTTCTGACCTCATCATTTCCCAAAGGCCCCAAGTTCTAATTCAGACACATTGTTGGGTAGGCTTTCAACATATGAATTTGATGAGGGACACAAACATTCAGTCTGTAACAGTCAATCTTTACCTAGTTTCATTCCTTCCTTTCTTTGGTGACTTGCTCATTCATGGTATTAGTCCACTTGTCTATTTCTATCCCATTTTTTAAATTGTCTTATAAAAGTGCTTTCCAAAGTAAGAATATTAGTCAGAATATTGTCATATATGATACAAATATTGTTTTCTGGTTTGCTGCTTATATTTCAACCATGTTATTATTGTTGTTAATGTTTAAATGATTCGGTAATCACATATATCAATCATTCTATTATTTCCAAGCACTCCAGGCAAATATATTCTCTGTTAATATCTTTCTTCTTTCTCTGCTTCTGAATTACACTCAGTTGCCTCGACTCTGGGTCTCACACCAGCCTTCCTTTCTGCAGTTGGGAGGAGGACTTTAGCAAGCAGTCCTTTCACAGATAAGAAATATAGGGGACACACTTACTGGGTCCTTGTTTGTCCATACATATCTTTTTTTTTTTTGGTCTTCATTTTATTGATTGCTTAGCTAGTTATAGAATTCTAGATTCAAAATAGCTTAGAAATTTGAATATATTGCTCTTCTACCTAAAACCCAGTGTTGCTGACCAGAAGAAGATGTATCTTTACCTTTTCCCATGAGTGACCTCCTTTTTCTCTCTAGAAGTTTCAAGGACATTCACTTCATCCTTTGAAGTAGGAGACTTCAGCAGGATATATCTATATGTGGCTTATTTTCTTATTTATTCTTCTATATACTCAATAGATATTTAATCTTAAGAGTTATGTCTGCTTTTGCCCAGGGAATTTTATTTTTATCTTTAATGTCTATAGTTATGTTTTACCTTCTTATGCTCCTGTTCTTTCCTTATAAGTCTATTAGATTGCCATCAGGCCTCCTAGATTTGCCATTTGTGTTTCCTAACTTTTCTCTTATATTTTATTTTATCCTTTTGCTCCAAGTTCTGAGAGTGCTCCTTACTTTTATTTTCCAGATCAAAAACTTAATATCTGTCCAGTTCATTATTCACCCTACCTACTGAAATCTTTACTCTCGCAGTAACATCTTAATTTTGAAAATTTTTTATCTTATCCTGATTGGTACCTTTTCAAAAGAGACTGCTCTTGATTTGTGGTTAGTTTCCACCCAGATCTCTAGGCAGAAACCAGAAAGTTTTTAAACAGTTCTCTTCTTCTCTTTGATTATCATTTTTCTCCCTCTGGGATATTTATTTTGTGTTTACTGATCCTTCTCTTTCTTTTTCATGCTTCTGAGCTTTTTTTTAAATGCCTTGTTTTTCATGGCTTTGTTTACGAATGCCCTTTTTAAATGAAGATCTACTTTCATATGTGCAGATAATTGGTGTGCATTTCCTCAGAAGTTTTGTATGTGTTTTTCAAACAGACCTCTTTCTATGGCAGCAAACATAATTATAGGTAGACTCCCTTTTAACATTTGGGGAGCAGGAACAGGAAATAGGCTGGGGACCCGCGTAGTCACCAGGGCATACTCATATTAGAATAGAGCCCCTGAGTGCTTCAGTTTTCCTCTGGAACACTTGCAGTCCCCAAGCCCCTCACCAGGCACTCTCTCAGGGTAGATTACAAATGGATGCAAATCATTTGTTAACTTCTCTCATTGAAAGGTGGAGTCTGATCACCCCTTCTTCGAGTCTGTAGGGATCAATGTTTGCTTTGACCCATAGAATACAGCTAAGAGGACACTGTCAGTTCTGGGCCTGGGACATCTCTCACTTCCTATCTCTTAGAACACTTGCTCTGGGAACACATCAGCCCCATCATGTGAAAAGTTCAACTACCGTGAGACCATCATGCTGTGAGGAAGCCAAGGCTAGTCACATGGAGAGGCCACAGGGAGAGACAGACGCCTGACCAGACCCTAGATGTCCAAGCCTCTTGGATGGTTTGCATGCAGACATCAGACATGTGAATGAGGAAACCTCAGGATGACTCCACCAGCCCCACCCCCCCATCTGCCTGCACCTACCTGACAGAGCGAACCACCAAGCTGAGCCCAGCCCAGTCAACCCACAGAAGGATGAGAGATGGCAATAGTGTTGCTTTTAACTAAGTTTCAGAGGCTTGTTACAAAGCAATGATAATAGATCACCCATTTCTCAGAGCAAGAGATCAATTACTTTCTCTAAAAAGCAGTGTTTAAGCTTTGGCCCGAGGATAAAAGCTGTGGCTGCTGGCATCTCTGTTTAAGAGAATAAGATTTGCTGACATAGTCTTAAAATGCAACTCTTCAATGCAAAACTTGAAGATGACCTCTAGGCCTGTTCTTGCAAGGACTCTCACTTGGATCCTCTCTGGGCTCCTGTAAAGGACCACTGCTTAGCTCTGGTGCCTGGACTGTGATTTCTTTTACTCTTTCTCTGACAATCAGATAAGACAACACGATAGCTTCTACATAGTCCTCAAAATTTAAGAGCTACTAATGATATCTATTTCCTTTCCTCTGCTCCATTATGGGATGTGTGTGTGTATAATTTCAATGTACACTTGGAGAATGTGGATGTCCAGGCTGCCTTCTTGAACCAGAAACCCATTAAATTCCTAAACAGAACTCAGTGGTAAGAGAGCTCATCTTGTATCTGAGATAGCTTTAGGAATGCTGGAGAAGAATGTGCCCTCTGCTAATATCCCATAAAAATAATTATCTGGTGGAAATTCATGCAAAAATGTGCTTAAACGAATATTCCTAAGGGACTCCGGTGTGTTTGCCCATGTTGCCAAAGGCTGGCCTCGCTTCTCACATACACTGGAGCAGTATTAGGACAGCCTCAGAGAGTAGGGGAAAATACCACCAGGTTTTATGGAAAGCTGGAAAGATTTAGAGGCATGTCCTCCATATTTCTGTGAATTTGAAGTTTGCATTTTATGCTGCAGGTGCTTTCGGTGGGGGGAGAGAACCAGAAAAGTAACTGGTTTTCTGCTTGAATAGGTAGAAGAGATGAGATAAATCTCTCAAAGTAGAGAAATACTGAGCAAGTGTTGTCCCTGGGTTGCATGCGAGGGTTCAAAGGCGCTGGTGAGGAGCAAGCCTGTCTGAGGGAACAGCCCGAGGTGACTTCTGTGGGGAGTGGGAAGACTTTTATTAGCTCCAGTTGCTTGTCGTGCTTGTCAGAAATTTCTTCAGATACAAATAACTCTTATTTGAGATTTTAGGGGCTTAATTGGCTTCTGTTTCTATTTTTAAGCCATGAATCCTATGGCCTGTAACGTCTACGGGCTGATTTTTTGAGAGAAGGGGAGAGGGATCTGGGAGAAAAATTCCCAAGACTGAAAATGAGAAATGAAAGAATTGGACAGCTGACAAGCTATGATGAAACAGACAGTTTCCCTAGGAATGCTATAAATTTGGTGCCTCTTAAAATTGATGTAATTTGAGTATTGTTATTTGGTGTACAAGCACAACCTATTACACAGGCAGTGAAGCAGTAATAGAAGTCCACAAGATTGGGTGCTAACCTGTTCTCTCACCCAGAATATTCAGTTCTGGCCCAAAGTTAAATGTTCCATGCAGCTAAACCACTGCCTCATAGTTTACCATACCCAATCACCCTAGAAAGCCAGAGATTATCACCATCATCATCATCATCATCATCATCATCATTAATGTCAGTATTATTATTATTTGGACAAGCTTCCTGGATGTTTGTCCCCTAAGCAACTCATCAGATCGTTGCCCCTGCCTACTCGATGCATGTCTCTTCCTCAGAGCATTCCAGTAGATACAATAATCCCCACTCTGTTTTATCTTCAGTGATGTTTTAGTGACACTATTGGGTTGGTGGCCCACACAAATGTTCCATTGGCCAGCCTCTTAATCTGGCTAGGATATGGTCTGACTTCCAGAAGAGTAGAATCATAAGAAATGAGTCAGTGAAGGCTTAAGAAGGATCAGACATAGCTCCACCTAACAGTCAGTAGAGCTCAGGACATACCATTGTTAAGACTGCTCTGTCTGGGTAGGCTTGCATGGTTTCCCCCCAACCCTCTGTCTTCTGTAGCAGTTATTTTCAAACTTCAATAGGTTTAAAAATCACCCTGGAAATTCCTCATGCTGTACACTAAGATGTGTGAATTTGCGTTGCTGTATGAACCTCAATAAAATAAATTTAAAAATAAATAAAAGTAAAAGTCACCTTGGGAGTCAGCTAAAAAGTCCTATCACCAAAAATTCTGATTCACTGGCTTTGGAGTGAGGCCCAGAATACCATTTCTAATAAGGGCCCCTTCCTAGTGAATTCTGATGCAATAAGACTGACTTCACACTAAGATATAATAGGTACACATACAAAATAAACCTTACATGACCTGGAAATCTGGGTATATTCATTTAAAATGAGGAGGAGATTTTTAAAAAAAGGGAGAGATTGTGCAGCTCCACAATCAAATGGAGTGCAGAGGCAAGAACCCCAAAGTCAGGAATGAATGGTCTTATCAAAGCAGGGCAAATTAACCTATCACGGGCAGTTGCAGATAACAAAATAAGGACTCCTTTGGGGACAGCTGGTTATGCTAAAAAATAATCCTTGGAGAAAATGCTCCTGTAGGAGGCACCTGTGAGCCATGAGGAGCAGATTATTTGAGGATTAAGAGGATTCATAGTTTCATCAATTCAGTCTAGAGAATGAATAAGCCATCAAGTGGTTTGTGTCCTTAGGAGAAACATCACAGAAAACGGAAATGGGAAAGGATCAGGCTAAAATTTGTTATGTCAAGCAAGTTTTATCTCTATTTCTAAGTCTGATCAATTATAGTGGCTCCCTGGAGCACTTAGTCAAGAGAGAATGCGAAGTCATTTCTAGGCTTAGCAGAAAAGTGAACATTGATTGATTAGCTATGTCTGTCACCAGCGAGGAGAAGGAGTATCAGATGCATCCTTGAAATTTTTTCTTAGGCAGTGATTGTAAAGTTACCCAAATTCCACTCTAGCAGAAAGACTCAGTTATTCCCAAACAGTACCATCTCTTTCCTGCTATTTTCAGTCAGAGAAATGTAAACACATTGTGAGATTATGTTTACCCTGCTGTAGATGGTTGCTTGCTATTCCAGAACCTTTCAGAATACTTACCTGATGGAAATCCTGACCTGTTGTCCTCACCCCTTCTCCATCACAGACTCTCTTAGGCAGGTCTTCCATACCCCTTGCTTTGCCTAATTTTATAATAGAGGAGAAAAGGGAGCAACCAGTGGTGGCTCTTTCCTGTTCTATTCAAGACCATAATTGCCTGACATTGCCCCTCTTACTCCAGGAATCTTAAGATTTCAAACACACAAAAAATGAGTATTACTTCATAAAGTGACTGAATGTACCTGCCTTCAAAGAGCAAACTCTTTTAAAGTACCTACTTAAAAAAAGTGACTTCAACAAAACAAAAAGCCAATCTACCATATCGGAGATTTATCTGATGAAGGGTTAATATCCAAAATATATAAAGAACTCATACAAATCAACACTAAAAAACCCCACAAATAATACAATTAGAAAATGGCCAGAGGACTGGAATAGACATTTTTCCAAAGAAGACATACAGATGGCCAACAGGCACATGAAAAGATGTTCCACATCAGTGATCATCAGGGAAATGCAAATCAATACCACAGTGAGGTATCACCTCACACCAGTCAGAATGGCTACTATCTGAAAGACAAGAAATAACAAGTGTTGGTGAGGTGTGGAGAGAATGGGAACCCTCCTACAGTGTTGGTGGGAATGTAAATTGGTGTAGTCACTGTAGGAAACAATAAGGAAGTTCCTCAAAAAACTAAAAATAAAAATACCACATGACCCAGCAATTCCACTTCTGGAAGTTTACCCAAAAAAGCAAAATCATGAATTCAAAAAGGCATATGCACCCCTATGTTCATTGCAGCATTATCTACAATAGCCAAGATATGGAAACAACCCAAGAGTCCATTAATAGATGAATGGTTAAAGAAGATGTGGGACACACACACAATGGAATATTACTCGGTCGTAAAAAAAAAAAAAAAAAGAAGGAAACCTTGACATTTGGAAATCTTGACAACATGGATGGATGGACCTAGAGGGTATCAGGCTAAGTGAAATAAGCCAGAAAAGACAAATAAAATATGATTTCACTTATATGAGGAATTTAAAAAACAAAACTAACAAGAAATAGTCCCACAAATATAGACAACAGACTGTTGGTTATCATTGGGAGGGAGGCAGGAGGGGTGAAATAGGTGAAAGGATGAAGAGGTACAAGCTGCAAATTCTAAAATAAGTTAATCATAGGATTAGAAGTACAACATTGAGAATATAACCAATAATATTGTAATATCTTAGTATGGTAATGGGTAATTATCTTGGCAAGCATCTAGTAATGTTGTATCTAGAAAAGTCATATATTATTGAGTCACTATGTTGTACATATGAAACCAATATAATACCTTATATCAACTATATTCCAAAATAAGGAAGTCAGTGTGCTTATATATAATTGAAAGGCTAATTGCCAATTGTATTTGTTCATTCAAGTGATTGCCTGTTAACATTTTGTTGGCCTAATTTGAGTGACTTATGTATATATGAAAGAAAGTGAACTGAAACATAGTCTATCCTAAAAGAAATTTATATATTGATGATCAATAATGCAGATTTTTCTCTGGTTCAGATTCACCTTCCTCTACTGCAGTAAACACTTTTTGGTTGCCTTTTATCTGTCCTTCTGCCTCCCCAGATACTTCTTTCTTCTGAACAGCTCCAAGTTTGGGTTGGGGATGCCTGTTGTTCTAGTAAAGCTGGTTTTATCCCAGTTCTTGAGATAGAGCTGGGATAAAATCAGGACATTTGTCCTGTCTGGCCACTGTAATTGGTCCAATGTTGGGTGTGTGACCTTAGCCAGTCCAATTAGAGTGATGCCAAGGACTTTTGCAAGGAATAAAGGTGGTGTCTCTTGCTGGAACTGTGTAGTTCTTGAAACTTCTGAAAGCCATCTTAGAATGTAGAAGAGAACCAGCCTTAGGAGAAGACAACTCTGAGGAAAATATTGTTGAAAGACAAACAAACAAAAAAACCCTTGGTGACATTATTAAGCTGTTCTACCTGTGGAATTTTCAGGCAAATGAGTCAGTGAGTCAGTGTATTTTCTCTATTGTCAAAACCAGTTTCAATTAGCTTCTTTCTTCTCTGTCCCTTGTAATATCAGCTGATGCACCTAGTTTATCTGAATTGGGTAAATCTGTTTCATCAGCACTGTCTTTGTTTCCTATGACTCAACTTTTCCTTTTCTAATTTTCCTTTATGAATGAGATTTGGGAAGCTGGGTAATAAACAGCTGATAATGATTTGGGATGAAAATCTCAGTCATGTTCCAAGGGATGCTTTGGAAAAGAATATGCATCTTCTGAATCAATACCATTTACATGATTCTAACAGGAAGGGAACAAGAAATAGGCTGGTTTTGTTGTAGAGGAAAATGTCTGTGTACCATGGGGAGGAATTAATTATGCAAAATAGTGAAATATGTGCAGACAAATGCTAATTTGTCAACTTGTAAACTGAGCTTCCTAAATCTTAGTCTGCAATAAATTGAGTCATTTTCAAATAAATTAGGCAAATGAACTGAAACCCTAGTATGATATATGTATTTAATCCTGATGCCCATACTTGTACTATGTTCCATGGGATATGAACCCTTTGATTTCCAGAGTCAGGTTTTATTACATCTTCTTTGAATGTATCTGTCAATACTACCATTTCTTGTAACAGCATAGCTGTTCAAATAATAAAATGGGATAATGAAATAAAATCACAGATTTTCCATAAGAAGGGGATTCAGAGAAGAGTCTATCCAGACAACACTGGGTGTGGGTGCAGTACCTCCAACCTAATGTGCCGGGAGCCATGCTACTCAAGCTGTGTAGCGAAGCTCAGGCTGGAAGAAGACCCCCATAAGGCAGGGGCCTTTGCAGCTGGCTCCCTCTATTACCCACCTTGATTTTGTTTTTCTCCATTATACTGTTGGTTTTGTTTTTTGCTTGCATTATTGCCAAGAGCTAAGCTAACCTTTGCTGAGCAGTGTGGAAAGGATGAGAACATAAACTTCCCAAAAGCTTTTCAGGACAGTGCTCCTGAAGAATAGAACACACAGGGGCCAAATGGTGATCTTAGCATAAAGTACCGAAACCTGCTGTTAGTTAGTCAAACATTGACCACCCCATTTCCACTGAGAATGCCCCCCTTGTTTTGCTAGTGAAACTAGTGATGGAAAGTTTTATAGAAATAGAGTCATGAGAAAATATTGAATAGAATAACCCTGTTGACACTTAATTAATCATTTCATGTTTTCTTCCCTCTACTACTTCTATAGTTTGTTTCTCTTCTTTCCTAATTACGGCCCTTTACTAGAATTTGTGCCTCATAGGTGAAATTACCAAGTACCATAATTTTCCAGGAAGTAAAGATACCTCAAAACAAGTGCTGGGCATAGAAGCCACGGAGCATAAATCTGCAAAGAAGTGAAAAACTAACCTTTTCAAAGAATATTACTTCTCTCTCACTTACCAGCTTTACATCTCCCTGTATGGCCCCGTAAGATGGCTGGTTAGCCAGAGACGGGTAAGATTCCTCAAGGAAGGAACAACCTAAGACAGGCACAGTCGCGGGGGGGCCATCAGGTGAGAAAAAGGGGGCCAACAGAGGTGAGGCTTAGAACCTCACCCCCCCCAGTTTTGAGAGAAATCTTCTACACCTGTGGATGTTTTGTTGCCCTTGTTCAGCTTGGATTAAGACCTGGTCTGTAGGCACAAACCTGATCATCTACACCTGCCTTCTTACAGTTCTAAATCATGCTTTCTATCTATATCTTGCATTTACCTACTCCATTAACATTTTAATAGATTCACATATAAAGTATAAAAAGCAAATGAATAATTATACATCATATTTGACTTGATTGTTTATAGTTTAAAGTTTGTAGTTAAAACAGAAACAGTTTCTATGATATGAATGTCCTTGCATTGTTCACCATGTAAGAACTTGTTTAGTCCCTGCAGTAGTGGAGTCATGGAGACCTGTGTAGCATATGTAAGGGAGATTTTGGTATCCACACAGAAGAAAGAGAAATGTAGATAAGAAGGAGAAATTTAGTTTGCTGCCTACTGTGCCCTATAAAGGGGTATAAGGTGAAGATATGAGTTTATGATTTTAGATTGATTATAAATTTATTAAAGCCTCTAAGAATATTTTTGTGGGGAAGAATCCTAGCTAACTGTGGCACTAGGTGACCCGTATTACACCCTGAGCTGATAGACTCCATAGTCGCTGCTACATACTGCATGCTCCTATAGTCACATGCACTACTTAGAAACTGCGTTGCATAGAATCGTAAAACACAATAGAGTACATGTTAATAAGAAAAGTTTCAAAGAACAGAAAAACAATCACCTGTTTAACCCTTGACCAACCATGAATAGATTAAAAAGGAAAAGAAAAAAGCTTACCTATACTTATTAACCAACTGCCTATACTAATTAAGCATCAGAATAATAAAAAATAATCATATCCTTGTGCAAAATGGTATAAATAAAGCTGTCATCGGCACTTTGTCGAGAGACCACCTCCATCTGACTCTGTGTCCTGTCTCTCCATACGCCGACTCCGTCCTGCACCTTCGGGCATCCCACCCCTAGGCTGGAGCTGGACTCCCGCACTAATGCATCCTTAGGAGTTTTTCTTGTAGATCAGAGTAGGAAGCATGGAAGGCTATCTGAAGACAGTTCAGGAAGGAGTACTTGGAGACAAACTTTTCCTGGGCAAGTAGCTTCAAAGTCTTGTACAAAAGGAAGACATCTGAAAGAGGAATGGATAGCGTATGCAGCTATAAGCTGTTGGTTTGGAACTGCTGTTGCTCCCCTTACTGATGCAGTTAGCCATGTCCAGAGGTCATGATCTAGACTCAGATGCTGGGTGGGAGTTTCCACTCAAATGCTTCTTGCATCCAGCCACAGGAGAGGACAGTGCTACAGAGCCAGCCCTGGAGTTGGGCTAGCGTTGCCGAAAAGACAAAGCAGTTCTGAAAGGTTCAAAGTGCTCCGCTTGGAACTGCCCCTGGTTGTTTAGGCACCCCACTGCTGAAGGAGCAATAAACAGGAGATGTTGCATAAGCCTTGTGGGAGGAGGTCATCAAGAGGATATGCCCTCCAGTTGACCTGAGAGCAGGACTCAGGCAATCAGAAGCTCCTCCCCCGCCCCCCTGAATGTGCATCCTGCCCACCGTGCCCACAGTAGAAGTCATTTCAAGGACACAGCCTTGAGAGAGCAAGGTGCTGCTGAGACCATCCTGACAGCATATGAGACTGAACCCAGGTACGGCCTCTCTATAAACTTTAAGATTTTGGCAGGTGGATGTGGAGATCTACTCAGTTGTAGCCACCCAAGACAAGCGTCCCATGTGAGTTCCCTTGCTTTCCAAACCTCCACCTACCCAGCTGGAATGGCTTGCCTCTTTCTGCAGTCAACACTTGCCCTCTGGGTACAGGGCGGTTTTGGATTCCCCCCCAGGAGCTCTATAGATTGCCAACCACCAAATGTGCTTAATGAAATCATTTCAGGTGGGAGTAATTTCAGTATTAAAAACTGTAATGTGAGGATTAAAACAAGGCAGGGGTATTTAATTCCTTTTTGTTTCCTTGCCGACAGGGTTCTGGGGGCAGGTCTGGTGAGGCAAACCCTTGTCACTGGACACCAAGTGGCTAATTGCATTGCTGTATCCAAGGTCTCTCCACCATCTCTCCCTGGTACCAGGATCACCCGCCCAGCCCCCACACCCTGCTGCTCACAAGGGCTCCAAATCCTCTCTCTCCCAGTGCAGGCAGTGAGGCTGCAGAGACTGTCCCTTACCAAGCCACATAGGGGATGTGGAAGCCCTCTGGGCCTTGGGGAACTCTGCTGTCCTGCCTGACGGTGTCAGCCCCAGGCAAGTTCACTATGGATTCAGCCAGACTGAGGAATGACAATGGAATGTTCTTGGGGTAAAAGGTTTTATATCCGGCTTTATTCTCCCGGGGATGGCAGGTCAAGCACTAGAATCCCGTCCACATGCTTCAAGCTGCTCTCTGTCTCTGGGCCTCTCTGTCCCTGCAGCCATCTCAGTCTCTCCTCAGCGCTCCCACCATTTCAGCCTCTGCAGGCCCGCAGCCGTGCAGCCCAGCTCTTTATATAAAGTCAATAACAACGTATTGCCCACATGTGTACAGCGAGCAAGCTGACCAGGGTCAGGTGAGAATCCTGGCCATAGGAAGTTTCATTTTCTCGACATCTGCTGATCATTTATATTTAGAAATGAATATTTTTCAGAGCCTCTCTTCTTTAAAAAATATTTTAATTTATTTTTAAATATGCAATTAATGCACATGGTTTAACCTCCTAATTGCAAAATGATGCACATAGAAAAAATCCCTCCCTTTACCCTTGTTCCTCAGCAAAACAGTTCTTCCAGAAGCATAATGTTATTCATCTTTTCTATATTCTTACTGTGGAATTTTAAGCATTTACAAGCAGCGACAAGCATATACATATTCCCATTGTTTTAGAAATGGCAACATATCATACTGCTCTGAACATGCTTTTTTAATTTCCTATTCATGGAGGTAATTTCATCTAACTTTATAAAGCACTTCTTTGTACTGAATAGTATGGCTGAATAGTATTCCATTGTATGAATATATCATTATTTCTTTACTCCCTAGTGGATGGCCATGTAGGTTGTTTGCATTATTTTGATGCTCAAACAAGTGCTGCCACAAATAACCTTGTCTGTGTATTATTTTGCATGCAGACAAATTTTTAAGTAGAATAAATTCCCGGAAGTGGAATTGCATTGAGTCAAAGGAAATGGATCTTGGGAATTTTGAGGGATTTCTAATTGCTCTCCATAGAGGTTATACTGGTTATATTTCATCCAGTCATCTATGACAGTTCCTCTTTCCCTATACAACACGAGCATGATGTCATCAAATTTTCTGATCAATGCCAACCTGAGTGGTAAAAAAGAAAAGTATGACAATGTGGTTTTGATTTTCATGTATATTATTACAATCGAAGTTCATATCTTTTCAAGTATTGAAGGATCATCTCATTCTTTTCTATGAACAATCTAGTCACATCTTTTGTTTATTTTTCTACTGTGTTATTGATATTTTTCTTATTGAATTGGAGGAACTCTTTATGTATTGGGAAAATTAACTAATCATCTGTGATTGAATTACAAATGTTTTCCCAGGTCATCATATGTCTTTGATTTTGCTGAATGAGTATTTCATCAATGCAGACCTTATATTGTTATTGTTGTTATTAAGGTAAATGTATCAATTTTTTAAATGAAATTTGGGCTTATGTTATACATTATGGCATCTCAATCCCACATACCCTTTATGTAGTTTTCCCCAATGCTAACATCTTGCAAAACCATAATACAGTATTAACAAAAGGAAATGGACATTGATATAATACATTGATCTTATTCAGATTTTATCAGTTTTACATGTATCAGTTTATATGTGCATGTGTATACCATGTGTGTATTTAGTTTTATGCATGTTTATGATATGTATAGGTTTGCATCTCGATCATCACAGATAAAGATGCATCCTATTGCCACAAAGATCTCTCACACTGCCCTTTTATAACCATACCCATCTCCTTCCCACCTCCATCCCCTGTCGTGAAGCTCCGGCAAGCATTAATCTGTTCTGCATCTCTATAATTTTGTTATCTCAAGAATGTTATATGATGGAATAGTGCAGTATATAACCTTTGGGGACTGGATTTTTTTTTTACTCAGTATTAATTCCCTTGAGATGCTTCCCACTGTTGCAAATAAAAAATTAGCTGCTTTTTATTTCTAAGTGGTGTTTCTTGATATGAATGTACCACCACTTAACTATTTATCATTGAAGGACTTTTTTTTTTCAAATTTGGGGCTATTATGAGTAAAGCTACATAGGAATATTCACATACAGGTGTTTGTGTGGACATATGTTCTCATTTGTCTGGGATAAATACCTAAGAGTGCATTTGTAATCATGTATTTACTTTTGTATGAAACTGCCAAACTTTTCCAGGGTGGATGTGCCATTTCATGTTTCCATCGGCAATGTATGATCCAGTTTTTCTGCTTCCTCATCAGCATTTGGTGTTGTCACTATTCTTTATTTTAACCATTCTGGTGTGAATACAGTGATATCTCATTGTAGTTTTAATTTGTGTTTCCTTAATGGCTGACGATGCTGAACATCTTTTCATGAGCTTATTTGCCTCCTGTATATCTATTTCAGTGAAATGCCTGTTTGTGTCTTTTGCTCATTTTCTGTTGGAATTTTTGCTTTCTGCTGTTGAGTTTTGAGTTTCTCTCTATATTCTAGATACTAGTCTTTTATCAGGCAGGTGGTTTGCAAATATTATCTTCCAGCCTGTAGCTTATCTTTTCATTCTCTTAACAGTGACTCTTAAGGAACAGAAGTTAATTTTTATGAAATCTAACTGGTCAATTTCTTTTAAATTTAGAAAAGAAATCGAGAAACGTGACACGTATGCTACCCAAGTGTGGTGGTTGAAAACTGTAAATGCTTGACACATTCTGTAGGAATAGTGTCTATAGAAACTGAGAACTATGGATGTCAGGGCTGGAATTTTCTTCCCATTTTTACAGATGAAGGATTCTGTGCCTTGCCCTGACTTCTATCTAGTTCAAGGGTCTTTCCTCTACCCCACAGTGAAAGACTTTCTGTGTGTATTTTGGCAACATGATATAAGCTGGCATGATATAAGTCTTCTGGTTATTTCTACCACTTAGAAGACATGAGAAACCTTTCTGATTCCCCAAGCCAATTACATCTTTCCTTTCTTTGAACTCAGACATCATCTTTGACTCGCCTTTTTGTAAAATAGCACTTAACATTTTCCCATTAAAATTCTTTATGATGTGATATGATAAGTAAATATGGACTCTAAAGACACCCAGCTGGTCTACCCCAGCAGCTATAGATAAATATAGGATGGAACCATGTTTTGAGATCCACAAATTGAGCACATGGAATTTAAAAAATTAAAGGCATTAACATGAAATGGCATTGATTAGACTGAGAAAAGGGCCTTTTCTAAAGAGAGATTATAT
This sequence comes from Manis pentadactyla, assembly GCF_030020395.1. Taxonomy (NCBI): domain Eukaryota; kingdom Metazoa; phylum Chordata; class Mammalia; order Pholidota; family Manidae; genus Manis; species Manis pentadactyla. The sequence goes on along the minus strand of NC_080022.1, from coordinate 130,427,924 downwards.
GGAATTAAGATGCTGACTAGCCCCAGCCTGAGGTCTGAGCCTACCTGCTGTTCTCTAGAAAAAGTGGGAGCCTGTGCTCTCAGCCCGCAGTGCTCACTTTGCTTCTAGACTGGCCTGTGTGTGTTCTTGGTTTGGGAAGAACTAGGCGTCTGAGGTCCCTTCTCCACACCTGCGGCCAGGGTAGGCTCTGGAGGAAGCTGCCTGTTGGAGTGGCATTCTCCTCCCATCACACCCTGTGATTATCAAGTTAGCCCAGGCAGAAACATCCTGCCTACTTGGCAGTTGCTGAAGAGGAGCCTAGGAGGGCAGCAGCTTCCCCTGGAGAGCCATCCCCGGCTTATTTCCACTCCATTATCAGGAGCAGCTCTGCGGAGACCCTTGTTAAGGGGCAGGGATGTGCTCTCTTGCCTGGTCCTACAACACCAATGGAAGACGGTGACACCCAGGCTGCTGGTGTTGCTGTTCTACAGAGCTGGGTGACCCAGACCAAGAACCCTCGCCAGCAGGAGGCCCCAAAAGACTGAGCTGTCCAAAGTGCCTGTCCTGGGGAAGAATAAGGAGCACAACATGAGAGAAAGAGCCAGAGGTGTCTGCACTTCCTGGTCCAGGGAGAAATGAATGGGCCCAGGGACCCCTGCGAGGCTGCAGCGATATGTGGCCCAGCAAACAGGAAAGGGCGGTGATCACCCCTTTCTGCTTCCGTGATGAAGGGAAGGGTCCTATTGCCGGGAGACAACCCCGTTCACCCCAGGGGACCCACAGCAGGTTCCTAGGCTCATGATCCCATCGCTACATGTCCTACAGGTGCCTGATGCTGACATGTGTGACTGACTGAGGCTGTGGCCCCTGCTCTGTTCTTACAGGTGCTGTATCTTCCCTGTGTCTTTGCTCCATCCTCCATGGGCCCCAGGCCTCTCAGCCTCTGCTGCCTGGGGCCCCTCACCCTCCTCCCAGTGGGCCTCATGGCACCTGGGGCAGCGTCCTTCCACGATGGGGCTCCAGGACAGCTCAGGCACTGAGCCAGACCCGCTCACAGCCCAGCCAACGCCTTCATGCTGTATAGTCTCATGCTGCCTTCACCCTGTATAGTCACACAGAGAGAGAGACTTTCTTAGGGGGAAATAGGATTGCCTATTGAAGTCTTGAGTCTCTCCCCAGCCTCTGTTTCATCTTTTTTCCCTGCCTTCGAATCCCCACAGTCACTCAGGTCAGAGTGAGTTTTTCTTTAACTTCTTTTCTGCCTACTCAGAGCTCCCTTTCTCGAAGCTCTAGGAGCTTGTTGGCTGCCCTTACTGTTGAGGTGTTAAGGGGGCACTAGGGAATTCAGGGCATCAGTCCTTTCCCAGCAAAGCCCGCCATCAGCCCTGTGCTTTACTTTGCACAGCACAGTGTTCTACAGGCCAGAGGCCTTCTCTTTGCCTCCCTCCCTGGACAGTCCTCATGCATTCCCTCCCTATCAAACCCGCCGGCCCTTCTCCTCTCCAAGTGGGCTGATGGCTGGAGTCTGGTGGGGGCAGGTCATGGGCATAGAAGATCAAGAGAGAAAAGCACACTAATGTCTTAAAAATTTTGTTCCTATTATACAAGAAAAGAACTGCCTTCCAACACACACACACACACACATACACACACACACAAATTCCCCTTTCTCTGTCCAGCTGAACCTTCTGGGGGCTTTTAGAAACCAGGGCAGAAAACTTGAATAAGTTTGCTGAGGGCAATCTTAAGTCTTACAGCTGGGACAAGGAGGGGGACCTGCACTCTCCCAGCAATGTTTTGTTTCTCAATCTGGGTGCTGTAAATAAAAAATAGAAAAGGGCCTCCATGTCAGGAAGTCTTGGAGGCCAACCAGACCTCCCCTTTGGGAACCATGCAGGCCCTGCTGGTGACTACGTTCCTCTCAAAGACCACGGCTTTGCCTGCATGTCCTTGCCTTTTCCAGTCCCCCCCAGGTCTGAGAGCCGTGGTCCTCCTTCCCGCCATCCCTGCCCCAGCTGGGATCCTGACTCTCTGCCCCTCTACTGCCTCCCACGGTGATGCTGGCTCCTTGCTCATGTCCCTGGTTGGCGCCCTTGACCCAGTCCTCGCTGGGTTAATCAATGAGGCCATCTTCATGCCTTCCCCAGCCCCAGCCTGTCTCTTCACTTCTGACTGTTCAGTTTTGATGAGAGCCATTCTGGCTCATCCACATTCCAAGCATTGCCTGGAATTTTATCATCAGCCCCAGCAAAGTGACAGGCAGGAAAGAATGGAAGGAGAGGGCAGCCGTGAGGCAGCCACTGTCAGCTGTACCGTTTTGAATTAGACAGTTTTGAAATAGAGCATTTTTCAAAAATCAGATCTTTTCTCTGAGAAGATAAATAACAAATCCAAAAGAACAGTTGCCTCTGGATTTGGGAAGGGGGAGGTGTAGGTGGGTTTGGGGACAGGGTGGTATGCTTGTTAAAGGGACTTTTAGGTTCATCTGTAATGTTTTACTTTTTTGAAAGAAAAATGCACTCACATATCTGAGAAATTAAGAGGTAATAAATAATAAGTGTTCTTGTCTAAAAGCAAAATTTTGAAAAATAGAAAAGAAATGGATAAAAAGCCACAGAGTCTACATATATGACATAATACACAAATGTTGGTCTCTATATGAAAGATAACGCAGAGGCTGATACTACCTGCTCATAGCCTAATATTACCTCTGCCCTGGACCATGAGCTATACTGGTGTGTACGTGGCCTTCAGGAACTGTTTGTTGAGCCACACTTCAAGGAGAGCACCTGGCTTTCTCAGGGGTGGTGGTCTGAAGAGTGGAGAGGAAGACAGGAATATGAAGGGTGTGAGTGGACCCCCCCAACTCTTTCTGGAAATGCACAACCAGGCTTGGGGTGCTCCCCAAAAGCTGGCCCCCTGTGTGATCGCTGGGAGCTTATCAGGAAAGAGCCTTCTTCAAAGTCCCTCCATCTGACAGAGAGTAGGAATCGCTGCCAGTCTGGAGGAAATGTGTTCCTGGAGCCATCGAGTCCCAACTCATAGACTTGCTGCATGCTGGCGGGCTGCATGTGCATTGTGCCTCACTCCAAAGTGTACCCAGATTGGGGGTGGGGGGAAGACCCCCTCCTTTTAATCTGCTATTCCTCTCCATTTGCTGCTGCAGACACCGACACAATTCTTGCATTAATTTGGCTGTGAAAGTGAGAAAATGGCAGAGCATTCATTAAAAATAATATGCCACCCAGGAGATAGCTTAAGCTCGCTTCTCTTAGTATTCCTCTGTATTCCTTTCTTTCCAACTTACAGCTGACACTCTTTAGCTGCCAGGGAGGGGAAACGTGATATTCAGGAGAAGCATGAACAAAAGGTGAGAGGTACTAGAGTAGGGACTCCACTTGGGATGAAAATCTTCAATCTCAGGAACATCTGTAAGGCAGGTTCTGAAGGCACTTAAAGAGAACAGGAAAGAACCAAGAGGAAAGAATTGGATTCCTAAGGTTAGAATGACAGTGGGGGACTGGAAGAAAGTGGTACTAGTGGGCATTAAAAAAAATAAAGAGAAGTAATGCCATTCTTCAAAAAAAAATGACCCCTGGCTCCTTAGAGAAATGGCAGAATCAAGAGTTGGGCAGGAAATAGCCAACATTAGCCTGGAAGTAAGGAAGTGCTCTGTTAGTAAGAAGTAACAGAGCTAACACAAAACCCCTACAGAGGTGCGTCAATGTGCAGAAGAACCAACTGAAGCACAAGAAAATGAATAATGTTGTATTAGATTATAACGAAAAGTATATATATCCACAAGTCCATACATACTGATATAAATAAATGACTAAATATATGAATAAGTAGAGAAGAGACAAATACCGTGGACAGAAGAGTTCCCAATAATTATGCTCATGTGCCCCTCCATGGAGGTGGAGAGTATCTCCCCACTCTGTACATGTGACCTGTGCAGAGGGTCATCCTTTCAAATGTACAGCACAAAGAGAGAGAAAAGAGAATAAATAACTTTACAATGGAGAAACCTGATAAACACTCCTTAGTAAGGGTGACCAAGGTGAACATCATTCTTCTTAAATCATATTAACCGCATGCATCCTGAATATCATGTGAAGGGTGCTTCACCTTGGTGGTCTTCCCGAAACCCATTAAAGCCAGTCTAACCATGAGAAAAATCACTGGATGAACATTTTACAAAATACCTGACCATTAATCCTCGAAACTGTCAAGTTCATCACAAACAATGGAAGTTTGAGAAAGTGTCACAGTGCAGGGGCACCTAGGGAGACCTGGCAACTAGCCGTAATGTGGAGTCCTGGTGGGATCTTGGAGCAGAACAAGGAAACTCGGGGAGAATGAAACACATCAGAATAAAGTATGGACTTCAGTGAATCATAGAGTATCAGTACCATTGTTTGGAACTATAAATGTCACCTACAATATGGAACTGGATCCAAACCGAAAAGAAAACCCCTACATTTGTTATCAGAGCCAGAAACTTCACAACCACCTTGATAGCTGTGCTTATGTTGTAAAAAATTGTAATCGTTGCAAGCTGTGTTTTTTAAATTTAGTGTTAAATGTCTATCATTCAGGTAGTCTCCTTCAGAAGTGAAAGCAATATTTTCAGCTATACTTATTTGTTCTGGGCTTGGTGACAATAGGATCAGATGATTGAGCCATAGAGGGAAAGAAGCAGATTTGGGGAAGGGCCCAGGAAATGGGTGGGTACATAGTGTTCAAAATCAAACAGTCCCCATAGACCTCTGTCTCCCATGCTACATCATACGAAATACAGTTTTTCTTTTCCCGAAGACTGAAGTTTTCCTCTTCATGTTGAATGATTAGAGCTGTTTCATCTCATTATCTATGCCTTTAAGGGGAGTTTCTAATAAATTCAGTTCTTATCAGTTAGAAGCTTCCTTCCTCTCACATTTTATCTCCTGTGTGGCCCTTTGTTTCCTAATCAAAACCACAACTTCTAAATTAAGTGAGGAAAGGATTTTGTTTTCTCAAACCACTTGGTGCCTGAGCAAATCAGAAGCAAGCTAAAGCTGCCACCTCTTTATTTGTTGTGTTAACCAATTAAAAGGTGTTACTCTCTTGGTAATAAAGTGTAACCTTACCCCTCTGGGTCCTCACTCTGGCCTCCTTCCATCAGCTTCCTTGTTTAATTTGCTAGCTGGATCGCTCTGTGGTCTCAGATTCTAAAATCATCCGGGGTTCCACTTGGGTCAAAGCCCTTCTCCGTTGGGGGGAAAATACTGAACCATTTGTCCTTTACTCTGAGCTGGCTGCCACTGGAGCTGGTAACAGTGTCAGTGACTCATGCAGCTAATTTCAGAACCCTTAGAACAGTGGTTCTCCAAGGGCAGCAGTCCAACACAAGGGCTGTGCTCTCAGGAATGTTTATACACGAAAGGGGAGAGTAGGGTCCAAATAGAAATAGTGAAGCAAGAATATACAATCGTTCCGATTGTTCAGATATCCAGAAAATTGATTTAATAAGCTGGATGACAGCCACCATGTTTCCGTTCACTTTGCATCTGTACACACAGTGAGGAGAAATTCGGTTAAGACTTAAATAACATTCAGGACGTGTGTGTGCTTTGAAGACAGCACGTCCCTTGCTGCCAGAACTGGTTTGGTTTGACTTTTGATCCAGCCCTTATGTTTTCGCGTAACTGAGAAAGTTGACAGAATAAGAAAAATGAACACTTCCATTGAGCTTTTGAGTTTCCAAAATACTTTTGCCTTCGTGATCTCGTCTGATCCTCACAATCCTGTGTTGTATGAGAAGCCAGAATTACCTTCTCTCTTTTATAGCAAAGGAAATGGTGTCCCAGGAGGTCGCAAACTGTCACGAAACTAGTAAAAAATAGCCTTAGCACTGGAATTCAGGACTTCTGAACTAAATTCTTAGGGGTTTTGTCCTGTATTATTTCTTCCTTTTTATTTCTTCTTTGAGGGTGTGAATTCATTAATTGACTGATGAAATGTCCCCTAAAATAGTGTGCACGTACATGCAGGCACATGCACACACACATTTTGCTATAATTTCAAGAGGTTCCCCATTCTGCCCAGGTTGAGGACCACTGTCCTACTCTATGCATGCTCTATAAAGGTGACAGAGCAAAGTTTCAGGAAATTCTGAGACAGGACACTAAGCAACTTGAAGATGAGAATTAAGACCAAATTCCTAAGTTCTTCTGCCAATTTTTCTCTCTTCTCCTAGAATATGTTATCTCTCAGAGGGAATGGCATATCCTGAAATTAACTGTGGTTCAAAAAATACCCTGGGGGTAGGATATATGCAAAAATGGGAACATGTTGATGGAAAATAAAAACCTGAGAAGATTTTGAATGGAGAGACTGGGAGGGAGGGAGAAAGGAAAGGGAATAAAAGTAATAGAAGGTAGATATTGTCAATCATGACAATTGTGCGGCCAGTGTATTGTGCATATTTATGAAATCTGTTGCTGGTGGTGGGGGCAGGGAGAGAAGCTTGTCATGATGTTGGGAGAACTGAGGGCAGTTTCAGCTAAATGAGCTAACAGAGCCCAAGTAGGCACAGACTCTGGTCACACTTGGCCTGATGGTATTTATCCCACACAGCAGTTGCATCTCTGGCTATTTCCTCCTGCAAGCCCTGGAGAGCCCATGCTCTGGAATAAATACCCACTCATGCTGAAAGCTTATAAGCCATTTCGTGGCCAGAGTTCCTGTCACCGTGACTGGACCCAGTGACAACATCTGGCCCTGCCTGTCAGTTCTCATGGACATCCTCATTCCCAACTGATGGGTGGACATTAAAACGTCACCTGTCCTGCTCTGAGGTCTTCCAGGTCTGCTGGATTTAATTCACTGTGCTGCCTTGACCTCCATCTCCGGGGTAACCTCTCTGGGCTGACTGCCTGGCTCAAAATCGATGTTCCCCTTCCTTGTCCACATGAGATTTCACTGAGTCTGTGCCCATTCTGAGCAGTCTGAACACAACTCCAGTGTGGTATGCCTTGGGTTTTCCTGATCTCAGTTTCTCTCTTTGTTTGTAATGTCCACAGCCCCATAGCTGCTTCTGTCACCACAATGCCACAATGCCTTGTCCTTCAGCCCCTGGTGGCCTCCTGTATAAGGATTTGGAGGGGATTTATCTCCTCTCCCTAAGCTTGGTTGCCTAGGAGATGGAATTGGGTCCTGGGGCAGGGGATGAACAGGAAGGTAAAAGGAGCAAGCATCATCAGGTGCTGAGCTAGGATGTGCAAAATAAATTAGAAAACCAGACCCTCAAGCAAAGGTTGAAAAAATGGATCTCAGGTTCTCTGGCCAACTATCTCCGGAAATTTCCTTGTCAAGCCTCTTTGGGCCAGCCTTCCCTCTCTGAATTGGTAACTGGCTCCCATAGGCCCTACCTGAGCCTTGGCTATGTCTGCAGATGGGGTTATTCAAAGTCTTGATTAAGGCTCTGGATGTCAGAATGGACACCTGTCCACTGAAATGATCCCAGAATCAAGTTAGTGATTTTGAAAATTGATAGGCATTAACAATAGGAAAATTGGTCCTTTTAGGCCCAGTTACCTCAGTTATTTTGGCATTTGTCTATTCAGTGATTCACCCTTAGCTTGGCACTCAACCAACAGCTGGTCCATCCAGGTAGTGTCTATATCCTGATGCAGAATCAAGAATTGCTGTTTATTCATTTGGCTCTATTAATGCCCAATTTGTGCCCAGTCAATTGGATTAGATCAGTGGGTTAGAACCAATTAGTTAATTCATTTTTCTTTTCTTTTAAAAGAGAGAAGTCACACTAACCATTTTTTAGTGAGGTTTTTTTTTTTTTAAATCACATGTCCTTATTCTACTGAAGATACCACTCTCTGTGGCATATTTAACTTCATGAAAGTCAGCAACAGAATTCAGGGTGACCCAGGTGACCAGAGACACAAAGGGTGCTATCTAAAGGTAGGACACAGAAGGATTAAAAACAGTTTATACTGATACAGAACACTGGCTGGCGGGAACCCTATGCCAAGAAAATATCACATCTATATTTAATGTGCTCATAACAGGCTCCTACTTTTATGGGGAAATACATTTATATAGGTTAACTTGTGGTGGTTTTGAACAGAATGTCAATAAATTCCAACCAAAGAGAAAATGTAATAGTGATGCACGGAATTTGCACATGCATCTGGGAGTGGCTGTGTGATGATTATCCTTGGCATTCATTTGGCACACTCTTCATTATCACTTTTTAGGAAGAGCTAACCCCGGTGTGCATTTCCTCTAGCTGTTAATCAGTGACGTCTTTTAGTAAAAAGCATATAATAACCAAGGACAGTGTCCTTCACAGTCTCATCCCTTTTCATTTCATAAACGTTTCAGTTTGGGGCAATAAAGCTGCATCATTGAGACAGAATTCTAAAACCATGTCTACATAAAGTAGTAGAGCTATGCTTGAACCTGTCACCTCTCACTGAGCTGTTAGGCAAATATTACTTATTTCTTGTACCAATTCCAACTATAGTTAATCCCTGCTGGCTATTTGGAGTTTTGTGTGTTGAAGGGCTTTCTGAGGCTATGACTGGTCTCTGCAGGGAAGGGCTCCATAATTGATTAATGATGTCTGCCATGGGCACAGGAGGAGAGCATTATAGGAAAGAACATTGTTATAGCCTGTTCCAGCCTTAAGGAGCAACAACTGGCTGCTCTGCTATGTAGAGAAATTACTTTCCATAGATCCACCTAAATGTGCCCATTGGAAATGGTTCAGTACAAGTTTGCCCAGGAAACACACAAGTAAAATAAGCTACTTTTTTACTCAATGCTTGTTTGGGGATACAGAACTAATTCATATATATTGTGTGAGGAGGGAGACAAAACAACTTTCAAACATGTGGTGCTGTAATCTGACCTTACTCTTAAGATAGTTACAATAACCAGACCAATTCTGACAGTAGAGTTTTACATTTTGGAGTATAAAATGCATGCACACTCATCCCTCAGTGCTGATAATGTTGCAGCAAACGTGGAGAAAACCAAATTTGATAGTTCTAGATGATCGCAATATGACAGTAGCCCTTGAGGGACATTTCTCAAGGTGTTAAGGCAGTGAACTCACATGTGAGCCACACACTAGACTCTTCAATTGCATTTCCGGAATGTCTCTGAACTGCTTGGAATGAGCTAAGGCATCCTCCTGGTAGTCTAACTCATGACCTAACCGAAGGAGTCTGTGTTGCGGGAGCTGTTGGCCATTCAGCTCTGGGGTAATCACTTCTGAAGTCTTCTCCAAGAGATACTTTTTCATACCCATCTCTGGAATCTTTGCTCCAGTTGCCATGACAAAACACCAACAACTGGGTGGCTTAGGCAACAGTCTATTTCACAGTTTTGGAGACTGAAGGCTCAAGATCAAGGTGCCAGCAGGGTTGGTGTCTGATGAGAGCTCTCTCCTTGGGTGGCAGATGGCTGCCTTCTTGCTGTGTGCTCATATGGCAGAGAGAGCTCTGGTCACTTCCTCTTTTTATGAGTATATTAACTCCGTCATAAGGTCCCACCCACATCACTTCATCTAAACCTAGTCACCTCCCAGAAGCCCTGCTTCCAAAGATTATTCTACAGGGGTTAGAGGTTCACATATGAATTTTGGAGGGGCACAAACATTCAGTCGATAGCATCTGTTATGTGACAGAGGGCAGGTTGTTCTACGAGGCCTCAAGTAGGATTTCAGTTGGCAAGTCAGAAAGCATAATTTATTTGTTTGTATTTTGAGGACCACTCAATGACCAGTGCCTAGTGTGTGCTTTTTAAATGTTTATTGAAGGACCTAAAGATAGAATGAATGATAAAAATAAATACATGAATGCAAAGATGAGTTAATCCTCGGCAAAACTTGCCATAGAGACAATATGAGGCTATTCGTGCCCTCGCATGTCTGGCTGACTAGATAGAGGCTGAGAAGAAAGAGTCTGGATCATATAAATTCCTGTGCTCCCATCCAGTCTTAAAATGCCACAATTCTAGAGTTCTAATTATGCACAAGGCAAACTTTCTTAACTCCATCTGTAGGTGAGGAATGCTGGAGGAAGCATCCCCTTTCCTGTGCTTCCTATTTGGAATCTCTTATTTCACTAGAGCAATGGCTTTAGGTCTTAAAGAGGGTATGAAAAAGAGCAAGAACCTCCAGTATGACCTAAACTGACTTTCTTAATGTCTCTCTAATAGGAGATAGTGGCAAACATAACCTTCTTCCTTTCTTCATTTGCACGCTTTTTCATGTTTTGTAAAGAGCACTTAAGCTTTCTGTTTAGAAAGTGTTATGGGTTGAATTGTGCCTTTCTCTCCCCACCAGCTTCATATGTTGAAGTCCTAACCCCCAGTACCTCAGAATGTGACCTTATTTAGAGAACAGGGTATTCACAGAGGTGATAAAATAAATATGAAGCCATTGGGGTGGGCTATAATCTAAGATGACTCGTGTCCTTATACACAGAGGGGAACTTGGAGGCCAGCATGCATACAAGGAGAACATCACATGAACATGAAAACGGCCCTCTCCAGGCCAAAGAGAGAGACCTGGGAGGCGTCCCTTCCTGACCCCTCCCTCACAGCTCTCAGAAGGAACCAGCCCTGTCAACACCTGGATCTCAGACTTCTGGCTTCTGCATCTGTGAGACAATCAACTTCTGTTTTGAAAGCCACCCAGTCTGTGGAGCTTTGTTACAGTAGCCACAGCAAATTAACAGAGCAGCTAATGAAAAACAGCTTCAGACATCTAGTGGCCAAAAGTTGCTCCTAATACATTTCTGTTCAGAGTCCATCCTGTGATATGTGGATTGTCTTGGCTGTCTGTTTTGTTGTAGCAAACCATCACAACCCTTAGTGGCTGAAAGCACCTATGACACCACCAGTCCAGTACTTCTCATGCTTCTGTGGGTTGGCTGGGCCTCAGAGAGGTGGTTCTTCTGGTCTCACGGGGGCCCAGTACTATGCTGCATTCAGCTGGGAGTTCATTTGGGAATACAATGCCACAGATAGCATCTCATCTTCCAGGATCTCTCTCTACCAGGTCTCACATCAGTCAATATTCTAGGTAGCTCAGACTTCTGGCATGGTGGCTAGATCTCCAGAATGCAAAAGAAGAGGTGACCAGGCCTCTTAATGGCCAAACTAGGAACTGACACAGCATTCTATTAGTCAAAGCAAGTTACAAGGCCAGCCTAGCTTCAGAAGGGGGACACACAGGCTCCAGCCCTTTTTAGGAGTGGCCATCATGAATCTACCACAAAGATACTATGTGTTCCCCTGCCTTTGCTGGTGCCCCTGCTTCTCCTAAAACTGCTTTCCCTCATGTCTTACAACTGGCTTTGCCTCCACGATCTGTCAGGGCAGAAAGCATGGCGGTGGCATGGGCTATCCCACTTTCAGTCTCAAGAACTAACCAAGGCTTCTGGCTCCCATGCTGCTCCTCCTGCGTCGTTTACTGCCAGTCACACCCAGAAACAAACCTCCAAGATGAGCCTCTCCGTGCGCCTTCCCCTCATTGGCTCAGCTGGCTAAATATCTTGACCAGGGCTGCTGGCTAGATCCCTGATTTCAGCTCCCCATCATCACTCTGCCAATACCCAGTGCCATCCCCAACACTGAGGCCCTGCCCCTCAGTAATGTGCTCTGCTGGTCCCCTTGATAATTGCCTAGACCCCCTAATCTTCTATAGTATTATGTCTGTCTGAAAGAATACTCTGTTTCTGGCAATTTCCAGAACTGTTTGAAATTGTCACACCCCTTGGACATTAGGTTTGGTAAGCTTAATGTGCCTTTGGAACAATCTTCAGTAGCTAGTCATTTTCACCTTGACCTTGTCCCACTCTGGTGTGGGTTTCCTTATATCTGCACTTTCTGCCAGCTGCCCCCAGTGAGCTAGAGGGTCCTAGCCTCGACTCTATATTTAGTGACACCCTGATAACATCAGCTGTGAATGGCCATCTGTCATATGTCCCACATGTTGGCCTGTCCTGATCTTTCCATCCCCATTGATCAGCTATGAGGTCGAGTGTAGCAGTTAGGACCCTTGTGGCTGCAGACAGAAAATCCAGCAAAGAAGAGCTTAGTTACCACAAAGTTATATTGGCTCAGGTAATACTAAAGTGCAAGGAGGCAGCCTTTAGATGAAGCTAGATTCAAGGTTCAAACTGTGCCAACAAGACCGTGTTTCTCTCCATCTCTTGGCTCAGCCTAGTGTCCCCGCCAGCTGCTTCCTCTGGTTTCCTAGGGGGGCAGAGGGCAGCGCTGGGTTCTCCCTTCACAGGATGGGATAGCTGCCACGGGGCCATGCTCACCTCCTCCCAGAGGAAGAGTGGCCATCTTTGCAGGCCTGCCCACACAAGTGCTGTGGATCATCGTGGCTCACCGTGGGCTTCTGCCTCTGGTTTACTCTGAATCTCCAGGCTCGGGAGCTAAGATGTGTCTGTCGTTCAGCTGAAATCTGGGTCATGTGGATCCCCTTGGAATGAGAATGATTGAGGGTAAGTCTCTGCATAAAGACCTGAGACTAAAGCTGAAAGAAAGGGGAGAGAATGCTGGGAGGCAAGGAGCATCTACACTGCATTGAGAGAAACAGCACATTGGGCAACGGTTCTCAGGGTGCTTAACAGGCTAGAATAATGGGATCACACGTGTATAGCTAACTCAAATGTATGACATATTTTACATGGATGCAAAATGTCATCCTAACTAGCACAGGTATGACAAAGCCAATACACGGGTTTGCTGATCAGCAGGAGTAACAAAAGGCAATGTGCTCTACTTTCTAACTACTAGAACTACTTAGCACTGGACTTGATGGTCTGAGGAGATACTTTCTAACTTGTCACTAGATATGCTGAAGCAAAAGCTATATCATCACAAATAGGGGTGCCATGGACCAAACTGGAGGATCACAGACTTACTCATTCAACACTTATTTTGAATCCCTATGGTGCAGGCTCAGATCTCCTGAAGCAGATGCTGGCACAAACTTTGGCATGCAGGCTCTTTTTTGGGGACCAACAGGAGTGGGAATGGGGAGGAAGCAGGGTTGGGCAGAGGCAATATAGACCCAACAAATCCTGGGCCACAGGGAGCTGTGGGCCTTCGGAGAAGACATGACCTGTCAGAGTTTCTGCACTGGAATGAAATGGCTGGGCCTTTATACCTTCAATGTGATTAGTCATTGCATGTGGACCACCCAAAGAAGGATGCCTGTGCCTCCAGAAGAGCAGCTTTCTGCAGCTGCGGCGGACCCTGGAGGAGCTGACAGCTGGAGATGAGTCCTTCCAAGTCCTGCACAGCCTACTGAATGCCAAGTACTGTTCTAGGCATTGGGAAAACAGTCAACAGAATGGACAACAAAGCTCAAACAAGAGTAGGCATTGTAGTGGAAGGTGAGAATGTAATTTTAAAAATATCTAAATGAATGTGTATCACTTAGTGATAAGTGCCATGAGGCACCATGACCAGGGGAAGGTAGTCATGGTGGAGGAAGAAGCAGAGGGGGGTGGAGAGATGGAATTGCTGTCTTCATCAGGACGGTCAGGGAAACCCGTCTAGTAAGTGATACTTCAGCAGAAACCCAGGAAGGTGTGAGGAAAAACCCTTCACACATGTGGGGCTCATAGGGGCTCCAGGCAGACAGAGAATGCAAAGGCCTTGAGGAACACAGCAAGGACACCAGTGTGGCTGGAGGGAATGAATAAGGAGAAAGTAGTCAGAGATTACTTTAGAAGGATAGCAGGAGACCAGATGGTGCAGGGATATGAAGCCATGCTCAAACTTGGGGCCATGGTAAAAATTTCTACTTGGAAGAGCCAATAGAGATGGCTTATTAGAAACACTCCCTCCACTTAGCTCCCCAGTTTACAGAGGAGGAAACCAAATACCATGGTAATAATATGATTAGTACAAAGTTACATAGCTAGGGTGAAACTCTATAGAGAAAGTCAGAATGGAGGCAGCAAGTATATGGTACATCCACTAGGATGCCTCTGGCTGCATGTAAGAGAAACTGACTGAAAGAGGCTTCCATAAAAGGAAATTTGGTTATCTTACATTACTGGAAGACCAGAGCTGGGAGAGCCCTGGGCATATTTCCATTATGGCTCAAGAATATTCCATTTTTCCATCTGTCATCCTCAGTGCATCAGTCAGGATGGGCTAGGATATGCTGAAATCCCAGTCTCTATCCCAGTGGCTTTAAGAAAAAAATTGCATTTTAAAATTCATGCTACATGTCCATGGCAGGGCAATATTTTTATTAACTGTAGGGTTCTCCTTATTCTTGTCACAGACTGCCAGAGCCACTGGCATGGAACACAAAGAACATTGATGATCACCATGCTAGAAGAAAATGAGGAAGAAGTCTGGGGTGTCTTGAAGCAGTGAGTAGATGCTCTGGGCCACAAATAACATACATCGTATCTGCTCATGATTTGTTGAGCAGTGACACTTAGGCATTTTTCTCTCCTACTTACAAATGGGCAGGAGTTGTAATTCCATATGTCTGGAAGGCATGGATATTTAGTGAAGAGCGCTAATAACCATCAAACTGAGTATCTACTTCAACAAACAACTGGTTCCCCCCACTTCCCAGAAGGTCATAACATCCACAGAAACAATACTCAAGAAAGTAGAGAAATTACTACTATTTTTAAGAGCATGGAATATCTCCCCCACAATCTCCCAAGTTCCCTCACTTTATATTGACCAGAACCAGATCACATTCTTTACCAATCACTGGAAAGGAGAATGGGATTATTCTGGTTAATTGGGATCTATCTTCTAGAATCAGGGTTTGGGTCCCTTTCTCCTAGTCTGTGGTATGCCTGAAGTTGGTATAGGTGTTGGAAAATATGATTCTTCTCTGTTACTTTTTAATGAATCAAATCCACAAAGGAAGGACACTTTCATACTGTCAGCAGCAATTTGGGTATTGAAACTATATGGAGAAAGCAGGGAGATGGATATTGGTAGGCAACCAACCTGGTTTACTACTAAGGGCAAAGTGGAAGGGTTGGAAGTGTCAGTAAGAAATACTGTGCATTACAGTAAGGGTTGGAATAAGTGACCCCTAAGATCCTAGTCAACTCTGAGATACTGTGATCTGTGAATTTGTTTACACTACCCTCTATGACCACAGGGGTTCAGAACATGTGTGGGCAGCGTGGTCTGACAACCAAAGAAATTTCCCTAACCTGGTGCCCTTGATCACATAGAGTCCTCATTTCTACATGAGGAAGACACATTTCTACCCATTGCTCTGAAGCTCCTACACAGAGCATAGGGAATTCCAGAATAACGAAGGGTAGAGTAAGCTCAGAGAAGAGGAGAGCAAGTGAACAGCTTAAACACTGCAATGGTATGGAGGTAAAGACTATATTCTTACAATTCTCAAATATATATGCCTGTGTTATGATTCTCAAATGTGTATATTTTTCTCATCTGCTCTCCTGAGCCTGAAACCCTTGGGCTGAACAGCTTCAATTAGAGCTCTTAAAGGCACTTCAACATGACCATCACTGATGCTGTCCTTGATTTCCACTATGTACACCAACTACCAGTCAGCTACTTCACCCTGTCATCAACTTTTACCTGGATTGTCAGCCCAGCTTCCACACTGCTCTTTCCCAGCCACTGTTCCTAACTCCAGTTGACTGGATCCAGAGATCTAGGGAATGTGTAAATCTAACAGTGTCTTCCCCTTGAGTAAAACCCACGAATGGTTCCCCATCAACTGTGGAATAAATTCAAGTTTCTTGGAAGGGATACATGCCCTTCTGCCAGCTCTATTTGGAAGATTCCTGCAGAGTTGAGGCTCAACTGCTGTATCCACTGCTCACACACCCTCATGCTTCATGTCTTTCTGGTTTTGCTAGCAATGTTCTTTATACTGAGAGTGTCCTATCCACTTCACAGGGTGTGTTAACTCTTAATTATCCTTCAAGATTCTGCTCATTACCTCAAGGAGAAAGCTGCCTTTGACCCACACCTTTCTGGGAGCCTGGCATCTGTGCTCTCAGAGCACTTCGTGCCCACCTTTATAGGGCATAAACACAGACACGATAATCATTTATCTGTCTCCACAGCGATCTACAAGCACCCTTCCTTGAAGAAACGAATTTACTCATCTTTTCTCTCATCCCTTACGACAGTGCCTTGTAGAGAGTACGCACTAAATAAATGTGTGTTGATCAGAATCATTAAGAAGAGAATGGCAGTCGCAATGAAGCTGAGAGGGTGGGAGGATGTGGAGAGGAAGAGGGAATGGAGAGGTAGTCGGAAGTGGGGAGTTCCCAGGGAATTTGTGCACCTTCCCTCTTAGGATCTGAATCTCCCTCTTGTGCTTGGAACCTGGGTTCTAGCTCCAATTCATCCATATCCGTTCCAAGAACAGGTCCTCTGCCTTTCCAGCATGCGGAGAGCCTCGGTTTGGGTCATGCATGAGACTGAATGGACAACCCTGGGGATAACTCTACCGCTCACACACCGACAACAGGCCCCCTGCCTTCACCCTAAGCAGCAGGACGCTTGCACGAAAGGGCAGAACATGAAGGCAGAATCCTGGCAGTGGCCGCTGCTTTTTTATCTCGTTTCCTCCTCCTCCTCCGGGGACATACGCCAAAGGTGACGATTATGACTCCCGCTTGGGGTGGCCTGAAGGCCTTGAAAGTTAGACCCAGGCTTCCTTCCCACAGACGCGATCAGCATTCACACAGAAACACCCAGTGCCTGTGCCCCACCTCCCGCAGCCCCGATCACCTACAGCAGCGGGATTTCCACGCTGAGTCTTAGAGGCTCAGACAGCTTTTCTAACTCGGCCCCAATGCTCGGGAAGAAGTCCCTTAAAGAGGAAACAAAGAGGTGCTACCCAGCGCAGAGCTTGCCTGGCCCCCCGCGTGCGTACCAGCGGCGGGTGGGAAGGAGAGTGCTCAAGGGGAGGAGAGTGTCGGCCCGATAACCAGTCGGCCTCCTGACCCCTGGGCTCAGTTTAGGAGCCTCCGGCAATGGGTTCGACCTCTTCCCTCCGCTGCGACCGTCGCCGCTAGGGAGAGGCAGAGGCTCGCAAATGCCCCAACTCCCGCTCCGGCAGCACAACGCCCGGGACTCCGGCAGGGTGGGCCCCGACGCGGGGGCCGGACGGGGCAAAGGCCGCGGAGGTGGCCCTGACGCGGGCCGGCTCCAGAGGGGCCGTTCCCTCCCCGCTCGCGCCCTCTCTTCGCCTGCCTAGTTCGCTGCGCTGGCTACCGGCTTCCCGGGCTTTGGTGACGCGGAGCTTCAAGTGCCGCGAGCGGGGAGCAGCCAAGAGGAGCCCCCCTCCCCCCGGGCGTGTGAACGTGGGCGGCGGGGAGCGGCCCCCCTCCTCCGCCCCTCCGCTCGCGGCGCTCCCGTGTGTGCGGGTGTGTGAGTGCGTGTGGCTCCCTCGCTCCCTCTCACACTCGCTCCGGCACTCGTGCAGGCGGCCAGTCGGCGAATCCCGGTTCGCTCGCTCCGGCCGCTGCACTCCCGTCTCGCCGCCGCCGCCGCCGCCTCTGCAGCCGCCGCCGGGCATGGTGAGTGAGTGGGGTCCGGCTGCCACGCGCGCCTCCGGCTAGCCTGCCGACCCCGGCCGCTGCCGGCTCCGTCCCAGGTAGCCAGCCTGCGGCGGGAGCGCGCGGCGGGGCCGGGCGGCCGGTGCGCCCTCGGTGGCCGGCGGGCAGGGCCGCCGGGCCCCGTCTTTGGAGCGGGCTCCGCGTTGCTCAGGGCCGTGACCCTCTCTCCTCGAGGGCTGCGCGCTCCCTCCCCGCCCGCCGCTCGCCCCCCGCCTCCGGGAGCCCCGGCGCCCCACGCCGTGACCGGCTCCCCGTCTTGTCCCTCAGGACCCGCGCGGACGGGACCACGCCGCTGCCGCCCGGAGCCGCGCTTCGGGTCCCGCCTGAGCCGAGCAGAGCCGCGCGCCGGGCCGCCGCCGCCGCCGGCGGCGGGGGATGGGGCTGCCCCGGAGGCGCGCCGAGCCCGCAGGGGGAGCGCGGAGCCGGCGCGCAGCGTGAGAGCCCGAGCAGCCCTTGCCGGTCCGGTCCGTACGCACCGCGCGCCGCCGCCGCCCGCACCTCGATGGCGCCATCGCCCCGGCGCCGCTGACAGCCCCGCGCCGCCAGCCCGGCCCGCGCGGCCGCCCTCGGATCCGGCCGGCCGGGGCAGCGGCCTGCCGCCGAAGCTCCCCGCGCCCGCCCGGCCCCGCCATGGCGCTGCGGTGCCTCCTCCTGCTGCTCATACTCTCGCTGGAGTCCCTGGACCTGCCGCCCGGCGCCCAGGGCGCCCGCGGCCGCGCCGCCAATCGGACCCTGAGCGCCGGCGCCGCTGCCGTCGGGGGCCGGCGGCCCGGGGGCGCCCTGACCCGGGGCGGCCGCGAGCTGAACGGCACCGCCCGGGCGCCCGGCGTCCCGGAGGCGGGGAGCCGGCGGGGGCAGCCCGCGGCGGCGGTGGCGGCGGCCAGCGCGGCCGTCACCTACGAGACGTGCTGGGGCTACTACGACGTGAGCGGCCAGTACGACAAGGAGTTCGAGTGCAACAACAGCGAGAGCGGCTACCTGTACTGCTGCGGCACCTGCTACTACCGCTTCTGCTGCAAGAAGCGCCACGAGAAGCTGGACCAGCGCCAGTGCACCAACTACCAGAGCCCGGTGTGGGTGCAGACGCCTAGCACCAAGGTGGTGTCGCCGGGGCCCGAGAACAAGTACGACCCGGAGAAGGACAAGACCAACTTCACCGTCTACATCACCTGCGGGGTGATCGCCTTCGTCATCGTGGCCGGCGTCTTCGCCAAGGTCTCCTACGACAAGGCCCACCGCCCTCCGCGGGAGATGAACATCCACAGGTGAGCGCCGCGCCCCCTCCCCCGGCGCCCCACTCCTCGGGCCTCGCCCCTCTGGGCATGCTTCCCTGTCCTCTTTGCTCTCTGCATCACCACCGCTCACATCAACTGTCTCCCAAGTCCGGTTCACCCTTGCTTCTTTGGCAATAAATCACCCCTTCGTGCTCCTCCATTTATTCAGGCTCAGAAACGCATGCTTTGGAGGTAGGGGGATTTACAAGGCGAAGGAAGGATGGGTGGAGTCCGTGAGAATTTTACAAATTCTGTAATCCTGGATGGGGGGATCTAGGGTTCAGTTTTCATGGCAAGTGGGCACTTCCGTGTAGGCTGTTACTGCACTGGGTTTTCTGAGTCAAACCGGAGTGTCATCATTGATATAGGAAATTGAACAATGTTGGAACCTTACTGAAAAGAGTACCAAGTGATTTAGTGCAAGCTGGATGTTCTGGTGTGTTAGAGATGGGGGGTGGAGGGTATGTGGCAAGGATGCTCTCCACCCAGGTTAAAAAGGAATAAAGATTTATCCATTCCATATTGACTGAGGGCAGACGGTGTCGCCTCATTGCATCCTGAGAAGTGGGATGCTTATCTTTCCCACTGAGACTGGAGAACTTGTTCTTTTAAACCCTGTAAGCAGAACTCTGAGTTAACATCCTTGCTGTGTTAAACCTGGTGGGCATCTTTTACTGCTTTAGATAAGGAGGTGGTGGGGGCTGCCTCCTTCCAGAACTTATGCAAAGAGCTCAAGATATGGTAGTCCATGCTTCCACCCTGACTGCCTCCCACCCCACCAATTCTAGATCTCAGGGAGCACTTTTGGAAATCGGCCTCTCTTTATAACTCTGGAAACGAACGATGCAACCAGGGGATACGAAGTTAGCTATGCTTCCAGTCCATTTGTGATGGTGAATGGCTGCATGTGCGTGATTCGCCAGTTTCTCAGGGGACAAAGCCTGCTCCAAGACATGCCCCCATTTCTAGCACATCGGGTGTTGACTGCCCTAGTAACCAGGGCCACCCCCAAACCCAGTCCTGCTTCTGAATTCGCCCAGCAGGCCCCCACCCTGAAGCACACACCTTAAGCTCATCTCCACCCTCTGCTTCTTATCTGAAAGCCTTCTTCCTTTGTGGCTGTGGACATTAATCATCTGTACCTTGATGAAGAGTGAGAGAGGCAAATAGGAATTTCTGGGCATGATTTTTTTTTTTCTTCCCTTAATATTGTGGATGTTGAAAAAAGATAATACTGCCTGGCAGGTTTTATCGAGTCAAATCTGCAAAGTATGGGGACTTCAATACAGACAAACATGGCTGTTGGGATTGAGGTGCTCGCCCTCCATGCCATCCCTGTCCTGTCTCCCAGGTGGTGAGTCTGTGCCTGGCCAGGCCTGGTGCTGGGAACAGATGGAGGAATTATGACAAATGGTCTGTAGTCAGGCCTGTCAAATGCAGAGGGCAGGTGGGAGGGAGATCAAGAAAAGGACAAGACTCCCCGTCTGGGTCTTGACTGGTGAAGGGTTCTCTGTCTTGGCTCACCTCAGGAAGCAGAGAAGGAACTGCCTGTGGGCAGCCCCTTCCTGAGGCTGATGTACCCGGTCCTTGTCATCCCTCTACCTCTGCCTCCAGGCCAGGAGGGCTGTCTCCTTGCACCTTCTGTGGTCCTGGACTCTTATCACATCTTCCTCTGGCTGTAACCTCCTACTGGTGGATCCCCATAAACCTTTCTTGGGGTTCTTTCTTCTGTGAGCCTTTGTTCTCTGTCTTCTTAGAGCTGCCTCTTGCCCTAACCTTGCCACCTCCTAATAAGTTTATCCATCATCAGCTGGGGGGATATGTAGTGTTGGCCTGGGTTCTACTGGCTTGTGATGCTGGAGATGTCACCATCCCTCTTGGTGTCTCTCCCCTTTCCCAACCCTCAAATAGGGCGACTAGTTTGTGCATGGGCATGTGGCTCAATGGTGGCATCACCAGAGAGAGCAGTTTTCTCTGGGGTTGGGGAGAAGAGGGAACCATGGAAGGGCGATGAGTTCCAGTCCTCAGACTGTTATGTCAGGTGTGGGGTGTTTCACCCTCATCTTGCCCTCCTGATTCAGTGCAGTTCCTAGCACCTCTTCCTCTGAGTGGCAGCCCTGCCTGCTCAGGACCTCGGAAACCATCATATTGGTGCTTGTTAGGTAGGGGCCAGAGCTGGTCTCCGTGTCTGCGGGGAGGGACGGGACAGGAGCGCTCCACCTGGGACACTCGTGAGTGACCTTGGGCAGGCCGGGGACGCCGGTGTTGTCTATGCTGAGTAGCTCAGGCAGAGCAGCATCCCATCTCCACGTCTGCCCTCCCAGGTGTGCCAGGGTGAGTGTGCACGTTGAAGGAAACGCGTGTGCCACAACTCAGCTCACTTTGCTCACACCTTAGAGGTCACCGTTTGCCATTCTGGGGTGTTTTCTATGCAGATTGTGTTGTTGGGGAATCAGGGTAGGGAAAAGGAGACAGCGATGGAGCAGGAGGTAAGTATTCACATCATAATGAGTTTTCCCTAGGAAAAGAAAGGATGTGTACTTTTCAGAGGTCGGTGGAGGAAGCTGGATATGCGTTTGGTTACATATTCCTTGAAATAGTTCGGCAAAGACCATTTCCTTTCTGAAAAGGCTAAGAGTTTGTTCCAGTGTGTGTACCTCCCTAAAGATGGTAGCAGGGCGGACTAGCAGGGGCTGAATATGTAGAAGGAGAACAGCTTCATTGAAAGGGCTGTTTGTGGGAGTGTTAGAAGGAGTGATCAGCCATCAGCCTGCTGAGGTCCCAGGCTGCCCCTCCGCCTCGCCCCCACGACGACCCTGCACCTGCCCCCATGCACACACCTTCCTTCGGTCAGTGCTGCCTCTCACCTGGCCAGCCCCTGAGGGGAAGAACAGATTTGATTTTTTTCTAGAAGTGACTAGACCTAGCCCCCCTGTTTCCTTCTGAGAATTCTGCATGTCTGGGGTAAACCCTTAGCCTTCTGGTGATTATAACCAATGAACAAAGACACACAGCTGGGCCCTAGGAGGAGAGAGAGCTGGCCAGAGGGCCCGAAGGCAGAGCTGGGCCCTGGGTCTGGAGAGCCACTGAACTTTGGGCGCCCATCTTTCCCAACCAGAACCCCATTTCTCACCAGAATCTCTACCTTACCTCTCCTTTTCCCCTGCCCAGGCTAAGGCTTAAGCTGGTTTACTGCAGGCATCCACTTATTTTAATTTTCATGAGGGGTTTCTGCAATCCTGGGAGACTGGCTCCCTTTGCCGTTCAATTCCACATGAGCCATTCACATTTAAACCTGTGCCTTCCTCCTCACCCTGAGTTGATTCATTAGTGTCTTGGAGCTGAGAATCATTCTGAGGGAGGAACTGTGTGGCTTTTTAAAAATGGCTAATGAACAGATGGGTCAGGAAGCCGTCAGGATGCTGGGGATGCTGGAGATGCGGCTGGGGAGGTCAGCGTTGCCCTGGGTCCTCCCACTGCCTGCACAGGGATGGAGGGGGTGGAGTATTTGGGGTGGGGTTGGGGAAAGTCTTTAGGGTGGTGGGAAGGAAGGCCTGAGCAGATGTTATTAGGAAGATGGGGAAGTATCAGGATGTGACCTCTGCAGCCGTCAAAATGGTCCTTCATCTTTGGGTTCCTCAGCTTATTTCTAGAGGAATCAAGGGAACACTTTGTTCCACTTCTCCTCCAGAAATTAATTACAAGCCCAGAGAGCTGTTTTGTCCTCACAGACCACAGAACTCCAGTAGCAGGGCCACTTTGCTGGCTGATTCAGTGAGTTCTTCTCCTAGGTTCCTGGGCAAGGAATTGTCAAATCACCCCCAAGCATTCCATTTTTTTGAAGCACTGTGGGCTCACTATACTAAGCTGATCTAAACAGAGAGTCAACTTGTTTTTTACTTTAAATATAAAAATTGGAAGGAGAGAAAAAAAAAATCTTGCCTTGGACTTAGGTCTTAGCTTTGCATGTTTTCCATTTTCTTTGAGTAAAAAGAAAATAAAATGCATATAGGGGAAGCAGTGAGATTGTGCAAGAATTTAAGAAGGCTTATGGAAGAGCTGTTAGGGGAAGGACACCAGGAAGACAGGAAGAAGCAAAGACAGCTGAAGGGAGAAGGTAGGTAGGTGAGAGGAGGATGGAGTGTGCCCAGATCCTGTGGTCAGTTTTCCTCCTGACACCTGCAGCTATATGCATATACATTCATGCAACAGATGGCCCTGCTCATCTGCTGTGGGCAAGATGTGTTGTAAACTATGGGACATAAGCCTATGAAGCATGTGTTACCTTTGACACCTGAGGCTAGCAGAGTTCATTCTTGATTTAGTAGGTCAGCTATGCAAATACTTGTTGAATATCTGCACTTTTACAATTCTCCTGGGTCTGTTACTTCCTGTCTTAGGTCCTCGGCACCCCACCCCACACCCAGAAGCCTGTTTACCCACTGTGTGGGCTGCCGAGACAGAGGTAGAGAAAAAGTCCATCAACCTACTTTAATGCAAGAACGGACTGATGGCTCAGTTGGTCCTAATCAGTTGTGCAGGAAGCAGTGGTTGAGACATCTGAAAAAGTGAGCTGATTGAAGTGGTTCGTTCACTAGTCCCAGACAGACATGCCTTTGGATCCAGAAAAGAAGGGACCACCCCCGAGCAGCTTCCACCTTCCTCTTCCCAGGCCCAGCAGGATTGCCCTTAGATCCTAACTTTCTGGCTCCTGCTCTGTCATCAGTAGGACTCCCCACTCCCATGTTGGAACAAGGGCTCAGCTACTGGCTGTTGGCTATCACCACTCTTCTTCTTCCCTGCCACCCTCCCCCAGTTCAAAATCCTACACAGTCTAGTTTTTAAATTATGGTGAACCCAAGTGCATTTTCTCTTACAATGTTGGTTGTATCCCTTGTTAATATATCTCATGAAACCACAAAATTGGGGTTTGAACTCCCTGGTATATAAGATACCCTAGACTGGTAATGGGAGAGGGAGCTCTGACTGGCTATATTAAGGCCAAGGTTAAACTTCTTTTTAAAATACCTTCTGCTGTTATTTTTCCCTCTTTTCTCTACCTGGAGAAACTGTATAATTTTTCCCTAAGTCACAGGTATGACCTCACCTTTCCAGCATCTTCTTTTGCAGATACCACAGATTGCGGGGAGGGCTTGATGAGAAAGTTTACCAGCAAACCCTCCGAGGGTCTCTCAGTCCCTCGGCCCTTAGCAGGCCTGTTCAACACCCATTCAGGATAGATTGCTAACCCTGTGTATTCTTTTTAATCCATAGAAGTAAAACCAACATGTTCCGAAAAGTCAGAGTTGTTCTTTTTATTATTTTGTCATCCATTGCAGACTCACTGGGTTTTTATTGCAGGCAAGTCATTTAACCTAACTCCCTAGTTTTATAAGCAAGGCAGCTGGTGCCCAGGAGGCCAGATGACCATGCCGAGGCTCCCCAGGTAGTGCAGAGAGATCTTGGACTAGAAGCAGGGGTGCCTGCATCCTAGGCCTATGCTCTCCTCACAGGGCTGCTGGGCCTCGTCTTGCCCAGAGAAATCAATTCTGCCTTACTTTATGCACACAGTTCTTAGTCATAATCAAATAACTTTCAGATATTTAGAGAAGTGAGTGACAGCTTTCTCCCTTCTCTGGCTTTCCTACATTTTTTAAAGCTTTTCCATCCACTAAAATGACTTCTGTTGATCTTCTCTGGTCCTTTTACAGTTTCTCCACATTCCTTTTTAAAGGCCAACAACCTGATATAAGCGTAATCCTTTAATAAGGTCTGAGTAATGCAGAGCATTGAAGAAGGAAAATTCAGAGCAAGCAAGCCAGAGTTGTGAACCAGGGCATTGGGTCACTGAATAAAACTGTGGGTGGAACTCTGTAATTAAAAATCTGGGCTGTGAATGCTTTATCTCTCTCCCAGAGGTGGGTGGGAGTGCTGAGACCTACCAAATTGGTGAGTTTCAGCTTTGCCAGAGACCAGAGACCTCCAGACATCCTGTGGCCCTGTGTGTGGGGGCTTGTCATCCTCTACGGCTCCCTACCTGTTTTAAGACAGCTCTGGTGAGCCACAGAAGCACAATCACTGATGCCAGGCCTGCGCTTTCTCAGATCTGGGCTGAGAGAGCATAGGGCCAAGGTGATCCAAGGTGAGTGGTCCAGAGAAACTTCAGGAGGGGTGGCTCATGAAGCTTGAAATTTGGGTCCAATCGTTATGCAAGCTTAATCTCCGTTGGGGGCCTTTGCCTGCAATGTGCCTGATTCTTCCTTTGAAAGATCGAGGACTTACACATCCTAATGCGTCCTCCTTCTAAGCAGTCACCTTGGGAGGCCACATCCTGATGCTTCCTCGGAAAATGTTGCCACAGCTCTTCTCTTAGAAGTGCTTTCAGGGCTTGTGGCATGTCATTTGGACTGTCTGTAATGGTAGTATATTTTTATCCTCTTAGGGTAGATTTGATTCTTGTAAGCAGTGATAAGTCATGGGGCTGAGGCCAACGAATGAAACAGGTGATTGGCCAGTTATTCATCAGAAATAGTGCCTCCAGTAATAGGCCTGCTCTCTGAGGAGCCGCCTCAGCTGCCTCCAAAGGCAGGTGCTGTTCCGGTAATGAATGGCAGTCTGTACAGGTCAGACTCGGCTCTCCATGATGACCACTTGGAAGGACATTACCGGCCTTAGGAACATCAGCTTCATGCTGTATCAGTGCGTCAGGGAAGTTGGGGAGGGGTTGGGAGAGAAGGGGAAAGAAAGGAGTTGAATATGCAGCAAACAGCACAAATAACTGCCCAGAAAGGGTAAAAAAAACCAACAAGAATGTTCCACATTTCTGCATGAGGTTAGACAGATAGCTCAATTTAGATTCCTCATTAGATTCTGAGGGTGAAGGGCCTCAGTTTCTTTGGGAGGCATATGGCCAGGCTCGGGGTCAAAGCTAGGTGTTAGCATACCCTGCCTTCCGTCCATCCAAATGCCGTGGCCTCTGCGATTTGGTGTTCAGGTGAGGTCACTGCTTGGGCCAGACATCCGTAGATGAAGCAGGATGTTTGCAAGCACAGGAATATGAGGCTTCCAGTGAGCATTGCTGGTAGATTGCTAATGCACATTTGCTGGTCTCCCCAGGCTCCTCATTAGCCAGGATTGATCACAGGAATGGAGGGTGGGGCAGGCTGGGTTACAGGGCAGGTGACAAGGGCCACCAGACTCCACAGGCACTTCCCTGGGGGGCTGCAGAGGGTGCAATGGCCCTGAGTCAGGGGTGGGAGGTACCGGGCACTGGGGTTGCTC
This sequence comes from Manis pentadactyla, assembly GCF_030020395.1. NCBI lineage: Eukaryota > Metazoa > Chordata > Mammalia > Pholidota > Manidae > Manis > Manis pentadactyla. The sequence goes on along the minus strand of NC_080022.1, from coordinate 130,401,766 downwards.
CCACTGTGTGGGCTGGGGTGGAGTCTCCGGGGCCTGCAGACCCACTAAAGGGCACTTCAGACACTCTGGGAAGAGTCAGTTCTCCTCTGTGGCTGGGCAGCCCCCTCACCTGTGCCCAGGAAGGGGGTGCTATGTCTCCCAGGAGCTAACACATTCCCACCCCCTGTGCAACCCCAGAAAAGCTCAGATCGAGGACGACCTTAGATCTCTGTTAGATGAGGACTCCAGGTCACGTGGACGAAGCAAGGAGGGTGGTGGAGAAGCACCCACAGAGTTGCCATTCTCCAGGGCTTGCTCGGCCCCCCACTTGGCACTTGCCCCTCGTTGTCTCATCAGCCTGTCTCATGCACCCTTCTATCAGCCTGAGTCTGGGTGCCCCTGTCACAGATGAGGAAATCCACTCAGGGAGGCCTAGTAACCTGCCCAAGGTCACACAGCTAGTGCACTGCCAGCCCCCATCTCCTTTGCGGGCCAGCAGGGCAACTGACTCTCACCTTCTGGGTTGTAAATGTCTCAGCAATAATCACATTGCCTTGGAAAGCCAGGACCTGCCTGCCTGTGCCTGGGATGGCTGTCATAGTGAGGGATGCGAGGACAAATGACTGCAGGTCAGGGTGCTGTGGGATGGCTGGGGGTCCTCAAGTCCATTGCATGCAGGGCACAGAGGTGCCCAGGGCCATGAAAGGGCTCATTTTCAAGAGTGGATTATATGGGCTGAGGATAGTGAAGGTGATGCAAAGCAAATGTAAAAAACAAACACCCTGATTTCAATTGAGAAACAGCAACAGTGAAGCGTTTATAGTACTAAAAGAACCTCAGGGCAAGTCCCAGCTCCTGAGAGTAATGGGGCCCAGAGAAAAAAAAGCAATTTGGGGGCTGGAGGAGGGACCTTGGGCCGTTCCCAGTTTTAATTATTGAGCCATACGGCTCACAAATAGATCCATCTATCACCATTCCCTCCCTGCCCCATTTATAACACCTAGCACAGTGCGCACAGGGCAGAGCCTCGCCAGCTCACTCCTGCTTCCCGGCTCTAGTTCCGTTCTTTCCTGTTTGCATTCTCCCAGCCCTGCTTCCTGATTTCTCATTCTCTCCCTGTGTTTCTCTGTTTCTGATGCCCTCAAGCCCTGTGTCCTGAAAGGCATGTGGAAAGGAAGGAATTCCCGGACACTCTTGGAGCTGGGCTGTGCTCTCCCACGGTCACCATGGTCTGTGGCAAGGCTGTCACCCCTGGTCTGTGCTCCGGGGTACTCGCCGAATGGAGACGGGTGTGGGCTGTTTCCTTAGCTCTGCCCCAGAGCCCTGAGTGCCTGAGCACTCACCCCAGCCCATCCCACTCCTGGCCAGAGGGGCAGGAGAATCCCTGCTCTCCCTTGCCCGCAGCCACAGTCCCCATCCCGAAGCCCACGGAGGCTGAGTTCTTGCCAGGCTCTGGGTGGCTACGGCCTTGGCCCTGTTCCCCAGCTTTCGGGAGAGGAGTCGCAGCTTTCTGCAGGCTTCGCAAACACTCTCATTACTCCTTGCTTTTTTGGCATTCGGTCTCGTGTGCTATTCCCATTAGCTCCGGCATTAAAGTCTCATTACTTAGGACATCTGTCCTCCGGACAGATTCATGGTTCCCTTAGCCAAACGTCCTCTTCTGGGAAGTATGCCTCCCACCCAGACAGTTGCCTCTTCCCTCCTCCTTGGGTGTTGCTGTGCCAGTGAGAATGGGCTTGAACCTGAGAAGGCTTGCCGGGGTGAGGAGGAGGGCTGGTCACTTTAAGTGGCACCTGAGAATGTGTTCCAGAGCCCCTCGTCCCTGTCCTTGGTAACCCTGGGAGTACTAACCCTTGCTGGCATCCCAGGAGGTTGGGCAGTGTGGGGCTGAACCCCATAATAGCAAAGAAGTTGTTGCCAGCCTGACTTTTCTCCCCAAGTCCTAGGATCAGCCTCAGACCCTGTCAGTGGAGGACTCTGGCCTCCGTCACCCTGCTCCCTGAAATGACCTCCTGAGGCCCAGCCCAAGTGGTGAATCTGCCCCAGCGCTTGTGGGAGAATCTGGATTCCGGCCTCTCTGTTGGACCGGCAGTTGTCCTGTGTGACTTTTCCCTGCATCCTGAGAAATTTGCCTGAGCTTCCCCAGTAATGATACTCTGTAGGCCTGGAAGGCTCTTTGTGCTCTCCGGAATCCCACAGCTTTTCTCCTCTCAGATAATCACCAGCCAGCTTCTTCCCCTCCTCTGAGCAGCACCGCCTTCCCCACCCTCAAGCATTTGCAAAGAGAAACTGCCCTTTAGCAGAGGATTTAGAGTTTCTGGCTCTCTTTAAAGTTGCATCATTAGAACGTCTCTTCTTGTTGCATTCAGTGTCTTGGTCCACTGTCGCTTCTTTCTCCATCTGTCCTTTTGATCCTCCTTCACTTCTGCTGTGTTCCTCTCTCTCCCCTCATTTCTCCTTCTTGAACTTGTCCTGCTGTAACTTCATTAAACTGCACCAATTTAGACTCCGCTAATACAAAATTTATCCAAATTGGACATGGGTGAAATTGTTTTACTTTCCTCTGTTTGATAAAAAGCTGTGAAGAACAGACTAATAGCTCCGACAAGACTGCGAAGATTGTGAGGGCACATAAACCAGCAGAAGGACGGATTGTTTTTAAGCAGGCTATTCTGTAGACTGTTGGCATGCCAATTACAAATCATTCTTATCTATTCAATAGGTAACTCTCCAAAGGTCACATTTTTTTTTAGCCTAGTTTGTAATCCTGCAGTGGCCCAGGAAGCAGTAAAAATGCCTTTCCTTTAAAGTGTTTTATAATTTCCATGTCTGTTTCATTGATTGGGATTAGGCTGCCCCCATTTCTGCTGAATTGGTGATGCTTAACTGTAGACGGCTTCGAATTCCCTTTTTAATTCCCTCTGGGGTCTCCCACTCATTTCCCCCCTTCTTGTTTTCTTTTCTTTTCTATTTTCCTGAGTTTTTAGAATCTGGAAACTCACTGTTTTTCGCTTTGGTAATTCTGTTATGGATCATGCTACAGCCCCAGGGCTCACCTCATTCCCTCTTGCCACACGGTATGACCAGCTTGGTTAGTAACTTGGAGCAGACTTAGGACAACTTGCCCCATCTCCGGGGCATAAGAAGATGGTGATCTTTGTTTCTGCTCCTTCTGTTCTTTCTCATCACATTGCATCACTCTCCCCAGCGTCCCTGTCCCCAGCACTACTGTTTGGATTGAGGAGACGGCATCATGCCGACTGTAGGACATGACAGGATGTGCTTAGCATCTGGCCCTCATAGAAAAGGATGTTGATCTCTCTCCCTTTGCCTGCTAATGCGGCTCTCCAGGGATATCCATCAAAGCCCTCTTTCTCTCACTTTTGGAGGTTGTCACCCATCTTTCCCTGCCTTAGAGCATTTCCTGGGAGCTAATCCCTACTTGCATCACTTTCTCTCCTCATGACCTTGGGTGAGTCCCTTGGCTGCCTTCTGGTCTGTTAGCCCAGATGTGGGATGGGGCTCTCACATTATGGGTGTATGCTCTTGGCTGGTCCATTCTGGTCTTAGCTCGCCCGGAACGATAAGGAAAACAAGAGTCTACATCTCTACTATCAAATGCAGCAGCCCTGCCCTGGGGTATGGGAAAAAATGGGTTTTCCTTACACACTCCATTCAGATAAGAATGCTGTTTGCAGATGGCCTCCTGTGGATGCTTGTTTGTAGTGTCTTAAACTCAGTCAGTCTGTTGGTTGAAAGGGACTTATGAGGTATTTGGGGGCCTCCCTCTGGGCTCCAGATCCCCTTCATCTGGGGCACATACATCTGGAGCTGGGCTCCCTGCCCCATACCTGCAGGCAGTCCATTCTGTCCTTAGGGTGCAGTTCAGTTAATTCTTATGGGGAACCAACACTGGCTTCCCTGGCATGAGACCTGGTCTCTGGAGTAACCCAGAGGGAATGTATACTTCTTTTGTAAGACAACAAGTCTTCTCTTTGAAGATGGCAGTCAAGGCCCACTCCAGTCGCCGTCTCTCTCAGATAAACATCCCTAGCAATTCTTTTCCTCACTGGACATGGTTTCAAGTCTTTGCGCCTGTGTGCAGGTTGTCCACATAGATATGGGGTTCTACATCTATAGCAAAACCTAGGTGACATTGCTGAGAGCACCCTGTGGGTCTCAGTCATTCCAACTCAGTGTATTATTTTTGGCAAATTGGTTGGTCTCTAGTCCCAGGCACCAATGCATCTCCTCCACCATGATGTCAAAGGGACAAGCTTATATGCCGGTTGTGTTCACCCCTGTGTTCTAGTGCCTAGAGCAGTGCCTGGCACAAAGTAGGTGCTCAGTAAATATGTCTGAATGAACGACTGACTTAATTAAATTGGGGAGGATTTGGGGTAATCTGTTTTTTGTGTACCCCACCCTTCTGCTGGTGGCACTGATATGAAGGTACTTAAGCTTGGAAATGACAACAATGTTTAGAATTTTTGTAAAGAAGGAAGGAAGGAAGGAAAAAAGAAAAGGAAGAAAGAAAAAGGGAGGTAGGAAGAATGAAGAAAAAAGATAATGGAGACCATTGTTGCCTGGGCCAGTTGATCCCTTTGCCTGTTAACAACCTAAATGGGTCCTGACTTTGTGTTTGCTCATGGTGTAAATCCCTCTGCTTGTCAGTGAGACTTTATCTAGAAGCTTCCTTGCATGCTGTTGGAAGCACAATTTGTGATGGCCTTGCAGAAAGGGACAGACAGACACTCAGTTTGCTTATGGCTTGCAAAGTCCAGGTTCAGGGCTCTGTGAAACCTGGTATGTGACCAGAAGCATTCCCATCCTTAGGTTTGAGTGGCCAATATCGGATGTGGGTGGTCCCTTTCTGGATGACCCTTCGACAGCCATGCTGTGTGGCTTAGTTACCAAACCAGGAATGTTGCCATCTGGCATTCTGAAGTTAGTCTTCTGAGACTTCCCCTCTTCTACCTGTACATTTATTGTGTTCCTATAGGCTGAGCCTGTGTAGACACTGGGAAGCTGTATTTGGATTTATTTGTTAATCCAATTATTCTATATATGTTATATTATATATAGAATATTAATTATATGTATTCTCTATATATTCTCTCTCTCTCTCTCTCTATATATATATATATATATAGACTATTAATCCAATTATTATTATATAGTGCTTGCCAGGTGCCATGTTCTGGTCTAAGTGCTCTACAAATATTAACTCATTTAATCTCTGTAATAATACTAAGAGTAGACATTATTTTTGGCCTTATCATTTTGGCCTTATTTTTTCCATAAGGAAACAACCACAGGACACTTAAGTAGTGAGCTAGCAATACTGATAAACCAAGTGGCTGGCATTCCGACTCCAGGATCCCCCATGAGGCTATACCACCTTCGTTTTGCTGCATCTATAGATGTAGGTCTGTGCCCATAGCAGATCAAGAAAATGACACTAAGAGTAATGACCATAACAGCAGCAGGTACGTGGTACATTTATTAACCTATCTGTTACCTGGCTGCCCAAGTGGCCTGGCTGACAAATCTCAGTTACATTTTTGTCTTCCCAATTCCAAATGGTAGCTACACTCAACACATCCAGGTCTTTAATTCATTCTTAAACAATCCAGATATTTCTGAAAAGTCTAGAATTGTGTGGACACTACCAAATTACCTAGGCTTGGGTGAATTTTCATGTGAGATTCATGAGTCAAGGAATGGGATGTGCAGAGATGATGCTATTGCAGATGAATTGGGGCCCCAGAGGACACACATCTACTGTCTACCTAGCTCATGGCTGGTCATTGAGCCATCAGCCCAGGACCAGGCGCTCATGGGGTGGAGCGATTGCCCTGCTTGCCTGAAAAGCAAAGCAGGCAGGCTGAGTCTTAACTCATTGAGTCCGGCGAGGTCTTTGGCCGTGATGAATTCCAATTGTGCCGGGAACAACTCGGACCTGCAGAACAGCTCAGTGCAGATGCACACATTGTTACCACGACAAAGGAGATCGCTACATCCATTTGGAGCCTCTCTGTGTGGGGATAGCAGGCTTGGGCACACACAAAGCCAGCAGCTGTGTTTTTGAAAGTGGACTATGAGAGGACCAGGAATAAGGAGAAGTAAATTAAGCCATTCTCCTTGGTCCATGTTTATTAAAAGTATATTCATTTCAGTTGTCCATAGTGCATATTTCAGAGAATAAAAGCACCCCAACTGCCCACTGAATAAGCCTGAGGATGGGGTTAAAGAGGTGTCAGCGTCATGTAAAACTCAGTTTTCTGGGACCCAAATAACCAGCAAACTTTATCTAACTGGAATAGAATGTGTATAGTCTATTTTTAGGAAAAATATATAAAAAGCAACTATCAAGAGATTTTCTTAAAGAAGAAAACACTTCTATCGGTTGCCCTGCAGTTTTTATATGAATAGCTCCATTTCCTAGATTGTCACATTTTACTTATTTTCTCTGTGAAGGGAACTAAAGATAAGACTGGTGGTCCTCTCCTGGAAGAAGCTTGCATTCCTCAAAGAAAAAAAATTATATTCAGTATACTCTACTTAATTAGTCAGGAATGCTTTTAGAAAATTCTTCAGGATCGAGTGTTCTCATTAGTCCTTAGGAATAAGAACGTTAACCAGAATAGCTTATTCATGAAATAGTTCATCTCGTTGGCCTTTTATGGTACCTATCCGACAGCCTAAATTTCTTCCTACTCCTCCTGAAAAGAGGAAGGGCATGATTTGGGATCTAAACTATACAGCTTGCCTTGATGTTGCCACAGAAGAACATACTGGATACTAGCTGAACTTATTTTCTCCCGTCCAAGGCACTGATATGGCTCAAAAATCTAGAGACGTGGCAGAGTCAGAAGGGTGGTTTCTATTTGTTCCACTTCAGTGGGCAGTCATATTCACGGTGTCCACATGGAGAGCATATTAATTGAGATCATGACCTACCAGATGAACTAAGAGTTCCCAGGTTACACACTTAATTTGGGGGGACCCAAGTTTTACTCTCAGCTCAATGAATGAAGACTGAATGAGTGTTCATTTGGCACTCTTTCGTCACATTTGTTTTCAGAGTTGGAAGCTCCATGAAGCCCAGGGATGGCTGCATAGAAGGCAAGGGCCTTGAAGAACAGAGAGCTCTGCTTTCTCCACTGTGGACTCATGCAGAGCAAAGGTCTAGTGAAATGTATTGGTGTTTGATGCAGAATTTCATTGGACAGAAAGGTTGCCTGCTAAAACAATGTGAAAACTTTCAAAGCTGTTGATGGCGGTGACTCACTAAGGTGAAAAGAACTGGGCAGTTGAGCAGCAGATGAGTTCTGTCTGCATGGATTTTTCCACTAAAAATTGAACACTTTCTAAAATCTTGTGTTCAGAGACCATTGCATGGTCATAGTAGGTGGAAAAAAAATGCGATTAAGTGGATGGAGTATTGGAAGTATGGATAGATGGGTGGATGGATGAGTAGATAAATCAGTGATATAAAGTCAGGCTGTGTAGTTTAATTTACCTATGTCGAAATCTTGATTTACCATTTACTAGTTGTTTGACCTTGGGCAAGATATCTAACATCTCAGAGTCTTAGTATGCTCATCAGTAGAATGCAGTTACAGATAGCATCTATTGTATAAGGTCATTTTTCAAGATTATATAATATAATACATGTAAGAGTTTAGCCTAGTATCTGACACATTGTAATTGCTCAGTAAATGATAGCGTTTAATTTCTCAAGCAGCCAAGTCTGAAGCAAAGTTATGAATAAGGGTTTGTTTACTTTTCTATTGTTAAAGGGAATCATTTGCCATTTTAAGAAAGATTTCATGTCTTGAATGCTAATCTGAATGGTGACTGGGCTTGGTCCCTGGTGTCCAGATAACTTGACACTTAGGGAAATTCGAACATGCTTTCATTTCTTGGGACCGCTGATGACATTAACCATGGTTTTAAGCAAATAAATAATCGCTCTTGGCCTGAATCACTCATTTACTAATTGTTTCTCCATGCCCAAATACTACCTGGCATTTGCTAAATTAGCAGACCCAGCTGGAGAAACCAGGACAGATTCAAGCTGGCGACGTGAGACGTGTGTATGAGGCAGTCCCAGCGAGCAGGACATGCAGACTCAAGTCCCATGCCCCGAGTTTACATTTCTGTTTGTCATGTTTCAGTGATTTTAATGAGTCCTGGAATCCTCGGAGCCTGTTTCCTGTTAACATTTTGGATAATAGTAACTGCCAAGGTCACAGAGCATCACATCTATGAAATGAATAAAGGGAAACCTCACTGAAGTGGAGTTGGGAGGCTAGAAGTGGGAGCCATACTCCTGCATGTCAATTACAGGAAGAACTGTCAATTACCCCAACAGGAAAGGATGTTGATTGCATCTCCAAGAAATCCACTACCCTTGCAGCTCTGCCAGTGAGAAACTCCTGCTTTTCTCGGATGGACTTACATTTAAAACAACCCCTCCCAACTTTGTTCTTTTTCTCCATAAAATAGCACAGTTTGTGGGACTTAGACTTGGTTTGACCGTAGCTTGCATGTCCTGAATTGCAGGTCTCTGCTACTCCCGGATAAACCCATTTTTGCTGTTACAGTAACTGACAGTTTTATTTGTAAGGTGAACGTACAGATAAGGCAAGCGAAACACACTTAGAAATTGTTTAGTGCCATCCAGACGTGGGATGGTATCTCAATTACGAGATGGTTAATATACAAACAGCAAGTGCTGAAGAACACTGAAGTTTGCTGGCCTGAATGATCAGAAAGACTGTTTTCTCTGTTCAGATTTGCTGCCCAATTAATTTACTCTCCCTGTAAAAGCCGAGGAATTCGTGTGCCAGAGGGATCAGTGAACCAAGGCTCATTCAGACAAACAGCATTCTTTTGTTTTATGTATCAAGATAGTAAAGTGGCACCGGGGGAAGGGGAGTTTGGAATGAGCAAGACAATTAGCAGGATTCTTCAGTTTCTTAAATTTGACACATCTGTGCTTGGTATGGGGTGGGAGGTTGCAGGTGGGGCAGCGTTTACCTGGGAATCTGTCCTCACCTGCCCATTTCTGCCTCTCTCCCTGATGCTCTTTCCCTTTGAATGGCTCTTTCTGACCCTCTCGTCCCATCTTTCGCCTTTTGAATCACTTTCTTTCTCTGAATTTCTCTGTTTCTCATTTCCCTTTTGCCCCTTCTAGTTCCTTGATTCTGTGCTCCTGGTTCTGCGTCCCCTCTCCCTTTGTCTGTCTCGTCCCTGCCTCTCTCTGGCTCTGAGTCTCTGGCTCTGAGTCTCTGACTCCCATTCTCCTTTCCATCTGTTTGGTTCCATTTCTGTCCATCTCTCTCCACCTGTTTCCTTTCCCTCTCTTTCTCTCTGTCTCCCCTTGTCCCTCTGTCACTGTCGTCTGTCTCCCTCTCTCCTTTCCTTCGAAGTGTCTGCTTGCCTCTCACAACCGAAAGCTGCTATCTGCTCTTTTACAAAATCCGATTCCCCGTTCCTCAGTGACCAATTTTCTTTCCTACGGTGAGAAAGTAGCTCAAGCCTTAACCCATTTCCTCTGGCGGATCCAAATTAATTAGGTGAGACCGGGATCACACATTTCAGAATTAGAATAATATTTACCAAGCACCCTGGAGAGAAGGGGTTGGAGGACAGAGAGGACCAGGAGGGAGGTCACCGGGGAGCGGGGGGAGGGGAGGGTGAGGTCAGGGCTGGGGTAGCTGGCAGAGGGGATTGCGCCTAAGGGCGCTGCCTGGGAGTTAGGGCCACCTGTTTGGTTACCAGAGGGCACTGGGAAAGGACGGACCTTGAAGAATGGTGTTCAAGAGTGAGGGAAGCCCCCAGGGCGGGAGCCCAGGGCCTGGCCCCCGCTACAGTGCTCCTGAGACCACATGCCGTGGGGTCTCTGGCCCCAGAGAGCCTGTCTCTCCAGAAGCAGCTTTCTGGCAGGTCTCTTCCCTTCAGCTGTGCTGCCCAGCTCAGCCCAGCCCAGCCCATTGGGCATCTACAGAGGATTCTCTCCAGGAGGAGACAGCCCGAATGTAACCCAGTTCAGACTTGTTTGCCAGCAGCCCCCAGTCCTAAGCACCCACAGTGTCCATTGAGCCTGACGGTCTTCAAAGGTGTCTTCCCATCACGCTGCAGTACCCAGAGCCTCGTCCTGCCGGGCTTCTCAGGAGATGGGCACCAAGAGTCTCCCCACCCTAGAGGAGGTGAGCTTGTTTGAAAATCTCTCCTGTGCTGCATCGTCCTTGGTTGATGAGCCCCAGAGCGAATCCACTCTGCGGTCGCCATTTCACATAATCCCGTGATGCTGTGACACTGGGCTGAATGACCTGCCAAGGCTGGGACAGGGACACACTTCATCCCTTCCCTGTTTATACAGTACAGCCGACAGGGTGCCAACCCCGGGGATGCAGGGATCTCCCACACAGAGAAGCCCCCTCCTTCAGGATATCAGTGTCCTTAGCCCCGCTGTGTCCTGAGCTCAGCACAGAGCCCCATCTTGGTACAGGCTGCTCGATAAGACTTCCGGGAACTCAACTGCCTTGAGCCTTAATCAAAAGATCCAGAGACTCCCACCATCTAGTTCAGTGTAGATATAAACCAGGGTTTCTCAGTCTTGCCACTATTGATATTTGGGGCCAGATAATTTTTTGGTGTGGGTTGGCCTGAGTATTGTAGGATGTTTATGGCCACCCTGGCTTCGACCTGCCAGATGTTGGTAGCACTTTCCTGCCCAGTTGTGACTGCCTAAGATGTCTCTGGACATTGCCCTATGTCTTCTGGGGGACAGAAGCACTGTGGGGAACCACTGGTAATAGATTCCATCTCAGCCTGTCGAAAGCCATGGACTCATACACAAGACTCCATTCTCCTTCATAGGCACTAGAGAGGTAGGAGTCTTAATAGGAACTTGGGAGGCAGGAAAAAGAAAGAAAAATAACATGTACTTTTTTTTTCTCATAATAGCTTATTGAGATGTAATTCACCTACCACAAAATTGTGTACAATTCAGTGATTTTTGTACATTCACAGAGTTGCCCAACTATGACTGCTATCTAATTTTAGAACGTTTTTCATCTCCCCAAAAGGAAATCCCAGACCCATTAGCCATCATTCTCCATTTTTCTCTCCTAGTAACTACAAGTCTATTTTCTGTCTCTATGGATCTGCCTAATCTGGACGTTTTATATGGAGAGTCATACAACATGTGGTCTTCTGTGACTTGGCTTCTTTTACTTAGCATGATGTTTTCAAGGTTCATTCATTCATGTTGTAGCATGGATCACTACTTATTTGCCTTTTAAGGCTGAATAATAATCCACTGTGTGAACGTACCACATTTTGTTTATCCATCAAGCTGATGGACACTTGAAATGTTTCCACCTCTTGGCTATTATTAATAATGCTGCTATGAACCTTCATATGTAAGTTTTGTGTGGACATACATTTTCATTTCTGTTGGGTGTATACCTAGGAGTAGAATTGCTAGGTGATGCAACTCTATATTTAACATTTTGAGGAGCTACTCAAATGTTTACCAAAGGGACCGAACCATTTTATATTCCTACCAGCAGTGCACAAAGGCTCCAATTTCTCCACATCCTTGCCAGTATTTGGTATTATCTGTCTTTTTGGTAATAGTTATCTTAGTGTGTGCAAAGGGGAATCTCCTTCTGGTTTTGATTTGCATTTCCCTGATGATTAATGATTTGAGCTACTTTCTGGGCATACTTTTTTTGGAGAAAGGCCAATTTATATCCTTTAGACACTTTTAAATTGAGTTTATTTTTATTTATTTTTTAAATTGAGTTTATTTTTAATTGTTGACTTGTAAGAATTCTTTACATATTCTGGATACAAATCTTATCAAAAATGTGATTTACAAATGTGTTTTCTTATACTGTGGGTTTCAGTTTCTTCATGGTATCCTCTGATGCAGAAAAGTTTTTAATTTTGATGAAGTTCAACTTTTCTTTTGTTACTTGTGCCATTATTGTCATATCTAAGACCCCATTGACATACCCAAGGTCACAAAGGTTTACTTCTATATTTTCTTCTAAGAGTTTATAGCTTTAACTCTAGTATTTAGGTTGATGATCCATTTTTGACTTACCTTTTTATACAGAGTGTGAATTAAGGGTCCAACTTCATTCTTTTGCATGTGGATATCTAGTTGTTCCACCATCATTTGTTGAAGAAACTTGTTGTTCCACCATCATTTGTTGAATGGTCTTGGTATCCTTATAAAAAATTAATTGACTCATAGACGGCATGTGTTTCTTTCTAAGATCTCAGTTCTATTCCGCTGGTCTTTATTTCTGTTATAGCGTTTAGCTTACTATTTTACCATGGGAACATGGTAGGGCAATGTTTCTGATAACCCGAGGGATGAAGGGATCAAGCTAAGTTGCATGGATGTGTGGTTCAAAGAAATATATCACTGTAGATTTAGAAGGGATCTTAGAAATCATGTTAGTTTTAACCCTTCGTTTTGCTGATAGGAAAAAAGGTTACATTTTTATTTTAGAGGTTAACAGATCTGCCCCAAGCTGCACGGCTCATAGTGGCAGAGCTGGGATGAGAACTCACATTTCTTGACCTTCTAGGGCATTTCTTCCTTCTTATTCCCAGGCCCTGAATCTCAGGTCTCTGGCCCAGACCCCAGGTCTGCCTGAACTTCCTTTACCAGATGAATGAGTTTTTGTGCCCTCACTCAAGATTGGGTCCACTGGGTGAGTGGCAGTAGTGGCATGGGTCTGTTCCTTCCTTTACAGCCGGAGAGAAAAGGAAGCCTGTTCGGGGAAAGCATTTGGAAAATCAGAAATTGCTATATAAATGCCACTAAATGATAAGATTGTCAGCTTGATGCTCTTCTAGGAAGGTTCAGCATGTCAGGGGCGGCATAATGGAAGGAAACCATTCACTCTCAGACACGTTTTTAAACTGCTGTGGTTGTCATTTGCCAAGGGGGCAGAGTGCCCGGAGCTGGAATCCCAGTGCAAATGAAGCCATGAGCTGGGCTGGGCTGGCTGGCAGGGGCCTGGAGGCATGGTGCCTTGCCTACATATCAGGGACACCCTGAGCAGGTGGAAGAGTCCTCTCCTGGCTTGTGCAGAACAGGGATGCCCTCAGACCTGGGGACCTGGCCCTAGAATCACAGTATCCAGAGGGTGGTCCCCTGTGGCTTTTGAGTGCCCCAGCTTCCCTACAGAGGGAGTCCTGTTTGTACCCAGGTGGGAGGCGGTTGTCCTTAAATTGTGAGCCCCTTGATGGCGGGAGCTGTGTCCTGTTTACCTCTGTTTCTGTAGTGACTAATGAATGCTGGGTCCCCAACCAAACAATGCATGTTTGGTTGCTGAAGCTGCTCTCTGGAGAAGCTGGGGCCCTTGCTGATAGGTCAGGCCTCTCCAGCAACTGCAGCATCCCTGTGCATCTCTCTCTTCTTGTATGTTTCCCTCTCTGTGTTTGTAATTGCTCCCTCTTATAAGCTCCAGTTAGTTCACTATCTCCACCATCTATGTGGTCAGATAGTTATCTTTTTATCTGTACATCCTGTCCTGTCCTGTTCCTGTTCTTTGCAGCTAAATCACACCTGTCTGATGGTGGGAGCTGGGCTTTGTGCTCATTGAGTCATCAGTGTAGAAGACATGATACTCAATGTGTGTTCTTCCATGGGGTGGTTGGTCCCCCTGATATTAGTAACCTGCTGTTGGAGTTGAGGCCAGCCCTCAAAATACCAATGTCAGCCCCTCACTGTGGTGCCTTTTGGCTGGCTTGCTGCAGTAGATACCTGCCTGGCACAGCAGGGTCTTTGGGGAGCCAGTATTTTGAAAGGGCTTGGAGTTTGTTGATGTCAAATGAATTAAAGAAAGGAACCATGATAACTGCCTTTTAGTGTGCACACCCCAGGTAAGGCAGCCTCTGCCCTGCGTTTCCACCAAGCCCAGCCCCAGGTGACGCTGTGACTATCCAGAACGAAGTGCTGTGTGTCTGTCCCTTCCTGTCACTCCATGTGTCAAGGGGCTGTGAAAGAAGGCCAGCTCCCTTTGTGGTTATGAACATCTGCTCAGTGAATCTCACTGTGTGATCTCCTCCTTGTTTAGGGCTCTGGCTGACATCTTAAGACAACAGGGACCAATCCCCATAGCACACTGTGAAAGAGAAACTATCTCGGCTATCGATACCTCTCCCAAAGAGAACACACCGGTCAGATCGTCCTCCACAAACCACTACACCCCCATGCGCACAGCCAAGCAGACTCCAGGTAAGTGAGAGCCAACTGCATTGTCTTTGCTGAGGCTGGTGAGAGGTTTCAGTGATATTTCTGCCACAATGGGGCAGATTGTGAAGCGCCTTGCTGTGAGCAACTCTGGTAGGCAGTCTGGCTTGTGAAAGAGACTGGGGACTGTCCCCCTGGGAGGGGTTGGCATGTAGAGACTGCCACCATGGAGTGTCCAGGCTGAAGGAGAGCTGATGATTTAGGATATATGTGACTCAATGAGTGACTGGCATATTCTCTTACCTGAAAGGGAGCTTGCCCATGTGTGAGATGGTTTTGGCTGCCTAGCATGCTGGATATGTGACAAGAAATTGCTGCAGTCAGTTATAGGGACCACTCACCATCAGGATCTCAGAAAGCACCTCTCGAGGGTAGAGATTATGTTTATATCATGGAGTGGCCCTTTCCTGTGCTCTGTAGATTGCCTGGATATGTCATGAGTTGCCATGCAATGGCAGTATACCTTCTACTCTTTTATTAGTCATCACTATAACCCTATGAAGGAAACTAAGCAGGATCATCTGGATCCATAAATGAAGCTCAGTGAAATTTAGTGGCTTGGACAAGGTCACTAAGATGGTAATAATAATAAAACATCTGTAATTACAGTAATATAACCTCACATTTATTGGGATCTTGCTCTTTGGCAAGTGTTACACTGAGCATTTTACATGTATTTTCTTATTCTTCACAGAAACCTTAAAAGTACTTATATGGGCCCCATTTATGAGGAACAGAAAGGGTCAGTAATTTTCCCAAGGATATAAGGTTGGTAAGAAAGAAAGCCAGGATTCAAACCAAGGCATATAGATAACAACCATCTGGACTAGAAAACCCTAATATCCTAATCCAGTTGGGGACATGAATGTGAATTATCTGAGTGGACTGTGTCCTTACAAGTGCAGCTGGGGAAGTCATTTCTCATTGTAAGCATTACCAGACAGCCTAATACTGACCCCAGTTTCTGTCACAGCTTAGATGCTTGGATCTGAAATCCTCACATTCATCACCCTGTAGCTTTTCAAAGGATGGGCCAGACGGTCTAAACTAAATCTGCAATAAGGATAGGCAACCACTAGGTGGCAGTAGGTTCACTGAAAATTCAAAATACAGCTGAGATCAAATGTATTTTCCATTTCATTCTTGAATTTTATTAAATTTATTAAATCAGAATCACATACTTGTCTTTAAGGTAATAGAGTTAAATCTTTTGAGAATCTGATAAAAGCTCTTTTGAAGATATACATATTTGTAAATATACATATTCAGCCAACATTTTAGAAATAATATAAGGGGATTCATAGGCCCCTCCAAAGTTAGAAATACCCGCTATAAAACTAAAGATGGGAGATATGCCTTTGCAAAAAGTCTAAGATGCATTTTGAGCCTTAGTAGCACAGATGCTTAAAACGTAATCATATAGAAGGAATCTTGGCAAAAACATCTGGACCAGTGTTTATCTACCTAGCTGCACATTTGAATCCTGTAGGAGCCCTTAAAAATGCAGATGCCTGAGCTCCACAAATTCACCAGAAGTTCTACGGATACTGCTGGTATCAGTATTGTACAAATCTCCCTAAAGTGATTCTAATATGCAGACAGGCTAAAGAACCACTGGTCCAAAGTAATTCCTTCATTTTATGACAGAGGACACTGAAAGGCTAGGCCAGTGGTTCTCAGACTTGGCTGCACATTGGAATCACATGGGGAGCTTTAAAAATGAAGGATACTTGGGTCTCCAGAGATTTTGATTAATTGATATGGGGGTGTAACCCGAGCATGAAGAGGGTGGGGGATTGTTGAGAGATTCCCAGGTGATTCTAATAGAGAGCAAAGTTTGAGAGTCACCTGGCTACAGAAATTGCACAAAGGTGCCATTCTAACAAATCCTAATTTTCATTGGTTACTGTTTATCCTAACCTTGGCATTATGCCAGCTTTGAGCCGGGTATTTTTGTTTCTCTGAAGACTCATCCTTTGAAGTCAGGCTTCTCCAGGACCCTGTCTAGAGTCTGGATCTTGAAGTCACTCTGTTATGCAAAGCACCTGTGGGGAGTTCACGTTTGCCTCAATCTGCTCTGATTTCCTCTAATTCACAAACCAGCTAATTCCCAGTCACTGTGTCCAGACTGATTAAGTGGACAGTCTTGATTAGCCCTTAAATGTCTTTCACTGGGCAAGAAGATTTGTCATTTCTTCTGGTTTCTGTATACATCCTCTCCTCTGGTAATCTGAGAAGGAAAGCTTATAGTTACGTGATTCACTTCTGTGTTTGGAGAAGTCCCACCCTGTATTTCTCAAATTGGAACTCTTCACTTTGCTTTTAGAGATTGGAATTGTTTCCCTGGCTTCTAACACCTTCTCAATGGTGACACTTAAATTTAAAAGCAATTTCATAACCCGCAGCATCTACAGCTTATAGTGGACACAACTGCTCTTCCAAATAGCTGCTATCCTTTGCCACAGAACATTGC
This sequence comes from Manis pentadactyla, assembly GCF_030020395.1. Classification (NCBI taxonomy): domain Eukaryota; kingdom Metazoa; phylum Chordata; class Mammalia; order Pholidota; family Manidae; genus Manis; species Manis pentadactyla. Next base: position 130,385,021 of record NC_080022.1, on the reverse strand, counting down.
AATTTGAGCAGAAGTTTAAATAGAACTTTTCATAAGTGTTCAAAGTGCATATTCACTCTTATTTGCCATGCATCAAGTCAACCACCTATCATGAGAGGATGGTGGCAAGACTTTTTTTAGGGAGATCTTAAGGAAGATATCCAGAAATACAGGAGGCATCAGAACATATGAGTAATTTTGCTACTCAAAATGCTGTCCACAGACCAGCTGCATTAGCATCACCAGGGAGTTTGTGAGAGATGTAGAATCTCAGGCTCCATCTTACCTGCTGAAGGAGAACTTGCCTTTTAATGAACACAGTTAGCAAGTAAAGTTTGAGAAGCGCTGTAAAAGCATGGGCTCTGAATCCCCCCATTTTCTGGCCCTGTTTACTTGCTCTGTGTGTGACCATGGCAAGTTCTTTGCCTTTCTGAGTTTCCTCTGTGGCCTTGAGGCTAATAAGTAGTACTGCTGTCTGGAGCTTTTTAAGGGTGTAATGACATAAGCCAAGTAGGGCACTTAAAACAGGTCCTGACGCATGGCAGATGCTCAGTATTAGCTATGACTGAGCTGTGGAAGTATATCCACAACCCATTGTAAACAAACAAACAAAAAATCATGGAAAAAGGCATTTATGTTTTTAGACCAGGTGGGGTCCATAGGGTTGTGTCCAAGATGAAAGTCCCTGGGTCTGAGACTTCCTGTGCTGGTTTGTAGGGCTTTGTAGGGCTCTGTCAGGATTTTGGACACCAAAGGCACACACTTGTTTGCGTTAGAAAGTGAAGTGATGGTCATACCCTAATACTAATAAGAACAAGGATACCATGAGCAGCACAAGTGCCATTTATTGAGTACCTACTATGTGCTGGGAGCTCTGTTAGACACTTACTTATAAGAGAGAGTGGATCCTGTAACATTTCTTAGGCATAGGTAGTCCTGTTTCCACATTAGCAGAAAATTCCTCTTATTTTCTCTAAGAGCCTGCCTTGCCAGTGGGTTTCAGTCCTGGACAAGTGCACTATGGATTCAGTGAGACCAAAGAAATGACAGTAGACGTTCTTGTGGTGAAAGGGTTATACCCAACTTTATCCCCATGGTGGCAGGTCAGTCACTAGAATCCTGTCCACTCAGAGCGAGTCTGCATGCAGCAAGCTGGTCTCTGCGTCTGGGCTTCTCTACCCCTGCAGCCGTCTCAGTCTCTGTCCTTGGTGCTGCCACCACTCCAGCCTCTGCTCTGCTCTCCTGCAGCCTTGCAGACGTGCCACCATGTCTCCCAGAGCACTAGGTGGAGCTTTTATATAGAGTCAATAACAACGTATTGCCCGCACGTGTGTAGTGAGCTAACCGACTGGGGCCAGGTGAGAATCCTGGCCACAGGAACTTTATCCACAGAGTCTTTGATCCTAACTCTCCCAGAAAGCCCTCTCTAACTCTAAAGGGAGATTCATAGCAGACAGTTAATTTGAACATAGAAAAATCAGTGAAATCCAGTTCCATCCCCCTCCCCTCAAATCAGGCCTCTGGTAGACCATTGCTGCTCAGCATGTGGTCCACGACCAGCAGCGACCAAGTCTCTTGGGAGCTTGTTAGAAATGCAGAATCTTGGGCTTCCCCAGACCTACTGAATCAGGATCTGTGTCTTACCAAGATCGTCAGGTGATTTGCACACACATGAAAGCTGAACAAGAGCCTTTGAGCACAGCCCTGGCCACATGCTGGAATCATGCAGATGATTCTGAAAATGCTGATGTCTGGCCCTTACCACCAAGATTGGTGTTTAATTGGTCTTGGGTAGAAGCTGGGCATGGGCCTTCTTCAAAAACATCCTGCATGGTTCCATTGTTTAGCCAACTTTGAGAACCAGAGCTGAGAGGGAGACGGCCATCTGGAGAGCTGCAGAGCTTGGTTCACATCAGTACAAGATTGGGCCTGGCTGGCTGAGGTGGGTGGTCTGCAGGGACACGTCCTCTCCACGGCAGGTGGGGCAGAAGGGTGTGAGGACAGTCTGCAGCTGTGAATGGGGACACCTGGGCAGCAGCAGGCACAAGCAGAAATAACAGAATTAATTAGAAGGCCAAGTAGAGCCAGCATCAGGAAATGTACCACATATGGGGTGTGGGTTCCCTGAACCCAGATCTCAGAGGCTTGGGGAGTTTGCTTGGTCTCCGGGGATGGGCAGAAATGGGGACCTGACATGTTTGTTTGCCTGGCCTGCTTTACTCCTAAAGAGCCTGTCTTTGGCAACTGGGGGAGAGTGGGAGCCTGTCTTTCACAGTAGCAATAACGTCATGTGTTGGGCTTCCAAAGCTTTGATATCCAACTACCCATTATCAAGAGTGACATCAGCTGGAGGAAATAAATATTTATGCTCCAGCTACACACCACTGTGAGTTGTATAAACCAACAGTCCGTCATCCTGCCTCTTGTCAAAGCTGTACGCTTTAATGGCAGACTAAGGGGGCCAAGGGGCGTGACTCTTTAGGCTTCATGGAGACCAACAGTGAAGGCAGGACAGCGGGCAGGGGGCACTTTGTCAGGCCTGGGTGGCTTGGCAGCTGCATGCTCCTCTCACCGCGGCTCCTCTTACCTTCTGTGTGACACCCTTTCCCCCTAGACAGCCTACCCCTCCTCTTGTCATGTGTGTTCTTGCCTTGGGGTATTTTCGCCCTCGGTTTTATGAAACTTTCCAGCACCAGATGTGTGCTGTGAGGTTCGATGCTCAGATGGCAGCACCTTTCTTAACCTCATCTGCTCCTGTCCCCTGCTTTATTTTCTCCCGAGTCCTCACACCATCTAGCATAGTATATTCATTGGCTTATTGGCTTATTGCCTATACTCCTATCCAAACAGAAGTGCCGTGTTAGAGTTCTGTCTTTTTACTCACCATGGCATCCCAGGACCAAGAACATTGCCAGGAAGGTCATAGTTGCTCAGTGACTGTTTGTGCACAGAATGAATGAATGACAATATGGTCCCTTCATAGGATGGAGGCAGGAGCCAGGGCATAGGTATTGGTTAGGTGGCTACATTCCAAAGAGCTTCCATAAAGGTTGTGTGTCCTTCTCCTGCCCTCTATGGAAATTAGTACAGGGGGTCACTTTGACAGCCCAGCAGGCTTGTCATCTGGTGGTGAGTTGACTCAGAGGCCTGATTCCCAGTGCCCCGGCTTCTCACCCAGCCTCATGACCTCTCTCCTCCTGACTGGACCTGACTCGGGACTCCACGGCTCAGTACAGCCAGAGGCTGGGAGCTTCACATCCCTGGCTGGGCTCGGAGAGATGGGACCCAGGGGTCCTGCCCATTCTGCTCACTGTGGCAAAAAGGCTCCTTTCCAGAGTTCTTGGAAGCCCAGGAAACTCAGAGTCCCTGTTCCCAGGGAGAGAGTTAGGGTTGCAGGTGAAGCCAGATGATGGGGGCCTTACACCTGAATGCTGAGAAACCTCTGGTCAACCTCAGCCCCTGACAGGAAGTGGGATTTTTCTTTTCGCAATCATCCCCAGGGGATCAGGACCGACTGTTTTTGAGGAGGCTGAGATGATAGCTTTGTGACATTTCAGAGCTCCAAGGGGATGGTGAGATCATCTGGCTCAACCCATACTTGGTCTGTGTGGAAACTGAGGCACATGGGGATTACTTAGGTGAGAGGTGGCAGGGCCAGGCCTCAGCATCCAGGCTCCAGTGCTGGAGTGGAAGGTGTGATGTGTGCAGCTAGGCAGGCCTGGGTGTGAGTCCTGCTTCCCCACTCACCAGCTCTAGAACCCAAGCTCTGGTGCTTGCATTCCAAGTCTGTAAAGTGCATAACTAGCCATTGAAAGAGCTGGATGATGTGAACCATGTATCTGAAGGGCTTGGCACTGGCTTGGCCTAGAGTTTATGCTCAGTGACCTTCATTCTCACCATCATCGTGACTGTCCTTTCTGGTGTCAGCTGCATCCTCTCTCTGTCCCCACCTCTTCTTTTCTCCTTTTCTTTCTTCCTGCTGACTCCCGATGCTTGCCTCTGCCTGCAGTCCTTTCCATGGTTCCCTGATTATGTTGGTCCATCTCTCACCTTGGGGATCTTCAGCAGTGACTGATTCTCAGCTCTTCTGTTAAAACATGTGCTAACATAGCCTACCCTGCTTCTGCGTCTTCACCGCGAGTGCTTTCTTGGCCATCCCGTCACTCGCAAGTTTTCTCTTGGCAACAGTTTCATTACAGACCTGTACCTCTTGTTTCAGCAGCCTCCCAGCCCTGGCACTGACCTTTCTTAACTGCAGTCTCATTACTCTTTGCCCATATGTTGGATTACCTCTCCCCCAGGGATGACCTGTGGTAGACCAAAAGCTGACCCCAGCAGCCACAGGAGAAAGCCACTCTTTGACTAGTGTCTCCTTGCAGGGTCTGAAAAGCCCAGAAAGTTCACTGAGTCAAGCCTTGTGGTAGAGAAAAGGTGTCACTAATCCTTGATAACAGGAGTAACATTAGTTGGTGCTTAAAATATAGTTAATGTGAAGTACCAGCACAATTATACGTGCTTTACCCACATTATGTCATTTAGTCAGCACAACCCTATGAGCTAGTATCATAGTTTCCCCCATGTTACAGATGAGAAAATTGAGGATAGAAAATTGATTGGAGACCTTGCCCATACCACATACATTGGTGAGAGGATTCCAACCCCAGCCTGGGCTTCAGGCACTGTGCCACGCAGCCTCTCTTCTGTTACTGGTTTCCTATACTTCACTTCATGTTAAACGTAGACAGTAGGATAGCATTCATCTCAGCTTCACAAACAGTCTGCTATCACACTTAATCCGAGCTTCAGGCACGGGTGCATTTGCCCATTGAAGCATCTAAAACTGATTTTTGTCTCATGTTTTTTAAAGATTGGGTAAATGGGCTAAAATACATGATATATCACTCTGTCTTCTCAAATAGTTCGCACTGAGCTTATCATATACCCAGTGTTGTCCTGGTCCTGGGGGGTCCCTGACTGGAGCGCCTTTCAGCCTCCAGCCTCTGAAGAAATATTGACCAGCATGCAGCCATCCTCGCAAGGACAATGCAGTGGGTGGGTGCAAAGCAGAGAGTGGGAAACCCGAAGCTCCACAGAGGCTGGGATGCTTGCAGGCCATAAAGGCTGTCCAGGAGTTCAGCAGGCTGCAGAGGGCAGGCAGTGGGGTGTACAAATGGTGCAGGCAGCCTGACAAAATCATAAGGGTGATAAATTAAATCTGGAACATTCTGTGAGAGGAATGCTCGACTCTCAGGCGCTCTGCTGTGCATGTGGGTGGGTCCCCTCCATATGGCAGAGCTCTGGGTTCTTAGGCTCAGCTTTTCTGGTTTGATGTTATCTCCTTTCTCGGGTCCGGGCAGTCAGCTAACTCCTTGTACTGGTCTCGGCATATCTGCTCCCCTTTCTTAGAGCTTTAATCTAGACTGAGCAAGCAGACCACCAAGCCTTTTAAGCTTATGCAGTAAATAAGAGTGCATAGGCCACCTTTCTTATTTTGGAAAGACCCATTCTTTCACATCGATTTTGTTCAACCCTTTATTTTCCTTCCTTGCTTCCTTTGGAGTTTGGGGGACATTTCAGTTGAGTGATTTCTGGACAGTGAGACCTTCACATGGTCCATTTCAGAGCCACTCCTCATTTGCATTCTTGCTTTCACTCACTTCCTTGTGATATAGGATCCTTTCTCTGAAATTCCATCACCTGATCCATTCATACCTTTAACCAAGAATTAAAGGCAATTTAGGTCGGGTTGAAAGCACAGACTACGGAGCCAGCCTGGTGTGAATCCAGACGCTGCCTTGATTTCCCCATCTGTGAAATGGGGCTAATAATGCTGTCTCCTACTGAGTGCTGTTGTAGAGATGATGTGAGCTTTAATGTGAAGCCATCAGAGCCACATCAGACAGGGGAAAATGTGATTTTAAGTCTGACTCTCTCAAATGTTTGGAACTGGGCCACATGTAGCTCTTGAGTGTTTGCAATGTGCTTCAGAGAGAAGATTTCAAGGAGTTGATATGAAAAAAAGTATAAAATACCTCTGTAATTTTTTATATTCATTACATATTGGAATGATAATATTTTGGAAATATTGGGTGAAATGGAATCTATTATAATTAATTTCACCTGTTTCTCACTTTTTTAAAATGTGACTAAAAAGTGTAAAATTCATGTGTCTGTGTATTTTACTGTAAAAAACTCGTATCTGTGATTCATATCATTACATCGGACAGAGCTGATTTAAGTGTTAGTGGTATGGAATGTCTGCTTGAGAGGTGGCCTTTGAGTTTGTCCCTGACTGACGAGAAGGAGCCAGTCATGGGGAGATGTGGAGAGATATTCTGGGCGGTGGGAATAGAGAGTGCAAAGGTCCTGGGGAGGACGCAAACCTGGCATGGTTAAGGATCAAAAAGCAGACATGGGTGTCGAGTGTGGTGAACAAAGGAGCAGGTGTGTGTGATGGGGGCAGGGGTAGACACAGGCCAGTCATGTGGGGTCTTGGAGGCCACAGTAAGGAGTGTGGCTTTAAATGTGATCTGATTTCTGTTTTAATAAGATTACCCAGGTTGCCAAGTAGTAGAAATGGGCCCCACTGCGAGGCAGGCTAACATTTCTTATCGCAAGGTGGGTTGATGAGAGACTTTCTCTGACTTCTCTTTCCACCAGAAGATACCCTCCCTCCCATAAGGGGGCAAGGCAATGCAAGGGCAAGACCCTGGGGGTCTCAGAATCAGATGAATCAAGTCCACATGCCCCCTAAGCTTGGATGTGCCCACAGACCTCAGGCCAGGCCTCTCCAGCAGGAGTTGACAGACTTTTTCTGGAAAGGACCAGAGTCTAATGTGTTTCAGGTTCTGTGGCCATAAAGTCTCTATTGCCTCTGCTCAGGGATGCCATTTTAAGGCAAAAGAAAGCACAGCAATACAGCTACATTCCCATCAAATGGCATTTACAGTTACAGGTGGTGGGCAGGATTTGGCTCGTGGGCTCTCATTAGTCAACCCCTGCTCTGACTCGCTCTCGAAAAGCCACAGCTGCCTTCCATGTGGCATTTGCGTCCATGTAATGTGGGAATAGGATCACATCCCTCCCAAGGATACTGTAGGGGAGTCAGCGGCTAACAGAGCCACGAGCCCAGGAGATGCTCTGTAAATGTCAGGTCCTGTTTCCCCTCTTCCCTTTTCTGCAACTCTGGCCAGGGCATTGCTCGATCATGATTTTAAGGCTGGTTGAACAGCCTCAAGGAGGGTCGATGAATTAACCACATTATAGCCCAGACCAGGGTCCTCTACAGCCTTGACCTTCTCGGTGGCTTTCTCTGTCGCCTGGGTGGTGATGGAATGAGCGTGCTTATTACATTTCCAAGGGACGCATGCATAAGAGGGATGGGTGGTGACACACTCAGGGTTCAGAAGGTCTCCATGGGTGTAGACAACTGAAGGTTACATTGAAAAAGCCCCTTCTGCTGTACTAGACTCACTCTTCCACTTTTATCTCAGATCCCATTAATTTCAGACACCTTGCCCCCTTAATCTGCATCCCTTCCCCTCCTCTATGACCTCTGTTTGTTCAGCCTGTTAATGCACTCTGCTCCCCACCTTTACACAGAAGGACAAGCCTTCCTTCCCTTTCACACCACTCCCACCCTTCTCTCCCTGACAGCAGAACTTTGCACAACCGTTGTGTCCTCCTGCTGCCTCCACTTCCCCTCTTCCCACCTGCCCCTCTGCCGTCAGCACCCTGGCTCCCATCCCCACTACTCCAGGAACTGGCGACCTCCTTCACACGGACCCCTGTGGGGGTTCAGACAGCATGCTTCCGCTTGGCCCTTCAGCCAGAGTGGAACTTCCATTCTTCCAACCCCCACCGACTCTGCAGCCCTGGCCACTGAACCCATGCAGTTCCTGGGAGGCAGACCCTCTGCGCCTTCTCAGGCTCCCCACTCATGCTCTGCTCTTTGCTTCATCTGGAATATTCTCTTTTAGTCCATTGCCTCAGCTTCACCTCTTCCTCCTTACCTGCCGGGTCGCAAGTTAGCTCTCTTCCCCTGGGGTGTGTTACCTGACTCTCTGGCTGGGTTAGCCCCTCCCCTGGGCACCTGTGGGACCCTGGGCTCCCCATCACTTCAGGGGGTCAGTGGAGTGGGTGAGGAGTGCTGGCAACAGTTGGAACCCAGCTCCACCTCTTCCTAACCGTGGGGCCTTGACCAATTTACGTGACCTCTGTGTGCCTCAGTTTCCTGGACTGTCGACTGGGATAAGAATCTCTTTTCTGTGTGTTATAGTGAGTATTAAATAAGTTAATAACCTCTATGCTGTTTGTCTCCCTAAGGCATACCTGGCTTCAGCTCAGCTCACCCTTTAGTCCCCAGTGCCCAGCCTAGGGCCTGGCACACATGAACCAGGAAGTGCATGGTGCATTAAAAATCCCCTAAGTCAAGTTCCATGTCAGGAACTGCAGGTCACATGGGGGAGTCGTGGGGGCGTGGCTGACATTCTTTTGGTGTGAATAAACGGCACACTGGTTGGTAGCTCTGGAAACAGCTGCGTTTAGGCTGCACTGAAAGAACCTCGAATCCGGATCCAGGATGCTGACACGCCTGCTCTTCCCCGGCTAGCCTACTAACCCTGGGAAGCCTGAGAACCCTGTTCTTTAACTGATATTAACAACACTGGTGTTTGGTAAAGTGCTTTCCATGCATTGACTTACTTAAATCTTGTAGAAGCCCTGTGAAGCAGTCACCATTATCACGCCCACTTTCAAGATGAGGAAACTGAGGCTTGGGGGCTTCAGAATCCTCTCCAAGGTCACACAACTGAGAGGGGGCCAGGCTGGGCTCCGAATTCAGGCAGTCAAACCACAGTCAAACCACTGCCCTGAGGTCAAACTGACCAGAGGCACAGATAGGGTGCCAGGAGTCCCCTGAAACTATGTGAAGTCTGTCCTATGGCCCAGTGGGCCTGTGCCAGCTCCTGATTGCCACACCCATGGACTTAGTCTTGTGTGGAAGATGCCAGAAGCGGCCAGTGTTTGCTCAGCCTAAGGAGCAGTGGGGCACCTGTCCCAGGTGATGGCTTATCAGTGGCAGGTTCTCTGACCCATGCTGCCCATCTGAGCTCACTCTCCTAATGGCGACACACCTTGCCTGTCTCTTGGGATTTTGGGACCCTGTGGGTGAGAGCCCAGGTGAGCCTGATGGCCAAGTGGCTGTTGTGCTCTCCAGGCCAGGCTTGTCATGAGGGGAAGAGTTCAGTCCCCCTCAGAATTTAATGCTGTTCAGAAAGTGAGTCCCAAGCCTGTGTATTCCTGTCCTGGGTGGGGGCAGTGAATGGCATTTTCCAGCACGGCGTTGCCTTAAGAAGGGGGTTCCTCAAAACAGAGCCTTCTGGAAGCCAGAGAACCTGCCTTAGCCCTGGCCATCTGGCTGTGCCTAGGCATCCTCCCCACGCCGGGGCCCCCTCCTCCTGGGAGCTTCCGGGCTTGGCCCCTGCTGCAGGAAGCAGCCTGAGTGGGGGCCTGATGTGGGAGAAGGGAGAGTCACGGAGCCGGCCCGCTGATTGCCCACGGCACCCAAGCAGGAGGATTGAGACAGTGAACCAGCTGGTACCACATTGAGGAGCAGGGCGATGGGAAGCTGGACTGCTGAGGACAGGGTAGAATTCACAGTTACCATGGCGAGTTAGCAAAACGGGGTACCAACGTGCACTGTGCAGAGAGGACAAGAGGGCACTGGGCCAGGGAAACAAACTGCCCCAGGACTTGGGGAGGGTGGCCTCAGGGTCATGGAGGCTAAGAGCTCTCAGGGTGAGGGGACCCCAGCCTCCACCTGAGTGGGTGTTAGGGGTCCTTCTTCATGGGGGACTCCAAGTCCATCGCCTGCACATAAAAGATGTTAGGAGCCAAAGGTAGGAGGCAGGGGCACGGAGCCATCCACAGCTACACGGGAAGCACCCACTGAGCCCTGAGCACTCGTTAGGTCACGTGGAAGTGGGGCGATGGAACTAAAGCCCAGGAGCAGAAAGACAAGGCTGTGCAATAAAAGGACAATCAGCCCACCAGAATGACAAGAGGCCCAGAGGGAGGCTGCTCTGGTCAGGGCGGGTATCACTGAGTGCCTTGAAAAGGTGGGTAGATTCAATAGGTGAGGAGGATGGTGGAGGAAACTCCTGGCTGGGAACTGGGGTCAACAAGAGCTTAGAGCGCAGGGATGCTTAAGGGACCAGCAGTTTGCAAAGGGGAGCAATGAACAGTTCTATTGTGGCTGGTTGTGGCTTTTCTGTAAGTGGAAGGTAATGATTAAGGAACCGAGGAAAAGGTTAGAAGGACCTAGAACTCTGTGTCCTCTTAGAGAAGACTGCCCTGAGCAGAGGACTTTTTCTTTTTCCTTCTTTAAACATAAGGGCTGTGTCCATGGGGGGAAGGGAGTATGTGGGAAGGGGAGTGCCTGCTGGCGAGGTGCCATGTGGATCCATTAGGCTAACGGTGGGAGGTGGGGATGGGCAAGGTTGGACCTTGCAAGGGGGCTTCGAGAGGATGCTCTGAGGTCTAAGAGGGAGGTTCACAGAGGAGGAAGCAGGAGGACCACAGACCATTAGCAGCCCCTCAGGAGGAGGGAGAGAGGAGGTCGGGGTGGGACTCAAGCTATACTGACCCCTTCATTCACACAGAAATGATTTTGATCCTGGCACTTACATTCAGTTAGAGGAGATGGAAAATACACCATAAACGCACAACATAAAATCAGGTCATGGTAAGTGCTTCAAAGAGAAACAGAGCAGGGAAGGAATTAGAAAGTAACAGAGGTGGCAGGAAGAAGCCTGATTTGAAGAAGGGACCTGGATTTCTGGTTAAATTATTGAAACAGAGATCCCAGTGACCGAGGGTATGAGCCTCATGTGATGATGTGCAGGGGAGAGGTGAGATGGTGCCCAGTGTGTTTGGGGAACAAGAAGACCAGAGTGACTGGGGTGGAGAGAGCCCTGGTAGAGATGCAGCAGTGAACAAAGCCCAAACAGGTGGCTCTGCAGGCAGGCAAGAGTCCTGGGTTTCATTCTGGGCATGATGGGAGCTTTTGTGGGGTTTGCGGCAGAGGGTGATACGATCTGCCTTGTGTTTTGCATAATCAGTGTGATCGTTGCTTTGAGAATAGATGCTGGAAGGGCAAAGGAGATGGTGGGGAGCAGGTGGAAGCAGTTGCACCATCCAGGTGAAGGGAAGGAGGTGGAAGCCTGGATTAGGATGGTAGTGATGGAGAGTGTAAGAAAGACTGAGCTTCAGGGTTTATTGATTTATTCTTAACTTCTTATTTTGAACAATTTTAAACCAATGGAAAAATTTCAAGTCATTAAATGATACATTAAACACCTCTCTTCTCTTCACCAGTTATTCACATTTGTTCCTCTCTCTCTCCTCTTCTCATTATCATCATCACCACTATCATCATCACCATCACCATCACTGTCTCCATCATCATCACCATCACCATAATCACCATCACCATCACTGTCGCCACCATTGTCATCTTTGCTATCACCATCACTGTCACCACCATCATCACCACTATTATCATCATCACCATCACCATCACTGTGACCACCATTGTCATCTTCACCATCACCATCACTGTCACCATCACCACCAACATCACCATCAGCAGCAGCATCTTCACCATCACCATCACTGTCACCACCATCACCATCAACTGTCACCACCATCATCACCATCACCACCATCATCACCATCACTGTCACCACCATCACCACCACCATCATTACCACCAACACCACCTGAAAGTAAGCTGCAGGTACTATACATAAATCTAATTTACTCCTAACTACTTCATCATGTACCCTCTAAATTCAAGGATGTTTTCTTATGTAACAATGAAATAATTACTAGATGTATGAAACTCATCTTTGTTAAAATACTAGTAGCTAATGAAGAGGGCAGGATTAATTTCAAAGTAGAAATGAGAGTGTTTGCTGATGGATTGTATGAAAGGTATGAGAGGAAGATCAGAGTCACAGATGACTTCAAAGATTTTGGCCAAACTGAATGGTTGATGAGACTGGCCAGGCCAGTGCCAGGACCTGGAATGAGCTCTTCCCTGAGAGAAAATTAGGAAGGGTCTAATTGTCGGCAAATGGACTGAGCCGGACTGCCCAGTTCTCCAGTGGATGTTGCCACAGCAATTAGGGAAGTCAAAGAGTCTGGGCTCTTTCCCTCTCTTTCTCTCTGCCTCTCTCTCTCTCTCACACACCCCACACAGACATAGATATACATGTATAAGCTTCCTTCTCACAGGGACCTATACCTGAATTTAGCCGTAGGTCTATCTCAACATAACTAAGCAGAACGAATAATAACCCATTAGACTATAAGTGCCTTAAGGAAGGGACATGTCTTCTTTGCTTACTCTATTCACAATGCACATATCTTGACATTGAGTAGGCATTCGATAACTCTTAAATGAATGAATGACAGATTGAATGTTCTCATTTAATATAGTAGACAGGGTATAGCAATTATGATTATGCATGCTTGTAAATGACAGAATACTTAAAATAATAGTTGCTGATACAAACGTGAAGGTTTTCTCTCTTCTGTTAAAGTAGTCAGTCTGAGGATGGTATGTCTCTACAGTGTAAGGGAGTCCCTTTCATTTAGTTGCTTTGGCTTCCTAAGCATTTGGCTTCTGTGTCATGGCCCAAGATGGCTGCCTGAGCTCATGCCATTATGACTTCATTCCAGGTATCAGGAGGAAAAAAAGATCAAGAAGATCATGTTGCATTTCTTTAACAGCACTGACGAAGTTGCCATACCACTCCCACTTACATCATGTTTTCCAATGTAGTCTTTTATTTTGGGTGGCCATGTGACCAGTTAAAATATGGGAGTTCTTTTACTAGAGAACAATGGCTCAAATGCGGGATAATTAGTAATCAGTTTCACAGTGTGGCCTGGAATGAGGCTGGGGCTGTGTGATGCTTTCTACCACAAACCAGAGTATAAAAAGCTATCAAGTGTGGTGAATCCCTGTGGCTACTATCTGTACCTCCCACTGCATTGGCAGTTATTTGAGTCCTTAAGTGGACTGTGAGTGCACAGGATGGCTGAGGCCATGGGGCAGCCCTGGGGAAATGTCTGAAGGAGTTGTGTCTCCTTACTTTTGATTCTGATACAGAAACCACAGAATGTTACCCCTGTAGCAAAGCCAACGTGTTTTGGGAATCCTCTGGGGGGAGACCCCAAGTCTGTGTCCCCAGGTGTGAGCTCCTTGGACTCTGAGGTTATGTCCTAGTCACCTGTGGTCCCATCACTGCTGGGAACTCTGGGTTACCCGGCATCCTGTATCATAGCCCATGCTTACTGAGTGAGGAGAAGGCAATCAGTTTGGATTATTCCGTTTTATAAGATGCAACAAAGCCAGTTTTTCCTGAATAGAACATTTGTGGAGGTTCTAACAGAACGATCTAGAAAGTAATTCTGTACGGACCTTGCCTCAACCCAACCTCCTACCCCTGCAAGGAGGCAGGAACATTCTCTTCTGGATGAAGACCCTTGAGTGGGTGGGGAAGACAGCCAGCAGCTGGAGAAAGCCCACACTTACCGCTCCCCAGCTTCTTGATTCTGATCTGTATTCAGGCTTCATATTTCCCTTTGTGTGTGTTTAGCTTAGGGATTTATCACTGCAGCTTAGATCTGTGATGAAATGGATAAGCCTGCACTTTAATAAATATGGCATTTCTTTCCCCGTAAGAATTAGATTAAAGGAAGCGGGGCCTCAGAGGAGGCCATGGAGGGCAGGCAGGTGGAGCTGGGAGGCCAGGTCAGTGAGAAGACATTACCAGCCAGTTGGCTTCAGGATGGGGAACACTGGGGCACAGTTTGGGGCCATCTTGCAGGGAGGTGGTAGGGCATCCCTATGGCAGAGAAACAGCCCTGCTGTTTCCATGGAAGGAAGCTAAAGCAGTGACATCTCAGGCTGGCTGTTGAATGCTCCCTTGAGTGAGCAGTTTGGGTCTCTGACTTGACTCCTTTTGGTACAACTGCAAGGATCCTTAGGCTAATCCTTTGGCAAGGACATGGGTGTGAGCTCAGGGGCTGCAGGACTCTACCAGGCCACAGTTTCAACAACAGGGCAGCCAGAGAAGCCTGTTGTAGTGGAAAGAGTGGGTGAACTGTGTGAGCTTGAGCACAGATGGTGCTTAACCTCTCTGGACCTGTTTCCTTTTCTCTCCATGAGGACACTAATATCTACTTGTTGAATCCTTGTGAAGAGAAAAGACAATAAATATAAAGCAGCTAGCACAGTCCTGGCACATGGTTGATGCATAATACATGGTAAGCACTGATATTGTTATTATGGACTTTGGGTCAGTGTGGTAGAATAATCTTAGACTTTTCCTTCCCTGGCTTTCAGCACAGGGAACTCTGTCATTTCCTTTGGTCCATGTGAACCCACTTTCCTAAGAGGCAATTGGATAGGAGTCCTTTGAAGTTGGGAATATGGTTATCTGTATTGTCACCTATAGATTGAAGCTCAGAAAGGCTGACTGATTTGCTCAAGGTCACACAGCTTGTATGTGGCAGTGCCAGGAGTGGTTACAAGAGCTTATAAAGACAGGTTCCCTCAACCCTCCTGATTGAGTATTGTTTCCAGTCCTCCTATTATTTTTCATTCACAGCCATAAGATTCAGAGACCAAGAATAGCAGAGAACAGGGATGAGGCCAGGGCCGTGGCCTGTATTTTCAGTTTTCATTAGCAGGCTCGTGCTCTCAGGGATGCCCTGGGGCAAACACCTGGGTCCTCAGACTTTCCTGTAGAAACCCATGGTGACTTTCAGAGCCATGAAGGCTTAGAAGAAGCTGGCAGCATCCCCCAGCCTGTGGGCTCATGTGAGTTAAGAAGGGCCATAGGCATTCTGAGTGGTGGTGTTCTCATAAACATCCTTAAATAGGAGCCATTGAAGAAACAGCCTTCGTAGCATTTCTGTTTATGTTGCTGCCCCGTAAAAGTTTGCCTAAGCACCTTGCAGCTCTTTCTGTGAAATTTCCCCGGGATGTATGATTGCTGTGGTTGAAATTTGCTTCAGGTAGATGGAGATTCATTGGTTCCCATACTCATGCATTACTGATTGTGTGCTGACCCTATGCTAGGCATTGTGCAGTGGAGGACGGGACCCTGTGCCCATAGAGAACTTACGGTCTGACTGACTAAATGAGATGTGTACCCAGGAAGACTTACATAGCAGTACAAGAGTTAAAAATCTGCACAAAACTGTGATTGATGTTGACTTACCATCCTTAGGATAAGGTGCTATATTTAGGCCTTTGGAGAGAGAGGTCAAAATGCAACATATGAAGCATCCTGAATTGAGGGGTACGTGTGAGTTGTATATGGGCATTCACATAAGTAGGAGCATGCCACAAGTTCATTTGTCCTCTTAGACTTTGGTGAGGGCCTGCTGCCTACTAGGCACTGTGCCAAAGGCTAAAATGGTCTAAGGAGGCAGCATGAGAGGTGGTGGATATCGAATGTGACCTTGAAGTATAGATAAAACTTGGGTGGTTAAAAAGCTGGGGACAGATTATTCAAGGTAAGAATGGGGTGAATTAAGGAAAGCAATCAGGGTAAAAAGAGTGGGCATCATAGGGCAGAGAAGAGACCTGCCCTTGAAGTAACATGCTCATGGCAGGTGGGTGGTTCATAGTAGAAGAGCAGGTTAGAGAAAGGGGTTGGAGATAGGATGTGGAGGCCTAGAATGCAAGGATTTGTTCAATGGGAATGTCTGAAGGGAACAGCATGGTAGCAGTGTTTACGTTAACGAATATACCCACATTCTAATACAGCTGACTATTTCAATTTTTGATTGTGGCTAGTGTGTAAAAATATGATTGATTTTTATATAATGACCTTGTATCCTGCAAACTTGGAAATTTCCCTATTAGTTTTATTAGCTTTTTCATAGACTCTTGAAGATTTTCTACATAGATAATTTTGTCTTCTGCAATTAAGAGAGTTTTACTTTTTCTTTTCCTTTTGGGTGCATTTTCCTTGTTTTTCTTGCTTTATTGCACTGGCTAGAAGCTCTTGCATAATATTGAGTCAAAGTGGTGAAATATTAGTCCTGATTTTAAGGAGAAAGCATTCAGTCTTTTACATTCTAATTACTGTGTGCCACATTTTTCACAGAAGCCCTTTATCAAATTGAGAAAGTTTCCTTTTATTAAAAGATTGTGGAGAGTATTTTTTTAAATCAGGGGTGGATATTGAATTGTGTCTATTTCTGTATTTATTGAGGTGATCATACGGCTTTTTAGTCTGTTAATATGGTGAATTACTGATTCTAAATGTTAAATTAACCTAACATTCCTGGAATAAAACTTATTTGGTTGTGATTTCTTAGTCATTTTTATATGCTATTGTATTTGATTTGCCAAAATTTTATGTCTTTTTGTGTCTGTGTTTATGAAGGATATTCTTCTATGGTTCTAGTCTCTTGTCATGTCAATTATCAGCCTAATTCTGACCTCATAAAATTGGGAAATTTTCTGTCCTCTTTAATTTGTGGAAGAATTTTTGTACAATTCACTCATGAGACCTTTGAACTTGGAGTTTTATTTTTTTTTAGAAAGATTTTAAACTAAACGTTCAATTTCTTTAATAGATACAGGGCTATTCAGGTGATTCCTTTTTGAAATAGCCTAGCTTGACTAGGAAACACTTTAAAACTCTGCTGAAGTCTCTGATTCCAGAACATCTTCAAAATTTAACTCACAAAAAACCACGGTGACCAGCCAGCTGTCTGAACCTGGTGTTACATTCAAAGCAGCAACAAATACCCACATATAATTAAAAAGCAATTCAAATCTTTACTTGGCTTTTGGAAGAAAAATCAAAGGGATCTTTCTTTGAATTTAGAAGAAAATTTAGAAAAATTAGTGGTATACAACAAGTAAAAAAACTAAAGAGAATTAAAAAATCAAAATTATAACAATTTTTTAAAAATGTCAACACCTTTTTTATCTTCTTTAGTCTCTGTGCCTGATATACCCACAGAAGAGGCTTCTGCAAACAACCTTCTATTCTCACGAGACTCTCCCGAACTCAGCCCCCTGCCAGGCAGCTATCCTGCCTCTTTATGATGTAAATCAGCTTACACGGCCTTGTTCTCTGGAATTCTCTTGTTCCCCTATTACCTGTGAGTAGAGTTCTAGAGCTGACTCATCCCGGTAAAAAGTAAAAGTTGCGGAAGGAGCAAGAGGGCAAAAAATCTGGACTAAATATACGGTTTATTTGCTGTCACACAGCATGTCAGCCATTGTAATCTAGAGACATAAGTGAACAAGCGTCCATCTTCCTACCCCGCAACCGGGTGGGGGCAGTGCAGAGGCACCTGTCAAGCAGCTGGTGCAAAGAGCTGCTTCTTCACTCAGACCCCCAGTCTGCAAACTGGAATTGAGAGGGAGGTTTTCACTCTGATTTCCCCAAAAGCCACATTCCACATTCAAGCTGACAGAGTGGAGAGCTCGACATAAGGTTACATTGAAAAAACGGTCCTGCTGTTTGTATGTGATTTGCTCTGGGATAGTTTAATTGATCTAGCGGAGTGCGAAAATCATTGAACTTGGAGTAGAAGACCTGGGTTTTTTTCCCTACCAAATGTTCAGATTTTTCATTTGATAAGTGAAGATAAAACCTCCCACTTCTCAGTTATTGGATAACTCTGTAAAGTGTCCCCATAAAATTATTAACTGTTAACTTACTGTCCTCTTCGACAATATCTGTAATAAAATTCACTGGCTTCGTAGAGCATGCTACAAAAGCAAAAAATACATAAATATGTATCAGCTAATCATCACATCAGTCTATTGAGGAAGAAGTAATTATTTTCATTTAATAGGTGATTCTTTCTGGAGATTCAGAAAGTTTAATTAATGCAGCCAGCATCACACAGCCTATAGGTATTGAAATCCAAATTTGAACTCAAATCTTCTGATTCAAGGTCTGTTTTTCTTCCAGTTTCTTCATCCTGCTCTTATTACAGCTCAGCCACTCATTTGCCTGCTACAGAGTTAAAATCAAGTGCATGTGAAGCCTTATGCTGAATACACTTGTGCACATGCTTATTTTTCTGATCTTTTGAATCTGAATTAAGGAAAATAAGCTTGTCACAGTAAAATGGTGTCAGCAGATACACTACAAAGCACAGAACCCTAGCACCATGCTTTGGAAACAGTAAATATTTTTTTGAATGCAGATTCCAGGGATACTGCAGGTCCTAAATACCCATATTCTATTGAACAGGGAAGGAGCATAGAGTTAGATGTAAGATACAGTTTTGGATCTCAACCACATAAAACTAGTGACTAATAAGGAAATTCCAACTTTGTCCTGTGCTGCGGGGAAACTCATCTCATATTTCTGTTGGTATTAGGGAGGCATAGTGGAAAATAATCCATAGTATTCTTTAGCTTGGGCCTATGAGTGATTTGTACCTCAGGCACGATAGTTTTCTTTGGTGGGTGGTTGTTCTCCAGTGTCTTTTTAGTTCTAAGCTTTCTTCACTCAGAACTTCTTATACTTCTGCACAGGAAAACCCCTAATCAGAAGTCTAAAGGTAGGCCATTTCTGGAGTTTTGGTTCAGTTGCTTAGTGATGCCTCCGAGAACCAGACTTCTTAGGTCTTTCTCGTCTTCTCTCTTCATCTTATGCTTATTACCTCAAGATTACAAAATGGTTGCCCCAGCTCAGGCTTTACATCTGCATTCCAGGCAATGAGAGTGGGGAAAGGGCAGTGCCAGCAACCTTTATTTCACTGGGCATATTGCTGTTCTACATAATGTGTGTTTTGTTAGCAAGGAAGGAGAAGGACAAATTTACTATTGGGTGGATAACTCCCAGTGTCTACCCTATCTTTTGGGTATACTTCTTTCTGTCTTCTTATGGACTCAGAAGGGGCTTCCTTATTGAGGAGTGGCTTCTGGCTATGTGCTCACTTTAACAAATCTCCCTATAATGAAATAATTTGGATGCCCCTGGGAATTCATTCTACTTTCTTAGAGTCCATTAATGCTATATTAGACTCCATACCACTTTACATTTTCACTGATGTGGTCCTGCTTAAACTCAGCAACAGTTATGAGATATGAATATTATCACCTCCATCCTTCAAGGGAGGAAACTGAGACCAAAGATGTTCAATAATTTGTTCAATCCAGGTCCTCCTCATCCAGGGTTCCATCCCTCTACTTCTCCTAACCAGAACTGATATGGCTTTGAAGAGATGCTACCCCTGCTGACCCCACTTGGCCCTGATGGCCTGCCACTCAGCTCAGGATACTGACCATTGTGCCACTTTGCAAACACATGTGGCATTTTGCTGACCTGAAATCAACACGGGAGAACACCTTGGAAAATATTCACTGAGTTTCAGGTTTCATTGATACACATGTTCACATCCACTCATGCACTTCAGAAGTAAATCTTCACAGATAAGGTTCTGCAGCTGGGGCATCTACTTGTTCAGTTTGATCTGAGAAACTTCAAATGCATCACTAGAAGTCTGAACTGGAATTAAGCTTGCACATTCCATTTGGTGTGTCAGACAGAAGGGGCAGACTCCTCATCCTGAGGCTGGGAAGCAGTGTGTGATTTTTACAAGAGTTGCTGCCATTTTCTTCCTTCAGCTTGTTGCAAATAACACTTTTGGGGGACAAGGGAGTGATGCTTACATATCCTTCCATCCCTCTATACCCTGAGAGGAGCAAATCTTCCCTGGCAGTTGAGAAAGCATACTCTTAAAAAGGAGAAAGGGGGAGACCATTTCTTTAAAAAAAATGATGTTCTCGCCTTTTTAAAAAATGAATCAAACTGACAGCTCAGGGGCCTTTAGTTGGGAAAATAATTCAGTTGGACGCAATACACATTTAGTGAGAGCTTAATTTGAGCAAGGCACTGGTAAGGCAGGAATCTCCCTTTTCTTTGCAGGGTGTGGGCAGCCCCTACACCCTACTGATACAGTTCTGTTCACTATATATGCAAAGGCACTGTGGCCACGATAGGCATTAGGGTGACTGGGAAATGGCTCTTTGGCACTTTGTAGAAGCTAACAGCTGCTGTGACAACAGTCAGGATGCGAGGGAGGGTGGTGCCTGTGGCAGTGGCTGTGTATCTCATGTCAGGTGGAGGTGTGATCCCACGTGGGAGGTGTGCCACTCACTGTCTCAGCAGGCACAAGTGTACCTCAAACACGGAAGCCCAGTTCTCTGCTGGTCATCTCCCACCATACGCACCTTTTCACAGACCAGGCCTTGTCACTGACAGGGGGCAAGGGAACATGTGTGCGTCCTTCTCTGCCGAAGGCTCATGAACGGGTGCAAAGAGCGCACGTCCCTACATCCTGAGCTCACACAGTCCTGTGTCTTTGTTGATACTGTTCTGTGTGCTGGAAATTCTCTTCTCCCCCATGACCACCTGTGGATCCTTCTCACCCTCTAAGCCTTACTGAAATGTGCTTCCTTTGGGAAGCCCACCAGGATACTCCTCCTCCTTTGATCCACATCAAAATCACCCCTGCCTCTCTCCCCTGTGGCCTTTGGCATGTACCTCTGGTTAGCACCCCCAGCACTTGCCCTTCCTCCAGGTTATGCGTCTGGATGTTGCTGGAACATATCCAAGGAAAACTGTATCTCTTGCTGGGAAAGAAACGTGCTGGTGAGGCAGAGGCAGGATTTTCTTCCATGGAAGTCAGGGCTACCATCAGTTTCCCTTCAAAAGAACCAGAAATCAGTCCAGGGGTAGACTCTTTCAGTAGGTGAAATGTCTGTTCAAACCCCATAGGACCCCAGGGCACTGTGTCCAGAATCCAGTCATTCCTTGTTTTTATTTACATGACATGAATTGGGAGTCTCTCAGATGTACAACGCCGTACTTGGACTTGGAAGCAAGATTCAGGAGAAAGAATTGCTAAGTGTTTATTAGATGGCTGGGTAAGAAGAGGTGAAATCCTGAAGGCTTGATAGGAACATTTTAAGTTTGTTGATACGAGGAAGGAAGCCTCTCAACTAGCAGGTGTGACTTCCCTGCTCTTGATGGATGTGGCTCTATTGAATGTTTTCCCTTTTTTAATTTTAATATTTATTACTCAGGTAAAACATTTTCATTATAGAAATATGTAAAAATGCAGTGAATAAACGAAAAAGTAAACCACTCATGATCTCACTCATTATCGTTGATACGCATTTTGGTCTTTATCTGTATATATTTACAAATTTTTAGGATGAGATTCTACTCTACACCGTATTTCAAAACCTGTTCTTTACACTTGACAGTGTATCATAAACATCTTTACATATTAAAAAACATACACGTAGAGCATCATTTTTAACAGCTTTTTTTTTTTTTTGCTATGGAATATTTCAGGCATGTTAGAGAGAAGTAGTACATACACTGAACCCCTGTGTGCCATCACCCAGCTCCAAAAGTTGACAACTTAAAGCTAAACTTCTTCATCCATATCCAACACACACACACACACACACACACACACACACACACACACACACCATTCTCACCTGGATTATTATGAAGCAAATTCCAGATATGACACCATTTCATCTGGAATATTTAAGGCTGAGTCTCTAAAAGAAAAAGACTCCTAAAAATTGTAGAACACATATTCCCAATACCATACCTCAGTTGAAGTACTTCCTTAATATCACCAAATAGTCAGCCAGTTAGAAAACCTTTTGCAGCGGCCTAGGACCTTTTCATAGAGCTTCTGTGCAATTTATTCAACTGGTACCCTGGTGTGGGCCATCGGTAGACAGTATTCTTGTTTTTCACTGTTATAACTAATGCTGCAGTGAATAAGTTTGACAAAAAATTTTGCACACCTAATTATTTTCTTAGGGTAAATTGTTGAAAGTGGCATTGTTGAGTCAAAGGCTGTGTAAGTTTTTCAAGACCTTTATTCTAAAATGTTAAATTTCCTTCCAGTTGGTTATACTCATTTACACAATTCATGAGTAAATACTACAGGAGCCTGTCTAATTATTCTTGCAGTTTTATTTTTATTCTTCTGTATAAATGTTAGAATTATTTTGTCAAAACAAAAATACAATAGAGGCTTTTTGTTTTTGACAGCATTTTATATAATAGAATATTTTAGGTTAATTTGTACAAGAATACCAAGAATTCCTGTCCAAGAACGAGCATTTTATGACCTTCAATAAATATATTGAGTTGTATTCATGGGAGTTGCCCCCACACACTTCTTATTAAAGACTAAATATTTTATATGTTATTCCATAAATTGTGATAAGACCACTGTTTTCTTCTCTCTCTCCTCTTTTTCTCTTTTCCCCCTACCCAAATTCATTATTGCTGGTATAAAATGTTAGTTTTTGTACATTCATTCTGTAATTGTCTAAGATCTTAGTGAAATATCTTATTAGTTTCAGTGGTGTTTTAAAAATTGATTTTCTTGTGGTTTCTGAATCTGTATTCATACCACCAGATAATAACAATAATTTTGAATCTTCCCTTGAAACATTCTTACCTTTCCTTTCTATTACCTGTTTTCCTGCACTGGACAGTACTCCAAAATGAGGCGAAATGGCTATGAGGATAGTTGGCATCTGTGTTGCATTTCTAATTGGAGTGCAAATGACTCTGTGCACGCTTCATTTTTGCCGGATAGTGGCTTTTGGTTTGTAATTGCTTTCAACTGAGGGTTTTAAAGATACTGTAAAACATTTAATACAGAACTTTTCAAATAGTAAACATACGACAGATGGTTTTTTTACTGTTATATTTTTATCATGAGAAGAGGTGTATTTTAATTTCCTTTCATTAGGATGTATTTTAAAATTAAGAATGGATGTTGAAAAAAAAGAATGGGTGTTGAGTTTTATCTCCTGCCTTTTTGGGCATTTATTCAAATAATCACTTTGTTTTCCTCTAATTTGTTTAAGATGACGAAGTATTAGCATTATATTTTTCATTCTTGGGAGATGAAACCAACTTAGTCAAAAGTGTGTTATCCTTTAACAATAATGCTGGGTTTTCTAACATATTATTTAGAGTATTTGCACCTAATTTCATGAGTTAAACTGTCTTCCATTATGATTTTTCAGAGGAATCTTTGTTAGGGTTTGAGGTCAAGGTTATGCTAGCTTTGCAAAATGAATTGAAAGTTTTTCTTTCTACCCTCCTGTTCTTTCTCTACCCCTACCCAGTGTAGACTGTTCTGGGAAACTCTGAAGGAGCTAACCTGTGAAATTGCCATGGGCAAGATGAACCTTTAAAGAAAATACTCATATATTTATATCTTACTAAATATATTTTTAATTAAATATATTTAAAACAGTATTTTCCATTGTTTTCCATGATGATTGCAACTCTTAGGTTTTCTACTTGTTCTTGAATTAATATTGGTGATTTATACTTTCAAAGAAAATCATTCTGATTTTGTTGAGTTTATTGGCATGGAGATGCAAACAGCCTTTTAGTATTTAAAAATAGATCTTCTGAGTCAGCAATAATATACCTTTTTTTAATATCACGGGGTGCTTGTGCTCTCTAGCTTCTGACTGGGGCTGCCAGAGATTTAATTAGTTGTTTCATAGAACCAGTTAGTGCACATGGTAGAGTTTGATTCCAGACTCCTTACGTTTTATTGTTTCCTCTTAAATATAAGAGAACTAAGGCTGTAAGTTTTTCTCTATGGGTAGCTGTAACTGATTCCTCAACATTTTTATATGTAATATTTGTGTTACTGGTATGTTCTAAATAGCTGTGGTTGTTGTTTTGAATTATACTTTTACCCAAAGAAGTAGTTTTAAGACTGTAAAGATTTTGTTTCTTAAATTTCTGTTGGTTTGTCCTTTTGTGTGTTCATGTGTTGTTACCAACATCTATTTTTTTGCATTTAAATACAGTGTGTCACTAATATTATCCTCAGTTTTGGGAATTTTCATTTTTTCATTGTAAATGTGTGGTATATGACATGATTTGTTTTTGTAATTATTGTATGAGCATTAAAAAAATTTCTGCTTATAATACCCAATTAATATATAATTAAAACATGAATATAACATAGATATAATTAAGATTAAAATATAAACTATAAACAGTATATAGTGTATTAACATATAATAATTAAAATAATCATGTTCAAATCTTTCTGTTATTTTCTATTTATTTTTGTTTCCTTGAACAAAGTTGATAGAGGTGTGTTGATATCTTCTGATTGTGTCTTATTCCTTATATTATGCACATAAAAAATTGCTGGTTTTATAAGTCAAAACAAGTATTGGTAATTTCCTATGTTTTAACCTATATTTATATTACTAAAAAATATATAGATTTTATGCTTGGCATGTAAAGTGTTCATTGGATATATATCTACAGTGGGTTATATCCTCTCTTATCTCTGATGTCCTTTGCTTTGAATTTTATGCTCTCTCACATTAATATTTCCAGCCCTGATTCTTTGCATGTTTGCATTTTCCTCAAATATCTTTGCTCATGCCTCTTGTTAAACTATTCATATAATTTTATTTTAGGTACATCTCTTTTACGCAGCTTATCTTAAGATTTTGTTTTGTGTCTCTATGCAAGAGGCTTTTATTACAACAGAGGTGTTAAGCCTATGTGTATTTATTTGACAACTGATATTCTCGGTTCTTGTGCTTTTTATGCCATTTGTTTGCTTTCCATTTTTAAAAATCCTCCTCACTGTTCCTTTCAATCCTTTTCCTATTTCTGCCTCTTTTATTCTTCAGTGATTCGGAAGATATCTAGCTTATTTTTATTCTACTGGTGCCTCCCCTTCACTTCCTTCCTTCCTCTTCCTTCTTCAGTTTTATTTAAAATAAGCTGGAGTGTAGAATCACATATTCATTCATCCAATAGATGTTTATTGAGGGACTTCCATCTGCTGTGCACCACAGTAGGCAATGGGAGTTAGTGGTGATCAGATGCCTGCTTTTATGGAGTTACAGCTTAATGTGGGGAGAGGTAGTAAATATTCCATCAGGAAATGATTAGAGGGGTACTTCCTTTGCACGTCATTGCAGCGGTGTGGTAGTAGGTTCCTGGTGGGTTTAGAGTGAGTGCACAGAGAAGGCTTCTGTATTGGTTGCTCAGGCTGCTATAACAAAAGACCACAGATGAGGGGGCTTAAGCAAAGGAATGTATTTTCTTACAGTCCTAGAGGCTGGAAGTCTGAGATCAAGGTGTTGGCTGGGTTGGTTCCTTCTGAGGCCTCTTCTTGACTTACGTTGTTTCCTTGCTGCATCGTCACATGCCCTTCCCTTTCTGCACATGCTTGTCTGGTGTCTGAATGTCTTCTTCTGATGAGGACATCAGTCATATTGGATGAGGGCGCACTGTAAGGACCTCACTTTAACCTGATCATGCCTTTAAAAACCCTCTCTCCCAATGTGTCATTTTCTGAGGTACTGGGGTTAAGTCTTCAATGTATGAATTTGGGGGATGGGATAATTCAGCACAATACTATCTCAGCAGGTGACACTTACATTGAGATCACTTTGGACATGTTCTATTTGGAACATTCACATGGAGCTGCCCTGTGTGCAGTATGGGTGAGTACAGTGTAGCTGCGGAGAAGCCTGTGTTAGAATGTAACTGTGAGTTATCTGTGGCTAGGGAGTAATGAGAGTGACGGGGTAAAGTATTTTAGGGAGAGAGTGTTCAGCTAGTAGAGAGCAGAGCCAACAGCTAAGCACTGAGGCACTCCAGCACTTCGAGGTTGGCTAGAAAGAAAAAATCATGGACAGAATCTTGCAGAGGGGGCAGAAAGAAAACCCAGAGAGTTTGATGCTCTAGAAGCTAGAGGGAGAATGTTTCCACCCTGTCCAAAGTGGAGGAAAGGGCAAGCTGAGAGCAGAAGGACACCCACTGTGCTACAACATGGAAGTCGTCAGTGTCCCTGGAAAGAGTCGTCTCAGTTGGGCTGCAGGGCTCATGCCAGCTTGGGTTGGCTGGGTAAGAGTGGGTGAGGGAAAGTGGAAACTGTATAGATGACATTTTCAGGAAGCTTCTTTGAAAGGAGATTGAAAGGATGGCACTTGAGTGGATGTGTAGTCAAGAATGGATGGGTTTTGTGAAGATGGAAGGTACCAGAACATGTACCCAAGTGCTCGATCCAGTGGAAAGAAGGAGAGTGGAGACAGAGGACAAAGAGATGAGTGAAATCCAAGAGAAGTTGAGCATATTAATTAGTATATGGACGTCGCTGTGGGTATGGAAGATTTTGAGTAACAGTACCTTAAATAAGACAGAGGGGTGTTTCCTTTGCACATAGTAGCCCAATACAAGCTTTTTAGGGCTTGAACGATGGTTCTATTACACAGGTTATTCAAGGATCCAGCACCTTCAATCTACTTGTTCTGCCATTTCTAGGGTCCTTGTCTTCGGGATCCAGATGGACTGACCGCTGTACTCATACTCCAAGCAACCAGATGGAAGGGGCAATAAAGGATCCAATCCTGTCCTTTAAGCATTATTTCCCGGAGGCTGCGCGCATCATTTCCCCTCATGTCACGTTAGCCGGAACTTGGTCACATGGCCATGCCTAAGCCACAAAGGAGACTAGAAACTATAGTATTTTTTTCTTAGTGCCCATATAGCCCACTGAAAGTGTAAGTTTCTCTTACCATGGAAGAAGGAAGGTGCAGCAGTTAGGAGTCTGGAGTCTCCAACAGTTTCTGTCACAGTCAATAGGAATGGAAACCCCAGGCAGAGTGGAAGGATTGGCCTTCAGCAAAAGAGGGTACACCTCCTTCGCTTTAGCAGGAAGAACGACAAAGTGGGTGTTGATGCTGGGGGATCTGTGAATCTGCGGGGGTCATCAGCTGAGAGGATGGAATGCCAGAAAGTTTTGAAAGAAGAATAATTGCTTACATTTGTGGGGGGCTTACTCTGTGCCAGCCTCTGCTCTAATGTCTTTATGTGTATTACTTGACATAAGCTTCTCAAGAACAGGTGAGAAGCTGTATCCCAGAGAGCTTTAGTTCCTTGGCTACGATCCCACAGCAGGTATGTGGTAGAGCAGGGACTCGAACTCAAGGTGCTTGGTCCCAGTACCTCCATTCTTAACCCCAGTGCATAGTGCCTGCAGCCTGGAGGCAGGGGTCGGGGTGGTCTACTCCCAGAGTGGGAAACATGATAAGAGGGGTGCTTGGCAAGGCTGAACGCCCAGTGGAGGTTCATGAGTGTAAAGTGCAGCCATGAGCCTGCTTGCATAGTTGTCTCTGGAGAAGTTTGGCTGTGGAGTGTAGGTGTGTAGAGGGAGGCAAGCAGCTTGAACTGGAAGCAGGGTGGTGCAAGTGAGCTGACAAAGGGAGGCACAGCCAGAGACTTGAGACTGAAATACCAGTAGTGCAGTGGGGGATTATGAACTCCAGGCTAGGCCTGGGGGCAAGGGGTGATGGCAGCAGGGGTGATGACTGGTGAGAAGGCAGGGGGTCTGTCCCATCCATGCAGGTTGAGGAACATGGCAGTGGGGGAACTGGAGCAAGTGAATTTGCTTGGAGGTGGTGCAGTGGGGTGTTTGAATGGCGATTTTTGGGTACAGATTCTGGCTCCAAGATAAGAGCAAAGGGGTGAGGGGATGGCTGGGGGAAGGCTCCCTGAGAACAAAGAACATGAGCAAATGGTCCCTGTGGGCAAACCATGTGGCAGGTTCACTGTCGGCAGCCAGCTCGAGGGACAGAGCAGCCTGTTGAGTCGGAGGGATGGGAAGGAAATCCCAGCTTCTCCTGTTCTAAGCGGCTGTCTGAGGGCTGGTTCAGGAGAATGGTGGATTAGTCCAGGGACAGCAGAAAATCAGTCAGCTGCTCAGTGCCCTTCAGTTCTAGACCCCTTTTCCTCCTATGACCCAGAAGAGCTGAACCTTCTGTCCGCTTTTGTAAATAAAGGACCTACTCAGTAGCAACCGAGTAGGAATGTCCGCATTTCCTTGTGTCACTGTGACCGCCAGCACATCATATTCCCTGTCTGGACTTTAGTGTTTTCCCCCTATAAAACAAAGCAGTTGGCCCAGAGGAATCACAGCTAATGTTTATTGAGAATTGCTGAGTGCCAGATGCTATTCTAAGTGCTTTACATATATTACATTACAATCAGTGTCCAGACAGCAGCACCATTTGAGGTGGATACTATTATTATTTGCATTTTTTCAAAGAGGGAACTGAGTCAGAGAGAACAGTGTTCTGTATTAGTGTCCTATGGCCGCTGTAACAAATTACTTAGTATTTTAAAACAGCACAAATTTATTCTCTAAGTTCTGGAAGCAAAGAATCCAAAATAAGTTTCACTTGGTTATTGCCAAGATATTAGAAGAGCACGTTCCTTCTGGAGGCTCTGGAGGCTGGGCAGGAGTCGTTGCCTTGCTGTTCCTGCTTCTAGAGGCTGCCTGTATACCTTGGCCTGCTGCCCCCTTCTCTGTCTTCAAAGTGCATCACTGCAGTTTCTGCTCCTGCCACCCCACTGCCTTCTCTCTCTGTGATTCTGACCCTCCTGGCTGCCTCTTAGAGAACCCTGTAATCACATGGGGCCCACCCATATAGTTCAGGATAACTTCTCCATTTCAAGACCCTTCACTTAATCCCATCTCCAAAGTTCCTTCGGCCCTGTCATGTGGCTTAGCCACAGGTTTAGGGGTCAGGATATGGACATCTCTGGGGACCATTATTCTGTGTACCACACAAGCCCAAGGTGTGGGATTCTAACCAGTGGGGTCCTAGCCCTGGGCAGCACCCTGTCTCAGAGCCAAGAAGTCCAAGACATGGCATGTGAGCCACCGCTCTTGTTCTCACGCCTGGACATCTGCAGCTGACTCTCCTGTCTAGCCCTCAGAATCCAAATGCCTCTTCAGAATCCTTCTCAACACTGTTTTCCGGGAGGCCCCATCAGTTGATCTGAATTACATGCACAAGGACACCCTGGGACCATTCTCAGTTTTGATCTAAGGTCCCATCAGATCTGACTTCTGTGGTTCTAATGAGACAGAGTTACGTGTAGCAAGCCTTTGTGCCCTTCTTGGGAGAAAATTCCTTATTTACAAGTTCAAGGCCATTTGTAGTGACTCACCAACTGTGTAAACATTACCTTCTTAAGAGGAAATGGTAGTAGGGAAAGCTGTCTTCGGATTCCCTGGCATGCGGGCCAGGAATTACAGCTCTCCCTGAAATGTTCGTTGACAGTTTCAGAGTTTGGGCGGTGGGGGAGGGAGGCGGAGCCCACAGGGAGAACACAGCTCACCCTCCCACCCGTCTGCCCATGCTTCAAGAACATAGTGTAATTGCTGGGCCCTGCCTGGGGAGGAAAGAGAAAATCACAATATGTTCACCCAGAGAGGAAAACAAAACAGCCTTCTGTATTCAGGCAAGGGAAACACTTCTAAAGGGTATTTGCAAGGCCCAAAGCCAAAGGAAGTCCCAGCAGAGCCTTCTGGAGTTCTGTCCTCAGCCTCATTTGGGACTCCCTGTGTCAGGTGTCAGAGCCTCCCTGCAGAGGCTGGGCTCTCTTCCCCAGAGCCCACAGCAGACCCTGGGCTCATGGCGGGGACCCCGGCGCCCGCAGTGTCATGCTGGGTGCTGAGGTTGGGTGGACACGGTGGACTCTCCAAGGGAAGCTGGGCTGGGCATCTGCAGCATGCACGCTAATCCCCAGGACCATTAACCACGTGTTCCCTGGAGCCGATTCCGCAGGTGGGTAGAAAGTCCTGTCTCCATAAGAGGGGTGGGACATGGACCTTTATTTGTCCATCTTCTCACTTCTTTGGGGGTTCCCAGGCTTTGCCCATAGCCTCTGTGATAGTCCAATGCCTGCAGCACTTTGGGTCAATATCCCCCTTAATTCATCTTTGCAGGGGTGCTGTACAGAGGCCCATGGTTGCGGGTGTCCTCCCTCAGGTGACACTGTGACGAATTACCCTCTTTCCTCTCAGGAGCACCCTTAGTCAGCCTCACTGCTCTGCCCCTCGTCTCTGCCTCTCCAGCCAGGGGTGGCTTCCGGAAACATCCCCCACTGGTACTGTGTTGGTGGGTCTGGGGGCCTTGTGGGGAAGTCCGTCTGACCTGGGAGTGTGGTGACTCCCTGTGAAGGTTCCTGCAATCTGGGTGCATCCTACCTGTCCTGGACTCAAGGTCATGCAGGTGGAAAGGATGGGAACACAGCCACAGAGCTTCGAGGAAAGGTGTTTTTAAGGGAAAGCTGAGCTGCAGGGGGTCCCTCCTCTTTGCATGTAAGTGGCTGTAGGGGCCCTGGGTTGAACCTCAGACCTGTGGCTGGAGTTTCTGAAAATTCAATTTTTTTTTGGTCAGGCTCATTTTTCTGCCAGCAAAATTTAGGAAGTTTCAGACGGTGAAACAGATCACGGATCATTATGGTAGAAGGCACCTCCCAAGTTCATCTGGTATAAACCCCTAATTTTACAGCTGAGAATTTTGCACACAGGCCAGCATCTAGCAGGTGGCAGACCCTTGGCCGGAATCCAGGTCCCAGGACAGCCATATCTTTGCACGGCTCCCTTTGCACACGGGCCCCTATGCCTCTGACTCTGAATGTAACTGCCACACACACACACACACAAGACACACACACACGCTGAGGAGGTAGTTGAGTGAGTTGGGGGGTTGTGGCCTCTAGAGCATCTAGCCTAGTCCAAGCCATCTTTTGCTTCCTGCATTCATGATAACGCTCAGGTCCTGGAGCATGTACACATGGCTGTGACCCAGCCATTTTGTGGGTAGGGTCGCAAAGGCAGCCCTCAAGGGTCAGAGCTCTCTGCAGCAGTGAACTCAGGGGCTGGAGGTTGCTATAGAAACAGCTTGGGGGAGGGGAGGGAAAAGAAGCAGAGATTAATCCAGGTAGAAGGGAGGGAGATGTTTGACATTAGAGGCTTCTGGATGGAAACTGGAACCTTCCACAGGCACTGCTGGAGTTCAGCCAAAGGCCGGGGACTCAGTTATTTCCCAGCAAGATGCGCTCAGACAGTGGTGTCTGCTCAGCCCCTGGCGACCTGCAAGGGGAGACATCTGACTGAGGGCGTGGTGACTCCCCCTGAGGGTGAGAGGGTGAGCGAGGCCTCATCCCAGCACAGCGCCAGGAGGAACCTGCATGCTTGTGTGACTGAGTGTGTGTTTGCGATCTCACCCGACCCACCCCAGACGTCATCAGAAAATGCCCTCTGTTGGAGACCCACACAGGAATGGCGCACCCAGAGCCTCAGGCCCTGGTGTCACCACCAGGATGTGGAGGACAAGGCAGCCATGAGGTCTGGTTCTGTAGAGTCCACCAATCCATGTTGACCTTACACTCCCCAAGCCGAAGCTCCTCTCCCCTCAAAACCCTGCAAACCAGAAGGTGGAAATGGAGCTCACTGGTAGGACTGCCTCCAAAGAGAAGCATGCTGAGGTGGGCCCTCGAGACCTGGGAGAGCAGGAGGGGCAGGGAGAAGGGCTGGGAATGACATAATTTCCCCATCTGTTCCGTGCGGCTTCATGGGGAACGAAGTGGACACAGGAAGCAGAGGGCAGGATGCCTAATGGGTCAGGAGCTGCATCCTGTAGGAGCCTGCTGCAGGGCCTGGGGGCTGCTCACTGCAGGGACCCAGTGAGTGAATGCCCTGATCTTACTTCTAGAAAGGCCAATAGTGAGTGGAGAGTGCATCAGATGCTCCCTTGGGAGTGGGGACACTTCCCTGGGAATGCGTTGGATGGTTTGCATTTTTCCTGCTGCACTAATGGGATCCTGAGAGGGTAGTAAAGACCTGACTGGTGGCAGACTCTTTGCTCAGGTTTTGGGCTCACGGGATAGGCCCAGGCTGGTCTGCAGAGGCTGCCCTGACTCTGCGGCAAGGGCTTCAAGACCTGTAAGTGTCTGGAGCTGGACGGAAGCTGTTGGTGTTGGGGGTGGGCAGAGGGAGCCCGCATGACATGAATACAAGGAGGAGACGGAAGCTTGGTGAGGAGAGAAGGGAGCAACTGGGGGAGAAGCTGGTGGCATGTGATGTCCTGGGTTCAGGCTTTTCCTCATCCAGATTTAACACCTGCAGTCAAAAGAAGGGTTATCAGCCCCCACATGAGCCTCCCCTTTGGAGTTTCTGTGAGGTGGGAATGTTTGGTGCGCAGGAGGCCTTATTGCTAGGATGCTACTGGGGACGTGGCAGAGAGAAGCGAGGGGCAGGCTCATGCTGACACGTCCGAGGAGAGGCGTTTTCTCAGTGACATTTGGAGCTGATTGGAGAGGAAGTAAGTGGGGGACACTGGAGGTGGGTGTCAGAGGAGATGATTAATGCCAGGAGTCAAGACACAGCCCCGTCAGCCATACCCTTTAGGGCTATGCCTCAGTGGTGATGCGGAGGAAAAGGTGCCAGACAGGTGTGACCGAGAGAAGTCAGAGCCCCTGGGACCTGTCCAGGGACACCTCAGGGCTGAGTGCAGGGGAACCAAGGCCTGGGACCTGTGTAGCTGCACCGGGCATTGGTTGGGGGGAGGGCAGGGCCAGCACTTAGCTGCGAGCACAGGATCTGTCCTTCTGTGGATGCTGGGTGACCAGTTGGCTGAAGAAAAGGGAACCAGGAATAGTTGCTGTCACAGTGAGTCCGACCATGTGTTTTTGGGGACAACCTTGTTGTTCGGATTTTCTATGAGTCAGAGTCCTTCAACAGTGACACACCTAGATGTCACGTTGGCCTGCAGCGTGGGGGCATCTGAGATTCTGCCTCGCACTTCATGTCTCCTCCCTGGGCAAGCAGAGCACTTGCTGGCGGTGGACCCTTGGGCAAGTTATTTAATAGTTTTGTCCTTTGGGGGCTCCTAACATCAGCCTCACTGGGGGTATAATTTGCACTGCATACGCATTTATATATCACAGAGGACCTTGCCAGCATTCAGTAAGCTACTTGTTCTCTTAATCTCTGTACGACTGTATTAACTATGAATTCTTATTCGTATAAGCACACACACTAACTGACTGTAACAGTGGAGCTCCTTGAGTTCATGTTCATGTTCAACAGGTGAGGAAACCAAGATGCAGTGAGTTTAAGTGAATTTTCAAGATCCACAGGCAGGACTCAGGAAGAGGAAGAACAAAGCTAACTAACAACAACAAGGGCAAAACACCAAAAAGCAAGGAACCGTTGACCTCAGCAGGAAGACCCTAGGTGAGCTTGCAGCACAAGGTCCCCTCACAGACTCATGCCGACTCAGCTGGAATGCACTGGTGAAGCCCCTTGGGATGGCAGGCTGATGCCAACAAAGGGACCCAAAACGGCTCAAAAAAATGGAAGTCTCATTCTCTCTTTTGCACTAGTCTGAGTTTGGGTTTGGTGATGGCTCTGCCATTCTCTGGAGCATCTTCTGTGCAGTCCCAGCTGGGTCCCAGCCCTCTGTGTTCTGGCCTTCCAGGAATGAATGAGAGTGGAGGAAGCAGATGGCCTCCTGCAGCCTGAGGTCTGAGTGTGGTGCCATCCCTTCTGCTGATGTAAGTTTTGCAAGGAAGGCTGGGAAATGAAGTGAACTGGCCAGCCATGAGCCAGCCTCTGATTTTTTTCCCACAGGGAAGGCAGAAGGCATGGCTAGTGGGCAGCTGGCAGCCTCCAGCTGTGCGGGCTACTCTGCAGGCACTGGACAACTGAGCACGCCCCTCTCACAGCCACGCATGCTGCCCCAGTGAACCACCTGAGGTCTTGTCAGTCTGCACACCCAGGCTTGGGTGAGGGTCCCTGATCATGTGCAGCTCTCTTATCATGAGGTCTGGATGAATCTGTTCACTGTCCAGAGGTCTAGACACTCAGATAAGTGATCTAAGCCTTCCCCTACTGAAGCCCGTCATCCATTCCACCCACCATCCCTCTGCACCCCCAGACACTGAGTGAGAACAAACACGCAGTAACAATAACTCAGAAAAGGGGAGAAAGGGCTGGTCTACAGCAATGATGGAATTCTGCTCAGGGGGGATTACGAAGACCCTTTGCCTTGACAGTGGGGGAGATTTCCCACTGAGACCCTGTTCTGGCCTGTGGAGACCTCCCTTATCCATGGCCACCTTCTCAGTGACCAATCTGTCCCCTCCCCCTGCTCTGAAGGGGTCTTCCTCATCCCTTCTCCTCTGTGGCTGCACCTACCTGGGCACTGGGCTGCATGCCCTTCCAGAGGACTGAAGAGCTTCACTGTTTGCTTCCACCTCGTGCCCAGTCTGGGCCTTGCTGGTGATTCTGAGCATACAAAAGCTAGGCTTTTTCAGCCGGGTCCAGTTTCTTTGGAAATGCAGCTTCTGGTCAGCTTACTTCTAGCCCATTCCATGTTCCTGTAACCATACTCAGTATTTCCTACCATAGTTCTTAGATCTGCTTTCTGGTTTTGCTTCTTTGCACCTGAACCTCTCTCTTTCAATTCAGGGGTGGCTGTCTTCAGGCCCCTGAAACAGTAGAGCTGGGTGGGGCGGGAAGGCTGCATTCTTAAGCTGATTTTTGCCGAAAGGATGGATGCTTTAGTTTGACTGACAAGTCTTAACAGGT
Organism: Manis pentadactyla; assembly: GCF_030020395.1. Classification (NCBI taxonomy): domain Eukaryota; kingdom Metazoa; phylum Chordata; class Mammalia; order Pholidota; family Manidae; genus Manis; species Manis pentadactyla. The sequence goes on along the minus strand of NC_080022.1, from coordinate 130,350,488 downwards.
CTTTGAAACAGGGTTTGAAGAAATTAGTCTGTCTCCTGATGGCCAGGGTATAGAAGCAGATGGCTTTTCCAACCCTGTGCACACACCCGCTCCCCCTCAACTAATTTCTGGAAAATTTTTATTCCCTTCTATGTCTTTTTGTAAAATAATCACTAAGACAGTTCGGTATATCTAGCACTCCCCTTTGTGTGTCAGAGTCTCAGCTGCTCTAATAAAGAGGCCACACAGTGCAGTGGCTCCGACAAGGTGGTAGTTTCTCCCACAGCTGCCTACCTTTCAGGCTGGCAAGCAGCCCTGCTCTGTGCAATGAATGGTCTGGGCGCTCAGGTGCTTTGCATGTTGTTTCTGTACCTTCACTAAAGCCCCATCCTCCTCTGCAGGGCCAAAGCTGGACTCCTCCCAGCTTTTGGGGCAGTGAAAGGAAGTGGGAGGAGGCAGGCCCCCATCCTTCAGGCTTAGAGCAGAAGTGGGACACATACTCTGTCTCTTTCCTTGGATGGGAGCGCAGGCACATGGCCCTACCCAGCGGCAAAGGAGGCTGGGCTGTGTGTTGCTCCCTGGGTGCCCAGCTGCAGTTCTCCCAGCAGAGGTGGGGAGGCTGGGCCGTGTGTCCATCCCTTAGGTGCCTGGCTTGCAATTCTTCTCCCAGGGCAGGTGGGGAGGCTGGACTGTGCTGGATGGCTGGAGGGCTCCATCATGCAGGCTGTCTGCTTAAGTCTGCACCTCCCGATGTTTGCCTAGACCTGAGGAGGTGACTCTCACTCACATCCTGTACTGTAACTTCACACAGTGGTACATGCTTGGGAGAAGAAGAGTATGGGTGCAGGGCTACGGAAAGACCAAACCTGTGGCTGAGGTAGGGTTAGAGGACCCTTAGCAATGCTGGTCCACCCCTCACTGCACATATGAGAAAAACTCAGGCAAAATAACTGTAATGTTTCTCACATCAATAAGTAAATGAAGGAGTGTCCTTGAGAAAGGGCATTTTTTTCCCGGTGCCTTCAAATAATGCAGCAGAGTGTGATGTCTGAGCCGTCGTCTGGAGGGTCCATGCTGGGGCGGAGTGAGGACTTGGGCACAAGCAACCCAGACCCTTAGGTTACTGGAGCTTTTATCATGGAAGGCGGGTTCAGAGGGACCCTGCAGAAGTCTCATCCAGCCTCTGGTTTTACAGAGGCAAACCCCAAGTCCAGGGAGAGGAAGTTCATGCAGCGTTCTGATGTCTTCACCATTCCTGTTCAGGAAGATGGCCATGCAGAGGGCAGTGATGCCGGGTGGAGGAGCACAGCTGAAAGGGCAGGCCTGCCAGGACCCCATCAGTGCGAACCCCGTTCCTTAACCACACAGACATCTGCCCATGCCACCCACTCCTTCCCACCTCATCTGTGCACATGGTGCCACAAGGTGGCGGTTCCTTGATGGCCGAGCAGGGTTTCCCCGTTCCACACCCAAGGGCAGCATTAAGTACATTCTTACCCACACTGCACCCCCAACCTGAGGCCAAACATCTCAGGCTTCCCAAGTCTAATTTCCAGAGTGTTTCATTAAATAACTCACTAAACACCCCAGATGCTGTGCTTACCTGTGTTTGCTAAGCTCCCTAATTTCACAAACTGATCCAAAAAGCAATCAAGTTTGTCCAGCATGATTTGTTCTTTAATAAAGAAACTCCATGATCTTACAGCTGCTCTTTGCCCAGGGCTCAGCTGGCAGCCAATTCTTGAGTTCTGTTCTGTAAGTATCCCCAGGGGACCCTCTTATGGCCTGGTGGCTGCAGCATAGACACCAGCTGTCAAGAGAGTGTTGGTTACCTAAAGGGGAGGGCAGATGACCTTGCAGAGTGGGACCTGGAGGCACAGCGACAAAGGAGCCCAGCAGACATGCAGGGTTTCAGTTTCATACATTCACCTGATACCAAAATTGCAAACACTGGTCGCTGCTGCTGGAGCACAAACCATCCACATGGGTGTTCTTGAAGTGAGTGTTTGATCACAGAGATTATACACAACTGGCTTTCATCCTTTAGGGAGACTAAGGTGCTAGTTGGATCCAACTGCAAATTGGTTTCTGCAGTAGCTTGAACTGATTCATGGGATTGTTTCTCACCCTGATCCTGTGTCTGTCTTGCCCGGAACTTACTTCACTAGTGGCCCATCGGCTGTGCTTTCCCACTGGAGGCAGGAGGATGCCTGTGTGCCTGGTGGAGGCATCCCCTAGTGTCTCTCACTCTCTGATGCCTGGATGTGTTAACTTCTTGTGTTGGAATTTTACGGCCTTGTGAGTGATTGCTGGATTCTGCTAAATGGCCATCCTCTAAAGTGTCATCAATAATTTACAGAGTGGTTTGTCAATAACTTCAGTTCTTCATTAAATCGGGGTATATGCTCCCCTACTCTTTCTGTGTGTGTGTGTGTGTGTGTGTGCGCGCGTGCGTGTGTGCACATGTGCAGGTATCTCAGCCAGAAGTGATACACACACTCACCCCCTCTAGGGGTATACATGCAAGTATTTACTCTGCCCTGGATTTGTGTGATGACTTCCTTAATTCACTTTACAAACAGTATGCCTTTTCTCTCCTACAATTCTTCCCTTGCACAGAGATTCTTACAGTTTATCTTGGTTTGGCATATCCCTTCCCCATTTCCAGATCTGGAATAGAAACCTCAGGAAAAGGAATTCATTCATTCATTCATTCAGACATGTCAAGGCACTGCTCTCATCTGCTTGGCCAACACTGGTTCGAGCGTCAGTCCTCCAGCCCACAGGAAAGGGAAAGGGAGGAAAGGAGTTCCACCATCTTTCAGGTTTCAGGCCCGCAGCAGCATAAGGGTCTTGTCACCTTCCTTCGGTGAGACACAGGTGCCTTGGCACACCCAGTGGCACTGAGGAGCATCTGGCCGCCTGTATGCCAGGCTGCAGTTGTCCTCCCATGGAAGATGGGGAGAATGGGGAATGGATTGTGATGGACAGCCCCAGTCTCCATCATGCATGCTCTTTGCAAAATGTCTGTGTCTCATGAAATTTACCTTGACTTGAGGAGGTAAATAAATATTCAGATTCATAATATAACTTCACATAATGACACTGTGTGCCAGGCACTGTTTGGGGCTGAGACAATGAAAGTGAGCAAATGAAGTCTGTGCCCTCATCAGAGGCACTGTCTTTGGCTCAGGATGATGGACAGTCAGTAGATAATCAAGTGCAAAATATAGCTTTACATAATGACAAACTCTACAAAAGAAAATAATGCAGGTAAGGGGACATAGAAGGACCAGATTTGCTACTTAGGATGGTCAAGAACAGAGGCAGGGAATGCAGAGCCCTGAGACTGGATTTCAGTTGGGCTGGGGGAATATCAAGTCCTAAGCAGTTAGAGCTGAAGGAACATGGGGAGAGGGGCAGACAGTGAGGTCAAAGGGGTCACTGAAGAGCTTTATGGGCCAGGGGAATGCTCTTGAGTTCACCCTACCTAAGATAGGAAACTCTTGGAGGGTCAAGAGTGAGGGAGAGACATGTTCTTATTTATGCTTTAAAAGGATCACTTCTGGCTGCTATATGGAGAGGAAACTAAAAAGTATTTTCTTTGGAATCTCTGCATATGTGAGTATGGGGTTTGGTCTGAGGTTTTCTTTTTAATATGTGATAGCTTCAGGTTTAGGAGGCATGGGTATATCAGTGAAATGCATTGTAATATGTCATACTGCAAGGCCACTGTGATACTAGTCAAATAAATGGGGATGCTTAGCAATGTTTTTCTATTGTGAGGGTTATTTAAATAGCTTAAGTATGATACATTTCTTCAAGTTTCAAAGTCTCTGTTTTGGGGGAACATGTGGAAACTTCCTTCATAGTCAATAGCTTGAGTTCTTTGTCTTTTTCTAAGTTATATTTTTAAAAGAATAACACCTCCATTTTATTGGCTCTTAATTTTCAAGTATCATTATTCTGATGAATTTTTTGTTATGTCTTCCTTCTCATGGGTGGTTGTGTGTGTGTATATCTACATCTATCTATCTATTTTATTGATGAATGTCTAAGTTTTATTGATTTTTTTTCATAGAACTCAGTGTCTAGACCTTAATAATACTTATAATTTTCATATTTTCTAAATTCATTAATTGCTGCTTGTATCCACTAATCCTTTTTCTTGATTTCTGAGTTTTATTTTCTGACACACTGATTCAAGTGCTTAATTGATTTATTATCATGCTTTTTCTTTAATGAGAAAATTATATAAAGATGTGAGTTTCCTTCTTATTACAGCTTTTGCCACATCCCATAATTTTTGCTATGTAGTATTTTCATTGTCATGATTTTTCAATAGGTTGTAATTATCATTTGATTACCTCTGTAATCTAAAAGATATTTCAGATTATCTTTTACTAAAAATAATATCTGCTGCTGTTTTGAAAATGCATATAATCTGTAAATGGGTAACTTAAAAAGCAAAGCCCACCCCTGCCTTCTTTCCCACCCCTCTGTCAGTCCTAAAGGGTAACTGCTTTGAACAATTTGACACTGTATCCAAATAGACCTTGTCCAAACACATATAAAATGGTACACTAGAAGCATATATAATTTGTTTAAGTGAGATAATATTACACGTATGCTCCAAATTCCTTTATTTATTCAACAGTAAACTATGGCAGTGTTTGTGGATTTACTTCATTCTTTTAAAATGGCTATTTTATAATATGAAATACACTGATTTAATCATTCCCCTACTAATGGGCATCTTGGTGTCTAAATTGTCTGTCTTTTCATTCTTTCCTTGCGTTGTTGTGCAACATTTTCTGCAGGGATGGTAGATTAAAATTAAGCCCATTTTTCCATTTCACACTTAAATGCATTGGTGTGCTCATATGCTGGCTGTCAAACAAACAAGAACACCCATCTGATTCATAGCATTTGTGGATTTCTGTGGTGTGAATTACCATAGTCTTCCCTTATCCCTTGGAAGTAAGTTCCAAGACTCCCAGTCAAAGCCTGGAAGCACAGATAGTGCCAAACTCGTGCATACTATGTTTTTTCCTGTGTGTACGTACCTATGATAAACTTTAACTTACAAATTAGGCACAGAGATTAACAACAATAGCTAATAATAAAATAGCACAATTATAACAGTATGCTGCAATCAGAGTTCTGTGAATGTGGTCTGTCTCTCTCTTTTTCAAAACACCTTATTGCTCTGTACTCACCCTTCCTGTGATGCTGTGAGATGATAAGACTTCTGTGTAATGAGATGAAGAGAGGTGAGTGATGTAGGCATTGTGACGTAGCATTAGGCTGCTGTTGACTCTGACCATAGGCAGAATGAAAATCATCTGCTCCAGACTGAGATTGACTGTGGGTAACAAATCGTGGATGACGGGGGGACCATTGTACTGCCACCATGGCCAACTTCAAGGTAGGGGCTGCTCTCAAAAAAGTCCTGAATATTTGACTGTGGAATCTTGTAGGCTGATATAAAACAGTTCAGGCTGGTTCCAGTGTACCACCAGGTGAAGTCAAATTGCCTCCAGAAATTATTGGGTTAGTTTACACTTACGGAGTGTCTGGTATGCACTTCTCTTTGCAATGTCAATAAACCTGAATATTAAGAATGTTACTAATTTTTTCCCCAATTTGATAGGTTACAAATTGTATTTCCCTGTTATATAGTTTGCATTTCTTTTCATGTTTTTAATACTGCTTTTGTATCTTCTATGAAAAATTTTTATTGCCCATGCATATTATTTACATTTTTTTAACGTTCAACATTTTAATTGAGCACCTTTTACACACTGCAGTCCTCTAGCTGTTAGGGATACAGGAGTGAACAAGACAAGATTCCAGTCCCTGCACAAGTAAAGTTTGTGTTCGAGGGAACAAGACAGATAAAATTACTGCAAGTTGAAAGCAAAATTATGAAGTTAGCAGCCAGGGAGGTAAGCTAGAATATAGAAGAGGTACCTCTTTTTGATAGGACGTTCGGGGAGGCCTCTCTGGGGAGGTGGAATTTAAATTGAGACCCACATTGTGAGGGAGCCAGCCAGGCAGAGGGTGTGAGCTGCATGTGCAAAATCCCTGAGATTTCAGGAGGAGTTGGGAAGAAGATGTATCCACTATGTAGTGATGAAGGAGGAGAGATGCATGAGATGACCTGGGATAAAGAGAGAAGGACTTGGCACGCAGGGTCCTGCTGACCTTGGAGAGGGATTGGATTTTATTCTGAGTGAGTGGTCAGCAACTGTTTTAGGTAGAGGATTGATGTAATCCTATTGAAAATAAAAATATAAAAATCTCTGTTACTGCTGTGGAGAGAATGGATTATAGGGAGGCAAGAAAGGAATCTGGGAGCCAGTTAAGAGCCTATTTGTTCTAATTCTGATGAAAAGTAGTAATAGTCTAGACCAGGATCATCATGTTGCACAGCCATAGGGGGCGCTATTCAAACTGCATTGTGAGCTGTGCTGTAACTGGCTGCCCTGTGAATGGAAATTACCTGTTGTTTTTACCACATTTCTTTAGCTATCATTTGGATAATAGATACATTTTGGTTACTATATGTGTTGCAAATATTTTTTCACAGTATGTTATGACCTATTTCAGGATTCAAAATATCAGCGTTGTAATTTTCATGAAGTCAGATTTGTCCATTTTTTCCTTTATTGCTTCTGAGTTTCCTCATCACATTTAGGAAGAGCCTCCCTTCTGCAGATTTATAAAACGTTCTTTCATATTTTCTTCTTTCAGTATTGAGATTGAAAAGCCCATAGATTTTTAAATGAATTTGGGAAATTACCTTGGTATATAAATGAGGTGGGGAATTTTTGTTGTGTCTCTTTTTCTGTGTACCTATATATGCTTCTATGTTGCTTCTTTAATTGGAGCTATATGGTATGCTTGAATGTTTGGAGCTGCAAATATCCTCTCATATTCTTTCACAGAATGTTACTGGGGGTTCATGTGCATTCACATATTAAAATTTCATTCTTAAAAGGGCTTAAATAAAATTCATGTCTTTATTTGGGAAGAACTGACATTTTTAATGTTTTAAGTTTTCCTATACAGTAATATGGTATGTCTTTCTGGTTATTCAGACCTTCCTGTTTTTATTTCCTTGAGCAAAGTTTTCATAGTTTTTATCATAGAGTTCTGATTTATTACAAGGCGTTTTTATCATTCTGGTGGCTTTTGCAAGGCATTTTATCATTTTGTTATTAAATAAATGGAGTTATTTTTCATTGGAATTTGTCAGTATATAGGAAGCTATTTATTCTCCTATGCTTTTCTTCTATTTGGCTACTTTATTGAATTTCTCATTTATTTTAATAATGGTTCAGTTAATTGCTTAGATTTTATAAGTAAATGATAATAGTATTTACAAATAATGACAGTTATGCATCTTCCATTTCATTATTTCTCTTTCTTATTGTAAAAATTTTTTTTAATTTTTTTACAGAAAAATTATTTTCTGATTGTAAACTCTTTAAAAAAGACTGATAATTACAGTGTTAATAGTCACTCCTTATCGAAACGTCTTTTGGGGTTTGTCATTAAGTTCCACATTTCCTTTTTAGGTTACTGAAAATTACTTTTTTAAAAAAGTTACTTTTTCTGCTCTTTGGGTACAAATCATATTTTTTTGTTTGTTTTTTTATAGTGTCATGAATTATATAACTTATTTTGATTATCAACTGTTGAACTTTCCCTGTAGTCCTTTAAAAAATCCACTTTGGCCTTGATGCTTTATTGTATTATTACACTGAGATTTAATTTGCTACCATTTTATAGATATTTTGCATCAAACTTTATAAATGAGGTTGGTTAGAACTTTTGTTTTTCCTAATATCTTTGTTTGGGTTTGTTATGAGAAACCAGAGTCTGACAATCTTTAGATTTATTTCAAGTCATTCATCATTTAGACTCAAAGAATGATCGAAAATTTTTTTCAAATCTCTTTCTGTGCTCTAATGTGGTTTATATAACAAAGAAATTATATATTATTTAAAAGTGTGATCAAACTCAGTCATAAAATGATCTGGGCATGGTGAATTTTGAGGCAAGTATCTCTTTGGCTCTCTGTTACTTTTCTTCTGTTTTTTACAGACAGATTGATTTCTGTTATATCCTGAGTCATTTTTGTCTATTTTATCTAATTTTTCGGACTTACTCGTATAAAGCTGAACATAGTATGTTTAAAAATGAATTGAAAAAATTTCACAGTAGCTCATTGTTTTTCCTTTGGCCTCCTGATGTTGTATGGGTTTGCATGGGTTTACTGCCTCCAACTAAAATCACATTTTGCAATATTTTGTTTACTGGGCTTTTCAGTAAATTAGGTTTGGGTTGATAGGTCTGCTTTGTATATTAGTTTCTCCGTGTGTTTGTATTAATTCCATCCTTCTCTTTTCTTTATGTTTATGCAGTTCTGTTCATTTTTGTTTTCTTATAAATGCAATTAAGAGTATAATTCGTGCTCTGAGTAGACTTTGGCCATAACTAACAGATTTTGATATATTGGTTTTAAAGGTTATTTTCTAAAGAAAGTATAATTTTAGTCTGAATTTCTTTTTTTATACAAAATCTACTTAGAAAGGGTTTTATGTTTGCATTTAAAAATATTCCAGATAGTTATTGCTTTGACCATTGCTCACTTACTAATACATCATTTTGATTTGAGGATGAGCCTCTTTTATGATTTTATGTCTGGGTTTGGCCATCCATCCATATTTGTAAATTTTGATATACATATATATACATAAAATGTGTATGTAATTACATATAATATAAAATATATGTAAGATAAAATATATAATTATATATATTTTATGTATAATATAAATATAATACATAAAACATATAAAATAAAAAAATATATCTGATATGCATATCAATATATAATTATATATTTTTATACATGATATAAATATAAAATATATAATATATAATATAAATATAAAAATATATATGACATAGACATAAAATTAAAAAATATATAGACATATAAGCCTATGTGTTTTTTTCTGACTCATGTTTTAAGAACCCTAGTGAATTACTTATATCTTCCACCATTATTGTGGTTTTGCCAAACTCTTTTATTTCTTTGAACTTTGATTTAAATGGTTCTCTACTATATTTTCTTTTGTTCAAACAATGTCCTTATTGCTGTTCACTCTTTGGTCTGTAGTTTTTAACCAGAACATAGTATTCTTTTTTATCCTTTTCACTGCTTTTTTTTTGCTTTGTATTCTCTGTCATCTAATATTTCCAGTCCTTATGCCTTGTTAGTAGTTAGTGTAAAGTTTGCCTTTGCTCAGTTCCTTATTTTCTGCCTTTATCATTTTGTATATAGACTATGTGCATATGTAAATTTGTTTATTTTTACATCATAAGAATCCTTGAAAAAAATAATTGAATGAGTTTCACAGCGATAGTATCAATAACTATTTAGATTTCCCTCATTTTTACTGGTTTTCTTGCTAACATATCTTCCTTTCTACCTTATTTCCTTCCTTCCTTCATTTTTGTTTTGGTTGCATCTCCCTTGCTGCTGAAAAGTAGATGAAGTTCCCAGGTGGTGAACCTGTGAGTGTTTGCATTTCTGAAAAATGTCTTTGTTTTATAGTTCTAGATTTTAATTAATTTTAACTAAAGATTTTGTCTTTAGCTTTTCCTTATAGAAAATCTCAAACATACACAGATGCATAGAGAATGGTGTGATGAACCCTTTGCATGTATGCTCAGCTGCTCTTGTTTACCACACCTGTCCCCACCCACTCCTACCTAACGCTGCCACGCTGGGTTATTTGAAGCAAGTTCCAGAAATCATAGAACTGCATCCATAAGTAGTAAATATTTTAGTATGTATTTCTGAGAGATAATAAGATAAAGACAGTCTTTTGGAAACAATCACAATGCCATTATCATGCTAAATAATTAACATTGTATCCTTAGCACATTCAAATTAGATTCAAATTACTTGAATTTCAGCACTTTGAAGTCACAGATCCAGTTTTTTCACACCTAATTTTGCAGGTGAGAAGTGTAAGACCAAGCTGTCTTTGTAAATTAATTTTAGTTTTGCTTTTTAGAAGCTGACAATATTTGTTTTTATACTTGGGATTCACAGATCTCATGCTCTCCCTAATTTCTGAGCTCTGACCACACTGGCTTTCTTTTAGTTTCCTAACATGCCATGCATGCCACAGGCCTTTGTACAAGCTATTCCCACTTCTTAGAATGCTGTCCTCCACATTCACTAGTTGCCCTCCCTACTTCCATAGCCTTACATGGCCTTTAGATGTGAGCATAATCACCATTTCCCTGGCATGCTGTCTGGGTATTACACTGCTATAATACCATTCACTTGTTGTTTATCCTCTTACCAGAACTGTAAGTGTACATTGAATGTGTGTGGTGGTCTTTTTTTTTTTTTTTTTTGGTATGTCTGTGTTTACTATTACACCGTATGGCAGGCTCCATGAGGACAGGGACTACATCTGTTTTTGCTCCTCTTTACATGTGCAGTACCTAGCATCATGCTTTGCACATAGTAGATGATCAATAAACATCTATTAAACCATTAAATATTTGAATTGCTTGAATGAATGAATGATGAACATCCTCATGTACTCATTGTATCTTTATTTTGGGTTTTCTTCATTCCATCTTATTGTTTCTCTGCTCCTGGAATTCTTATTGGATAGATATCAGATTTTACTCAAATTATCTATGATGGCCTTTAACTTTTCTCCCATGCTTTAAATCTGTTACCCTTTTCCATAGCGTTTACTAATTTGTGCCTCAAATTTGTGTTAGCTTTCTTGGGACCAGTATTTACAGCTCTTCATGGGTTTTGTTCATATTATGTCTTATTTTCCAGTAACTTTACTTTTTTCTGTGACTGTGTATTCTTATTTTATATATGTGAAGTTTTCTCACATATCTCTGAGATACGTAACTAGAATTTATACTTTTTAATTCCCTTCCCTTATTTCATCCATCCCCTCACCCCCAGGAAATAGGGAACTAATTTTACTTAAAGATATTTCCTGTTTCTTGAATTAACTCTGTTTTTAGGAATTCTTCAGTTTCTCCAGTCTGGTATTTCTTTTTTGTCCTACTGTTCTCTCTGAATGGTTGGAAATTATGGGTTGCCTTCTCACTTTTAAAATGAATATTCTAACCATCTAAGTAAATCATGTCTGACTTATTCTCTTTTACAAACTGAAGGAAAATGAGTGGCATAATAGCTTTATGATTATGCGAATTCTATTTTTCATGCCTGAGGTTATAAGAATTATTCAAATGTATTCATCAGTTCATTAAAGTATTAAAATAACATTAGTTGAGTATATGCTATGTGCCTATGTATTGGAACAGAAATATGAGTGTCTATTCTTTTCCTTATCCATTCATCCAAGGGGGAGTACAAATACGCGTAAACAGAAAGGTCACCATACTGCATGATAACGGAGTGCCTAAAAAGGAAACTAAAAGACAAGAACTTACAAAAGTTCTGAAGTATTTGAAACAGAAATAGCTGTTTCTTCTTTGCAACCCTGGTGCCAGAACATAGTAAATACTTGATAATTGTATTTGTTCTTTTAGTTTTCATGCAATTTTTTAAAAGTATAGTTGATATACAATATTGTATTCATTTCCAGAGTACAAAATAGTGATTCAGCATTTATATACATTATGAAGTGATCACCATGGTAAATCTAGTTACCATCTGTCATTATACAAAGTTGTTACAGTATTACTAATTATTATTCCCTGTGCTGTACATTGTATCTCTGTGTCTTATTTATTTTGTAACTGGAAGTTTATACCCTTTAACCCCCTTCTTTTTTTTTTGCCCATCCCCTTCCTGCCCAGCAAACACCAGATTGTTCTCTGTGTTTATGAGTCTGTTTCTGTTTTGTTTTGTTTTCTCCACATATAAGTGAAATCATATGCTTTTTGTCTTTCCCTGTCTGACTTATTTCACTTAGCATACCCTCTAGGTCCATCCATGTTTTTGCAAATGGCAAGACTTCATTCTTTTTTATGGCCGAGTACTATTCCATTGTATCTATGTCCCACATCTTCTTTATCCACTCACCTATTGATGGACACTTAGGGTGCTTCAATGTCTTGACTATTGTAAATAATGCTGCAATGAACATAGGGGTTCACATATCTTTTTGAATTAGTGTTTTCATTTTCTTCCTGTAAATAAATACTGGATTATATGGTATAATCCAGAATTAGAATTGCTGGATTATATCATAGTTCAGTTATTATTATTTTTGAGGAATCTCCATGCTGTTTTCCAGTGTGGCTACATTATCTTGCATTTCATCAACAGTGCATTAGGGTTCCCTTTTCTCCACATCCTTGCCAACACTTGTTATTTTTATGTATTTTTAGTGCATGAATGGACATGCAGAGAATGGTGAGAATTTATGTAGAGCTAGAACATATGTCTTCTTTAATTAATATTTTCAATTATCTGGAAATAGTGGAGAAAACAATTCCAAATTAGTTGTACTTTGACTCTTTTTAGGGTGAATTGTAGAAATCTGTGATACTTAACAAGTAAGTGACAAATAAACTGTTTCAGGGGAATTGAGAAGTAATGTGCTCTAAGTCCCCAGTCTGTAATTCCCCAGTGTTTGCACACGTGAGAGTAGGAGTGGTGGGAGAGGTAGGGGGATGGGTGGGGAGAGAAATAAGGGGGCAGGAGTAAGTGGAGGGGGGAAAGAGGAGAAAAACAAAGACCAGTAAAGAGACATCTGTGAAGAAGTGCCCATTTTTATTTGTTCTTTAGCAGAAGAGCCCCCACACCTACCCTGTCCTCTTTTGTGACATTATCATGCTTTTTCGGAAGTAGAAAGTGTAGGAAAAGTGAGGAGAGAGTCTCTCCTTTCCTCACATAACATTTCTGCATTTACAAGGTGCCAGCTGTTGGCACATTCTTTCTTCATGGTCTTGTTTGTGGTTCTTTCACATAGAAATAAACATTTATTAGTGTGAGAGACCTTGCACCCCAGAAAACCAACATTTTGTGAAAACAGTATCTGAATGTAATGCAGAATGGGAAATATGATAGCAGACTGATCATAAGTAGATGCAGATTTTAAAAATTCTCTTTTTTGACTATATTAAACTGTATCAATTGAGATGGCTTATTTTAAAAAACAAAACAAAATATCTGATTAGTACTACATAAACAAAGTGAGATTTTTTTCTCACAAAATAAGAGGTATGGAGTATTTATTAAGCAGCCCAATGATATACTAGCCAACTTCTCTGTCATTTTCTTGCTCTTTTCCTCATGTCACAAGTTGGCTACTCTAGCACCATGTATCACATTTTCATCCAAGGCAGGGACAATGGAGATAAAGGCTGATTTTAGCTAAATATGTCCAAACAGGAAATCTAATGCAGTACCAGGAAAATTCCATTTCCATTTTATAGCCCAGAACTAGATAAGATGGCCACTCCTCACTGCAAGAAGACCAGGAAAGTGAATGATTAACTTTCCCAGCTTCTTTAGAAAAGGCATGCAAATGAGAAAGAGAATGAATTTCAGGTTTGCAACCAGTAATACTGATCAAGGTTAATGTTTTGCATGGTAGATTTTTCTCCACCTTTTAACTATGAATATGCTTATTATTTTATATTTATAGGGCATCCAGTACAAACAGCAAGAGATAGATCTTATCTTTGTAGGTAGGCTGAAAATCTCTGCCTTGTAGTTGCAGTTTTTACTCAATGTATATTTAATGTAATCATTCATATAGCTGAGTTTAAGTGTACTATCTTGCTATTTGTTTTCTATCTGGTTCCTCTGATTTTTGGTCCTTTGTTCCTCTTCCATCTTTTTTTTTAGATTAAGTTTTGCAGTTGCTTCATCTTTAGTTTGGATCTATTTCTTCTAGTCTTTCCAAACATATGTCTTCAAATAATTTTTTGTGTGTGGTTGTTCTAAGGATACAGATGACCCCCTTCACCCACCCCAACTCCTTTCCCATCTGGAAACCAATCTGTCCTCTGTATCTGCAAGGTTTTTTTTGTATCGTTTGAATGAATATAATATTCATTCGTGGTAATGGTGATAAGTTAAGTAGACATCTGTCATCCTTGACCCATCCATCCCATCCTGGTGATGGGTGGGAGCTAGACTTTTAGTGGTGATCACTTCATGGTGTATTATTAAAATGCTGAATTATAATGTTGGCCACTTAAAACTTATATAATGTTATATACCAATTTTACCTTAGTAAAGAATAAAAAATATATATCCTTCATGTATAAGATCTCTACAATAGTATATCATTTATGCCTCTCTTATCCATGGTCTTTCAATGACATGATTTTTACTTTTACATATATTCTAAATGCCATTCTGCATTGTTTTGTTTTTACTTCAGTCAGTTAAAGACTGGAACAAAAGAAAGAAAAATCTATATTTTTATCTATAAAAAAGCATTTAACCTTATAGTTACCATTTCCAGGGGACTGTTCATTCTACCTAGAGATCCAGATTTCCACCTAGTACTATTTTGCTTTAGTAGAAAGAAATTTCTTTATAGTTTCTGATAACAGTGGACCTGCTGGTGATAAATTCTTTCAGCTTGTATTGCTCTGAAAATGTCTTTTTTTGCTATAATTTTAAAAGATTACCCATATCTTCATTATCTTTCTCTTAAAATAATTCAGAACATCTTTAGAGTTACAGAAAAGTTGCAAAGATAGTGCCAAGATGCTACATAACCCACATCCAGTTTCCCCTGTTACAAATATCTAATATGGTACATTTGCTGCAATCAAGGAGTTGGCACATTATTACTGTTAAAGCCCATGCGTTTGTCAGATTTCCTTAGTTTTTACCTAATGTCCTTTTCATGCTCTGGGATTCTACTGAGGTTACTGTTACATCGTTAGTCTCCTTAGGCTGTGACGGTTTCTCAGATTTCCCTTGTTTTTGATGCCTTTGGCAGTTTTGAGGAGAACTGGTTAGGGACTTTGCTGTGTGTCCTTCAAATTATATTTGTCTGGCATTTTTCTTATGACTAGACTGCAGTGACATGTTTAGAAGAGTAAGTCCACAGAGGTAAAGCATAGTTTTCATCACAACAAATCAAGGGAATTAACGACCAATATGACTCACAGCTGCTGATGTTACTCTTAATTACCTGGCTTAGGTAGTGTTTGTGAGGCTTTTCCACCGTCAAGTCACTCTTCTCCATCTCCCTCCAGTTCCGTGCTGTATTCTGTGGAAGCAAATCTCGATGTGTAGCCCACATTTAACAAATGGGGATTTACACGCTGCCTCTTTGAGGGTGAAATGGCTCCTTAAATTATTTCAGTATCTTCTGCATGGGAGTCTTGTCTATTCTCCATTTATATCAGTTTAGACTTGTGGATGTTTATTTTATACTTTGGGTTATAATCCAGTACTACTTTATTTTCTTGGGTGAAGTGTTCTAGCTTTTTGGCCTTCATTTTTTAAAGGTATTTACTGCTTATGGAATTCTAGGTTGACATTATTTTTTCCTTTGAGCACTTTAAAGGTGTTATTCTATTGTCTATGGCCTCTATTGTTTTTCAACAAAGTCAGTAATTATCTTCTCTATATGTGATATGGTCTTTTCCCCCCTCTGACTGTTTTTAAGATTTTTTCTTAAGTTTTTGGTTTTCAGCAGTTTGACAAGGCTGGTCTATGTTGTTGTTTAATTTGTTCTGCTTGAGGGCACTGAGTTTCTTTGTACATGGGGTTGTTTCTTTAAAACAAATCAAATTCAGACAAATTTAGCCAACATTTATTCAAATACATATATATTTGCATGATCCTCTCTTCTCTCCTTGGACTCCAAATGCATGTATGATAGTTTGCTTGACATTATTCCACAGGTTACTAACGTGCTTTTTTTTTTAACTTTTTCCTCCTTTTTTCAGATGAGATCATTTCAATCTCACTGACCCATTCTTCTGCCTTCTCCAATCTGTTGTTAAGCACATCTTTTGTTTTCATTTTAAGTGTTCTTTATCAGTTACAGAATTTCCATTTGACTCTTGGAGTCTAGGTTTCCATTTCTTTGCCAAGATTTTCAACCATTCACTGTTAAACTATTCATTATCACAATGTTTTAATTTGTATTTGAGCATATCTGTAATAACTGTTTTAAAGTCCTTGTTTTAAATTCTGGCATCTTGGTGTTTTTTGGGGGCCCAGTTTCAGTTAACTAGTACTTTTTCCTGGTTATAGGTCACTTTTTCCTGATGCTTTCCAGATCCGATCATTTTTATATGTTCAACATTCTGGACACTATGTTGTTTAGAGTTTGGCTTTTGTCATCTTCCTTTAGATAGTGTTGATTTCTGTTCCTGCAGGCACTTAATTTTCTTATCCTTTTGAAACTTGGTGCAAATTTTTGTTCAGGTAATTGTAGAGTAGACAGTACTCTAGGGATAGAATAGTCTTATTCCTTGGCTTTGATCTTTTCAGCCCAGGTTGTGCAAGAAGGACTTTCTACTCTGTCTGGTTAGAACTCCTAGGTCTCCTAGTACTATACAGTTTTGGACTATCTGCCCAGCTCACAGCTCCCCAACAACTGCTCACTGCTAGGCTTCATGGACTATTCACTCTGCTTATGAGCATCTCGGCTTGTGATCAGAGTTTTAAGGTCACCCCGGTGCAATTTGTGGGAATTTCTCTGTATCACTCTCTGTGCTGTGGCACTATGCTCTGTAATTTCCAGCCACTGTAACAGTCCTGGGCACTGATTCATGCTTTCCAGCTTGGGGAAATCACTGAGCTCCACTTGGCTTCCACCTTGCTGTGTTACAATCTACAAAATGCTTAAAGGAAGAAGGCTGGGTGATTGTGGGCCTTATCTTGTACTGATGCTTCATATATTTTGTTCAGTTTTATAGTTGTTTACAGCAGGAAGGCTAGTTCAATACCAGCTGCTAAATCATGGTCCTCACTTTTGTTTTATAAAACTCAATTTCATGTTAAAACCTGAACCTCCTCTCTATTTATAAGATTGTCTCTGCTTTAATCTCCTCCCCACCATGTCCATGTCCACTGTTCCTGGGTGCAGACTTAGGCTATATTTGGGTTTGGGGGCTTTATGTTTATTTGTTTGTATTTCACAGTTTCCTTTTCTTTTCTGAAACTTCCCATCTCTTCATTCATTATATTTAATTTGTTCTGAAGATTCTTTAACACTTTTTAGAGGCTTTTTTTGTTGTTGTTTTTGTTATTAAAAATCCAAGTCATGTTTGGATTTGCTTCCATTAACTGATCTTTTTCTTAACTATTAGTCAGATATTCTTTGCACATATGGTAATTTTTTATTGCATCCTGGATATTGTGGATGATGCAATGTAGACACTGGATTCTGTTACCCTTTTCTGAAGAGTGTTGTGTCTTGTAGCAACCAGATTACTGATGAATTGTGAACTTGTGGAAGCTTTCACACTTCACTGGGCAAGTCTGTTGGTTTTACCCTCAGTCCAAAGGGCAGATCCCTTAGTCCTGAGATGTAGTGTTTACCCTAAAAGCATGGCCTTCCTGGGCTGACCGAAAAAGGGTGAGATGTTTACCAAATTTCTCTAGCTCAATGGGACTCAAGTGCTGAATTTGGTCTCTGAGGTGGGCAACAGCTGAAATCTGCCCCACTTTGACCTTTTCAGCCCTTATCTTCCATGCCAGCCCTTCTAGTCTTGTCTGTATAGTTCAGGGTCAGCCAACAATTTGAGGGAGTTTATCTGTAGATTTTCAGGGTCCCGCCTTCTGTGGCTCCTTCATTTCTAGAATCTCCCCATTCACTTGTCAGCCCATCTGCCTGTCCCAAACTCTCTTCTTACCCAGGCCAATGATAGCTTTGTCTTTCTGCCTGAATTCTAAGCACTTTCTGCTGTGTGTGCTGGGGAGTTCCTCTAGGACCACAGCAGTATAAACATACTGCTCACCAGACATGACTCATCTCTTTCAAGTTCAAATCCCCTCCAGTTTCTGCCCGCTTTTCATTTTTCTCTAGTACCTTCAAACAGTTGGTTTATTTATTTTTTCTATTTTTGCCCAGAGATTATAAATTTTTTTTTTTTTTGTAGATAATTATTTTTTATTGAAGGGTAGTTGACACACAGTTTTACATTACATTAGTTTCAGGTGTACAAAATAGTGATTCAACATTTATATACATGACAATTCTAGGTACCAGCTATCACCATACCAAGCTGTTACAATATCTTGACTATATTCATTACATCCCGGTTACTTATTATTTTACCATTGGAATTGTGTACTTTTTTTTTTGTTTTGTTTTGTTTTTGTTTTTGTTTGTGAGGGCATCTCTCATATTTATTGATCAAATGGTTGTTAACGACAATAAAATTCTGTATAGGGGAGTCAATGCTCAATGCACAATCATTAATCCACCCCAAGCCTAATTTTCATCAGTCTCCAATCTTCTGAGGCATAACAAACAAGTTCTTACATGGAGAACAAATTCTTACATACTGAATAAGTTCTTACATGGTGAACAGTACAAGTTCAGCCATCACAGAAACCTTCAGTTTTGCTCATGCATTATGTACTATAAACAGTCAGTTCAAATATGAATAGTCATTTGTTTTTTATACTTGATTTATATGTGGACAACACATTTCTCTCTTTATTATTATTATTTTAAATAAAATGCTGAAGTGGTAGGTAGATAGAAGATAAAGGTAGAAAACATAGTTTAGTGTTGTAAGAGAGCAAATGTAGATGATCAGGTGTGTGCCTGTAGACAATGTGTTAATCCAAGCTAGACAAGGGCAATAAAACATCCACGTATGCATAAGATTTCTCTCAGGACAGGGGGGGTGAGGTTCTACACCTCACCTCTGTTGATCCCCAGTTTCTCACCTGATGAACCCCTGTGACTGTGCCTGTCTTACGTTGTTCCTCCCGTGAGGAATCTTACCCGTCTCTGGCTAACCAGTCATCTTCCGGGGCCATACAGGGAAATGTAAAGTTGGTAAGTGAGAGAGAAGCCGTATTGTTTGAAATGGTTAGCTTTTTATTTCTTTGCATATTTATGCCCTGTAGCTTCTATGCCCAGCATTTGTCTTGAGGTATCTTTACCACTTGGAAGAATTATGATACTCGGTAAATTTGATATGAGGCATGAATTCTATTTAAGGGTTGTAATTAGGAAGGAAGAAGAAAAGCTATAGAAGTAGCAGGCAGCAGAAAACATGGGAAGATTGATTATTTCTTTGACATATCTTCTTGTAGAGTAACTTCAGCATGAATAGGTTTTAAGCTACTACTTAAATTGCGCACACACATTAACATAATAGGAGTATAGTTACATAACCAAAGCATACCTGTAATTACAAGCCATCTCCAGTGAAACCAAGAAAACCAGTTAGGCACCTTAGGCATTTGTGAAAACTTATCTATGATATGGTGGATATTGTCCAACTGAACTTGAACAGTCTGAGAGAAATCAGACAAATTAAAACAACCCATTCCTGGGGAATGTTCACATCCCTTATGTTCTTTTAACAGTAAATAGTCTGTAGTTGTAAGATTTTGGAGCGCTACAATTTGCACTTCTCCTAATTCTTGGTTGAGTTCCAACAGTATAGATCCAGTCAAATTTGTTGTTTTACTGTATGCACAGGCCAGCTTAGATATCTCCTTCCTCATTCCCGTGGCAAGCCCAGGAATTGGTGGGATGAGTGCATTTACAGCTGTAGCAGTGCGTGGATCTTTGTTGGGGGTTTTGATGATCATCTTCTGGCATGAGTCTTCCAGAGAGTGCTGATGTTGGAAGTGCTTTTTCATATCGTATCTTAGTTCATTTTCAGGGTAGCCCAATTAGGCTTTGACCCTCTGTATAAACACAAACAGACCCTTTGCCTACACTTTTATATGCCCTTTATACCCTTGTGTAGAACTCATTGGAGGTTACCACACAGGAACTGCCCTTATTTTTTTTTTTTTTTTTTGGTATCACTAATCTACACTTACATGACGAATATTATGTTTACTAGGCTCTCCCCTATACCAGGTCCCCCCTATAAACCCCTTTACAGTCACTGTCCATCAGCATAGCAAAATGTTGTAGAATCACTACTTGCCTTCTCTGTGTTGTACAGCCCTCCCTTTTCTCCTACCCCCTGATGCATGCTAATCTTAATCCCCCCCTACTTCTCCCCCGCCTTTTCCCTTTGGTACCTGATAGTCCATTCTTGAGTTCTGTGATTCTGCTGCTGTTTTGTTCCTTCAGTTTTTCCTTTGTTCTTATATTCCACAGATAAGTGAAATCATTTGGTATTTCTCTTTCTCTGCTTGGCTTGTTTCACTGAGCATAATACCCTCCAGCTCCATCCATGTTGCTGCAAATGGTTGGATTTGCCCTTTCCTTATGACTGAGTAGTATTCCATTGTGTATATGTACCACATCTTCTTTATCCATTCATCTATCGATGGACATTTAGGTTGCTTCCAATTCTTGGCTATTGTAAATAGTGCTGTGATAAACATAGGGGTGCACTGATCTTTCTCATACTTGATTGCTGCATTCTTAGGGTAAATTCCTAGGAGTGCAATTCCTGGGTCAAATGGTAAGTCTGTTTTGAGCATTTTGATGTACCTCCATACTGCTTTCCACAATGGTTGAACTAACTTACATTCCCACCAGCAGTGTAGGAGGGTTCCCCTTTCTCCACAGCCTCGCCAACATTTGTTGTTGTTTGTCTTTTGGATGGCAGCCATCCTTACTGGTGTGAGGTGATACCTCACTGTAGTCTTAATTTGCATTTCTCTGATAATTAGCGATGTGGAGCATCTTTTCATGTGTCTGTTGGCCATCTGTATTTCTTTTTTGGAGAACCATCTGTTCAGTTCCTCTGCCCATTTTTTAATTGGGTTATTTGTTTTTTGTTTGTTGAGGCATGTGAGCTCTTTATATATTCTGGATGTCAAGCCTTTATCGGATGTGTCATTTTCAAATATATTCTCCCATACTGTAGGGTTCCTTTTAGTTCTATTGATGGTGTCTTTTGCTGTACAGAAGCTTTTCAGCTTAATATAGTCCCACTTGTTCATTTTTGCTGTTGTTTTCCTTGCCCGGGGAGATATGTTCAAGAAGAGGTCACTCATGTTTATGTCTAAGAGGTTTTTGCCTATGTTTTCTTCCAAGAGTTTAATGGTTTCATGACTTACATTCAGGTCTTTGATCCATTTTGAATTTACTTTTGTATATGGGGTTAGACAATGGTCCAGTTTCATTCTCCTACATGTAGCTGTCCAGTTTTGCCAGCACCATCTGTTGAAGAGACTGTCATTTCGCCATTGTATGTCCATGGCTCCTTTATCAAATATTAATTGACCATATATGTCTGGGTTAATGTCTGGATTCTCTAGTCTGTTCCATTTGTCTGTGGCTCTGCTCTTGTGCCAGTACCAAATTGTCTGGATTACTACAGCTTTATAGTAGAGCTTGAAGTTGGGGAGTGAGACCCCCCTACTTTATTCTTCTTTCTCAGGATTGCTTTGGCTATTCGGGGTCTTTGGTGTTTCCATATGAATTTTTGAATTATTTGTTCCAGTTCATTGAAGAATGTTGCTGGTAGTTTCATAGGAATTGCATCAAATCTGTATATTGCTTTGGGCAGGGTGGCCATTTTGACGATATTAATTCTTCCTAGCCACGAGCATGGGATGAGTTTCCATCTGTTAGTGTCCCCTTTAATTTCTCTTAAGAGTGACTTGTAGTTTTCAGAGTATAAGTCTTTCACTTCTTTGGTTAGGTTTGTTCCTAGGTATTTTATTTTTTTTGATGCAATTGTGAATGGAGTTGTTTTCCTGATTTCTCTTTCTGTTGGTTCATTGTTAGTGTATAGGAAAGCCACAGATTTCTGTGTGTTGATTTTGTATCCTGCAACTTTGCTGTATTCCGATATCAGTTCTAGTAGTTTTGGGGTAGAGTCTTTAGGGTTTTTTTATGTACAGTATCATGTCATCTGCAAATAGAGACAGTTTAACTTCTTCTTTACCAATCTGGATTCCTTGTATTTCTTTGTTTTGTCTGATTGCCATGGCTAGGACCTCCAGTACTATGTTAAATAACAGTGGAGAGAGTGGGCATCCCTGTCTAGTTCCCGATCTCAGAGGAAATGCTTTCAGCTTCTCGCTGTTCAATATAATGTTGGCTGTGGGTTTATCATAGATGGCCTTTATTATGTTGAGGTACTTGCCCTCTATTCCCATTTTGCTGAGAGTTTTTATCATGAATGGATGTTGAATTTTGTCAAATGCTTTTTCAGCATCTATGGAGATGATCATGTAGTTTTTGTCTTTCTTTTTGTTGATGTGGTGGATGATGTTGATGGACTTTCGAATGTTGTACCATCCTTGCATCCCTGGGATGAATCCCACTTGGTCATGGTGTGTGATCCTTTTGATGTATTTTTGAATTCGGTTTGCTAATATTTTGTTGAGTATTTTTGCATCTACGTTCATCAGGGATATTGGTCTGTAGTTTTCTTTTTTGGTGGGGTCTTTGCCTGGTTTTGGCATTAGGGTGATGTTAGCTTCATAGAATGAGTTTGGGAGTATCCCCTCCTCTTCTATTTTTTGGAAAACTCTAAGGAGAATGGGTATTGTCTTCCCTGTATGTCTGATAAAATTCTGAGGTAAATCCATCTGGCCCGGGGGTTTTGTTCTTTGGTAGTTTTTTGATTACCACTTCAATTTCGTTGCTGGTAATTGGTCTGTTTAGATTTTCTGTTTCTTTCTGGGTCAATCTTGGAAGGTTGTATTTTTCTAGGAAGTTGTCCATTTCTCCTAGGTTTCCCAGCTTGTTAGCATATAGGTTTTCATAGTATTCTCTACTAAATCTTTGTATTTCTGTGGGGTCCATCGTGATTTTTCCTTTCTTGTTTCTGATACTGTTGATTTGTGTTGACTCTCTTTTCTTCTTAATAAATCTGGCTAGAGGCTTATCTATTTTGTTTATTTTCTCGAAGAACCAGCTCTTGGTTTCATTGATTTTTGCTATTGTTTTATTCTTCTTAATTTTATTTATTTCTTGTCTGATCTTTATTATGTCCCTCCTTCTGCTGACCTTAGGCCTCATTTGTTCTTCTTTTTCCAATTTCGATAATTGTGACATTAGACCATTCATTTGGGATTGTTCTTCCTTTTTAAAATATGCTTGGATTGCTATATACTTTCCTCTTAAGACTGCTTTTGCTGCATCCCACAGAAGTTGGGGCTTAGTGTTGTTGTCATTTGTTTCCATATATTGCTGGATCTCCATTTTGATTTGGTCATTGATCCATTGATTATTTAGGAGCTTGTTGTTAAGCCTCCATGTGTTTGTGAGCCTCTTTGCTTTCTTTGTACAGTTTATTTCTAGTTTTATGCCTTTGCCTTTGTGGTCTGAAAAGTTGGTTGGCAGGATTTCAATCTTTTGGAATTTTCTGAGGCTCTTTTTGTGGCCTAGTATGTGGTCTATTCTGGAGAATGTTCCATGTGCACTTGAGAAGAATGTATATCCTGTTGCTTTTGGATGTAGAGTTCTATAGATGTCTATTAGTTCCATCTGCTCTACTGTGTTGTTCAGTGCTTCCGTGTCCTTACTTATTTTCTGCCCGGTGGATCTATCCTTTGGGGTGAGTGGTGTGTTGAAGTCTCCTAGAATGAATGCATTGCAGTCTATTTCCCCCTTTAGTTCTGTTAGTATTTGTTTCACATATGCTGGTGCTCCTGTGTTGGGTGCATATATATTTAGAATGGTTATATCCTCTTGTTTGACTGAGCCCTTTATCATTATCAAGTGTCCTTCTTTATCTCTTGTTACTTTCTTTATTTTGAAGTCTATTTTGTCTGATATTAGTACTGCAACCCCTGCTTTCTTCTCACTGTTGTTTGCATGAAATATGTTTTTCCATCCCTTGACTTTTAGTCTGTACATGTCTTTGGGTTTGAGGTGAGTTTCTTGTAAGCAGTATATAGATGGGTCTTGCTTTTTTACCATTCTATTACTCTGTGTCTTTTGATTGGTGCATTCAGCCCATTAACATTTAGGGTGACTATTGAAATATATGTACTTATTGCCATTGCAGGCTTTAAATTCGTGGTTACCAAAGGTTCAAGGTTAGCCTCTTTAGTATCTTACTGCCTAACTTAGCTCGCTTATTGAGCTGTTATATACACTGTCTGGAGATTCTTTTCTTCTCTCCCTTCTTATTCCTCCTCCTCGATTCTTCATATGTTGGGTGTTTTGTGCTGTGCTCTTTCTAGGAGTGCTCCCATCTAGAGCAGTCCCTGTAAGATGTTCTGTAGAGGTGGTTTGTGGGAAGCAAATTCCCTCAGCTTTTGTTTGTCTGGGAATTGTTTAATCCCACCGTCATATTTGAATGATAGTCGTGCTGGATACAGTATCCTTGGTTCAAAGCCCTTCTGTTTCATTGTATTAAATATATCATGCCATTCTCTTCTGGCCTGTAGGGTTTCTGTCGAGAAGTCTGATGTTAGCCTGATTGGTTTTCCTTAATAGATGACCTTTTTCTCTCTAGCTGCCTTTAAAACTCTTTCCTTGTTCTTGATCTTTGCCATTTTAATTATTATGTGTCTTGGTGTTGTCCTCCTTGGATCCTTTCTGTTGGGGGTTCTGTGTATTTCCATGGTCTGTTCGATTATTTCCTCCCCCAGTTTGGGGAAGTTTTCAGCAATTATTTCTTCTAAGATACTTTCCATCTCTTTTCCTCTCTCTTCTTCTTCTGGAACCCCTATAATACGGATATTGTTCCTTTTGGATTGGTCACACAGTTCTGTTAATATTGTTTCATTCCTGGAGATCCTTTTGTCTCTCTCTATGTCAGCTTCTATGCGTTCCTGTTCTCTGGTTTCAATTCCATCAATGGCCTCTTGCATCCTATCCATTCTGCTTAGAAACCCTTCCAGAGTTTGTTTCATTTCCGCAATCTCCTTTCTGCCATCTGTGATCTCCTTCCAGACTTCATCCCATTTCTCTTGCGTATTTCTCTGCATCTCTGTCAGCATGTTTATGATTCTTGTTTTGAATTCTTTGTCAGGAAGACTGGTTAGGTCTGTCTCCTTCTCTGGTGTTGTCTCTGTGATCTTTGTCTGCCTGTAGCTTTGCCTTTTCATGGTGATAGGAATAGTCTGCAGAGCTGGGACGAGTGACGGCTGGAAGGACTTCCCTTCTTGTTGGTTTATGGCCCTCCTCTCCTTGGAGAACAGCGACCTCTAGTGGCTCATGCTGCGCAGCTGCACGCAGACAGGGCTTCTGCCTCCTGCCCGGCTGCTATGGAGTTTATCTCCGCTGTTGCTGTGGGTGTTGCCTTGTTCGGGCCTCTGCTCCAAAGTGGTGGAGTGACGTTGGAGGGGAAGCGGCCTGGAGGCTATTTATCTCCGTAAGGGGCCTCCCTGCTCCCAGCAGCCCAGGGGTTAGGGTGCCCAGAGATCCCCGGATTCCCTACCTCTGGATTAAGTGTCCCGCCCTGCCCCTTTAAGACTTCCAAAAAGCACCCACCAAAACAAAACAACGACCACAAAAAAAAAAAAAAAAAATTTTTAATTAAAAAAAAAAAAGGTGGCCGCTCGTTTTTCTTTATTCTCTGGCGCCAGCCTCAGGCATCTGCTCACCGGTCTTGCTGCCCTGTTTCCGTAGTATTGGGGGCCCTGTCCCTTTAAGACTTCCAAAAACCGCTCGCCAAAACAAAACAGCAAAAAAAAGAAATTGGTCGCTCACTTTTCTTATGTTCTCTGGCTCCCGGCCTCCGGTGCCCGCTCACTGTTCTTGCTGCCCTGTTTTCCTAGTATCCAGGGCCCTGCACTCTGGCCCGGATGGCGGGGCCTGGGTGTTCGGCAGTCCTGGGCTCCGTCTCCCTCCCGCTCTGCCTATTCTTCTCCCACCGGGAGCTGGGGGGATGGGCGCTCGGCTCCCGCGGGGCCGGGGCTTGTGTCTTACTCCCTTCGAGAGGCGCTGGGTTCTCTCAGGTGCGGATGTGGTCTGGATATTGTCCTGTGTCCTCTGGTCTTTATTCTAGGAAGAGTTGTCTTTGTTATATTTTCATAGATATATGTGGTTTTGGGAGGAGATTTCCGCTGCTCTACTCACGCCGCCATCTTCTCCATCCGTCTCAGAGATTATAAATTAACACAAGCCATGTTGAAAGCAGAGCTTAGGACTTCAAGACAGTGGAATCCACTCCCTTTTTAGTGATACTAGAAGTAATAAAACTAACTTTTATTATATAATAATCTGTAACACGTCATTTCCTTCTTGGGGATTGTAGTCCAGTGTATCTGAACCACTTGGAGGGAATACACTATATTTATATGTGAGTTGATCCAAATGTAAAATATCAGTTTCTACTAGAATGCTTTTCATTAAATATCTTACATAAAGATCTTCAGCTTCCTAGTAAAAATGTGGAATTAATAACCACTCCTTAAACCAGCAAATTGGACATGAGAATTTCAGTAGGATGTTTATTTTAGGAATTAATTTTGAGGTTTTTATTTAGATTTTGGGGGAACATTTGAAGGGGTGAGAGAGAAAGGGAGAGAGAGTTAGACCAGGAGAAATGAGGAGTGACTCACTTACATTATTATTTTTGAAAAAAAAATATTTTCAAGCCAGGTTAACCTGTCTTCCTCACCCCGTGCCCACAGGAGTAAATATCTCACAAGTCCTCATCAAGAAGGTTCACAGAGGGACCCGGAATTCCAATCCGTTCCTTAATTTGTCACTGAGAACAGGGTGAGTTCTTTAAAACACACAGAGTTCTAATTTTATCCAAACTTCATTAGCTTGTCTTAAAATAATTTCCAAACCAAAGAATAATAGAAAGCTGGTGTTCATCACATCCAACCACCTTTATTTTACTAACGAAGAATCTGAGATTCTAGAAGGAATTTGCTCAAGGTCATAATACTTGTGCGTGGCTGGGCCAGAAGCTGAACCTCTCGTCTTGGCTCTCTCTGGCCAGGGTGTCACATTCTGTGGCACACCAGACGTCTCTCTTCCCTGTTGATCTTTCCTTTCCTCATGCTGCAGGGCCCATGGCATGGATTTTGTTCCCTGATCCACACTCCTGGCTTTACCTGGCTTCCTTTTTATACCTTTTCAAGCAGCTTTCCTGAGCTCTAACTTACATACTATACCATGTACCCATTTTTCATTTACTTTTTGCTGCCACCAGAAATCTGGATCCCAGATCCCAGAACATGAAAGAGAAGAGGAGGTCTATTCCAAATAAGACAACTGAGGGCGACCTCGACTCTTTGGGCTCTGTAGAGTTATACACCCATTTCCTGGAAACAATAATCCGAGAAGACTCACATTTCTAAGTTTCTGGCTGCAAATCTCTTGGACATCTTTTCCCGCCCATCTGCAGCTCTTCTCAGCCCGGGTGCCGGGTTTTTCGTCTTATCTGAGATTCATGCAAGTGTGTCAGACTGGCACACGTAGGCTGTCAAGTCTGATGCCCATACACAAGGGAACTCTTTCCAACCCATTTCTGTCTTTGACACCCTTCCTTCCCACTTTAACACAGCACTTAGAAGGAAAATCATGAGTTGTTGTTGGCATAGAAGGGAAAAGAAGAAACTCGTATTAATTTGTTCATCCGGTAACAGTTCTTGACTATTTGGCCTGTGTGGGAAACAGGAGATATGCTGTGAGTCAACACAGGCAGAGGCTCTGCCCTCCCAGAGCTCCCAGAAAATTTGGTGTCAGGCTTCCTAGTGAGTGGGTGCTCTCTTTTTATTTGGAAATCCAAAAATTCCCTTGGGTGGTGGGTTGGGGAGTTGGGGCAGGAGGACACAGCCATGCCCCTGATTGGGAGCAGGAAGAGTGGAGGCCAAGCTGGCTGTAATTTTCACCCTCCTCCCCTGACTCCTCTGTCCCAACCTGGGCCTTTTTCCAAACCTCTGAGAGTCCAGGCTGGGGAATCTAGGACTGTGTTCTGGAGATTTGACTTGTATATTCCGGGAGTTATGACTTCCAGGTTTACTTTGAGATCACAAACTCTCACCAGCCACCCACTGCATTATAGCTGGGTCTTCTTAGTTTGCAAATAAGGAAGCTGAAACTCAGGAGGTGGCAGGAGTTACCCTGAGTGACATGGAGAATTAGTAACACAGCCAGAGCAGCAGCTCCAGTCTCCTTCTGCCTCCCTGATCCCAGGTCCGTCTCCCAGCCCACCAGTTCTACTCCAGACCACCACTTTTGCTGCACACAGCCAAGCAAACTGACTAGCCTGCTCACAAACCCTGAAATTTTAGCTTCTGCCTCCCCTTTCTCACCCAGTAGGGTCTGAAAGTCCCTGAAATATTTCTGAGAGATATGCCATCACTCTCAGATGGTAACTTTGACATGTCAGGGTACCCTTGATCCCAGCTAGGGTTACCCAGAGGGAAATGAAGACTTAAGGGCACAGCAAGGCAGGGGTGCTGGGCTCTTTTATTTAATGAGGCAGAAGGCGCAATAGGCTTCTTTTTCATTTACTTTTTGCTGCCACTTTTTTCAGGTTTAACTGTGTGAGCTGTAGAAACAGGACAGTGCCAATACTTTTCTAGGACTGCGTCAGATAAACTGGGACATCTGCAATATTTCCTAAGCAAACTAGGTTACCTCCCTGCTGCTGCAGACACCTGAGGGCATTGGGCAGCTGGGTGACCCAGAAATGGGCATCTCCTTGTCCAGCTCCATCTGGAATTCTAGCCCCTAGAATTCCGGGGCACGGACAAGGCAGGCTGTCTAGGTGGAAGCGAGCTTTACAATACCAAATGGAATCAAGCCCATTCTTGTTGCAGGAAGCTTATCCCAAACAAGGAGAAAGGATGTCTTTTTAAAGAAAGGACAGAATTAGGAAGTGAAATGATCATAAATCTTCCCTATGTACTTTTATATTTTGTCATCTAGAGAAGCAAAGTAACCATAGGAAAGTGTGCCATGTTACGGGGGGAGAAAGGCTTGATGTCGAAAGACATTGATTTGGGTCACTAAACTTGGAAAAATGTGCTTCCTCTCAGGGCCTAACTCTCTCAGTGGTAAAATGAAAGGGTTGGCTTAGATTATCTCTGGGGGTTTTTCCTGCTCTGAAAATCCATGACTATGTATTATCTCTAGTTAAGAATGCCAAGAAACAATAAGGGGGAATAGCTGCTGTTAAGTTGCACTTCCCCCAGCAAAGGCTTGGAGATCTAGTAAGTAGAGGACCTCACAAGCAGCACCAGAAGCCCCGGGGAGGGGAATGTAGGGCAAGGACAGGGAAGGTGGCTTAAGTCAGCTGCCTTCTTTCTTCCCCTCTAAGATATGTACTCCTCCTGCATCTAGGG
This sequence comes from Manis pentadactyla, assembly GCF_030020395.1. Classification (NCBI taxonomy): domain Eukaryota; kingdom Metazoa; phylum Chordata; class Mammalia; order Pholidota; family Manidae; genus Manis; species Manis pentadactyla. The sequence goes on along the minus strand of NC_080022.1, from coordinate 130,321,129 downwards.
CATTCAGAGTCCTGTGTGCATTCATTTGTGTACAGGGTAAACTCTGAGTGATGTACATGGACAGGGAGATCCAGCAGCCGATGAACCTATAGCTGATCAGGTCAGCCTTGCAGTGGGGCCGAGCTCATTTACTCATTCACTCATAACTGCATGGCAGCATATCTGCCCAATGCACCAGCCTTCTGAGTCCTATCTTTGTCAGCTGGTTCCAGAGGGCTGTGTGCTCAGAGGACATTTCAGCAAACATACATCACACAGAATGTGAAGTCTGCACCCAACCCTCATGTACAATGCCCCGGCCTTGGAGGTGGACTGGTCTGCCCGTGAGTTTGCTGCCCTACTCATGCTAGAGTGCAGACTGACTGAGAGGCCTTTCCCGGGCCACACTGTCCCATCCCAACATCCCGGAGCCCACAGCCCCACAAACAGGAAGCAGCCCCCGGCTCATCTCACCACATCAACCCAAGGTAGGGCTTGAGGAAACCACCTGAGCCGGTGAGACCCAGGAATAACAAACCAAGGAACACAGAGAGTGGCTCCTGTGACGACTCTCACCCCTTACTTCTCACACCAAAATGCCCATCTGTTTGCATCAAAGTCCAGTTGCAAGCTGTAGAACTCTGTGGGCATTTTAACTTCTGGAAGAATCAAGAGGCGCCCCAGTGTGGGAAGGCCCTCGGGTGCATCAGGGCATCATCTGACTTGTTTGGATAGCCCCCAAAATGATGTGGATGGCAGAGGAGGCCAAAGCCAAGTGTTTGGACCTGGGGTGCAGGGTCAGAGACCAGAGGAACTATTATCTCTCTTCCAAATTCACCCAGGAGAGGGAGATTCCGCCTAGATGGTGTGCCATGAACACACATGAAATACAACAGCCTGGCAGTGTTCTGAGTTAACGTGATTTGCAAAGACCACAATGATTAGGGTTCTGTAGTTACGTTCCCACTGCTTATGACAGGGGCCCCTGGGGCCAGGCATTTCACCTCTCCGAGAATCAGAGAAATGAGTGGGTAGGACCAGAATATCCCCTGGTGCTGTAGCTCACAGTGGCATCAGGACCCTGAGAGGGCAAGAGAGGAGCCCTATCTGCTTTCTCCGGGACATCCTCCTCAGCAGTGGAGCCTGAAGTCCTGTGTCAATCCAGCGACTCTGAAGGAAAGAGTCACAGACTTCTGACAAGAGACAATTACAAGATGAAGCTCCTCCATCCAGACTTACGCTGGAAGCATCACACATGCACGTTTTAATACATTTAAACACAGGTTTTAAAAAAATAAATGAAAAACTCATTTTTCTTGGTGAAACTAGTTTATTTTAAAAGCACTTTGTCAGTTACCAGTTGTGTAGCCTTGACACAGTCTTTCAGGCCCTGCAAGCCTCAGTTTCGTCACCCAAGTGGAAATGATGGAAACTGTCCAGGCACATGAGGTGCAGGTGTTGTCAGGAAGCGGCCTCCTGAACTCGGGCCTGTGAGTGAGTGCAGCTCCCTCCCCTCCATGGGCTTGGGTCTCGTCCTCAGTAAACAATGACAATATAGATAATAAGGACAGATCCACAGGGTCATTCTGTGGGTGGTGAGGCATGGAGAGGACAGCCCTGGAGCTCGATGGTCACGGTGCAAAGCTGGGAACTGACGTCTACTCATCACGTAACCTCAGGCGATACCCTCTGCCCTTCATTGCTCCATCTGAAAATGCGAGTGATAATAGAACTGATCTTACAAGGTTTTGTTGAGATTAAAGTGAGTTAACACATTCACAAACTCACTGCTCTGAGTTCATGAACCAGACAAAACGTCTTTCACCTGTAGAGACCATGCAAAATCGTTCTTGGATAAGCTTGGTCTTGGAAAAAGTAGATTCAACCTTGTAGCCAGCCAAGAAATTACTGAAGTCAGGAATGCACGTGGACATTCCCCATAAGAACTGGCTGGAAGTCCTTGTGATGGGAATGCTTTAACCCTTACCCGGGCAGAACAGGTCACAACGTGGGGACGTGGGGATGCGGGGACATGGGGACGTGGAAGCATGGGGACGTGAAAATGTGGGACGTTGAGACCTGGAGGTGTGGAGACGTGGAGACATGGAGGCTTGGGTGCCTCTGTCCCAGGGGCATTTGGATGGGGCTTCAAAAGGAAGGACTTTGTAAGTCATATTATGCTTCTTTATTTGATCTACTCTGTAATCGAACATCAGAAATTCCTTTGGAAAAACTTCCTCAGAAAAGCACAGGCCTAAAGAGACAGCATCAACTCCCTACGGCATTTATTGCATGCTTCCCCTCAATGGGGCCTTTCACAGAATGCTTATTCTAAGTTATTTCAGGTAAATTTCACCACCGAGTTCGGAAGTCCAATTAAATAGGATTTATAACTACGCTGAAGGAAAAACGCAGAGCCTGCTTCTTTGGTTCTTGAGAGGTAGGTTTGTAGGTGATCTTCCTCCCTTCTGTCTTCTTTGTATTCCTATTTCTAATGATGATGTATTCATTTTTAAGTGAGAATAAACAATAAACAGTGAAAACACAAAAGATGACATGCATGAAACCAAACTCGTTGATCAAAGCACGCAGGATCCACGACCCCGCACTTCACATGGCAGCCCGCCTGCTCTCTCTGTCGTGACAAGTTTCCTTGCTTTTCTTCCTGTCTCTGGTTTGCCGTTCCACGGCTCTACATGTGGTTCTTTCTCTCTCAGTTTCTCTGTTGCTCTCTCTCTCTCACACACACACACAGCCATTTGGTCACTTCCCTATTTCCGTCTTTCTCCATGTCCAGCTCTTTCTCACCCACCCGAATCTGCAGTCTTGGGGCCAGCTCTCTGCCTCCTCGCACGCCTCCCAGCTCCGCACACAAATGCAGGCCTTCAGGGCTGTGTCTCGCCCTCTGTGCCTCTTTCATTCACAGGCCCGCACACTGCCAAGCCAGCCTCAGTCACTTCCTTTCTTCTCTTTGTGCCTCGGTTCCTGTTCATCTTCCTTGCCCGCCTCCCTCCACCCCTCCTCCGCCATCCCCCTTCTCGAATGCACACACACATTCCCATTGGTTAGCTGTGCACACTTACAACTGCAGGAGTTACGGCTCCAACTACCCAGATGCCACAGCCCTCCCCCCCTCTTGAAAAGTGAACACAAGTGAGCACCCTAATTAAAATGTCACCCATCCCATTGGCACCCATAGACAGAAGCACCAGGGCTGAAACAGAAATGAAAAGACCATAGCATGAGTACCCTCTGCGACTGGATGAGTCCTCTGGGGGCTGTCTCGGCCACTCTGGGCACCGTAGACTGGGGACAACTGGCTCTTTGTCCATCCCTATGGGTAAAATGGTGAATTCTTTATCTGGGCACTTAGGAATAGACATGCACTGTAATCCCGGCTTGGCTCTGATCTCTGAACCCCCAAAACTTTTTAAAAGGCTCCTTTGTTCTTTGTCAGTTATAAACTATAAATGATAAACATCTCCACTCCCTCCCTCCGCCCACCGCAGGGTGGTCGTGGGCCCTGCTCCATGGAAGGGCGAGAGCCTCAGGCCTGTTCCCCTCGCTGCAGCTCACGGCTGCTCTCCATTGCCTCTGGCATCTCCCCTTTCCTGCAGACCTGGCTCCACGGTTTCAGCTGGCCACCACCTCCTCGAGGTTGCGAGCATGTTAACTACAGTTAGAGAAGTTATGTCCAGCAGGTCTTTGTGGCACTATCAGACCAGTGGTTAGCGTCCTTCCATTGCTTTAGAAAAATCGCATGAAGTAGTGGAGGGATGAGGAGCAGCCCATCACTGATAGCCCCTGGGATCCTGTCCTGCCCCCGACTCTGCAGCCTGCAGGGCTGTTTTGATGTCATAGGCCTCTCACTAGCCTGTGTTGCTAACACAGGGCCCGGGGGTATTCCGTGGGGCGGGGTGGCGGGGGCTCTGTGACCTCAGGGGGAGCCCACATGCAGTGGTGGCCTTTCTTCTTGGTGTGACAGGAGCACAGCAGAAACGGCTCCCTGGCGGGGTCACTGGAGGGCTTGGGGCAGGTCCTGCATTATACGCCGTAGTTATGTCCCTGCCCATGATGTCCAAGGTGGTAGGACGGGTGGGTTCCTCTGCTGCACACAGAGCAAGTGGCGAGAGCCATGGGGTCAGAGAATGTGACATAGTAAGAGCCATGTATTTAGTCTGTCCCCAGTTTCTGACACAGAGCCCCTAAAACGTTTGTAATTTCCTGAGTTAGGGTGATAGAACATCTTTTGTTTTAATCAATTCTTGGCAGGCCCCCACGTGGCTTAGGATGGGGGCTGCTCACCAGTCACGATTAGAGGCTTGGAACTTCTGGTCGCCGCCCCCACCCCAACCTCCACAGAGGGGAGAGGGGCTGGGGGTTGAGTTCAGTCACCAATGGCAGATGATCTAATCAGTCATGCCTGTGTGATGAGGCCTCCTTAAAACCCCAAACAGTGGGTTCAGAGAGCTTCAGGCTGGTGAGCACATGGAGGACCTGGGAGGGTGGTGTGCCCGGAAAGGGCTGGAAGCTCTGCACATCTCTGCCCTCCCTACTTTGGCCTTTATGTGTCTTCTGCTTAGCTGTTCTTGAGTTGCACCCTTTATAGTTACCTGGTGACAGTGAGTAAAGCATGTTCCTGAGTTCTGGGGGCTGTTCTGGCAAATTATCAAACTGCGAAGGGCATCGTGGGAAGCCCTAATGTATACCCAAATGGAAGGAAGTACGGGAGGCCCAGGGATTGTGATTGCAGTCTTACCTGGAGATGGTCTGGCAGGACTGAGCCTGAGCCTGTACCTTGTGGGATCGCCACCAACTCCAGGTAGTGTCAGAACCGAACTGAACTGTGGGATGCCCTGCTGGTGTCCACAGAGAACTGGAGAGTCGCTTGGTGTGGCAAACGCACACGTTTGATGGTGGAAAAACAGGTCATTGAGAGCACGAGACTCAGCCCCCGGGGTCTAAAAATCAATGCCTAGTCAGACTCACAGGGTGACCATCACCCCTGACTTCTGCCACATGGGGAGCAGGGTCACCTAACAGAGCTGGTGGCTGCAACACAGCTTGTCTGGCTCTGTCTCCCAGGAGAGCATTGGATGGCAAGTCTAGGTTTTAGGCTTGATCCTGAAGTCAAGCTGGAGTCCTGTACAGGCCTGGCTCTCCTTGCAGACCTGGGATGCCTGCCTAAGGAGGCAAGGGCTGCACGGTGCCGTTACCTGCAACGGGAACCCTAAGAGGCTTCCCTGGAAGCCCAGCCCTCAGACAAACAGCATTGTTTCAGATCCCTGTGCTCAGAGCAGGTGCTCATGGGATCTGGTGGTGGGATCTGTAAGCATTCAGTGGGCGCTGGCAGGTGGCTTTGCAGGATCTTTCAGGTTGCAGAGGAGAACATGGCCTGTGCGCCTCAGACATGATGACGGTTTCACAACCAGGCAACACGGGTGGGCATGTAGGGCTTTTTCCTCTGTCACACAGCCGTGTCCTCTGCTGGCCCCACAGCTTGGCCCTTCCCTGCTAGGACGCCCATCCTGTAATGCAGGGCTCTGTAGACATGCTCGCTCTTCCCTTGGGATTCTGCTCCAGACCCTCGCAAAGTGCCACCACCCAGGGACACTGACACACAGACATTGGGTGAACAAATAGACAAATGAGTAAATGAATGAAAATGCCCCTTCTCTGTGGGTGACCATGGCGGCGTGTGGCACAGCAGAGCCGGGGAGCTTTGGTGCCACAGGGGATCTGGTCAGGCAGGGCAAGAGGAGGGAGGCTCCTGGGGCACAGAATTCGTGATTCCTTCTTCCCGACCCTCCCCACGCCAGCTCCCTAGAGAAGGTTCCTGTGGCAGAGACCTTGAGTCTCAACACGCTTCCTGCCCAGGGCACACGGACTTTTCCCAACGGATTACCAGGTGCTGAGGGGCCAGTGAGCACAGGGGAAAGGGAGGTAGGTTTGAGTTCCTTTCCTGGCACCACCACTCGTTGGCTGGATGACTTGGAGTATGCCATGGACCCTCTCTGAGCTTCTCTTTCCTCATCTGTAGAATTGAGGGGCGTGGCTCCCAACAGTGTTAGCTATGCAGTGTCACATGGCAGTTCAAATGAGGTTTGCAAATGGCACCATATAAAACTGCAGAGTGCTGTGAAATGTTAGCTGACTCCATGAGTCTGTCTGTTTTATGGCTGTGGTTCTTACATACCGGTTTTGCCTAAATGACTTTCATGCAGATATGGGGTGGGAAAGGGGCACTGGGAGCGTACGATGCAATGAAAATCCATCAAGGGGAATGAGGGGCCGGCACACTGAGGGGTGTAGACACTCTGTCACCATCATGACATGGGGGACCCTCTACCGGAGCCCCAGACGAGAAGCTCACAGGCACATCCTGCAGCCCCTCACCTGCCCTGAGGATGTGCCCTCTCACTCTGGCCCTGTGAGGCAGCCTCCCCAGGGCACACACCATGGCTTGAGAAGGTGGTGAGGAGGGGACCAGGGAGAAGTCACCGTGCCCCCCTCCCCCTCCGTTCTGCCAGGGATGAGCAGGAGCCGAGCCGCGGGCACAGCCCTTCCCTGCCCATCTCCGGGGGACATCCTGCAATTACAGGCCTGACAGTTGCCATCTGTCCTGTCCTCCCCCCATCGCCCAGGGCACAGGGATTTAGAGCTGGCACACTGTGATACTCTGCAGTGCTCGTGTCACCTCTGATTTCTTCCAGAAAGTCATTAAGCAGGCCTGTGTGGGAGCTGTCCCAGCGCTGGAGCACTTCCTCCAGGGCAGGCAGCACAGGGGTGGTGAGAACACGCAAGGATTCCTCAGGTTCAAGGGAGTTGGAGTCCGTGTGAGGTGCGATGAGAGAAGTGTGAAGTCAGGCAAGGAGAAGCCACACTTCAACCACAAATGGATTCATTCTATCTTCCCTCCTTTGATTCCCTTGATCTCAGATTGAGCCCCAATTCTTCCTCAAGATCCCAGATTCACAGAGGGTATTTGAGTGTGTCTTAGCTTAGGTTTTCCCAAAAATAGATCTGAGACAAGAACTTGGCCACAGGTACTTTATTTGGGAGAGGTTCAGGGGGCAGGAGCACGTGGGTGGGCCAAGGAGGACTTGGCAGGGGGAAGAGCGGTCACAGTACGCATGTATGAGCGGGTTATCTGTGGGCAGCGGGAATTCAGCCCCCCAGAACCCTCTGTGGCACCATGTGGCATGCACCTCCAGATTGCCCCATGGGGAGGTGGGAGGTGGGCCATTTGGACCCCTGCTCCTGGCACCCTGCTGCATCAGTTCCCTGCATGGGGTTGCCCCTGAGCATGGTTGGGCAAAACCCTGAAATAGGAAGGTACAGAGACACCTGGCTCCCTTGAGATGGGAAGCTGGCAACTTACAGAGACTATCTGCCACAGCTGTGTAGAGACCAGGGGCCTGGGGACACAGGATGGAGGATCTTTAGCATCAGCTACAGAGAATCAGAACTCTTCCTGGGAAATGGGGCCTCTCCATCTAGGTGCAAAGAGCAGGGACAGGGGCTCTCTGTTCTTTCGGAAGACTCTTCCTTTTCCTTGGAGAATGAGCTCACGGGCTACCTGTTTCAGGCTGGCTTTGCTTGGCCAGGTGCAGTGAAGCACCTCTGGACCCCATTGCCCCGCGGTCCTACCTGCCTAAGGACGGTCTGTGTCCCACTGCTCTCCTGCTGGTTTGCCTGTTTCCCTCATCAGATGTGAGTCTTGGGGACAAGGAGCCCTAACTGCTTCATCTTTGTTCCCTGAGCCCCTGGAGAACTACCTAACTTATAGTAGTTGTTGGTTAGCGGTGTATTTATTCATCCATGCAGTCAACAGTGCCCACTGCAGAAGGTGCTTCTACACATGACTATTGCTGCTGACCTAGCAGGGGGGTGACAAGCTCTAAGCTGTAGGAAGTCTTAGAAGAGGAGTGATGGGGTGCACAGGTGAAATGGGTCCATCACAATGGTCCAGGAAGAACTGATGGAGGCGTGGCATCAGGGTGTGCATAGGAATAATATAGAAAGATGTATAGCTGAGTGAGAATATTCTGGACTTGGCTTCTGATTTGGATCTTATGCAGTGGGTAGAGCACGCAGAGACGTGGTGTTTGGCAGCCGCACATAGACTAGGTAGTGGCCTGGCATCCATCTGCTCTTGAGGTCATTGGGGCCACTGTCCTCTACCCACTCCTCCCAGCTCCATAACAGTTTGCAACTCTGGCCTGAGAGTGATGGGCCAGGGAGCAGCTGCTAGTGGAAAAACAACAAAGAATCTGTATCCCAGAGCCACGGGCTGCCATGCCAGTCCCTGTAATGCCAGAAGGCTTTTAACGAAGGTTTATCAGTCTTTTAATTGGCCATCCTGCGATTGGAGATTCAGGGTGACTTTGAACTGTAACAGAAGATGCCAATCTTGCTTCCTCACAAATTACTAGTACAATGATAGAGATTATTAAGTTGATGGAATAATGTACGTAAAACTACAAATATTCATACATGTTAACTTACAACATTCTTGAGTATGTTAAAAAAACAGGGGTAATCTAGATACCCCAAAATAGGGGATTCACATAAAACAAGCAAACAGGACACCCCAGATATGTGTGGTACATTCAGACAGTAGAAAACTACAAGCCATAAATTGCCCCCATCCCATTCAATATGTTGTCAATGTGTATGTATTGACATGAAGGTCTGTTCATAATATACTGAATGAGAAAAGCAAATTAAAAAGTGGTATCCAGACCATGTCCCAATTGTTTTCATCCCTATAAATATTTAAATATGAGTGAAAATATCTGGAATAATCATCTCAAAATGTTTACCAGTTATTTCAAAATGATAAAATTATGAGTGATTTACCCCCTTTTTGGGGGGGGGGGTTTATGATTTCTCATTTTTCTACAAAAAATATGTTTCATTTGTGAGTATAGCAATAAAAATATTTTGAGGGATACCTGAAAAAAATTAGCAGTACTCTAGATATTTAAACAGTATGATTTAGGAATAATATGCTTGCCCTGAAATAAGATACAAACAGAAAAGCTGTGTCCATACACTGCATCTGGGAAGCTTTTCTGCCAATGACTCCCTTTCTCCTTCTCTCCTATGATGCAGCAGACATGTGACTGCAGGGACTAGGCGTCCAGGTGTAAGTGAGGCAAGGCCAGGAGACTCAGCCAGGGGGAGCCCAGGGAATAAGTTCCCTTTTGGTGTTTGGTGGCCATGCAGAGAGAGCAGAGAAGGAGTTGGGGGTGTGTACTTGGGACCTGGGCTCAAAGCCCTTTGGGGATTAAGGAAGTGGAAAAAGACATTTGAACTTGAGCTCAGGTACAAGAAAGGTAAGGACTTGCCAGAAAAGTCAGAGAAGTTCAAGAATTGCTACTAAAGGAGGGCCAGAGAGGAGGCCCAGGAGAGGAAGGAACAGCCTGTCAAAAGCTAATTACTATTCTAATTGTGTCAAGCTAATTAAGTAATGAAACTGGGTACCTGTGTGTTGTCTTTCTGTACATTCTTCCCTCTGCCATTTAAAAAGCTGAGAGCTATGTGAATGCTCAGTGATCGGATAAGCATGAAGGTATAACCTGAGCACAAGTGAACTGAGTACGGGTGCTGGTCTGGGGATTTGTGAAGTGTATCAGTTACCTATCACTGCATAACAAACTAACCCAAGACTTGGTGAATTAAGAAACACTTCGTTATTTCTGGCAGTTCTGAGAGTTGGCTGGACGATTCTCCTGGGCTTGCCTGAGTGCACTTGTGGGGTTGAATTCAGCAGGTGGGTCAGTTGGGGCTGGGCTCATCCAGGCCTGGGAGGCTGTGTTTTCTCAGTGTTCAGTAGTTGAGGCTAAGCGTCCTTACATGGAGGCTGAAGTGTTCCAAGAAGCCGAAGGCTGAAGCTTCCACACCTTTGAAGGTTTAGACTCAGACCTGGCACAGCATGGCTTCTGCTTCATGGCGTCGGTCAGAGCAAGTTACAAGACCAGCTCAATTCAAACAGAGAAACAGACTCTATTTCTTGATGGATTATCTATGTGCATATGTAGGGATGAGAGGAATTGCTGGCAGTCATCTTTCCAGACAATCTAGATGGAAAGGTTCCAGTTATGTTCATAGCTCAGAGTCTTCAATATCACCTCCACCTAGTTACATAAAGGCCACCTACAAGGCTGGGGTCAACTGGAGGAGTGGTCACTGTGCACAATGACCTATGAAAAGGGAGGCCTAGTGACTCTGTCCAACTGGTCCCGAGGGGAACAAAAAAGGGAAGAAAAGGAGGGTTGCAGCTTGGATCTGCAAGGTGTAGGGCTATGAATGCTGGGGCCCAGGCCACATGGCTGGCCAGCTGCAGGTCCAGGGGTGGCTCAGCCAGGAAGATGCGCGCCAGAACTCCTCTGAGTATGGAGTGGATGTGTGGGTCAACGACAGTCCTGCCCATCTTTTGAAGGAAAGCTCTTGTGGGCAGGTCTCTGGCTGAGATGCACTCACCCACAGATAACTGGAACATTAGGTGGGACCATCTTCTGGGGACCCAGGGCAGAGTCTGTCCCAGGGCCCCAAATCCCAGCATCCCCTGGTGTTCCTGCAGCTGTGATAGTGATGGTCACCACGGGAGTGATGACAGCAGCACACGCTTGCTGGCCTTGTACATACTGACTCTTTGAATCCTCAAAACAACCCTGTAAAGTAGATGCTATTAGGAGACCCATTTTACAAATGGGGGGACTGAGGCTTGGAGGCAGGCAGTAACCTGCCCGAGGCAGAGCTGCTTTGTTGGCCTGCACAGTCTGCCTCCAAAGTCTGTGATCACAGCTGCGACTCTCTATGGCCATTTTAGCTTCTTCCTGCTCCCTTATTTTGTGATCCTGTGCATTCACCACAGGACCCGCCCATGGAAACTCATCTAGGAGATTGTCATGAGGAATACTAGCACAGTTGCCTTTCATTTAAAATGGACGTGATGCATCCTCTGCTGGTGGTGTTACTGGGACTGTGTCCCTGCTGAGTCTAGGATAGGGGAATGAACTTGAGGGGCATTGGGCTGCACCCCAAATCAAACCTTTAGGAAGTGAGAACTGCTACGCAGATGCAGGATACAGAGGGAGACAGTGGATTCATGCCTGAGGACAAACCTGTGACCACTTTTCATCTGTTAGCCTTGTTTTAAGTGTGGTTGGCCTGAAGCCGCAGGGCTGGGTTAGGTCACGTCCACAGCGGCCCCCATCCCACAGCATCCTGTGTGCATCCCCAGGCTACCCTGTCTCTCCAGCTAACTTTCATCAGACCTCTTGGAGGACCTGCTTGCAGACAGTGCTGCTGAGGGTGGGTGGGTGATGGGGGAGGAGCCCCGCCCCCTTTGTGCTCTTGCCCACCCAGAGTCTCCAGGGGCCCTGCAGCCACTCCAGGGCCCAGAGGGCAGAGGTGTTGACCAGAAAAGCGAGGGCCATGGAGCTGCAGCCTTAAGCTGCATGAATATTAAATCACGTGTGAGCCCAGATCCTCTGGGACAGTCAGTCTGTGAGCGGGAAAGAGGAGCCATCCGTCACAAGAGGCTGAGATCCGAGGGGATGAGGAGGGCGGGGGGAGGGAGGAAGGAGAGAAGGAGGGAAGAGCAGGCTGGAGGCCTGCGCAGCTCTCAGCAGGGACGGTGGAGATGCAGAAAGGACAGACTTGACCAGACTGTGGGTGTCAGGGCTGTTCCTGGTGATAAATGGAGAGGACAAAGACGTTCCCAAGGGCACAGATGATTCTTTGAAAACCTCGTTTCCCATCAGCAGGACAGTAATACCTTTCTTGTGGTGAGTGCGGGCTACAGGATCACCCCAATAAACAGCAGACGTAAGACAGACCGGTGTTCTGAGAGGAATTTGGTTAATTTTTTTTCTCATGGGAAGAGACACATTCCTCATACAGACATTTATATAAAGTTATTCTGTGCAGGGGCAGGCCATGAATACTAGCGATGAATACCACTGTCATGGGTAAGTTCTGGAAAGTTCAACTTATTTGGAGTGGGTGCGGCAGAGTAAGCCCTGGTCTGAAGTTGATTTTGAGGATACCCCTTACCCACCTCCTACATATTTTTCAAGCTCTGTGAATTGCACATCTCTCCAGCAACTGGACCAGGGACAGTTTGGGCCGGGTGAGACCTCAGGCCTCCTGCCCAAGCCTCCCTTTTTCCAGACCAGGAGACTGAAATACTCCCCGTGAAAGACAGAGAACCCACAGCTGACTTAGGTCGCGCTTGGGAAAGAGTGCCAGAGAACGCAGCTGGAGCTCCCATCTCTCATCCCACTTCCCTTTCCTCCTCTGTCTTGTATGTGCTCTTAGCTGGGAGACAAATTAATAATTTATTTAGGATAGTAACTGAAAATCGCGCCTCATCCCAGTATAGACATCTGGAAGAGGGAGGGTGGAGCTCTTAGCTCCTTTTCTCAGGATGGGGTAAGCTTCCCAGTCAATTTCCTTAAACTCTTGAGAGGCTGGCAACTGATGTGATTGGTCCAAAAGCTGGGCATGTTTAGCTTGTGTTCATGGGTGTCTGTGACTTAGCTTGGGTCCCCCAGAAAGCAGAGCCCACAACAAGGGCTTGTGTGGGGTCATTTATTTGGGGGCATAAGGCGAAGGGTGGAGGACTGAGAAAGCAAACAAGGAAGGAGAGAAAGCTAATCCAGGGGGCATCCAGCTGGTTATAGCTGTGGGTAACAGGAACTCAGTCATGCTGAGAACTTGGTAAAGGACCCTGAAATTGTCTGCCTGCAGTGCTGAACAGTGGAACATTTATCTCCTGAATCCCAGACCCCAGAGGGTTAAATCCCCGCACTCCAGATTCACACTTGTACAGGAATGGCTGAGCGTTCTCTGCAGCAGCGCTGAAAGCCCAATGGCAGAAAGCGGGAGGCACCAGCGGCGGCTGCAGGAGGGGCTCTCCGGACACACCTGTGTGTAGCCTGCCGGCTGCTGTCCTAAGGGCTGAAGCAGAAATGAAGGCCTAGAGAATTGAGATGGGGCTTAGGAAATCGATATACTCATGCCTAAAAATGCAAGCGTTGCTTTCATTTTCTTTGCCTTCTGGTACCCAGAACCTGGTCAGGCATTTGTGAGTCCTGAGACCTGGATCCCTGGGCTTTAGGCTGGATGGGTTCTCAAACTTGAGCTGCATCAGAATCTCCCAGAGGGCATGTTATAACTTGCATTACTGGCTCCATCCCAGAATTGCTCACTCCTTAACGCTTGGCAAGCCTGAGAACTTACATTTCTAACAAGTTCCCAGGTGACACTGGTGTCCTTGGCCTGGGACACAGTTGGAGAACCACTGGAATATAAGCCCTAAATCTCAGCCCTGCTTAGTAGGGTTCCAAAATGGGCTTTCCAGCAGAAGGCCATTAACCAAGCAGCACCTTTTCTTCCCTGCCATTGCCCATCATGACTTCGCATGGAGAGGAAGGGTAAATGGATGAAGCAGAATTGTGGCAGTCCAGGCCTTAAAGCCACCAGTTAGCACCCCAAACCTTAGTGTTCATCTTTATAACATGAAAAACAGCATCCTTTATTGCATCCATTTTGAAATGGATATTGGACTTGACTGCAGATTTGATTTGGCAAGTAAATAGGGTGTCCAGCATTTTTTAAAAACAGCTTTATCAAGATTCAGTTTATAACCACACAATTTGCTACTTGAAAATGTGTAATTTAGTGTTTTTTAATATTTTCAGAGTTGTGCAACTATCTTCACAGTCAATTTTAGAACATTTTCATTGCCCCTCAAAGGAACCCTGTTCCCATTAGCCATCTCTCTCCATTTCTGCCTCCTCCTCCACCCACTGCTCTAGGATTTCTATCTTTTATAAATCTGCCCATTCTGGACATTTCATATGAATGGATTCAAACAATATGCGGACCTTTGTGACTGGTGTTTTGTTCACTTAAGAATAATTTTTTCAAAGTTCATCCATGTTGTAGCATGGATTACAACCTCATGCCTGTATATAGCTAGGGAATACTGTGTTGTATGGATGTATCATACTTTGCATATTACTTCAATTGATGGATATTTGAGCCATTTCTACTTTTGGGCCATTATAAATAATGCTCTTCTGAACACTAATGTACAGGTTTTTGCATAAACATATGTTTTTTATTCTCTTGTGTGTGTAAGTAGGAGTGGAATGGTTGGGTCATATGGTAACTCTGTGTGTGACATTTTTAGGAAGAGCATGGATTGCTATCCAAAGTGATTGTATCACTAACAGTGAGAGAGAATTTCAGTTTCCCCACATTCTCATAAGTACTTGCTGTTTGTCTCTCTTTTTGATCATACTATCCTAGTGGCTGTGAAGTGTTATCTCATTTTGGTTTCAATTTGCCTTTTCCTAATAGCTAAAGAGGTTGAGCTTTGTTTCCTGTGCTTGTAGTCCACTTGCAAATGTTACTTAGAGACAAATGTATTTAAATCCTTTGTCTATTTTTTTAATTTGTTGTCATTTTATATTTGTGTTGAAAGAGTTTTTATGTAACTAGGTGCAACTGTCCTACAAATGTAGAACTTGCAAATTTTTTCTCCCAATCTGTGGATTGTCTTTAACTTTTCAGAGGCTCTCCTTTGAAATAAAGAAGTTTCGAAATACAAAGAAACATATTTTATCAATTTTTTTCTTTTGTCATTAGTTCTTTTGGTGTCAGATTATAGAAGACTCTGTCTAATTGAAGCAAAATGTACTCCTATATTTTCTTCTATGAGTTTTATAGTTTTGGCTCTTATATTTAGGTTTATGAGTCAACTTAATTCTTTTGCATATGGATATCCAGTTGTGCCACCATCATTTGTTGAAAAGTCTATTTTTGTCTCTCGTATAATCATTTTGGCACCCTTGTTGAAAATTAACTGACCATAAATGTAAAGGTTTATATTCTGGCCTCTCTTTTCTAATCCATTGTGATCTTTATGGCAGTATCACACTGTCTTGCTGTGGGTCTGCAAGTTTTGAAATCTGGAAGTCTGAGTTCTCCAGCTTTGTTTTTTATTCAAGGCTGAGTTGACTATTTTGGGTTCCTTGCATTTCTCATATGCATTTGAAAGAATCAGTTTATCAATTTCTTTTTAAAACCTTGCTGGAATTGTGATAGGGATTTACAGTGAAGCCATAACAGTTTGGGGAAAGTTTCCATCTTAACAATATTAAGACTTCTGGCCCATAAACATGGGTTGTCTTGCCATTTATTTAGGTTTTCTTTCATTTTGTTCTCCAGTGTTTATAGTTGTCTGGGTAAAGTCTTGCATTTCTGTGTTGAATTTATTATTTTTGATGTTATTATAAATAGAACTCATTCTTTAATTTCATTTTCTGATTGATTGATGTAACAGTGACTCAGAAGTGACCCAAAGGTCAAAGTTGATAGTGTATAGAAATAAACTGATTTTTGTGTGCTGGTGCTACATCCTGCAACCTTGCTGAACTCGTTTATTAATTTTATTAGGATTTTTAATGGATTCCTGAGGATTTTCTATCTACTAGATCATGTCATCTGGAAATAGAGATAGCTTCATGTCTTCCTTTCCAGTCTGGGTGTCTTTTACTTCTTTTTCTTGTCTAATTGTCATGGCTGGAACCTCCAGTACCATAGAAGTTGTGAGTGGATTTTATTGTATTGTTTTTGATCCTAGGGGAAAGCACTCAATCTTTTGCCATTGTATATAATATAATATTAGCTGTGCATTTCTCATACATGTTCTTTGTCAGGGAGGATTTTCTTATGTCCATAGTTTTGTTGAGAGTTTGTATCACAAAAGGGTGTTGGATTTTGTCAAATGCTTTTTTTGCATCTGTTGAGGTGATCATGCATTTGTGGTTTTGTTTTTTTCCCCCCTCTATTGCTATTATATAATACATCAGTTATTTTTCAAGTGTTAAACCAACCTTGCAATTCTGGGATAAATCCCACTTTGTTGTTATATTTAATCCTTTTTATGTGTTGCTGGATTGGTCTGCTAGGACTTAAAATATTAAGGATTTTTGCATCTATATTCATAGGTATCCAAGAAGTTTTGCCTCTCTGAAATTAAGATCTAAAGAATCATTTTAAATGATCTCTGAAATATTTCTAGGCTAGATGTTTGCCTGAAGAATTAGATTTTCTTTGGAAATTTGGGTCTATTTTAGTGTATTCTAAATCTAAACTAGTAAAATAAATCCTCCAATTCATCCTAAGATGGAATCATTTGAGATAAACCAGTAATTCAATATTTCTGGAGATAAAGAGACTGAAAATAATTACCTCATATGATATAGCACATCCTATGCCTTTTTGTAGTCCAGAATAATACTCTTTTTATTATAATGAAATAATTGTCACTTATGCCTATATGAGTTTATCATTTGATATAATAAGTAGAAATGTTTGAGTCTCATTGGTACAGTCAATATACTTATCATGATATATTCATGAAGTACTCACATGACATGTGTCACTTGATATAATGAATTGATATACTCATTTGATACTCAACCAAGTACTTATGGTATAGTCAATATGCCAATGCTATTCTCATGAATACTTATAGGATATATATCATTTGATGTAGCATGTTATCTTTTGAGGGACATTGGCATCTTTCCATTTCATGAAGCTTTTAGGCCACTTGTATTGCATGTTTGTGGAGATGAATCTATACTTATATCATGTGATAGCCGCCAAGTTAATGTCTGTGAACCCTCTTGAGCTTGAGACGGTGGTGCTACATTCTCCATGTACAGATATTCACAGGAAAAGTAGGAAGGTGGAAACTCAACTGAGGATAGAGGTCAAGGCTGGAACTGAAGATTGTTGTCTTCTGAGGGAAAAAATGGGGTACCAGCAGACGAGTGGGGACTGAGCCTTGAGAGATGGCTACATTGGCAAGAAGAAAGCAAAAAGAAATAGCATAGGTGATAAAGCAAGAGCAGTCAGAGAGGTAGAAGAACCAGGAGGTAGAGAAAGTCCAGAGTGGTCAACAGGGAAGCTATGGAAAAGAGTGAATGTCTGAAAAAGATCCTCAGATGTACAACTTAGTAAGTCAGCCATTGGGTAATTTTAGAAAGAACATTTTCAATTATACTCCTAATGGAGAACCTGCTAGAACCTAGACTATCCATATTCCACATGCATTACCTTGATAATACTCAATAGCTTTATGAGATAGACTTTATGATTTCCCTTTCATAAATGAAGAAATAGTAGCTCAGAAATCTTAAATCATATGCCCGAAGGTCAAAAAGAAAATAAATTGTAAGCTGGAATTCAGACTCAATCTGACTCTAAAGGCAGAAGAAGGAGGGAGCAGGTGATGAAGAAAATCAAAGCGGTGTGGGTAGATTCAGGAGAGATCCAGACCTGTCATGAAGGTGGAACTGGAAACAGAGAAGAGAGAGCTGAAGTGGAGGGTAAAGGTGGACACCCTGTCCTCAAGTGCCCTGACTGGGTGGCAGCAGAGGACCCAGGGGGCTTCTTCCCTACACTACTCCTCTTGAACTGACTTGACATAGAAAGAAAGATGCAGGGGGGCATATAAAACCAAAACACAGAGCTAACATCTGAGAGTTCTTGTTTATGCTCCCTCCAGGTAACATACAAATTCTTTTCTGGTCCCATAACTAAAAGCTAATCATCAGCCTAGCTCCTGTCTGGACTAGCAGAGCTAATTGGTGATCCATCACCAGAAGTGAAATTCTGTTTGGTTTGCAGAATATAGTGGCTCCATAAAGCATAATAGCCCCGTAAGAAATGTGTCCTAGCTGAATTACTAGCCCTCCTTTGCTCTACATGTTGAGAGTTGAGAGTATCATGAATGAGCATTTAATTGGGTCCCACCACCTTGATGCTTAGGAGGAAGGTCTGGACAGGAGCGAAGCTGATGCTTAGCTTTTCGTTATGGGACCAGAAAAGAATTCATGTTACTTGTTTATATAAAAGGGATGGGGGTATGACAGCTCCTTAAGAGAACATAAACAATTCTTAAGAACTTCATAATAACCGTGTACCTACAAGATCACAGATAGGAATACTATAAATAATTTTTTGCTTATTGTTAAAGCAGGCCTCAAAGACCTTCTTGATAATTCTTGATTAGCTAATGACATGTATCACCCTCTGTGTTAAAAACAATTAAATAATTACTTAATAAAATCACCTAAATGAATATATATGCATATAATTTCTTTGAAAATTTTCTATAATCCCAGTGGGTCTCCTCATGGTCATCTGAATGGGTGGATGAATTTTATTCTGTTTGGTACTCAGCAGTGTCTAACCAAGCATTTTTTTTGGCTTTTTTCCTTCCTTTTTTTTCCTTTAAAAGCAGCAGTTTCTTTGGTGCCTATATTTAGCAATCTACCCAATCTGTATATTTTAACACTCGAGTTCCTAAGTAGTAAAATAGAATATATACTTCATGTGTGTATAAAGATTACTCATTTCTAAACCACATAATTATCTTGTGAGGAACTTATTTTTCACACTGATGAAAAGAGTTGGACAAACAGAAACAAATACCAGAACTGAAATCATGAAGCTTGGCTACCCTTCTGCTCTCCTACTCACTTGGCTTTCCTTTTACTAGTGCGGGCCAGCCTAGGGGCACTTACCCCCATCAAGAACTGTAGTTCCTGCAAGCTTTGAGATGTCATAAAGAAAGGGGTGTTACCTGCAGTAGTGAACAAGCTAAAGGCCGCATATGGCCTGGGATCCTTTGGTTAAATTCCATGCCCCTGGGAAAAAACACTGTCAACTAGATGTTGCTATTATGAAGTTCTGTTTTGTTTGCAGAATACAGTGGCTCCATAAAGCATAATAGCCCCATAAGAAATGTGTCCTAGCTGGATTACTAGCCCTCCTTTGCTCTACATGTTGAGAGTTGAGAGTATCATGAATGAGCATTTAATTGGGCCCCACCACCTTGACGCTTAGGAGGAAGGTCTGGACAGGAGCGAGGCTGATGCTTAGCTTTTAGTTATAGGACCAGAAAAGAATTCATGTGCTTTGTTTGTGCCTCGCAAAGAAGTATAAAAACCTTGGCTAGCTGTGATAATTTTGCTAAAGGTACCACCCCATAAATATATCATTCATTTCTCCAGTGTGTCTCCAGTGTCAGTCCTCAGTGGGACCATGCCATGATCATCTGTTGGCATTATTTTGGTCATACTGGGGCTCACATTGGGTCAGAAGAAAACTATGCATCAGCTTGTGGCTTAGACCTGTAGCCTTTCAGGATAACACCTCTCAGGTTCCTTGATTTTAGAGTAAAATCCTTGGTTCAAAGTAAAATTCTTTATTCCTTGGTTTTAGAGTAAATATGTCAGTACAAAATTAGTCACATTGTATTTTGTGTGCTTGGTTGGCACAAAGTCCTGTGAGTGGGGCTTTTGTCACTCACCTACATGGTGACGATAGAAGTTATTTCTGGTATGGATTTTGTGGGTCAACACTTTGGAAACTGTACATTCCAGGGCCTGTGCCTCCCTTGACTGAGTCCTGTAGCTGAGCAGCCTTGGGGGATGTTCAGGTCTTGGTGCTAAGGGAAGCTGCTTTGTTCCCAAAGATCCAGCGCTTTGCAAATGCCTACACTGTCCTCAGCGGTGTTCTGCCTGTCGGTCAGCTTCAACTATCTGCGAAATCTGATAATTGATGAGAAGGAAGGAATGGAATAAAGGTGTGAGAGAGATTATTCACATTAAAAGTTTCAACTCAGTGGATCTGGAATAGGAACAATGAAGCATGTGAAGAATCAATATGGACAAGAATGGAAGATACTGTGTGAACGCAGAGTGAAAGCCCAGGTGCCAGGCCTCCTCCTAATAGACGTAAGTGGAGTCCTGCAAGAACCAAACGGAACCAAAGACAGAAAGTCGAAACACATTTTGCTTAACTTGCTAAATGTTTTTTTGGCATTTCCTTTGCTCCCCAATATGGTAATGGATGGCTTCCTGGAAAACACGGAAAACAGCCTCCTCCTTTTTTTTATGACTATTATCTGTTGGCTGCTAAAAAGCCCTATGTAGCTCAGCCTACCACTTGTCAAGTAGGAAGAACAGGAAAATAGTTGGTGGGATGGAGGTGCAGGGCTGCCATAATGAAACAGAGGCACTAAGTCAGTGCCCTTCCCTTTGTGAGACGAAGGCTAGGGCATGGCATGACCACAGTTTGAAAACCAGGAGCTGTACAGATGCAGTGAATAAACGCTATTCTCTCCAAATGCCGGTGTGCATCAAGGAGATATAACATTATCAACAGACCATACTGGACATGTGGAATTGGTTGCCTCCAAAAATAGTCGGTACTGGTTGGAGAGAGAAAACTTGATCAGAATCGCTCTTTAAAAAGACCACTGACCGCTGTGGCCATGACAGAGCAAGTGGCCACAGGAGCCACTGCTCTGACCTGACCCCTAGGCACAAGGCTCTTGTGGCAGCCGCAGCCCCGAGCAGACAGAGCTTCTTCTGCCTTCACCTTGGGGACATCAGTGCTGTGGTCTCTTATTGCTCTCTTGTCCCATCATCTAAAATTATGTATCCACACTAGTTCTTTTCTTTAACATCTGCCTGTTCTTCCTCTCTCCTGTCTCTCCTACTAATATATTCTAGTCTCATGGGTCTCATTTTCACCTCTAGGTAGGTCCTTCTCAAGTCCAATTCCCAAGCTCTGACTTCTGGCTCCTGCTCTGTCCCTACATTTTCAATTCCTGATGAGTATCTCCAACCAGATATTCCACCAAAAAGTTAAAATCATCTTTCATTCTTAGACTATGTCTCTTTTGGACTCCCTTAGTGTCCCCATGCCCGGTAGTACCCCCATTCCAGGTTCAGAAAACAATGGATCATTTCGATTCCTTGCACTATACAGCTCTTCAGTATGGCTTTGTTCTGTAACCATATGACACTGACTCTTCCAGCATCCTAGAATGCCTTTTTCATTCAGCAAGTATCCCATGAGCTACTAATAGGTATTAGGACCTATGTCAAGAGATGGCGATATGAAGATTAAATATGGTTCTTGGCCTCATGAAGTTCAGGGCCTAATGGAAACAGACATGTACAAACAAAACAACAGTAATAAAATCTGAATCACTGCTATACTGAAGACATAAGAAATGAAAAAAAAAGAAGCATAATTGTATCTGTTAGGAGGATTGGGGTTGGTTTCTTAGAGGAGGTAATGCTTGAGTTGAAACTTGAAAAATGAGTAGAATTTTACCGGTAAGGGCTTTGAGAACTAAGTATCCTAAGAAAAAGAAAAAGTGTTTCACAGTCTGTAGAGATACCCAAAATAATAGTTTTCAGAGAACCACACATGACTTTGTTATTTGGGTGTTCAAAGATAAGCATGCCAGGAGATGAAGGCAGGGTATTTTATGTTCCGCTAAGGAGATAAGCATTTATCCTGTAGTCAGTAGAAAACCATTAAGGAATTTTGAGCAAGGGAATGACATGACCAGATTTTTATGCTGGAAAGTTTGCTCTGGCCACTCTACGATGACTGAATAAGGAGAGGGGAAGACTAAAGGTGAAAAAACAAAAACAAAAGCAGTAGGCACAGTATTTTAATGGCCCAGAAAGAGATGACTGACAATAGGCTTAGGGAGGAGGGGATAGGATGATATATAAAAAGGACAAATCAACAAGACTTGATGACCAGTTAGGTTCTTGGTTTAGTTCTTCTAGAATCTGACCTTGGAAAGGGTTCTCACCACCTGTGACAAAGTGCTGGCTTCACGGCTAAAGCCATTGTTGAGTCCCTCCAACCTACAAGTAAGGCAGGTGCCTGGACTGAGGTGACGTACAAACTGAGTTCAATGCATCTACTTCCAGATCTTGGAAAAAGTATTCGAAAGATTTGCTCACAGCCACGGGGACCCACACGTCATCACGGGTGTGCTCAGAGGGCACCATGATAAACACAAAGAAAAGATAGATGCTTTGAGGAGTGGAGGAAAGCTCATTCATCTGCTCATAATTTAGATTTTAATGTTGCTTTGAAATGTAAGACATCATTCCTGCCTTCTGGGACCAAATGCAAATGCTGGAAGAAGACATCTGTTTATAGAGCTGTCCTGGGCATGTTGTATAAATTCAAGTTTAAATAATAATTTCAGGTGCACTGTGAGGAATACAGGGAAAGGGAACAGATCCCAATGCAATTTTCCCTTTCCTAAGAGAACTCTTCCCCAGAGGCCCCCTGACCTCAGCATTATAGGCATTTTGGGTAGGTAGTTTTTGTTGCTGGAGGGATGCTTTTGTGCACTGTCAGATATTTATTAATATTTCTGGTCTCTGCCCAAGGCACCCCCCCACCCTAAGTTATGATGGCCAAATTGTGTCCAGACTTTGACATATGTTTCTAGAAGCTGAAAAATGTTACTGGTGAGGGCAAAAATCACTCCCAGTGCAGAACCACTGCTCTACGCTAACACTTCTCATGTTGTAAGGTGCATAAGGATCCCCCGGGGACCTTGCTCAAACGCAGACACTGATTCAGCAGGTCTGGGCTGGAGGTTCTGCATTCCCAGCAAACTCCTGGGTGGTGCTAATGATCCTGCTCCAAGAACCAGGCTTGGAATAGCGAAGTCTTCCCACTGCCCAAGTCTTACCCCTCTGCACCCCACCCTGTGCCACACAGGGTGGTGCCTGGGTGGCAGCAGAGGTCCTCCCAGGGTTCCTTCTCATCTCAGCAAAGACATCCACCAAGCAGGGCCCCTCCTCCGAGTGACACTCGCCACATTCTCCATTGGAGGGGCAGAGGGCAGATGGCAGTAAATTACCAAGGTGCATCTCAACTGTATCGCTAATGCTTCTGATATCACAGTGGAAGCCTTGGGCATGCGGAGATTGGAGAACTCAGCGTTGCTCACACATCAGCCAGGGCAGCTGTGTCTCTGTCCAGGAGGTGTGGTTCAGAGGGCACAGCAGCTAATGGGACCAGATGGTCTGTGCCTTGTTTGTGGGCACGTGCCTCCCCCAGACTCACACAGTGATTCCCTCATTTGTTCCTTCCCTCCGGAAACAAAATAGCCATTTTTAAATGAAATGGGGCTGAAGGCTTTCTTTCTTCCCAGTCTCTGCCATTGAGCCTTTAGATGTGAATATGTTTAATCATGGAGCTTTCTGTAAAAGTGCTAGCAGCCGGCTTTATTTGGAAGCCAAGTAGGGGGGTGATTTGGAGCAAAATGAAAAGATAGCAACCCCCACTCCCACGTCCTATAAAGGGATTCCTAGCGAGGATATTATCTCCCATTAAATGCAAATATTGACAGGAGTTGTCATGTATTAAGCCCTTAACTATGAATACATTAGGGTGAAGCCCTTATTAAACCTCTCCAGAGAGCACTTTATTCTAGGCCCCTGCACCCCAAAACTTTGGAGAGAGAGCAAGTCTGAGGGTTGTTTGCAGATCCTTCTGTTCTCCAGCCCCGAAGGATCTGAGATGGGCTTAAGTTTATTATCCTGAGAAGTCAGTCCACCAAAATGAACTACTACAAAGCTGTAAAACCAGCTGTACCTGCTTCTTTCTGCTGATATATACTATCTTTACTCCAAAATAGACCTTTTTTTTCAACATTGAGATTGAGGCTGTTAACATTCTCCCTCCCCAATTCTCTTGTTGGTCTTCCTAAGCCACGGGGATCCCCTGGGGCACCGTCTTTTCCACCTGACTGCTTTGCCTCAGTGCTGGACGGGCACCCTTGACACAGCTCTGGAAGAAAGCTTCGAATCTGTACTAGCACCCTGCGTAACCTTTAAATTCTTGAACGAACTTATGACCATGTCCAGCACCTGAATTGAGTTAGGGTAATGGATTTGAAGCACGCTATTCGGTAGCTGGATGACCTTGGGTGACTTGCTTAACCTCTCTGAATCTGGTTTCTCCCTGGCCAAATGGGTGTGGTGGTATTGCCCTTTCAGGGTTGTTAGGGGCCATAGGGAAGGGGTAGGGGGTCTGGGAGGAACTCAGATTTGCTGAGTGCCTATTTGCCAGGCCTGGGCTCCGCCCACCAGGATCTCAGTCTGGAGGATTGGGGGGCTAAACTGGCCTCAGTTCTCCCTCCTTCCCCAACTTTAACCCTCCCAACCCCATCCTCTCCCTGACTTTTTTCCTCAGGCAGAAAATTTCCCACCAAAGCACATCGGGAGAAGCCCCCCAGCACCTCTGGATTAGTAGCTGTCCTGAGGCACTGAGTTCATTCTTGGGGACTGAAGCATTTTCAGAATCTCCAACCTTTCACAGGCTGGGTGGGGAGTTCGAATGCTACATGCCTTTCTGGGGTTGTGACTGAGGTTTGGAGCCAGGAAGGCGGCTCAGCTCAGCCCAGTGGGGTCCACACTGCAGGACTGGCTTAATGAGCAGCACCACCAATTCCCCACCTTTCCCATCGGTGGACAGCCCATGATTCAAGCGCCAGTCCGGGCAATCCACATCCCATGAGTTAGAAGCAGCAGGCAGGCTGCCCAAGCCCGGCCGCGCCAGGTCGGCGAAGGCAGCTGCTCGGCACAGGTCTCCTCAGGCTCTCCATCTTGGTCTGTCTCACTTGCATGAAGCCAGCTCCCAGAGCTGCTGTTTAGCAGAGGCAAACATCCTACACACGATCATTCTCTTCCCAGTCACAGCAAAACAGCTTCCTCTACCTGCTTCAGCTGGAATGTCTTAGTTAAAGTTCACACCGTAGAGACGAGGGTGTCGACGGCTAATTTCCCCTCAGTGAGCAGAGACTCAGGAGGCGTCCTCCCCTTGGCTGACAGCTGTGGGGTCTGTGTCCATCTGCCCTGGCCCCACCAGCCCTGATGCAGCCTCTGGGGGGTTGCACCCCCAGGCGAGCTGCCAGCAGCACAGTACTCCTCCTGTTCACTCAAGGCAAATGCAGAACAGCTGCCGAGTCCTGTACCCGGGCCCCTGCAGTGTCCCCTTTGCTTTGCACAGCGAAGTCCCTGCTGTGTGAGTGGGGAGGCTGTTGCTTTCCGTTCCTCTCAAGGCCATGCACGGGAAGCAATCTGCTGTAGGGAAAAAAGGGCCTTTTGGCTTTCCAGGCTTAGGGAGGGAAGGGTTGGAAGAGGCCCGGCTGGCACAGGGTTTCACCTTGTGCCATGAGAAGGAAAGCTAGCAAGCAGGAGGTGGGCTGCACAGATCGGGGCTCTGGTAAGAGGAGGCTGTGTTGGCATTTTGCATTACAACTTTTTTTGCTCAATTTTCTAGTGACTCCTGTCAAAATGCACCCCATTTCAAATATAGGATATTTTCTTATTATAAAAGAATATCTGCCCATTAAAGAAAGATTGGAAAACACAGAAAACTATAGAAAATTACTCATAATCCCAACTATCTCCTTGGGAGCCACCGATGTATCCTGTTCCCCTTGGGTGACTCCCCTGCCTGCTTGTTTTTTTCAACAAAGGTGTAACTGTTACATGCTAATCATACTCGGTGTTCTTTCAGGAGACTTTTTCACAGCGTTAAAACATTCTTCAAAAGATAGCACAGAGTGGACTGCATGGCATCCAGCCTTCAGAGGTAGTATTACTAATTCAGCCATTCCCCTGCTGATCACATTTAGCTTTATTCTAGTTTTATGCTGATATAAATAATACTGTGATGATAATCATTGTACCTCGATCCCTGCTATGTGTGTAATTATTTCCCGTGGATAGATTGCTGTAAGTAGAATTACTAAGTCACAAGATGTGCATGTTTTAAGACTCTTATTATGTATCATTATATTGCCCTGAAGGATACTGTCCCGTCTTATTTCTTCTTTTCTGAATGGCATGTTCATGTCCATGGCCTGCTTTTTCTCTGAGGAAGTTCATCTCTTCTTTATTTGTAAGAGCCTTTATATATATATATATATACAGAAAATACTGTTTTAAAAAAATGTTTAATTGTAAAATACACATAACATAAATTTACCATCGCAACCATTTTTAAGTTCAATAGGGTTACGTAGAGTCATATTGTGCAACCATCACCACCATCCATCTCCAGATCTTACTCATCTTGCAGAAACGCTATAGCCATGAAACAACAATTACCCATTTCCCTTGTCCCTTGGTCTCTGGCAACCACCATTCTATTTCTGTCTCTATGAATTTGACTATTCTAAGGGCCTCATAAAAGGTGGAAAAATATGGTTATCTGTCCTTTAGTGTCTGGCTTATTTCACTTAGCATGATATCCTCAAGGTTCATCCATGTTGAAGCATGT
This sequence comes from Manis pentadactyla, assembly GCF_030020395.1. Lineage (NCBI taxonomy): Eukaryota > Metazoa > Chordata > Mammalia > Pholidota > Manidae > Manis > Manis pentadactyla. Next base: position 130,294,930 of record NC_080022.1, on the reverse strand, counting down.
GTCAGAATCTCCTTCCTTTTAAGACTGAATAATGGTCCACTGTATGTATATTATATGGTTTTTGTTTCTATGTATCCTTTCTTTTGTTGTGCCTCCTCTTGGAGCTCATGTTTAGACGTGTCTTGGTCAGCCAGGGCCAGGAAAATTTTTACAAATATTTTCTTTGTCTTCTTGTACAATCTAATTTTTTTATATTAAGTTCTAGACCATAACTTGAACATGGTTTGATGGATGGGCTATGTTGTACTCTGAAAATGCTTGCAGGACGCACACCCATTCAAAATACCTCAAATAAAAGAAAGCTTATTCAACAATCAGGGGCATCTTGTGGCTGCAAGAGCAGCTGGGCCTCCCGGGAACTGAGCAGATCATCTCATTAGGGCCTCTTTCTCTGGGCTGGGCTTTTGTGCTCACACCTGGTATGGATCCCCAGAATTACCAACTGCATGTGGCTTTGAGGTGTTGACTAGAACTTCAGATCTAGCTCTGTATGACTGTACATGTCCAGTTATTCTGACTGGAGTATTTCCTGCTTTTAGTTTATATCCCTGAGAGCAAAACCTGACTGTTTTCTCTTTAAATTTCTGACCTAACCAGCTCTGGCCAGGAAATGGGAGAGGGTCACGTGATTCAATAAACACAAGGCTCTTTCGGCCCTCTGTCAGGAATTGGCGTAGGGCTTCCAGTAGGTCCTATGAGCTGGGCAAGCACCCTAATTTGTCTATATGAGGAGAACCTGTAGACACATCTTGTTTTTCCTGAATAGATAGATAACCAGTACCCTTCCTTCTGCCTTTCTTTTCTTCACTGATTTGGATAGACTCTGTCATTACCTATTCCTTAAGTTTACTAGGATCTTTCTCCTGGCCTTTTCATTTTGTTCTATTTACCTATTAAGTTATTACCATACTGTTTAAATGATTGTAGCTTTATACAGTACACAATATCTGGGTCAAGTTCTCTTTTGTTATATCTTTTTTTAAAGAATGTCTTGGCTTTTCTTTTACATTAGTTTTTCCCAGATGAACTTTAGACTTCTCAGCTTTGTAGTTCAAAGTATGCATGATTCTCATCAGAACTGTCTTAAAAGCACAAATCAATTAGGTTGAGGAGAGTTTACAGCTTTGCAAAATCTAACGAATGTGCTGTTTCCACTTACTTTTAAATAAAAACTGATTTGATTTAACTTAGAAGCCTTTTGTTTTTCTTTTAAAGATATCATGGTACCTAAAAGCTGGATCTACCTCCCACCCAACAAAGATAGGAAATTCATAGTTAATGTCTCCCTGCACCCTACAGAGTGAATGAAGAAATGAATGCCGTGTTTAAGTCCAAGGGAGTTGAAAGGCTGTGATGATTGATTGTGTGGATAACTTTGGGGGAGGCATCCTCTTGGAGGCAAAAGCACCTTGGGGAGGTTTATGCTCACCCTGCTGATGGCTCCTTGTAAGTGTGTAATAACTTCCCCAGGTGTAGATAAAGCATGAAGTCCTATGACTCAGAACTTCAAATGATCACAACGTGAACACAACCAAACTGGTGGTTGCTCATTAGTTAATTCTACAGATGATTAATGAGCACCCACCATGTGTCAGGCACTGTGCTGGCTGCAAGGTGGCAGTAAAGGTGGCACTTGGTTCCTCCTTTGCAGTCAGTGGTATGTGACATGCTTGCCTGTAATAATAAGGATGGTGGAACGGGAGTGGTGCCTTCAGGAACGCTCAGGTGCTGTGGGTACTCAGAGATGGGATCAGGTCACAGCCAGCAGCAGATTCAGGGGGCCTATTCCCTCTGCATTTTGCTGGGGGAACAGACTATAAACCATACCTGCTTTACCACCTGGGGTCTTTGCCACATGGTTGCTTGTGCCCAGAATATCAAACACGACGTTCTTTCTACATCTCACCTTATAGCTGAAATCCTTGATCCCTGTGTCTGTGTCCTGGGCCCAGTTCTCTTGAACATGACCTCTATTGCTCTTTCTGATGCTTTCACCAATTTCACTTTCTCACAATGTCCTACATCTTTATTTCTCACCTGATGCTACTGAGAGACCACAGGCTTTGGGCTGAAAACATTTTGCTCAAATCCTACCTATCTAACATTACTAGCTATGTAGTTTGGGACAAATAATTTAAAATGAGGAAGGTTTTGTTTTTCTCATGTGCCACGTGGGGATAATGAATACATCTTCTGGGAGGGTGTTTCAAAGATTCCATTAAATGACACTTTACATAAAGCATATGTATAGTCAAGTACCACTTTAGAAGTGGGGGCCATTTTATTAATCACTGGCCTTCCCTTTGGATCAGAGGCCTCCTAAACCTAGAAATTTATCACACGTCTTCTGGATTTAGCCTGACTTTACCTTTCAGTGAAAATAACTCTTTTTACTTAAATCACTCCTTTAGAAGGAGTTCTGGGCTTTAAACTCCCTGTCAGCTGTTGCCCTGAGTTCACTGGTGGAATAAATGTCTCTGGGTCAGCTGCCGAGATGAACTCTTTGCTTCCTGGCACGTCCAGGACCACTTTTTGCAGTCTCTTCCCCTCATTGCTCACTTGGCAGACTCAGAGCTACAGCTTCATTAGAGGCAGAGCTTAAGCCTTTGCTCTGAAGCTTCGCAGCCTAACAGACATACTGAATCCCTTCTCCTTGCCTTCCTGGCCAGCTCCAAGGTGCATTATTTTTCTTTGAAGGAAGCCTGCTGGGCTGTTCATTATCCTGGGGTCAGCTCTCCCAGAGTTGCCTCCTAAATCTCTGTGAATAGTCTTGCTTGCAGAAGAGAGGCTAAAACCATCTTTCTGAACACCGCTGTGCAAAGGGAAGAACTTCACCTAGGCTGGGAGGTAGGAGATGGTTTGCATTAGACTCACGCTGCCCTTTATGAGTACTGTGAGTTCTACAGCTCTCTTTCTCCTTCCAGGTCTATTCCCTCATTTCTCTAATAAAGGGGTTTCTATGTTCCCTTGCAGCTCTGATGGTCTTAGATTGCAAACTTAATTAAAGAAAGGCATTTGCAGGCCTAGAGTATTAATAGTTGCCTTCCTCTTGGAGTTGTGATGACTGGGGTACAAAGGAGAGTTTGTAGAAATTTAACATAAGAGTTCAAAGCATGGATTTTTGCAATTAACATATAACATTAACCCTACAGTATAGAATATGTACAAATCTTAAGTATGTAAGTCAGTAATTTTTACTGTCATCTCTCTATCTCATCTGTCTATCTCATGAGTTCTGACTTCTGTCATTGTCACATAGCTTTGCCTATTGTTTTGGAGTCTAACCAAGATGTGGTCTTGGTTTCTCCTTGTAAATGGAACCATGCAGGGTGAACTGTCTTAAGTCCGGCTTTCACTTAGCACAGTATTTGTGAGTGTCATCTGTGTTGTTACATGAGCTGATAGTGTACACCTTCTATACTATTCCGTTTCTTGCATATACCACAGTGTGTTTATTCAGTTCCATTTGCTGGACATTCTGATCATTTCCTTTTCTATTCTTAAATAAAGTGGTAATAAACATTCTTGCACACATCTGATGGTGGACATGTATACTCATTTCTCTTGGGCAAATGCCTCGGCATGAAATTATTGGAGTGTAGAGCAGGAATATTTTATCTTCACTAAAAACTCCCAAAAGGTTTTCCAAGTGGTTTATCCCATTTCATTTCCAGCAGCTGTGTATGAGAGTCTAGCTGCTCCACATCCTCACTGACATGTTTTAGCCAGTCTTTTTCATTTTAGCCATTCTGGTGGGTATGTTGTGGTGTCTTGGTGTGGTTAAAAGCATCTGTTTGCTAAGCCATAAAAAAACTTGTTTTTGAGCCTTAGCTCCTCCGCCATGATACCCAAGCATTCTGCTGAGCTTCAGTTTCCTCCACTGCCATATAAGGGACATAGTGCACCTGCTGGGCTTTTGCGAAGATTAAATGAGATAATGGTTACAACCCAGAGGGCCTGGCTCACAAAAACCCTCTGCAATAATAATTAGTAACTATGATAATAGTAATAGTTAATGTTATTATCATGACTATTATTATTACTATAATTGATAATGGTATTATTAGACTTCACATAAAGACATCCTTTATTCAGTTAAGTTTGTTATATATATACAAAATGACATTATTGGTTGACATTGTCAAAACATATATGTTTTAATGGCTTAAGTTTCTCTAGGGCAATCGGCATAAATTTAAGAATAATGATGAGAGAAGAAACTCACTTAATCCGGTGAGTTGAATGTGTCTGGCGTTGTTCTAGATACTGGGTTTTCCTTCTTGTGGAATGTAAACTCTGGGGTGTAAGCGGGGCACAGACAATAAACAACAAATAGGTGAACAAGATAGTTTTTGATAATGATCCATGCACATGATGAAAATAAAATAAGTGTGCTAGAGAATGTTAGGGACTCACTATAAATGGGATGATTACAGAAGGTCCTGTCGGGAAGTAACGTTTGCAGTAAGACTGAGATGATTAAGAAGGATCTAGGTTCATACAGATCTGAGGACAGAGTGGTCCAAGTGCAAAGGCTGTAAGACAGGCAAGAGCCAGCATGCTGAAGAACAGAAAGAATCCTCTGTGGCTGTGGTGAGCCTGGGGGAAAGTGGCGTGAGGGATGGAAGCCAGCAGGGCTGTGGCAGGCAGGCAGTGTCTAGCAGATTATTTTTCATTTGTATTTAAATTGTATTATGAAAACTTCGTAAGATTTTAAGAGGAGGCCTAACACAATCTGACGTCTGTTTTTAGATTGCTTTGAAGTCACGCTGTGCGTAGAGCAGAGGGTAGTGGGTAAAGAGTTTACTGTGAAGGCTGGTCCTGCAGTTGTCGTAGGTCAGGTGAGTTGTGGCGGTGGCTTTGACAAGGAGGTGGCAGGAGAGATGGGGAAGAGTGAGTGAATACGAGACAGATATAGAAAGGAGAAGGTAAAAGGAGGAATCAAGGCCCCAGGATTGTCTAAATGATGATGAGAAAGACCACAGGGCTGTACAGATAAGGCGCTCTTTTGTCATGGGCTGAATTACAACCCTACAAATACCTGCTGAAGTCCTGATCCTTATGTCTGTGAATGTGCCTTATTTGGAAGTAGGAATTTAGCAGACATAATCAAGTTAGGGTGAGGTCACACTGAATTAGGGTGGACTACAGTGCATTGCAACAATGGCCAATGCCAGCAGGAAGAACCAAGTAGTGAGAGAGACACGTAAGCCAGGCAGGAAAGACATGAGAACACAGTGTGCGATGAAGAAGGTTACTATCAGCAACTCTTCAGACAACTTATGTTTTGTAGGGTAGCAGAAAGAAGGGGTGGGGACAGGGATGGGAGGCGTAGGGTCAAAGGGGAGTGTTTTGTTCAGAGCTGTGAGAGTCTGGAGAAGTTTAAGGGTGAATGAGCCCACAGAGGGAGAGAAACTGCTGGTAGAGAAGGAGGGGGTAATTTCAGGAGCTACGTGCTTGGGGAGACGAGAGGGGCCGGATGTGAACAAGGTGTTTCATGCGCTTCATGGGCAGGGGAGACAGATAGATGGATGTCCTATGCCTGCAAGCCAGAGGGCTCCTTGCTTACGGCTCCAGTTTCTCCACAGTGTCGTTGGTGAAAGGGTATGGAGAGCAGCAGCTAGTGGGGGTGCCGGGAGCCAGGAGAACCTGCAAAAAACATTAGAAAGTCAAAGAGCAGACATTCCAGGGAAGGGGAGCAGAACTGCCAAAGGGCTGAGGGGCCATTTGAGAATTTTGCTCATTAACTCCAAGAGACACGGGGCAGTGGTGATGGCAAGACCAGACACAGAGCACGTATCATCCTCCAGGCCCTGTGCTAAACTCCTTGCCCACATTTATTCATTGCATCCTTTCAGTCATCCTATGAGATCGGGTCTACCACAGTCCCCATTTTACAGACGCATAAATGGGAGGTTAAGTAATTTGCCCTAAATCACACATCTAATAAGAAACAGAGCTGAGATTGAATCCAGATGGTCGCAGTGGCACCAGAGCGTAGGCCCTTCCCCACCTGCCATGTGGCTGCTCCTTAGCACTGGGCATCCCTTTGCCCAGCCAGGCTCACTTGCTCAAGCCTTACACGGCGGTAGCCACCAGTTACTGAGTTCTTAGCATATCCATTCAAGGTCATAAACACTTTACATGTATTAATTTGATTATCACAAAGCCCTCATTAAGAACAATTATTAGTCTCATTTTACAGATAAAGAAATTAGAGTTTGGGGAGGTCAAATAATGTTCCGGAAGTCCCCACACTACTACAGGCAGTTCTGCTGGGTGAGGCAGGCCCAGGGGTCTCAGGGCGGCCCATAGCTGCTCCACTGGCTGAGGAGGGAAGAGCAGCTCGGGGAGGTGATGGATGGTGTACTGGCTAGAGTCTGGCAGGAAACAGATGGTGCTCTTCAAAGGAGTAATCTGGGAAGAGTTTAACAGGAGCATTATTATAAAAGAACGAGGGGGGTTAAGGGAAGTGCTCTGAGCAGTGCATTATTTTTGGACAAGGAACAGCAGCAAATACAGCACTGCAGGACGGGGACCGGGTGGCCGGGAGCAGGGCGGGAAGGGGAAAAGGGGTGCTCTGCGGGAGGTGCTCCTGCAGCCCGTGCAGGGCGGCCTCCCCTTCCCCTGCTCCTCTCTCCACAGTCTCCCCTGGCCAGACTAACCCGAGGTCAGACAGCCCCATGCAGCAGTTCAGAGAGGTCAGGTGGAGGCCCTGCCCCTCCACTTTCAAAATCCAGCCTCGAGAACCCACCTAGGGACAAGCCCTGCGGCGAAGATGCTTAGGTGGGAGTGTCGAGGAGGTTCAGGCATGGCCCACAGCCCATGGATCGTGCCCACCAGCAGTGTTAAAACAAAATTCGACTGAGTAAGTTTGAAGATCTAATTGGCTTTGTTAAGCAGTTCACAAGTTCAGCGGCATCCCCTCTAGTCAGTAGAGAGATGCTCTCTTCAGTTGCTGAAAGGGAAAGGTTTTTAAAAGTAGAAAGGGAATGGAAAAAAGAAAATGATTAGCAGAGAATCCTTGTTTTAGAAAAGGTCACTCTCCTAAGGGAAACAGGAGTCTCTCAGTAAATTTCCTAGTGCTGACCAGGAAATTCCACATGGACTGATTAAAGGTTACATTCCTGAGGGGCTGAAACTGCAGTTAGTTTGGGGATAAAGTTTTGGTTTGCCCACATAGGGCCATTAGCATTAGTGACTCCATCTTTGGGCCTCCTGTTAGAGAGAAGGGCAGGGCCCTGTACCTGACAGGGATGCACACTCAGCAGGACAGGGGCACAGAAGCAGAATGTGTATGCCTTGTGAGTGGACCAAGAGGCTGGGTCTCATGCACTGATAGTCACCACCCCAATGGAGACATGTGGGGAAATGGAGAAGTGGTCAGCACCTGGCCTTTTGATTGCTCCAACCCCTGCCCTGGGGAGTGGTGGATTCAAGGGTGGAGAGAATGTCCCACGCAGCCGCTTCCCACATACGTTCCCTCTAGCTTTCTGTTCTCACTGCAGGAGCGTGGCTTCCCCTTCCCCCAAACCTGGCAAGAGAGGAGATGGGAGGCTGGTCAGGGTGTGTTTGCTCCCAGTGAGCCCACCCCTGCTTCCTCACCCCCGCCTCACAGTCATGGCACCCAGGGACCCAGAGTGGACTACTCTGCTTCACCCCCAGGAGGAAACACCTGAACAGAGTCACATGTGGCATGAGCCCCACAAACTCTGAGGCTACACTACATCTAAAAGTCACTCATTTCATTTTGTTTCTCATCTCACATTTTGCCAAGCTGCATTATTCAACGAGACAATAAATTCTTAACCCAAATCAAAGCAAAAAATGACTTGAATTTGAATATGAACCATCACTCACCGATGACTTCTTAGAGATGTGTAATAGTCTGCATTTATAAATTGCCTTCCCATTGAGAAAAAAAAATTACAGCCCCTACAGTTCTTCCCTCTCAGCTTCTTATTCTGCTCTGACTTAGTCAGGAGGGTCCCTTACGTATTTTGGAAGAGGTACTTCCTCCCCTCTCCTCCCTTGAGCAGCTGCTAGAAGCATGGCTTTCCTAGAAGCATCGTGGTAGAACAAAAGGAACCCCCAGGTTAGACAGTGACAGGATTTAGGGTCTGTACTAAACCGCAGGTTAGCCACTCTGTGACTTTGTGTAATCATGTAACCTCACTGAGACTGTTTACTCATCCACAAAATGGGGATAACATTAATATTTTCCTCAAATATCGTCCTCCCAGCTCATAAAAGGCATTCATTGCCGATGTCCCCATGTAAAGGCGCGTGCTAACATTATATGAGTTGGACAAGTTTCTCAGCGCCATTTGGCTGCACTGGTTCGGATGCACTCACAGGGAGGTCACTGTTTTTGCAGAGCGTTAGAAGAGGTCAAGAAACAGGAAAGCAGGCCTCTGTCACCCACGGTGACTGCGCGGCAATGACAGGAGGGATTTAGTCAGTTCACAGGTGGCTTCAGTGACCCCCGAGGTCTGCACTAATCCCCTAAGATTCTGGGGGCATGGAAGGAGCTTCTCTCCCTGCAGAGACCGCCTGCATCCCAGGCCCTCTTCAGGCCAGCTTCAGGACTTCTCCTGGCCAATGTCCTGCTCTCCAAAATGAGACAGATCTGAGCTGGTGATCATAGGGGGAGACGGGTGTTTGGTTAGACTCCGGGCCTCTTTCTGAGGCAAGTACAGCCAGCACATCTGAGGAAAAATAAATGGTGCGCTGGGGTCCCCTGGTAGAGAACTCGACCTCTGCAGCATGTCCTCCGGCCTGGAGTGGGCTGTGGGCTGCGTGGTGCACGGGGAGGGCTCTGATCTGGGAAACTGCGGATTTTAATCACAGAGCGTCATCACTTCCATAACCTTGGACCATTTGCATCCCCTACCCAGCCCCATTTCCTCATCTGCAAATGTTAAGGATAGAAAAGGTGACCTTGTGCATTCCTTCAATGGTAATATGCTCTGATTGTGTCTTGAGTGGGTGGGAGGGGAGGGGTTTAGCTCTCCTAAAATCTCTGAAGATTAATGTCACCACCTAGTAAGTCTCTCTCTCATCCCCTTGGTAAATGATTAGGATGCACTAGAGGTGTGGTTTTCTGACTCTTGTCTTTGAGCTATGGAGTACTTTCTTAAAAAAATTTTACCCCGAAGCCTATATACTACAATACACAAGAGACCACAGCAGAGCTCTCCCCTGTCGCAGTGAATCAGGTTGACCTAGAGTTTGCCCTTGGCCACAGCTGGGGACCTCTGTTGAGTTCACATTTATGTTTTTGTTTATTTGCTTGTTTTGGCTTCAAACACAAAATGCCGATTTTCTTAAATGCAAGCCAACAAAACTGATGGTTTAGGGGATATTAATTTGAATTAAGTTGGAAGGGGTTTGTTTACACAAGGCTTTCTGGAGGACTTGCCTCTAAGTGTGATGGTTACTGAGCTGCGTCCTGGGTTCTGGCCCCCCCAACCTGCTTGTGCTCTCCTGTATCTGATGAAACCATCTGCTTTCCAAGAGCAGAATTATAGGATGAAAGCTCCATCTTGAAAGTCCAAAGTCAAGGGGTTTGGTTTCAAAAAATCATGCACCTCTGGCTGAGCGAAGGCCTTGAGTCATCCTCTCTGGGTTTATGTTTCTTCCTTTGTCAGATCAGAGTGCTGGGCAAGGTGGTTCCCAACACATTCTGGCAACCCAGCCTACCCTGGGCCCTCACAGCCGTGGATACATGGCCTCCACCAGGTGGACTGCGCACCTGGGGACTGTCCCCAGGTTTCCCGGCTATAGAGTCTGCAGAGGGAAGACGCCAGAGGGCAGATCTGTGGGGTTGGCAACAGCTGTGATGCCGCAGACTCTGGAGGAAACAATCCTCAGGCGCTTGTGTGGGCAAGCACTCGGATTGTCACAGGAAAGAAAGCATTCTCAGTAGCTGCTCTCTAGAGATTTTTAAACTGGTAAATAGTCATTGTCAGTGCACTCAGCAATTAGACCCAGGCTGTCCCCACTTTACCTTGGAGGAGCTGCCTTACTCACTAAGTGAAAAGTGACTCCATGGAGGATCACAGGCCTCTTGGCTCCCAGCCCCTCCCAATTGGAGAGACTTGGGTGTCAGCCTTTGGGAACTGGGAGGAGCCTTGCAGTGTCCTGGGGAAGAGCCCTGTGGGCAGATAGCAAAGCCCAAAGCTCTCTCCTGCTCCTCTGCTCTTGCCTCTTTCTGGCCTGAAGTCAGCTCGGGGCACATAGATTAAGAGGGCTCTACAAAGCTCCCGGCATGGGAAGAGAAAGCACCATAGTCTTGATGTGAATAGCAGCTCCCATCGATTGAAGCTCATTGGTGCAGAGTATTAGACAAAACAATTTGTACACAGGATCACATTTAATCCTGACTGCCAGCTGGGTGTTAGTATCTGTATTTGATAAATGCCTTATCATTTACACAAGGAAAAGTGGCCCCTCTCACTTTCTGACCCTCATATTTCTTTTTATAAAATAACATTTATTATAGTTGTTTTAGTAGAAGTACAAAGAATGGCCCATGATCCCACTCCCTAATCTCAGATAAATTCTATATAAATAGTGCAAAAATAACAATAATACTTACACATGTTTGAAAAATTCAAACAGTAGAAAAGCAAGAAAACTAAAAGTTAAACACCTCCCTTCCTTCATCCCAGACAGTCTCCCCAAAGGAAAGGAAGTTTTAGTAGTTTGTGTGCATGTTGATGTTCAGAAAAAAAAAATTATTTGTATAAACCATCCTGTCTGCAGTGGATCTCTATATACTCTCTGTGCGTTTATTGTTTTCACTTGTAATTATATAAAGGGGATCATACTGAAACATTCTCTACACCTTTCTTTTTCTTTTCTTTCTTTTTTTTAACTTTCTGTATCTTGGAGATTCTCCCACATCAGTATATACAGCTCTGCATCATTCTTTATAACAGTTGCATAGTATTCTGTCTTGTGGATGGATTCTAGTTTACTTAGCCTTGTATTGACAGCAACTGCTGAAATCAATGCTGCACTGCCTAACTGGGTTCCTATATTAGGGAAAAACTTGAGGACATATATGTAGGGTAAATTCCTAGCAGTGAGATACTAAGCCAAAGGCCTGCCCTTCAAAAAGGCACCACTAATTTACATTCTCAGCAGCAATAATGAGAGATCCCACTACCCTGGCACTGGGTCTCACCAAATGCTCAAGCATTGCCAAATTAAATTGAATCATTTTTTAAAAATGTACTTCATATTTTGATTTGTATTTCTGTAGTTGTAAGTTAAGCTTAACCATAGTCTTACATCTCTGTTGGCCTTTTTAATTTTTTTTCTTTTTTTCTTTTCATATTCTGTGTGCATTTTTTCAAGTGTTTTAATATTATTATTATTGATGTGATTGACCTTATTGTCAACAAAGGGAAAAGCCCTTTCTCACACGTATTGCAAGTATTTTCCTGGGGTTTAACATGTGTTTTGACTTTTGTCTGTGGTGTTTTTTCCGTGGGGAAGATTACCAGTGAAATGGTTGCATAGGAGGGCCCCAGCACCATTAGCTTCCTATCAGTTTTTCAGAGACCAGCCCCACATCTGTTCTGAGTGCATGCTGTGCCTTTCAAACAGGCTCTAAAGGAAAGTTGTTCCCTCAGTCACAGAAGCTCCTTTTGGTTTTATTTCACTACAGCAATGTACTTTTATTGCCCTATTAACATACCAGATTTTCCAGATGAAATCCAGTATCACTTAACTTTATTTGTATCAATAAAGACAATTTACCAATCTTTTTAAAGTGAATTTTTAGGTTTGTGCACTGCCTGAAGATTACAAATAACTACATCCATGATTTTAGAAGTTCTGTAGTTTTAGTTCTTCCTTGACAGATACCATCACCAGGTAGCTTTTTCTCCCCTACAATGAGGATTTATGAGTATTTTAGTCTCTGAGTTCTTTAAACTGGAGTCTCTTTGTTTCCTTTATTGTTGAGGGATAACTTGGCAGTGAATAAAATACTTGGGAAACAGTTACTTAACCCAAAACTATCTGTCCATCTATCCATCCATCATCTATCTATCAATCATCTATCTAATAAACAAAATAAAGAATTATTTAACAGTCAAACATGCCCCCAAACCCTTAGCATAGGAACTAAAACACAGAGGCATGTCATACAACCTTCCTTAGTTACGTTCCCCTCCCTATCTCCAGAAGTATCTTTTTCTGAAATGAGAATTTATCATTTCCCTGCATTTCTTTGTACTGGTATAAAGTATTGTACTTGTACTTACATAAAGTATTTTTTCTGAAGAAAGTTTTTCAATTTTTCCTTCTACATATATACCCTATATCCTTAAATACTATAGAGTACCATATTGCATGTTTTAAAACTCTCTGTATGTTGTCATCCTGTTCTCCAGCTTACTTAGCTTACTCAGCATTATAACTAAAATCTCCCCATTGATCCTTAAAGTGCTGTTCATTTCATTTGCACTGCTGTTTAGGATTACACTGGATAATATACCATGATTTGTCACTTTTCTCTCGATAGGAATATAGGTTATTCCTGCACCCCCTAGCCAAGTTTCTCTTTATTGCAAACAATATTGCATATTAACATGCTGGTTCATATCTGTACATGTGTGTGGATTAATCTAGGGTCTATCCCTAAAGGTGGAATTGCTGGTTATGTAATAAATCCATCCTCAACTTCATTAGTCATTGCCAAAATTCCTTCCAAAGCAATTGTACCAGTTTACATTCCCACCAGAGGTGTGCAGGCATCCTCGTTCTTGTTTATCCATGTCATCCATGTTGGAAATCTCAGGCATTTCCATTTTTGCCCATCTGCTGGATGTGAAATGATATCTCATTGTGGTTTTAATTTGAATTTCCCTGATTGCTTGTGAGACTGAACACCACTGATATGTGTTGGTCCTCGGGTTTTTGCTTCTGTGACTTGCCTATTCATCTCTTCTGTCTATTTTTTGACTAGGTTCTTTTGTTTTCTTATTAATTTGAAGTTATTTTTATGTTATGGATATTAATGTAAGTGTATGTTTCTAGTCTTTGACTTGGAGCTTCTTGATTGCTTTTGATGTATGACAGTTTAAAGATTTTCAGTTGTTTCCTCTTAGTCTGTGCCTTTTGAGCCTTCTTGAAAAACCCTTCCCTGCTTCGAGATCATTAACACAGTTTCTGACACTCTTTTCTAAGAGGTGAAAGGTTTGCTTTCTTGTATTTAGGTCTTTAGTCCCCTTTGAATTGATTTTTGTGTGGATTTTTTTGTATTTGTGTGTGTGTGTATGTATGTTTATTTTTTCCCGATATTCGTTCGACCTCTAGTGAAAAGTCCAGTATTTTTTCTTCCTGAAGAAATTTTTTTCTATTCTTCCTTCTTTTCATCATTTTCAGTGAGTTTTAGAGGAATGGAACCAAAACATTTCTACTCAAAAATACACCAAACTCTTAAATAGCATTTCATATTATTCTAAATGTCTTATATATAGTAACTCATTTAATTTTCTTGACCGTGAATGAAATGGGTGTAATCTTTTTCATTTGAGGGAACAGACACAGAGAGGTCTGAACCTTGTCGGCCAGCGTTCTCCCGCGGTACCGGGTCTGTCTCTATGGAAATCAAAGTCAACATTCTTCAAAAGGTCAACCTCGTCAACACAGTCAATGCTGCTGCACTTTCTATGGGTTTAGTGTTTAATAAAGATGATTGAGTTTTCTCCCTTATTTTTTAAAACGGCGTTTCACTAGAATCATCTAGATACTGGTTCCTTTAGTCCAATACTTGATTATTTCTTTTAATCGAAGACCGAAATCTTCCATCTGCTCAGAAAATAAGCCAATTAACTTTAAATTAATTATTGCTTCTCAGTTAGCCCTTCTGTCTCTCTCTGGGAATATAATTTGAAATCAAGAGTAGCTCCTGTAGTTGTCCTCTTTGTCTCTTCTTGCTCCCATCATTTCTGTCTCATTGTCCCCCTGTACCCATACCCAGGACATCTCTCTTATTTGGAATTTACTTCACCCATTTCCTTCAATGTCCGTTCTGTTGCCCATACTTTCAACGCAGGCAAATCATCCTGATCAGTTTGTTTCCTTCCCTTGACTACTGATCTAATTTCACAGATCCAAATTCTCTTAAATCTTATGGGCATCACCATTCAGATATGACCTCATTTTTGTCTCTTGTTCCTTGAAGCCAATGTCTTTTACAGAGAAACGTCCCCACCCTCTGCCCTACCCCCTCCACCGCGCATCCCCTTGCCCGGTTACTCAGAGTTACTTCCTTATCAGAGCCACCAGCATTGCACAACTCCAGGGAGGCAGCCTCAGACCTGTCCTTAGCTTTAATCTGCCTCCTGCCAGGGGCCAGTTATACCTCAATGCTTTCCCTCTGACTTCTGGCTGATGGTGATGGGGCACGGCAGGGGCAGAACCGGAGGCAGAGAAGTCACCTAGAGGCAGCTTTTCGTAGTGTGACTCTGTGCATAGTGGCAGACACACTCTGCAGCCAGAAAGCTCCATGTTCCTGGCCATGGGCTTGTGTTTCTCTGTCTTGTGACATGAGTGTGCTCATGTACTCAACAGTGCTGCTCACAGAACTCTTTTTCACCTCTGCAAGAGCTCTGTTGGGTATATGGCTCTTTCTCTGGAAATGCAATTTGGACAAAGTTTATACTCCTTTGGCTTCCTGCCTCAATGGCAGGCAGCAGGGCAGAGACTTGGGGTAGTAGCTGCTGGACAGAGAAGGGCACAATGCTTTGCATTATGGCTAAAGATTTCTGTGACAGCCATTCATTATAATTCACATCACCAGTGGATCAACTCTGCATGGCACAGCAAAGAAGAGGCATCAGCTCCCTTATTTTCCAACCATTCACCTGAGAAGGGCTTCATTTTCTCCGCATTCTTTTCTTGCTGTCCTTGTTCATGCTTACCAGATTGTTCCTTTGGTGGGTACAGAGAATGTAAGTCATTCTAGACCATGACTGCTTAGCAGTGGCCCTGCATCCAGCTGAAAACCAACCCATTGATAGCTATTGCTAAGATAGCAGTGCTTGAAGTGTGGCCTCTGGACCTATGACCATCACCCTGGGAACTTGTTAGAAAAGGAAATTACCAGGGCTCACCTCTGAACTACCACATCAGGAATTCCAGGGCTGGATCCCAGCAATCTGTGTGCCATCCAGGTGAGTCTGATATACCCACGTCTGCCTTCTTCACCTTAACCCCACGGGCAGCATTCCCTAAATGCATCCCAAGAGATGCCCCTCAAAGATATGAAGGCTCCCTGGAGAGTTGGGTGCTTAGTGACTGGTCGCTAGACCTGTTCTTCCTGGTTACTTTTCATTTCATTTAACTCAGTGTTTTCCAAACTGGTTTGACCATAGAATTCTTTAATCCTGTCAAATGCTCTCAGTCCTGACTGCTCAGCATATCTGTCCTTTTCCTAGTACAGAACCTCAGCAGTTGAAGCTCAGTGCATCTGGGCACCCACATCTATGAACTTGGTCATCCCGAAGTAGACTTCCGAAGCTTGCATTTCCTCTGGGTCCTTGCTGATGTCTCAGAGAAGGGTCTTAACTACTCACTCAGACCATGGAGGGAGGTGGCTCGGGTCACAGTTGTAGTAAGACTGTGGACTTGGGGTCCTGGGTTTATACTAACTAGCTTTGTGAACTCAGGAAAGAGACTGTGTTTCACAGGGCTCTTATGGGGGTAAATGAAACCAGGATTGCGATGGGATGGACATGAGGTTTAGAATGAGGACACTTGGGTGTCAGCTGACTCCATCATCCACCAGCTTTGGGTCTCTGGCTTCAGTTTTCCCATCTGTAAATGGGGCAATAATAACTATAATAGCTCACACAGTGTATGTGAGAGAGCTTTAGACACCACATCATGCTACAAAATGTTCACTGTTATTATGTCAGAAAAATCCTGAGCCGTGTTTTCAGAGGCTCTGTCCCTCTGCCTGGCATGAGGTATGGCATCAGACTACTTTAGTTCCCTGTCGAACAAACATGGCCCCACAGTACTGGGCGGTGCTTAGCCCTGAAGGCCCTTGTTCCTGCGGACGGGAAAGCATGATTTGTAAGGAGCATAGGCACTGTTTCATGTTCCATCTTTCTCAGTATTGATTTGTTTATCAAAATTTTTATTTATAAGGAGCACAAAAATAAACCAGCCCAAATTCTGCGGGATATATCACAGGTTCTGAATTAATGAGGCTCAAATTTATGATGGTTCTGAACTGTTACTTCCTTTTCTAACTTTTTTGTGGTAGGGAGGGGAGTGGGGGAGAGGAGAAAGTGACCAAGTTACAGGACAAAATCCCCCTTCCCCCTGGGGCTGATAGCTCAACTCTCCACACGCCCCTTCTCCCTCTTCCATCCCAGATAAAGATGTATTTCTCTGGGCACTAGAGTCTGCTTTCTGGAGCTGTGACATGGCTTGGATATGGGCAAAATCCTCTTAGTTCAGCTCCAATAATTCTATCCTATACAATTCTGGGTTGGGATCACAATACTTAAAAGCAGGAGAGTTCCCTGTGGAAAGCTGTGTGCCCTGAGGAATGAGGTATTTATTCTAGAGTGGAGGGCCTGACGGAAGTGGTGGGAAGATTGGCTCATGCTTCTCATGGGCTAAGACAATAGTTCTCAGAGTTGGTCCCTGGGAGCAGCAGCACAATATAACCAGGCAACCTGAAAGAAGTGTAGAATCTTGAGCCCCATCCCAGATCCGTGGAATGAGAAACTGGGAGTGGGGCCCAGCAGTCTGTGTTTTAACACACCCTCCCGGTTTTTGTGATGTGTACTACTCAGGCGAATCACTGACTTGGGAGAAGAAGGAACCAGCCAGCCAGACTCTGCTGTCAGAAGCAGAACGCTGGAGCCTGAAATTTGAATAGCAGGTGGTGCCAGGCATGCATGAGGCTCCCAGCAAATGCCCATTGAATGCGCCTGAATAAACTGAGCTTGTCGTTTCTCCATTTATTCTAGGGCAGTGGTTCTCCTTCTGTGGCACATTAGAATCACACAAAGAGCTTCTTAAAAATACCCTTGCCTGAGCCCAGACTCTCACTAGAATCCCTGGAGTTGCATCTGGACATTTACTTTTTTCTTAAAGTTTTCAGATGATTTGGACATGTCCCAAGGTTTGAGATCTACTAATGCAGAGTGCCTTCCTAAGAAAAATGCAATTGAGGTTGTGTTTATATTTACCGTGTATTTTTCCATTAGAAATTTATTTTACCCTTTTCTTTTATGAAAAGTAC
This sequence comes from Manis pentadactyla, assembly GCF_030020395.1. Taxonomy (NCBI): domain Eukaryota; kingdom Metazoa; phylum Chordata; class Mammalia; order Pholidota; family Manidae; genus Manis; species Manis pentadactyla. The sequence continues at coordinate 130,277,649 of NC_080022.1, read as the reverse complement.
ATACTCATTATAAACAGAAAACCTTGGAAAATATAGAAAAGTTGAAAGGAGAGAAGAAATAAAGAAGATTCATGTTCCAACTACCCAAAGACAGTTGTCAATATCAGGTGTATTTTCTATCAGTCTTTTTTTTTCTTTTGAACGAGGTGGTTTGAACTTTTTACAGCATTGTGATCATATTTAATAAAGTATTTTTGTCCACTTTATAACTTAGCATTACATCTTAGGTAGTTCCGCACACTGTTATAACTGTGAGTACATTTTTTAATATGCGCTGGTGGCAACATGACAAAAATATGGCTTTTCTCCTCTACTGTGTGTGCATACCTTAAGGTGGCATTTAGAGAATCTTTTCTTTCTTTACAATGCCTGCATTTCAAGCGTAATTGTGGAATCCTATTTCAAACATTGAAAGCTGAACATTAACTTGCTATTTCTCTTTGAATTTCTTCTCCCAGGGTCCTGCTCGCCACCTTTTTTCTCACCCTGGCCCCACAGGTAGCTGACCGCAGTAAGGCTGCCAAGGTATGAGATCTTCCCGCAGGAAGCCAAGAGAGGGAAGCACATAAATATTTTCTCAGGGTTTTATAACCACCACTCTGCTTGTCAGGCCCAGCTGATGTTGGATTTCTCCTAAGCCACAAGGCACTAGTTGCATAGGATGTGGTATGAGTCACACATGTACACATACAGGGAGCAGTCCTGACCAAGCTCATGCCTCTTTGCTTTGGAAGGAAAGAAGACAAATGAATAAGGCAAGAAGAGAAAGAAGGCTGCTGGGACACAGGAAAGGATAGTAGGACAAAAGACCTGATGTTCTGGTGTGCTCTGTCAGAAATGCCAAAATCAAGTCACGTGGCCCCTTTTCCCCCACCCTGCTTTCAACATAACCTTCCCAGAACTTTCTTCTTTGTTGCAGCATGATATATATACATATGTATATATATGTGTGTATATATATATATGTACATGTATATATATGGTGTGTATATATACACACATATATATTTTATAAATTTATATATAAATATGTAATACATATATTTTATAAATATATATAAAGTATGTATTTATATATATTTGTTTTTCTTGACTGCTTATACCTTTTGACTTAGCTGCTGATGTGAAATTAAGGTCCTCACCCCCGCTGGGTGAACAGGAGCTACATGTGTCATCTTGTGGGTGTCATGGATGTGCCAGGTAATTCTGCCCCATCTTCTTGCAGGACATTATGGGAAGGATGCTTACCGAAGTGGAGGACCTGATCTCCACAACTTCATCTCATCTGGATTTGTCACATTAGGAAGAGGACATACGAAGGGTACAGTGGAAACCATTTTTTACTAAAATACAGAGATTGCCTAGGGAACCCCAGTCTGAAATGTGAAGATGTGTGGAGGCCAGAGGCTTGTCCGGGACAGGAATCAGTGGGGTGGTTCCGTTGCAGCTTATCCTGGTGACATGTGTGGCTTCTGACAGGAGGTCACAGGGGTGACTTTAGAGGGCAATAATAGATTTCCAAGAGACATCCGTCCTGCTCCTCCCACGGTGTGAGCAGGACAGAGACACCAGTGGTCCCCTGTGGCGGGAAACACTGCCAATGGACAAGGCAGCCCTGGCAGTGTTCTTCTCTTGGCTATTATTCCTTTTCCTTCTTAAAGCCACATTTTATAAACTGATGTCAATGTTCTGTACTGTGGGTTTCTAAGCCAGCATGCACACTGAGAGTGTCAGTGTCCTAAGTGTGTCTGTGTAAACCCCTCTATGATGTGGACACAAGGGTAGAGGTTACACAGAGCTTTAAACCACAAGATGAACGCTAACGTGGCATTTCTGCTGAGCTGCTTAATGACCTAGCTGACAGCTTGCAGAGTATCTGTGCAGGAGGAATGGAATCCTCGATTCTGTCTTTTGTCTAAACAGAGTCCTACTTGTTTTGTGAGCATTCTGTCATATTCAGTGACTGATCCCTAACTCCTTTGATTACTTTCCTAACACCTGTGTACTGTTCCAGACCAACTGTGAATTCTGTTGTAGGGATGGCATATCCCTGTCTTCCTCTGAATTTTGTCTGTTTTAAGTGTGAGCAAACAAGGAACTCTGCAATATTTTCTTACATTCCATGCACCTACTTTTTAAATTCCCTATGTGATGTTTGTTCATCCTATAGAGAAAAAAACAATCTGTATTTGTGTATGTATTTTCTGTTGTGTCTGTTTGTGTCTAAATAAAGTTTGTTGGGGATACAGGTGGCATTTGTGGCTACTAAGAGTTGCAGAATCAAATTGGGACCAGCCGGCTCCGGAAGGGGAAATGGGCTGCACAGTTAACGAGTGAAAGACAATCCTAGTCAAGCCCCAATCAATTCAAACACAGACGGCCACCCCCATGTCACTCACTCTGTGATAATTACCTACTGCCATGAAACAAATGACTAAAATGTAACATTTTAAAACAAAAAAACATTATCTCCATAGTTTTTGTGAGGGCCAGGTCTGGAGCAGCTGAGCTGGGAGCTTCTGGCTTGGGGTCTCTCATGAGGTTGCGGTCAATGTCAGCAAAGGCTACGTCATCTGAAGGCTCAACTGGGGCTAGAGGTCCTGCTTCTGAGATGGTTCACTCACATCCTGCTGGCTGTCGGCAGGACCCTCAGTCCCCCACCCCGTCACATTCTCTCCATGGGCTGCTTGAGTCCCCCCGCATGGTGGGGGGGTTTCCTCAGAGCGAGTGACCTAAGAAAGAGAAAGCCAGAAGTCAGAATGTCTTTTATGACCAAGTCTGTCAGTTACACACCATTGTTTTCTCAATAGCCTATTGGTTGCACAGTCAACCCTATTTGGAGTAGGAGGGGACCATACACGGGTATGACTATAAGGTGTCCAGTGTCACTGGGGGCCATTTTGAAGGCTGGCTGCCACAGTCCTGCAGCCCAGGGAGCAGAGCTGCAATCTCTGGATTTCTCACTCAGACACAGCAATGCTTCCCAAGGCTTCTGAACTGCAGTGGTTTCCCGCCCCAACTCCACCCACTGTGGGCGACCCAAACTGAAATACCCAACAGTTCAATCAGTAGAACTCTTTTATAAATGCTACGTCTTTGGGGTTCACACATCCACTCAGCAAGTGTTTCATGAGGCCTGTTATGTGCTAAGCAATTCTCAGAAGTAAACCAAATAGAATCGCCCCTCTGGAACTCATACCCCGCTGGGGGAAGAAGCAGGTAGGGGGCAGGGAGTACCAGGGCAGGACGCTACCTCATCAGGGAGAGCTCTTGGATAAGTGCCTGAGCAGAGAGGCCTGTATCCCAGGCAGAGGCAACAAGGGGCACAGCAAGGACCTGAGGGAGAAGCTTGCTTGAGGTGTGTGGAAACAAGAAGCAGGGTAGGAGAGAACAGGAGTAGGAGATGGAAGCAGAGCCACAGGGGGACCTGACCATACATTCACCAGGTGTGGACATAGGCTGCTTCCAGATTAGCTGGACCCCCATCAGAGCAGCATCAAGGTGGTTCCTATCCCTGCGTGCCCTTTTGGTCACTGCCACTAGAGGCATGCAGGAGACCCTACCTTGCCCAGGCACCTGCCCTACCCTACCCTTTGCGGTGGCTGTATCCCCATCCTAACTTGCTCTGTGGCCCTCCTGTGCATGCCCAGTCTGTCCCCCCACCCATCGCCCTTACCAGCTCCTCTTCTCCATCGCTTTACCCAAGACTTCTGAAACCTCCCCCACCCAGGGAGTGTACCTTGTGTGCATTTCCTTTTAGATAATAACTGAAGTTTCATGAGCAAAGAGACTGGGGTAGGGGAGTGTGAAAATAGGGTTCTCCTTCTAATATGAGGGCTCTTCATTCCTGCACAGCCTAGATCTCTGCCAAAGGGCCGAGCGCCATTCTGTCCTCCTGCAGTTTCCACTCTGCAAACCAGCCCCAGGTAAATACCCACAGGAAGGTAACCACTCAGAGGCCAGTGTCCATCAGGGTGCTTCATTCTCTGCCTTTCTTTTTCTGTTTATCTTTGCTTCAACTCCAGTTACTGCCTCTCTGGTCCCTCTTCCTTTATTCATTTTCTTCTTTTTTCTGACATTTTTCTTAGGCCTTCTGGTGGCACCTGGACACTGTGAAACCCCACTGTGACTCTCAGAACTAATGGGGTAACTAGCACCTGCTTTAGAAGGTAGTGCCATTTCCAGCCAACCTGCATATCACTGAATTTAACATATTTCTATCAGACCTTGATTATCTGACAACCGAGCATTGATTGTCTCTATTCTAAGTGGCACTGTGAACCTTCATTGCAGACCCGTCTGCCATTCCACAGCCCCAGAGGCATGGTGGAGAGAGAGGGGTCCTCTGGCTTCAGCAGGGCCTTCTCCCTGTGCAGTGCTGGGGCTGAAGATGCATATAGATCTGGTTGCTTCACAACAAGACCCAGGTGCACAGGTGACTCTGCCTCTCAGATGAAGCCTAAATAAGTGGATGTTCTTTCATTAATGGGCTTGAGAAGGTGAGACGTGAGAAGAAATAGAATTCTGACCCTGGGGGCTTGGTAACTACCAGAGCCCCCTGTTCCATCTCCATCCCGTATGGGACCCCATGTTTTGGCCCAGAAGGTCACACAGTTTTTGGCTGACCTCTGCGGTGGTGTAGCCCTGCCTTAGGCTCCCTGGCACCGGCGCTCCTACTGACACCCTTCTGGGATTTACTCTCTAACTTGATGTGTGCTCCTGCCCTCTTCCTGTAATTCTTACTCTTCCTGCTCTTCTCCCCTTCTAAGGAACTGCTTCTGCTTGTGTCCCCTGCTCTGATTTCTTCCTTTGAGTCCCTGCTTGCCCGTCACTTACGGTAAATGGAGTCAAGGCTAAGGAAAATACTGATCACAGTGGTCCTCGTCTAGATCAAGTTCTCCCTAAAATGTTGTCTCTGTTCTTCAAACACCTACACCCCCATACAACAACCTGGAGCAGTCTCTGGGGAAGCAGAGCCACCCAGGCTGCCACAGTGAAAACCCAGCAATAAAGGCATCTATTTGCTGAGCATTTACTATGTTCTGGCAGTTCGCCTACAGGGTCTCATTTTCACCTTCCTAACCCCCATTTTACCAGTGAAAAACTGAAACTAGAGCGGGTAAATGACTCGCCCATCAAACAATTAGTGCTGTTTCATTCCAAATCCAGGCCTGTTTCCAAAGATCACGCTCCCAGCCACCGCGCATCTTGCCTTTTGAACACAGAAGATGCTGAGGGCATGTGGAGCACTGGCTCAGGAGGACTGTGCCCAGCAAGCACCCAGTGTCTATGGTTGGTCTTATTTGAGGCACACATTTTGCAAGATAGGAAGTCACAGGAAGAAGACAGACCAAGAGTTAGAGCATCAACACCAGATTAGCACAGTCGGTCCTTCTAGAAAGGAAGCTCAGTCTCCTTCATTTTTTAATTTAGTTTTTAATTATTTTCCTTTAATTTTTCAGGATCTGTGTACATGAACACACCTACAGAGACCCTATTCTATTTAAGCAGTTTGGTTAAAATCTCAGGCTGGTTGCTTTTGAGTCTGGTCACAGAGCCCCCATGGGTCAGTATTGTTAAGTCCAGTGATCTGTGCTAGTGTATCCCAGGTCTAGTGATCTGTATCCCAGGCCACACGAGACCTGAGTCCTTATGGGAGGCAGTGGCAGCAGATGCACACGTGCTCAATGCCACTGGCTTCTGCACTCAGGCCATTACTGTAGGGAATGTGATGTGCTTGCTTACTGCCTGCCTCTCCAACGGAGTTTCTCAATGTTTACCAGGTCTTTCCCACAGTGCCGGGGACCAGCTAGAGGGGTGTGTGTGTATGTACGCACATGTGTGAGAGACAGAGGCAGAGAGGGAGAGCCCTGAAGTCTTTACTAAGAGTTAGGAGCTCCTAAGTGATTTCCCCTTGTAGGAGGCAGGCACTGTTGTCCACTTGGCCGTCCCTTCCTTCATGTGAGCACATATGCTGAGAGCCTGCTCAGTGCCAGCCACGATTCGAGGCACTGAGGATAGCACAGACCAACTTCCCGACCAGTGGGAGATGATAGAAATAAAGGATGCAAGCAGTTAATTCCATGAAGTGTGTCAGGTGGAGTTGAAAGCTATGGAGCAAAATGGAATAGGGAAGGGGTGGAAGGAATTGAAATTTTTAAAAGAGCACTTGGAAGGCTTCAGAAAAAGGTGACATTTGAGCACAGTCTGCAGGGATAAAGGATCAAACAATCTGGAGTTGGGGGAAGGGTCTCCCAGGCTGAAGGAGTAGCCCCATGTCGCCCACCTGACTTGTGTGGGCACAGACGGGAGGAAGGAGCAGAAGGAAAGAGCATGGGCAGTAGGGAGTGGAGTCTGAGAGGGGCTTGGGCTTGACCACACAAGGCCATGGGCCATCTAAGGATCTGGTGGCCTCTCTGAGTGGGATGAAAACTAAAATATTTTTGGCCTGAGACATTAGGAATATGGAGGTCTCTGAGAGGGACAGGGTTTAGGTAGAAGTTGGGGTGATGTGAATTCAGTCTGGCATCATATTACATTTCAGATGCTTATTCATCATCCATGTGGAAATGTCAAGTTTGGGGGTGATGTCCTGGCTGGGGATATAAATGCGGGAGTTTCCAGTCCATGAAACCACAAGACTGGATGAGATCGAGGGGAGTGTCACTCCCTGGGCAAGCAGAGGCTCTGGAAGGGAGCCATCAGGTTGGACCCTGACATGGAGAAATTGGGGGGATGAGGTGGGAGCTACAAAGGAGACCAGTCAGCAGTGGGCAGCTGTGACCCAGGAAAACCCAGGCAGTGTGATGTCTTAGAAATTGAGCAGAACACAAAACAAGAGTCTCCATGGGAGAGAGTAACCAGCTGTTAGAAGCTGTAGAGGCCCAAGAAGATGAAGACTGAGAAGTGACTGCTGGGTGTGACCTAGTGGCAGGCAAGCCATTGGTGAGCTTGGCAAGAGCAGCGCAGGGCCACGGGCCACACATTTGTGCAGTGGACACAGAAAGGAATGGGTGACGTCTGGAGTGTGCTTCTGCCTGATCTGGACAGGCAGGGACTGGAAGAGGAGGGCTCATTACACTAGCCGCCCTGCTGTGGGATATGCTTGGAATGCTCTACAATAAAAAGTTACAAAAGATTTTTAAAATAAGAGAATGAGAGAAGAGCAGATTAGGTGCAGGTAATGTGAAGGAGAATAGAGACCAAGGGCAGTAGCTGGAAGGAATGTAAAGAGAGTTGTGTTTTGTTTGTTTTGTTTTGTTTTGTTTTAAGATGGGAGAAGTCATGGTATATTTGTATGCTGGTAGGAATAATCCAGTAAAGAAGGGAAAAGTGATAATGAGGGAGTGGTGGTATTTCAGAAGTGACATCTTGATGAGAGCAAATGGAATCTTCCACCCAGGAGGAGGGGCTGACCTTTACCAGGAGCGCAACCCACCCAGAGTCACATACACAGGGCAGAGTATGTGACCACAGGTGCACGGGTGGGCATTTGGCATTTTTGCTCAGTGGTTTGGGGAGCCAGCTCTTTATGTGAGGGTTAGGGTGTCTAACCATACTGGTTTCAAAATGGAAAAGCCTGTGTCCCAAGAAACCTTTCAGTCTGGGCAAACGGGGACAGTTGCTTACTAGTGAGGATGGGTGAGCAGGCCCAGCCAGCCTGGCTTCAGAGCACCTTCCCCACCCGCGTCCAGAGCCCAGCAGGGTGGAATGAGGGTACTCCTGCCTGGAGGCAGCCTCTGCACAGCCTCAGGGTGCTCAGAGCCCTGGGAGTTCCCTGAGATGACCTTGGAGATGGAGACAAGGTCAGGATGCAGGAAGCTGCTGCCCTGTGGGACCATTCCAGATCCCAGAGAAAGATCCTGAATGGATCTCTTCATTCTATCTAAATGATGCTCCCTGGGGACTAGGCGGGGTCTGGCCAGCCCTCCTGCCCAGCTGGACTCTCCATGCGGCAGAAAACAAGGGAAAAGAGAAAAATGCTACAGCCAGGGTGGGAGTGTTCGAGCAGGTGCTGAGCTTGGAGCTGGGAAAGTGAGCTTCCTGATGCCCTCTGGGGAGTCTCAGCGGTGAGGGCGGTTGGAGAAGCCCCCAAGTGCAGAGGAGGAGCAGGGATGCGGAGGGATTTGCGGGATGGATTCTAGGGGCTGGGTGGGTGGCGCCTGCTCCCTGAGCAGGCCATGAAGCCAGAGATGGGTTCTAACAGAAAACGTGCAGGGGTTAGACAGGGATGAGCCTGCGTAAGCGGTCTGCTAGGAGTAAGAGGGGACAAGGGCCAGGGCCTTGGTCCTGGCATGGTGGGAGACAGAGTGCAAGAGGGGCAGGAGCTTCCGGCAAGGACCGCTCCAGGGACAACAGCAAGAGTGGGGTTGCTGAACGAAGCGGGGAGATCAGTCAGAACCAAGGTCAGAGACTGCTGTGGCTTCGTCAGGCCCGGTATGGGTGGGCGGGTGGGCGTCCCACCCCGTGCGGTCCCTCTCCGTGGTCTTACCTCGGTTCCTGCCTGTGCCCCACTGCTAGTGTGACTCCCATGCTGAACCCCCGAGCCCTTGCTCACCCCTCCCACCCACCCATTTGCCTGGGTGCTGCCACAACCACACACAACAGAGTGCAAAGTTAGGTCTTCTCTACAAGAAAGGAATGGGTGGTTGGGCCTCAGCAGAACTGCAGGCTGCCACCCCACACCAGGGTTTGAGCAAGAGCCTTACGGCGTGGGCTGTGGGAAGGGGACCCATGCGCCACTTGGCTGAAGAAGCCCAGCTTAGATATTTTCACACTCTGGGAGCCAGGGGAGTGAGTGGGCTTGACTAAACTAAGGTGTTTGAAGGCTGGACTCCATATAGAGCACAGGGCTCAGAAGGCCTCTTGTCTCCATGGCAACAGTGAGCTGGCAGTACAGAGAGGGAAGGCTGGGCCTGGCTTGCCTGAGTCTGGCCTCTGAGAAGCCAGTACCACCTGGGAGCAGTCTTTCCTCCGCAGGCTGGGGGTGGGCGGGAAGGAGTGGGGGCAGAGCAGGGGGCGACTCCGGGTTCTGGGCGGAGGACCCAAGCTGTCTACTGACCATTCTGATCTGCACACCGGGGGCAGCTCCCTTTGTTAACCCCAGGCCTGTTCCTTCCTGATTAATGGCTAAATATCAAGAACCAGGCTTTGACTCTGCTCAGCTTTACTCAGTGGTATTTGACACGAAGGAAGAAGTCAAATACAGAATAAATACAGAATAAGGCACACACAGGCTGAGCCTCACACTTAGGAAAATACACATCATCATCCGTGTGATACCCTGTTCTGTTACAATTCAGTCCACCTTGCCCAGTGGCTGACTGGTTACAATGGATGGCGTAAGAAGCAAAAATGGGTGTGCACAAATGGTGAATGCCACACTCACCAGCGAGTCATTTCTCAGCATAAATGCTATTCAAACAAAACCCGCTGCAATACCTTTGAGAGTATCTTAATTGGTTATTTCCATTTGCCAGCTCAGCCATTGTGGTTAAAGGCAGCTATTGCTCAAAACCCCCTTTCCTGTGTCAGTCCTGCTAACAAGAATAGCCTTGACTGCCCAGGAAGCAGAAAAGGTGCTATGACTCTCCTCAGTCAGACTGAGGAATCTGTCTCTGTCTGGATTCGTTTTGGTAGCAGTGAAACCTTGCAGCTCATTCTGAGGAGCATGCATCCCAGGCCCACTTCCTGAGACACCTGCAAGTCCACCTCTGTTCGCCTTCCAGAGACCCACTCGGCGGCACAAGGAAGTCAGTCCACCAGCTGACCACCACTCGTGGTTTACCTTGTTCTAAGGGCAGTGCTTGGGTTGAAATGGCACACACTCACAGGAAGTGTGGCATCTAAGCTGCCACCCAATTCACCCACCTCCATAAATGGTGCATGGAGAAAAATTACCACCCACTGGGCCATTTTTGCTGAGTCTTGGACCATACGTGTCCCCATTTAATGCTCGTTTGTGGGCCTGCTGCCATTGGCGCGCATAGGGTAACAGGCCAGTGCCCTGGGACGATCCGCCTGCTGGTGTAAAGACAGTAGGGATGCTGCAGGGCAAAGGAGGGTGTCAGGCTGCACTGTAAGTCTCCTTGCCTTGGGAAGTCACGCTCACCTGGAGGGTACCTGCGTGTTCTACCCAAAAGAGGACTGGCCCAGGGACAACTAGAGCTGCATGGCCTGGTGCCCCACTGCTGGTCTTCTGGTACACTAAGATCAGGGGAGCATCCCTCACTGCTCAGCTTCTGCCAGCCTGACTCTTCTTTTCTGCTCAAGCAGGAGGGGAGGTTCACAGGAAGCCTTTAGCACCCTGGATCTCAGTGGTCTCTTTAAACTGTCATTGGGAGAGGTTAGTGAATCAGGTTCCCTTGTTAACCCAAAGGCTGGTGAGCCCAGCTGGAGTGCTGGCAGCCCCAGGCTGCAGTCTTCTTGTTTTCCCACCGCTTGCTAGTGCCAGATCCGAGTTTGCTCTTGCCATGTCCCATGGCTCACAGTGGCCCCAGGGGCAGCTGTGTGGCCAGGACAGCCTCTTCCTGGCACTGGCCTTGGCACTGACTGGTCATCCAAGTTGGAAATCTCCCCTTCCCAGGAGCTAGCCCTTGGCACTGGCTTCCCCCATTCTCTGTTCCTCACTGCCAAGAGTCTCTTAAACCCTGACAGCCAAGCTACGGGGGCTGTCCAGTGCTGGAAGGTGGTGGGAATGCCATCCCTCTGCTAGCTGGAGTCTGTGACCTGGGAAAGATGGCTTCTCAGTCATCAGTTGCCAGGATCTCATGGCGGCCAGAAAGCTGATGTTCTCAGGTTCTCAGGGCACCACTCTCTGCAACATAACCATGTAACTCCATGACTCTGCAGATGACATGTGTGGCTGAATAAGGAAATCCCAGCCCTTCCTGCCTGGAGTCATGGCCTCTGCCTCAGTCTTACTTACCCCACTCAAATAGTGATGTAAACTTCCCTGATTAGATCACTGTGGACAAAGGCTAGTGGTAAGAAGAAAAGGGCCATCAGAGTCAGGCATGCTCATTCACTGCTGGCCCCACCACTCACTAGCCATGGGACCTTGACCTGTATGACATTCATCTGTAAAATAAGGTAAGAGCGCCCCCTACGTCACAGGGCCGTACTGGCGATTGTATGAGATGACTCGCACACCAGAGCTCTAAGCGCTCAGCCAGTGGCAGCTCTTCCTGTTGGTGGCAGCTCAAGAGTGCCACAGCCCCTTCCTATTTAGAAGGTGGCTCTAGGGCCAGTGGCAGGGTATCCCCTGGGAGCTAGTTAGAAATGCAGACCCCTGGGCCCCACCTTGAACCTGCTGAATCAGAATCTGCACTTTAACAAGATTGACACATGATTCAAGTGCATATGATTTTGCTTGATAAACTCGGCCCAGAGGATTCTTGCTCTCAGTGTGGCCCCCTTGATGGTCTTCAAGCTCACTTCCATTTCTGAGATTCGTTTGCCATGAAGTCTCATTCCATACCCTGCAGCCAGGTTGTCCCGTAATAGGAGAAGGAAGTCATCTGAGGAGGAATCCCTGAGTCCTGAGGGATGATGTAGGGATGTTTAAGACTCCAGAGACCTGTCCCAGATGACCAAATGTTGGAGATTTGTCCATTTCAATGAAACTTCAATACTGATTAAACAAAGATGAATGAAACAGTGCCTGGCTTCGAGAATACAGTGCCTGCCATGCAAATGGGAAGTGCCATGAGTAGATTCTGAGACGAGTGGAGCAAGTTTAAGGGAAGTGAGCCTTGTCTCTGAATGCAAGAGTCCTGAATGGCTTCCTGCAGGAGTTGAGATGGTCCTCGCAGGGCAGGAACAGGGTGAAAAGCCACGAGTGGGGCGAGGTGGGCATTTCCGGTGGGGGTGCCTCCAGAACCAAGGCATGGGACTGGAAATGTCAGTGTTTTGGGGGGCATAGGATGCCTGTAGTAGGGCAGCAGGAAACAGAAGTGTAGACAGGTGGCTTGAGACAGTGTCCTGAAACCTGGGGTTGAGGACAAAATACAGGCTGAGATAAAAATCCTAGTTTATTTTCACTACATAACCTCCTCCTTCTCTCTACTCTTCTGCCTTTAAGATAAAACCAAGAAGCAAGACAAACACAAAAAGCAGGTCCCTGTATGAAAGCTGCCTCCATGGCAAACTTACAGCCAACTCCCTGGCCTGTATTCCTCCCACCAAGTGTTCTCCTTTGCACACATCATGGTGTAGCTCAGGCTTCAGCGCTGAAAGGAGTCAGGAGGGCTCATGGATTCAGCGCTCCAAGGAGGTTCAACTATGGCCTCACCTGTGGATTTTGTGACTTGCAGTTTTCATAGTTTCACTGTGTAAATTAAAGCATTGAAGATTAATAGGACCCTTTGTTCTCTGGTATTCTGGGGTAAGAAGATATCTCCTAAGTGTGAATGATTGTACAGAATAAGGCAGGCAGCTTTTCTCTCTGTGTGTTCTCAGAGTGGCTTATTCTTCTGCCCACACTCTAAGATACTTGCAAGAAGACCTTCCATAGATGTTCACTGTGCTAGAGAGGGGTCACACTTTTCTGAGATGAACAGCAGATCATGTATAGCTCATACCTGAAGGCCTTTCTACCAGCAGTGCATGAATGTGCAGACTGGGCTTCACAGGGGCCAGAGCTCAGAAAGTATTCATTCCTCCAGTAAGACTGATGTCAGATTCTTGATCTCTTCATTGCTTCTCAGTGAATCCTTTTGCTTTTGCCCTTGGAGAGTAATTGTGGAGGAGCAAAATGGTTTTCTGATCTTTTACCAAGAGCAATTGAATGCAGGCACCTGAACTCTGAATCTGTTCGGCTGAAATAAATGGAGCCATGGCACAGATACCACCTGTGCCCAGATTGAATCAGGGCAGATGTAATGGAAGCTCATGCTCTTTCAGATGGAGGTGTGGGCCGCCCAGCAAATGGTACCCTTTGCTACTGAGGTGCTCAAGTAGAATCCTGCATGCTGTGCTTGACATGTTTCTCCTTCACCACCCAGCAAATCCATTACCATTCCATCCCATTCCCTTAACCTTGCTTGGTGCTTGCCCCTTGTTACCCAGCATCTGAGCTCACACATCCCTCCCATTCCATCTAAACAATTTGCAAAGACCTCCTAGATGGAGTGCCATTCTTGCCCCACATCCTGTTCTCCAGCTGAGCAACCAGAGGATTTAACTTATTCTAACCTAATTTAACCTGACCTAACCCAATTTCCCTAACCTAACCTGAAGCTTAGATCTGTTGTCACCCTCTGCTTTATAAAACCACAACAGCTCTCTAAAGGAGCCAGAGTCTGAAATATGAACTCTGGCTCTTTGGAGCAGCACTTGCCCATCATAAAAATACTGGCTGAATTCAAAACTCTTAAAGGTAACATGTGCATCCTCTTCCCTCCCCTCCTCTCTCCATCAGTGACATGACTCAGGAGCTAAGCAAACGTGGCATGCAAGCTGGTGCCACCTGCCCCTGCTTACTGCCTGAGCCTCTTACTGTACTGCTCCCCTTCCTGTGCTCTGCACTCTAGTCAAAATTGGTTTCCTTTTTGTTCTTCCCTCCATAGGGTCTTTGCACAGACTGTTCGTTCTGTCTGGAATGTTCTTTCCTTACGGTCCTTATCAGACCAATCTACTCATTGTTCAGGTCTCTGCTTGAATTTCCCTTCAAGGAAGTTTTCCTTGGCCATCAGATGAAAATCGTATCTTCCATTATATTTTCTAATTGCATCTTTAGTATTTCCTTCCCCATACTCTTCAAAAAGTTACTTCCAACTTGTACAATTTCTTGCCTGATGTCTATCGTTGCCTGTAACTGTGTGAGCAGGGACCATGACTGGGGATGTTTACCACTGTGTTCCCCGTGGTTAGCACAGTGCCTGGCACATAGTTGATGCTCAGTGGGTATTTGCAAATGAATGAATGAATGGATGGATGGATGGAAGGGTAGATGAATGAATGGATGAATGAATTGAAACAACACTATAGAAGGCAAGAGACCTGAATTGTTGCAATGAAATGTGGTCTTGAAGAAACTGCCTCATTTCTCTGGCTTGCATCTCCTTACCCGTAAACCTCTACAAGATGCCGTTTCATCCTGCTATCCCAGGATTTGTGCATGTGTACTGAAACACAGGAGAGAGGATGGCATAGGCAGTTTCCCACACCTTTCTCCAGCAAACTCCAGAGCTGATCTCCACTCTCTTAGTCCTCTTTGAGAATTGATACCTCTTTATTTTTTATTGTACTCTTTACAACTCCAATCATTTGCATTTTAAGTGCAAAAAAAGAATACAATATATTCACCATTCTTCATTTGCTTTTTAAACTTAATTTCACTTGGCTATCATTCAGTATCTGCACATACAGATCTACCTCAATGTTCTTTCTTCACAATGGCTCTTTGATAATATATCTTACTACACGATCATTTATATAACCAGTATTAGGCCTACCACTTGCTTCTTTTTACTGAATTTTTGTCTTTTGAAAGTTTTTATTTGGAAATAATTTCAAACTTACATAAATGTTATAAAAATAATACAAAAATTACTGTATACCCTTCAAATTCTCCAAATTTTAACATTTTCATTTTAACACTTTATCATTCTGTCTCTTCACACACACACATGCTATATATATAAATATGTTTTCTGTCTATGAAATATTTGAGAGTAAGTTGCAGATATAACATTTTACCTCTGTGCATTTCCTAAAATCAACAACATTCTCTTATATAGCCGCAGTATGATTATCAAAATCAGAAGATTAACTTTGATAAAATACCTCTACCTAATCTACAGCTTTTATTCAAATGTGCTACTGATATCCTTTATAACAGAAGAAAAATGTTTTATCCTGATCCACAATAAAGTATCATTAGGTATATTTCTAAGTATTTGAACTTTTTAATTAAATACTACTTGTAACTGGGGTTTCTTTACCATTAGGACCTCCTATTGGTTTGTTTGTGTATATGAAGGGCATTAATTTCTGTATGCTAATTATATATCTTTCTGTCTTAGTGACTTATTTTTTAATTATTTTTATCACTGATATTCTAGATATGCTATCATATCGTATGCACATAGAGGTAGTTTTGCTTTCTATACTCTATGCCTCTCATTAATTTCTCTTGGCTGATTGCATTGGCTTAATACCATTAGTACAATGTTGAACCAGTAGTGGATATATAAGGCATTTTTGCCTTGTTTCAATGTTAGAGGAAATGCTCTAGAGCTTTCCTTAAGATACTGTCTTTAGGACCCCAGTAGATAGATACACAATAGATAGATAGAAAGACATGTAGATCATATATTGATTCAGATTAATGTTAGAAAAGTATCCAATTCCTATTTCCTTGAGTTTTTTAAAAATCAGAAAAGAGTATTGAGTTTTGTCAAAAGCTCTTCATCATCTATGAAGTGGCAATCTATGAAGAGGTAATTTTTCTATTAGATCTATTAATATGATATATATTATTAATGGCTTTCCTAACATCATCATTCCTAATAATCTTGCACTACTAGAATAAATCCCACTTGGTTATGTTGGATTATTTTCTTAATATTGTATGGGGTTCTATAAATGTTTCATTTACTATTTTTGTATCACTATTCATGAATAACACTGGTATATAGTTTCTTTCTTGTATCTTTATCATGTTTAATATCAATGTTACACTTGCTTTATTAAAGGAATTGGGAATTTTCCTTTCCTTTCAGTGCTGTGGAACCACATGTACAGCATTGGGACTATATAGTCTTTTAAGTTTTGAAATAATTATTCTATAAAACCATCAGGGCCTAGTGCTTTTTGATTTGGTTTAGTAATAACTTTCTATACAAACTGTATTTTTTTTATATTTCATTCATTTTTTGAATTTTGGTATTTAAGTTGCTTTTATTTTATTTCTAATAGTTACCTTTGTAGTTAATGTTTAATGCTCCTAAATCCCAAGTGTTTATAACTAACCTTTATCATCTGGCTTCTCAGTTTTTATTGATATCCTTTAACTTACAGCATTTGCCTATACAACAATCAGTATATTCATTCTACTTCCTTCTGTCATTTTTTTAGGTGCATTATTTGTACTTTGTCATTTATACCATCTTTACATTAGTGATCTCACCTCTTACTCACCTACATTTTAGTCTTTGAGATCTATAATCTCTTACCTATCTATCTGCTTATCATTGTTTTCCTCTGAAGTTTTCCCAGTCATCTCTTGGTTGGATGAAGTTCATTTTCCAATAGATTGCTTGAAAAGGGCTCATTTGGAAGTTGCTAAGAGAGTAAATCGTAAAAGTTTTTATTGGTATTTCAGTTGGTTTTTATTATTTTTTCTAGTAGTTACCTTTGTAATTAATGTTTAATGCTGCACATACAGATCTTGCTCAATCTTTTCCCCTCCAATGAATGCTTAATAATATATCCTATTATACTATCATATATAAATCGTCTAGAAAATATATAAGAAAAAATTTTACCTGTGGTGATACATTAGTTGTTAATTAAAGTAATTGTGGTGATCATTTCACAATATATACACACATCAAATCATTGCATTATACTCCTGAAATGAATACAATGTTATTTTTCAATTATATCTCAATTTTTTTTAAAGTCTCATAGATGCAGAATTCCCAAATTCTTGTTCTTTGAAACTGCTGTTCTCTAGCCTTGACACTTGAAGAAAACTTTGGTTATAAAATTCTAGGCTCACTTTCTTTCTTGATTTTTTTTTTAAATGGTGCTTCATTATTGCCTTGCTTTGCATGTCATTTTTTGAGATGTCTGATGACAGTCTGATTCTTCTGACTTTGTAAGTTATTTGATCTTTTTGCTTGGAAGCCTTCAGAATTTTTTTCTTTATCTTTGATGTCCTTTAGTTTTACTAGTGCATCAGAGGTGATCATTGTACATTTTCCAGGTACCTGTTGACAATCTCCAAATATACTGTCAGAACCTCTTGTAATTTAAGGAAAGTTTTATTGAATTATACTTTTATATATTAGCTATCTTCCAGTTTTGTTTTTGCTCTTAGAAGACTCCAATTATGAGCATGCTGTTCTTTTTTTCCTGCCATACAGTGGTTTCACCATCTAATTCTCTTTTGCTTTCATTGGTTCATTTTCATTTCCTTGTACTTTCTTGCCTTTCATCAATGTATGTTTTATTTTGACTCTGTTCTCTCTTAGTCATCCTGTACTTTAGTGTTCATTTTTTCTTTTTCTTCTATGTCTTTCCTAATTTCAGTAAATTCTCTTTAAGATTTTATTTGTTTGCCATTCGTTTTTAATTTTTGAATTTCCCTTTCAGGGTGATCTTTTTTTTAAAATATAACTGCAAATGTGCCTTTAAGGTCATTTAATTCATTTTGAAGTTTTGTGTACAGTTTTCTTCTGCTTCATGGCTATTTTTGTGTAGAGCTGGAAGAAAATTATCATTAGTGGAGGTGTTTGGATTCTCATTTTATGTTTTTTAATAGATTTGTGTATATATATATATTCATATTTCTTCTATGTGTTTCCAAATTGTCGGCAGTATATAAGACTTGTTTTAATGGTAGCTTTTCTATTAATATAGAAAGTAAAATTTCTTAATGGGCATTATTATTATTATTATTAAAGATATTTTCCCTCTTTTGTCCCATAAGATCCCACCCTTCTTTTCCTCTTTACCAACTGATCTCCAAGGAGCTTCTCTCCCTTCCTTTTTACCTTCTTCTTTCCCAGAAACAATTCTTTAGGAGGCTGTCACTTGAATAGTATGTAGGCAGTAGTCTGACCTATCAGGGCAGTCCTTCAGTATTTTCACCCTTAGCATGAACTTTCTTATTCCAACAGTAGTTGTAGATCATTCTTAGACCTACTGCTATCTTCCCTCTTCTCTCTTCCACATAGTTTTTTCCAGACTCTCCTTGTTCACCACAGGAATTGCAGGAGGAATGAAAAGGTAATTTGCTGAGATTTGTTATGTTTCTTTTTTAAACTAAAAGTAATTTAAAATCTGGTATTTTCTGTTTTCTGGTTATACTGAATATACAACTAGAAATAACAGGGCTGGAATTAAGTCCAGGGCTATCTGATTATAATGCTTTTGGTTTTATGATATACCAGAGAGTTGGATAGGACCCACAGAATATATAGATATGTGGATAAAGCTATGCATGTGAAGCAAAGTCTTATTTGATCAGCCTTAGTTCATGAGCTTATGTGTAATGTAATAGTCGCTTCCGACCTTTGTTGCTGACTTTGTAAACCCTAACCAGTGATTATGAATTCCACTAACTGGATGTAGAACTAATTATTATGTCATTGACACTATGGAATTATATCATTACCCCCTTCATCATGTTCCTGTAATGGCAGATGCAGGAGGTTAGGAATCAGAGCAATGTTTATGGAAATACTGGGTCATGCAGGTGAGGGATTTTAGCAGATGGTGATGCAACTCTTCAGGCAGAGAACTAGAATAAACTCCGCTGTTAAAGGTCCCCAATAAAAAAATTAATGAATCTCCAGGTATGAAGACTTTTCTTTTCTTCACTCTTCTTTTTTGCTTTTCTCCAGAATTTTATCCTGTGGACTTCCCACTCTAACTTGAAAGTTATTTCTCATGATGCTAGACAATAGTTTCTCCTCAATCATGCCTTGTCTCCTTTTCTGGGTATAGTTTCCTTCCTCCATTCCCCAGATATGCACATTTTCCAAGCTCTGTGCTAATCCTCTATTCCCGCCTGTCTCCTGTCATTATTCCTAGGTCAAATACTCAAAGTCGTTTCTCCCAGCCTTTCTTTGCCTTTTTGATGAAGTAACTCCTGGATAGTCTTTTAGCAGAAAATTGACATTGGGAGTGGGAAAGGAAGAGACATGCCTGCATTTTCTGCCATCACTGCAAATTCAGAATGTCCTAAGGAACACCTGCATCTTTCCTCCAAACCAACTTCTATTTTGATGAAAACTTGTTGACATCATTTTCCTCTGGTGGTCCAAACCTGAAGCATGCACATCCTTTTTCTTGATTCCTTTGATGCACACTCCCTGATTGTTCTATGTTCAACACATCTTTTGAATTTTTCGTATTTGTCTATCTCCCCAGTGCAAACATTTTTTCAGCTCATTAATTTAATAGCTGCCTAACTGGAATCTGCCTTGGCCCCTGTACCTTCCCACAGTCTTTTGCCAGATTAATCCTTCTTCAATATCATGTTCAACAAATCATCATCCTGCTCAGAATCCTATAGTGGCTCCCCATTTCTTGTATTTCTTCCATTACATAGGCATTTAAGATCCTCCCCCTTCCTAGCCTTTCTAATTGGCCTTCTACTTAGTTCAGATCTTATATGGGTAGCCTGCCTGTTCTATTGAAACTTTCACTGTATAATATTCTTTTTGTCTCCATGAAACCTGAACTGTTTGATTTCCTGCCTGTGGACGTACATTAAATTTACTCATGCTTCATGGCTCTACATAAATATTGCTTTGTTCCATGCATTTCAGTCTCCAAGAGTTTTCCCCACATCCAAATCTCCTTATCAAGTCTACAGGGGGCTCTTCTTAATCCCAGTAGAGATTGATGAACTAAAAGACAGGGTTCCCTCCATATACACCAACATCAAAGAATATGGGCAGGGCATCCACAACAAGCAGTCCCATCAGAAAGGAGAAGAAAGGGAGGCACTTGTCAGGCACTGGTCCTTAGCAATTTTGAAACTTCTCTGTGCAGACATAGTGAGGGCCCCTGATTTGGGTTGGGGAATGTTCCTTGATGAGGCTGCTGTTCCGCTCTCTGGAGGAGCTTCCTTGTTCGGTGTTCTCTATGGCTCTCAGCTCTGTTCCCCCAGGGACTTCACAGTTTCCTTTATCTTCCTTGGCCATATCTGAACTCAGTGTTCAGGATACATCCTCCTTAGGAACTACACAGCTCTCTCAATCCACCCACTTCCCACTGCAAGTCCAAAGTCCAGAGATTCTTTACAGTCCTGAAGATTGTCAAATTCCCTGTCCCTTGCAGTTCAACTCTGTCCTCATAGGAGCTTCCTTACCTATTTGATTCCAGTCATCTCCACATGCTGGTAAACATCCATAGTTCTTGAGATACAGTCCTCAGAACTGTTTCCTTTGCTTTCTAGTCTCATACTACTTCCCCTCACTTACTGGGAGGCATTCTGAGCCTATCAGACATTGTGGGAGAACATACCTTTACATTCTTTACTCTCAGTTGCTTTATCCAGTTAAAGTACTGATCTTCTCAGCTCACCTGGGAGGGGAAGAGGGGCAGAGAAAATGGCCCACCAGCTCTCAGATGCTCCACTTTGATGTGATACATGTGACTTCCATTCATTTGTCATTGGTCAAAGCAAGTCCCGTGGATATATCAAACTTCAGAAAAGCAAAGACATGTACTTTTCTTGCACTGGGAGGGAAAGAGAGCCAGATAAACTGACAAATAGTATGGAATGTGTCACGTCTGGGTGGAAACTCTAAGCTACAACTGCAAGGAACTGAGGCCAGCCTCAGTAAGGGAATTGATTGGAAGATGCCAAAGAGTGCAGGTTCTTCCTTTGCACCAGGATCAGACAAATGCTTGGAGCACTGGTAACTGCACTCCATGGAAGGAATTGTGCCCTGCCTGGAAGCTTCTGGATTGGCTGCCTCACTGCCTCCTATTCTTTGACCTTGGTATCCTGAAACAACTCCCTTGTGGAAGAGGGAGGGTTGAAAAAAAACCTCATTCATGTGGGATCCCAGAGAATAAATGCCCACGAGACCACACTAATTGGTGGTCACACTAATACAACTAAGGCTTCCTAAAGCACTCTGCATTCACAGTCACTGGAATCACTCGATTTGTTAGAGGGCAATCACTCCCAAGACTCACAGTTCAGTGGAGAAGGCTCAAAAGCCATCAGAGAACAGGGTGGAGTCCAAGCAGTTCTCTGTGACTTTTATCTCATCTCATGCATACTAATACTTCCTAGGAGCTACTACGATGCAAAAAGAACCAAGATTCTGATTTGTCCTACCTTTTTGGTAATTGGCAGGTGCAGGGGCTCATTCTGGAAGTTGAAAGGTAGCACAACAAAACTGTTGATACTATTTTTGATGAGATGGATTTCAAGAGAGAGGTCAAAGACTCAGATGACCTCCCATCAACCCAACGTGGGTTCTGGATGTGCCTTGACAGTGTGGACTGCCTGAGAGTTGAGGCTGCTGTTGGGCGGGTGTAGGTGTGGAGTGGCCAAGATAGGTGCTGAGGCCCAGCCAGCTCTTCGTTTTGATTCATTGGGTCCTCTTGTTTTATGGAACTTGACAGTATTCTTCGTGGCTTTTCATGGTTGACTACCCCCATAGTACCTAATTACAGAGGAGATTTTTAAAAGCAGCAATGAACACGTTTTCTAAATGTGTTCTCAATCCATTCCCTCCCTAGGTAATTGGAGGCAGAGAGAAAGAAGGGCTGAGTGGTCTTCCCAGAGGCCTCTTGTCAATCAGTCCCTGGCAGGTCCCCCTGGGGACACTCAGGAGCACTGTCACCTGGAAAGCCCACTGCAGGAGCAGCAGGGTGAGTGCCCCAAGGCCCTTACACCACACCCCAGGGGCATAAAGCTCTCACACCTGCTTTCTTATTTCTGTGTGTGAGGGCTTAGGCACCACTCAAGAGCTAGGTAGGAAATGATACACTTCAGCCAAAGAAGCGAGGTGTTCTGTCAAAAGAAAAAATAAAAATATCGAGCAGCTTCTAGGGAGATCAGAGCCACACTCAAAAAGCTCCTGGCACAGGTGATTCTGAGTATTTTGTTCATTCTTTTGAATGACAAGAACAGTTGCAATAGGAATGACATACTTTCTGTTCACTCATCTCTTCACCCACCCATTTGTTCCTTCATTCTTTGCATCTGACCCTGGCTGGGGATTGGAAGACTCTATTGGCAAGAGTCTCCCTGGGTAAGGAGTGGCACTGGAGGACCTGGAGCAGGGCCCTGATCTGGCTCACTGATGACCCAGACAGGGTGGAGATGGTCCAGAGGCTTGGTGCCTCTGTGTCTGAGGCCCTGCTGCTCACTTCAGCGCCCTCCCAATGGAAGAAGAGGAAAGAAAATGCCTGTGCTTAACTTACATAGCCATTACTTTAAGTTTGGCCAGCCACCTCCATTTGCCCTCTTGCTGCTTATAAGGGCCCGGAACTCTGTACCTACTACCAGCTATGGGCCATTTGGTGAAGGAGGTCCATGTGAGGCAGGAGACACTTTTTTATAAGAACCCGAGGATGCTCAGGGCACATGATAAGGCCCTGTTGCACTGGACGATGTGCCCCCCCTCCCCCAACACACACACACATGAGCACAAGGAGAGTTAAACTGTTTGCCCCTCAACTATCCTTTCTGGAGAATCACAGGGAAGTGGTGAATCATTTTATAGCACAGGATGACCTCATCTTTGGGCTCATTCATTGTCTCCATCTGTTCCCTTGGCAATTACTAGGGGCTATGCAGCCCTCCCACAAAATCTCTGAGCTCCAAAATGTCCCTTTTTTCAGTGTGGAGCCCCCTTATGTGAGAAGGGGAGCATCTGCCTCCCTCCCCTACCTTCTTCATAGGCCCAATCTGAGCTGAGTCCCTCCACTGGGTGCCTGGTCCAACTTTATCTGCATAGTAAGACAGTGGCTTTCAATTCAAGTTGCTCTTCGGATTCACCAAAACTTAAAACCCTATGCAGATGAAAGGCTCCTGAATTATAATCTATAGAAGTGCCAGCCTATGACTTTGATAAGCTTCCCAGGCAATGCTGATGCTCAGCTGTGGTCAGTGCCTCTAACTCTTCATGTGCTTCAGAATCATGTAGGGATGTCATTGAAATGCAGATTCTGATGAATCAGGTCTGGGTGGGCCTGAGATGCAGCATTTCTGACAAGTCCCTGGGGTGCTGCTGGCCCAGGGGCAAACTTTAGGTGACAAGGTATAGAATGAGAGTTCTCCATCTTGGGTTGTACATCAGAGTCCTCTTGGGAGTGTTTAAATATCCTTTTGCCCAGGTCAAACCCCCATCCAGTGAGGTCATAGCTTCTGGGGCTGAGATGCAGACATTAGTAATTTTAAAGCTTCCCAGGTGATAACTTTGTGCAGCCACAGTTGAGAATTCCTGGTCCAGGAGCTGTTTCCTACCAGAGTGGTTCTGTGATCCACCTGCTTAGCTCCCATCCCAACCACAAACCTACTATCTACTCTCCAAAATCCATTTCCCAACTAGCTGAGCACTGAGTATTTTTTTTCAGACAGCTAGACAATCCATATTATCATCTTAGAAAAGCTCGTTGAAGCATAACCAATAGCAATATTAGCAAAGCCTGTATCTAGTATATTCCCTTTGCACAGAAAATTAACACAGTGGCTGGTTGGTGGTTTCTTGGCTTCCCTTCCTCTGGTGGAGCAACTTGCGTTGTACGTTTATGCAACCACATAGCATGGGGTACATAAATACACCACGTGCATGGGATTAACCCCTCACTCATACAGTCCTCCATCTTTGTCTTCCTGCCCTTTTCCATTCCTGGTCCTTCCTTAAGAACCCTAACGAATTAGTATCTTGCTTCCCTGCAACTTCCACTTTCCTCAGCATCATCTGTACATGGCATTCCTCAGAATGCTCTTGCCCACTTCATTGGCGTGGCTGGCTCCTACTTGTCTTCTGTCTCTTTTTTAACTGTGGAAGGATCTCAACTTTCCAGACCAAGATGGGCACTGCAATTCTAGGCAACCCCTCTGTGCTCCTCCAGCAGCCCGTGGGAATGTCTACTATAGTTCTTAGTATATTGGGCAGTATTTGTTGACTTTCTAACTTGTTTCAGCCACTTGATGGTGAACTCCCTGAGAGTGGGAGTGGTTGTCCACTGCTCAATCTACATTATTTTGCACAATGCTCAGAACATAGCAGAAGCTGCAAGAACATTTATGGAATGAATCACTGGTTCCTTTTTATTCTTTCTGGTTTCTCTATTGAGTTGTATAAAATGTACAGAAACTGATCTGTTTTAGTGCGATTCTGACGGGCTTATTTGTTCAACCAGTCCATACCCAACAAAAGTGTAATTGGAATACCCAGTCCTTCCAAAACCCTGCCAATCATTCTGCTGTGTTAATAGGCACAGGTGATTGGTTCCAATCAAAGTCATTAGGGTGGTTCTGGAATGATCCTGCTGCCATATGTAGATAATTATGGCAGCAGTCTGAAATTTGGATGTTAGCCAGTCTAAATAGCATTAGCATGAGGAATTTGCATAGAACAAAAGGAGAAGGATGGCACCGTATTGGGACCTAAATAATAATAGCTAGCACTTACAGAGCAATTTTCTATGTGCCAGGCATTCCTCTGAGTAGTTTTCATATGTTAATGCATTTACACAACACAATCGTCCTATGAGAAAAGTACTATTAGCATCTCAGTCTTACAGTGGGGAAACTAAGGCACGGAGTTTAGGTAACTTGGCAAAGATTATATAGCTAGTCGGTGGTGGAGTCTCCAAGGGAGCAGGTGACTAGCTTCACATCTGTGCTCCTCACTCCTGCACTGCACGAGAGAGTGGGCTTCTTCCAAGATAAACCATGAATCAGATCTCACAGTATGACTGTTAACATTCCCCGTAGTTCATGTATTCGTAAGTAAGAGACCTCACTTGACCCCTGGAAGCAGAACGGACTGTCAGGTTCTCCATCTTAGTAGAGTAGCCGGCCTTTAATTGTAGGCATATCTATTTCATTTTTTTTCTCTCTCCAAGATACACACATACACAGACATCTCTCTCAGGGAATAGAGGCTTAGGAGGCTTCCATGGACAACTTATCTGGAAACCCAAAATAAATTTATTCAGAATGAGAACAGTGTTACTGTGTTCCTATAATTGAATTTGCTTTTGGATATAAGACTGGGATGCTGGAATAAGGAGTTTGGCTGATGGTTTCAGAGTCTAAAATACTCCTGTTAATGGTACTACTCTTTGTCCTTACTAATGGCCCTTTTGGGGATCAACCAGGAACCTAAGAGCCCCCTCCTGTGCTTTCGGGGGTGTGTCAGTCCCCTTCGACATGAAGAAAATAAAGAGTGAGGGGGTCCTTGTCACACGTTCAAGGACCCTCCTGTGGAGTGAGTTTGCCCTCTTTTCTGGAGTCTCCCACCTTGTGTGAGAACCATCTCACTGGTGACCTCATACTTGAAAAACTAAGACTTGGAATCAATGTTCTTCCCTGGCCATCTTCTAAGATGTGGTCTCCCTGACAGTCTGTAGACAGAGATGACTGGATGTGCCCAGACTAAGTAGACCACGTCTGAAGTCAGGGGAAGAATCTGGGAGCAGATGTTTTTAACCACGTTCCCGATAGGAGACTCTTCTGCTGTATCCAGCCAGGTGAGGGGCTTCATAATGGCTTCCATATTCACTGTGCTTTTATGCTAGGTTATGGGAAACCATTAGAGGTTCATTTGAAAAAATAAAAGTTGTATCAGTATCTGTGAGGCAGTGGTTCTCAAAGCACGGCCCCTAGACCAGCAGCATCAGAATTACCTGGAAACTTGTTAGACATGCAAATTCTTGGGTTCAGCTCCAGACTCATTGAATCAGAAACTCTGGGGTGGCGATCAACAATGTGTGTGTCCTAATAATTACCTCCAGGTAATTCTGATGCATGTTCAGGTTTGAGAAACACCATCATAAAGAATTAAGATACATAATTAAAACTTGCTTCTTAATACATGATTTCACCCAAGGAGAAAGATGCAAAGGGTACATCTAAGTATCATGTCCTCATAGGATTTCTCAGCTTGCTGTTACCTAGAAATGGAGTTCCGTACCAGGCATGAAACTTCAGTCAAATTGTCAGGAGCCAGACATAAACTGCTGGGAAATTAAAGCCATTTGTTCATTACTGACTCCAGAAAAATACCTCCCCGGTGTACAAACCATTATTTGCCCATTGATCAAGGCAGGTGGGATATGGTTGAAGGCTGATGATTAATTCAGATGGTTCTTACTTGGAAAGGCTCAGCTGTCTTCCTTGTTCACAGCTGCCTTATTGAGACTATGATATTAAAACTGTGAGAATACTGAAAGTTAATTCAACTGACTGACTTTAATCACCCAGAGTGATAGGATGCACTGAGAGACCTATAAAGACCAGGGCTTCCATCAAATCCAAATGTTATTGCTCTTGACTGGGGCTGTTGCAAGACTTGCTGAGCAAATGGAACAGGCACAGTGTGACTTTTAAAATTAGTTACGAAGATCAGAATGTAAAAAAGCTGGAGTGATTTTTCTGAGCATAAAGTGTACCCTTTCAGGACTAATTAATTTGATAAAATTACTCATTAGACCCATGTATCGTTATGTCATTATAGCTGCAGTGTCTAAAATAACTTAAGCTTTTCCTTTTGAAGGAGCCAGTACAAAATCTAAAAGTTATATACCTAATTGGGTCAGGCGGTAACTAACTTGCCCTTCTAATACTGCTCAGTGGAGAACACTGGTTATAATTACCCTCTTGGAAAAGAATTTGGACATGGGTTCTCATGCAAGATTAAAGATAAAATAGAAGGTTGTCAAACTCAAGAGGATCCATAATTCCAGGTTCACGGGGTGATTGTCCTTATTAGTCACTGGCAATGTCACGCATCGGTTCCTCTCCCAACCGTATATGGAGAACATCATAAAGGATCAGAGTTCTAGGGCCCCCCTGGGTGACACCCACAATTCACTTGGGTAGACCACTGGTTAGACCTAACCTGTTGCTTCTGATACACATATCTTTGGTCATATCCTTTCTCTAAGTCTAGGGGCACCAAAACTTTATGTGGAAGTGAAGTGGTAAGAAATCATCAGGCTCACAGAATTCTTTGTGTTGATGGAAGAGCTCAGCTCTCCTCATCCCCTGCTGTTGGCAGTAGCCACAACCCGTGCCTTAAGCCCCAGCTGCCTTTCAGTCTTCCAGGAGTCTAAAAATTGTCCCTGACTCTTATAAGACCCCTCTTTAAACCAGCTTTGACTTCCTAAAGCATTAGTCTATGGTGTCAGGCTCTGGTGAGGAGGAGTGAACTCAAGTCCTCTCTGACCTCACTTTTCTTTCTGGTTTAACACCCCTGATCAATAACATATAGACGAGATGGGGTGAATTTACCCAGTTCCTTGAACCAGTATGATTCTTGAACATCACTCTGTGCCAGCAAGTCCTTCACTTTCTTTCATTCTCAACAATTCTACAAGCTAGTTTCTCTGATCTCCCTGGAACAGAAGAGGAAATGAAAGCTTAGAAAGATTAAGCATCTTGCCCAACTTTGCACGGCTCTTGAGCAGCAGAGGTAGTATCAGAGCTCAGGTCCAGCAGACTTAGGGTTCGGATAAGGTCTCACTCTAGAGCCCAACTTCTTCCCTGGCCTTTCTTGTTAAGAAAATGGGATCATCCTGATAGCCTGCCCTCCAGTAACTTGGCTCATTATCTGGAAGTTTTGCAGTGTGGCCCCTGGCCTCTGCAGCATGGGTCAGCTATGACTAGGTTGGAAATGCACATTGTCTGGTTCCACCCTAGACCTACTCAATCAGAAATTCTTGGGGAGGGACCCAGCCATCCAGGTTTCAGTAGGCTGTCCAAGTGGTTCTCATGCATAAGTAAGGTCTGAGAACAACTCAGACTGAAACAGCAAAACAGCTACTACATTTAGTCTATTTGGTCTCCCTTATTCTCTCACTGACCTTCTGCCTTTCATGTGTTTTGAAGATTTCTTGGATTGGCTTTGAAGCCCCTCATATTAGATTTAGTTTGCCAAAATCAATTTTAATTCCCTGAGGATATCATAGACGCCCCCTCACCCAACTCCCCCAAGCCTGACATAGAGAACATCTCTATCTCAGGGGGACAACACCTGTGTGCTCACCTTGCCAGGTGAAGGATTTTCTGCCAGGTGCCTGAAGTTTTATTCACCACACTCATGAACCCAGAATCCCAAAGAGTACGTTCAAATATCTTCAGGCTTTCTGGGGTGCAGTGACTTAAAGAAAATAAGCACTCTGCCTCTCCAGCTTCCATGTTCTTTAATTAATGAAGGTCTACCATTTTATGATTCCCTTTGGGAAAGGGAATGTGATTTTCTTTTAGTTTCCTTTTCCCCTAAAGATATTTGGAGAAGATAAGATGTTGTTCCTGAATATATTGTCTGTTGCTTATTAATAATAAGCTGTGTAAAGATGAGCTTTGAGATCTACAGAACTAAGTGTAAATATCATTTCCACTTTACCCTGGAGATCTTAGGGAAAAAAATCAGCTAAAATCTCTCAACTTTATTTGTTTACTTTTAATATGGAGAAAGTAATACCACATAGGACTATAGTGAAAATTTTGGGGGGTTTTAGAGTTAAGTGTCCAGCACAGTGCTGGGTATATTGTAGATATTAATTAAATACTATTATTATAGAGAATGAAATTGTCTTATTTCCTCAGGAGTGCAGTTATTGAAGGTATGGAAGATAAATGTGGCATATGTTCCTCAAGGACCAAATTTCTTTCTTTGTTAAAAATACAAGTGTGATTTCTGAAGACAAACCGAGTCAATTTAATTTCGTACATGTTTTTGAGTTTCTAAGATACAGGATGATTCTGAAGGAAATTTAGACTTGGCCTTGTTCTTTGTATTCTGTACATCCTGCCAGCCTGACCGCATGTATCACGTCCATTCCCTTTACTCTTCAGTGCACTCCATGGGAACAGTCTGGAAAGCACTGGACAGTAGGACATTTTCCAGGGACTGAAAGCAGTAAATACGCAGATGACGTTCCCCTGGGAGTCACTTTCTGACAGTTAGAGGGGGACCGTGTGGTAATAAAGAGCCTGCCAGAGATGTCATAAATGGGTTCCTTGGGGGAAGATAGGACTTGGTCACTCTCTCATATGCTCCCCAACCATGAGAGCCTTTGGGTGCAAGTCCCACCCACTGGGCTCCCTCTGCTTACAGGTCCGCAGATACACTAGTGCATATTCAGATGATAGAGTAAAAGAAAGAATCGGATTCTGTATCCCCCAGGCCGCCGTGTCCTTCTGCTACGCCATTCCAAGCTGCCATCACTGATCCCCCTAGCTCTGGTCAGACTTTGAATAGCTTTCACTTTTCGGTTAGGATTATGTTCGGCTGCAAGTAACAGGAAACAGACTTAAACTAAGAGGAATTTATTTGCCTCACAAAAGACATCTGTTTCTTTCCTTCCTGGTTGCTTGAAGCCTGGAAATTCCCAGCTGTCACCTTGTCCAAGCATTCAAGGGCAGAAGAGCAAGGAAGAGGGGGAGTACTTCCCCAGACACCTATGTCTGCCCATGTCATTTCCCCACTGCTGCTTGACAGTCCTTTCCAAACTGGGGCATCGACCACGCCTGTGTGTTTGACTCCGTGCAGGGAGGCAGTTTGGGGTGCTCAGCTGGCAGCTCTTGGGTCTGGGGGAGTTTCTCCTATGTCAGCAGGGTGGACCAGCTTCTGTGGTTGGAGCACCTGGCCGTGGGTCTGGCTCTGTCCTGCAGGCTCACCTGGCCTAGTCCTGGCTGACTGCCCAGGAGAGGGCAGAATCATGGTAGGCCTCTGGAGTCCTGGCCTGAGAACTGGCTCAACATCTCTGCCTCATTCTGTTTGGCCAAAGCAAGTCTATTTGGCCAGTTCAGCTTCAAGATCTGGAAAAACAGCAGAGTTTCCCACCTCCTTCCCATTGGGAGTGGGTGCAGTCACTCTGCAAAGAGCTGTGCACACCGGGACGGCTGCAGAGTGCACACTGTTCATCCCTCGCAGACCCATTAGCCAGAACTGATGCTGGGCAAGTGAGGGCTTTGCCTCGCCTGGCTTCTCCACTCCTTCCCTCCTCCTCTTCCTCCTCTCCTTCCCCCTCCTCCTTTTCTGCCAGCTTTATCTGACCCTATAATAAGGACAGCAGGGAAAAGGGTGCTGGGAAAGAGCATGGGGATAAAGCACCTGCAGTCCCAAGCATATCATTTAACCCTCATCCTTGACTTTACTAATAAAGTTCTTGGACCAGCATCCCTATTAGACTGTCAGAAACCTCAGCCCCAATATATTCCTATTGGCATGTTCCAGAAGCATTCATTTTGACCCAGGCAGCCTCAAAATGGCATTGGCTCCTGATGAGGTGCTAAAGGTGCTGAGTGATTCAGAAAATGCGCCTCTTTTCTTTTCCTGCCCCTCCCCGCCATTGAAATGTCAGTCAACTCAAACCGTTGCGAAGTATCTGTGAGTACAGAAGGGCACCCTGCCTCCTGGGCTCCCCTAGCTCTCCTCAGAAACATGCCCTGTAATAAGGTATGAAGAAAGGCCTTTGAAACCCTGCATTATAATACCTCTCCCTGAGAATTTTTACTTGAAAACCAGGTGACTTGTAAGTGGCGTCTAGGTAAATATCAGTGTGGATGCAGAAACTGGCTGGCTACGTTGGCGTTTCAGTGGCTATATATACATATATATGTACGTATACTGGGAACTGAATTAGGGGAGGGAACTACCATTTTCAGAGTATTTATCTTGCGTAAGTTGTTTTTATGTCTGACTTCCTCCTTTCACAATCTTTTGAGGTAGATACTTGTGTTCTCACTTTATGAATCCAAAACCTGCATCTCAGAGAAATCAAACTGTATATGTTTACATAGATAATAAGCAAAAGAGTTAGGGTTTGAGGCCAAATCTGTCTGATTCTAAAACTTATGTTCCATTTTAGGAAAAAAACAAACCAAAATAAGAATTAAAATAAAATCATAGAAAGGCTATCATTTGAAAACAGATTTGATTGGCAAACTGGTAACAGTAATAGTAACTACAACAGCCATATTACTCCCTTGTATAAAAGGGAGGTATAATCAATATCTATTAAACCATAAAAAGTGAGTAAGAAACTCAGTGATTCTGTTCACTAGATTCAAAAATTAAGGACCTAGTCCTTAGAGCTTGAGTAGGGTTATTTTTGGAAAGATCAAACCATTAATTAACAAAATAGGTAATAAAATTATTAAGTATGTTACCATCAGGAGATGGCTTATTCTAAAAACGTTAAGTAGGTTGAAGAAACAAATGGATACATCCTTCTATAATTGTGTTTGAAACTCTGATTGCAGGATGACGTTGAGAGAGTGATGTTCACTTAGGACCATGCTGTTGATACCACCTGATGACCAACTAGACAGTCTGTTCATTCAGCAAAATGGCTTGAAGGTTTACCTTGAGGTGTTGAAAAAACATCTCTAAGACAGGTTTCGCCTCTTATAGGCCGGGGCCCAACTTGAAGATGCAGCCTTCAGTCCTGTTAGGATTTAGCTAAGATGGTTCATATCAGCTTCTAAATAAAGTCACTGCTGGCATTTTGGTCATGGTAGGAACAGAGCTTCTAGAATTTGAGCTAGAGTCTGTGCCTTTGTGAAGTAAAATAATTCATAGATCAGAGGTCAGGATGTATGTGTCCATCTGAATAAATGCAGTCTCTATTATTATCAAGGGAGAGATCTAGGAATTAGCTTGGGAAGTTTTAAGGGAAAGGCAGCCAGGAGAAGTATTCAGGAAATATGTGCATCTTGGGAGCAGGGCTCCGTGTGGAATACAGGCCACATATGCCTTCCTTAACCCTCCAGCTTCAAAACAAGCGGATGATTCCAAATGTTGGAAATAAGACTGAGTATGTCAAATGTATCATCAAAAAAATGAAATAGAAGTCATGGTTCTTTATGTTCTGTGACAGAACATTTTAAAAATCATTTTGATGGAGAATTTTTAAAAGAACCTGAGGGTCTTGGTGTCCAAGTAATGATGATGGTATGTCATTTATACCATCTCTACTTGGCTGGATCTTCTCTCTCAGCTCCATAAAGGGTAGGATGGTTTATCACGGTGGATATTTTAGCAGTATGTCTCTTAGTTCCATGTTGCTGTATGAGAGACTTCTCTGTTCTACATTTTCTCCCACCTACTCTTCTTAACCATCCCTTTTATTTCTTTGTTCTTTTTTCTGTCTCCCCAACCCAGCCACCTCCCAACCCCCACCCAACACACACGCTTCGGCTTGATTCCGGGATCCCCACTTAGTGGCTGTGAGGTGCTTGACAAGTCTCATAACATCCTGGATATTTCCTTATATGTAGAAGAGAAGTAATAACTGCTCTGCCCACCCCACTTTGCAAACTGTTAAGTGCTATGTAAATATGTTTGCTGTGATGATTATTGCTCTAGCCCCACCTTCCATACTGTAGTAGAAGCATGTCTCTGGTTGAGGCTGTCCGTCATTCTGCTTGCTGAAGAGGCTCATGTCATTCTACTTGTTGAAAAACCTGCCTACTGTTGCCCTCGTGTTCTTGGGCTTAGGATGGATTTGTTCTTTTCCCTCTTAACTTCTAGAGTCTTGGTTATCCACTCAGTGGAGATCATTCTGCTTCTATTCATTCTCAGTGGCCAGCAGTTACCACTAACTGGGCTGCTGCCGGTCTTTGCACTCCTCTGCTCACCTGGCTGTCTTCCTCCTTCCCTAGCAGGAGATGGGAGGCTGCCAGGAATGGCAAGGGATGTGATTAAGTCACAAGGTATAACGGAAAGAGAGGGTAAGACAGGAACTGAGAAAGTACTACCATTGGGACAGTTTGGAGGGTATTGGGGTAATTCCAGAGCAGATTCTCTGTTGTTACCATAAATTCACTAAATAAATGTGAGATTAAATCACTGTTCTAATTAGATGACCTTGAATGAACCATTAAGGATTCAGGATGGAGTGGAGACATTTTTGTGTGGCTCTTGAAAACACCATGCAAAGATTTCTTGAATTCTTAGAATATAGCCCCAAAATTTATTATTTCTTTGCCAAAATTGCCGTAAAAATAAGTACCAAAAATAGTGACCTATAAATTTAATTAAACAAAAGCATTCCTTTGGAGAGAGGGAATATAGAGTAATGGGAATGACACGGGGAGAGAATTCAGATCTACCTTTTCATTCCATTCCTGCCACTTTCTCCCTGGGTGGCCTTGAGCAGTAATAACAACTGCACAGCACTTGTCAGATTAGGGCGCACCTTTATGTTCATTGTCTCATTTTTACCTACCCATTGTGTCATTGTTTTATGGTGACATAAAACAAGCTTATGGACCTCAGCTGGGCCTAGGTCCTGCCCCTCCATGGGGATCAGTTATGTACTCTGAGCAAACCACTGACCTTTGTGATCTGTTTGTTTCCATACATGTAGTAGAGTTAGTAAAGCATTCCCAGATGGCTGTTTCAAGTTAGACCATGTGTGTAAAATGCTTTGCAAAATCCAAAGAATCACACAGCAGTTTGTGGGATTTGGAGAACCAGGGAAGAGTTGTAGACCTTCTGCTTGCAGGGTTCTGGCTAGAAGCAACAGAAACTAACTCTTTAAGTTAAACAGCAAAGAAGCATACTGGAATGCCATCACCGAGTTCACAGACTCAGTAGCAAAGCTGAAGACCCAGGCTCAGAAACTATCCAGGAATCAGTGGAAGGTGGGAGCCAGAACTGCAGCTATAACATGCCACAGGAGGAGTGTGACTGGTCACTGTTCTTGTCACAATGGACCCACTTCCACTGCCCCAACTCCAGAAGGAGTTGAGACTGCCACCACCCAGATAAATTCTACATGGTCACCTGCCTTACAACATTGTTTGTTCTAGATTCAGTGTCCTCGACGGGATCACTCAATTGGCTGAAAACTGATTATCTGCTTGCAGTCTGCTTGCCAGGATGCTGAGAGGGAATATCTAGCTAACCCTCTCAACTTCCAGAGTAGGAGGCAACAGTCTGCCTCTTACCACCACCCCCCTCCGGGATTTCTGCCCAATAGGAAGCATGTTCAGAAGTCAATTTCAGGCACTTTGGGTTCCATGACTGACTGAAGGGCCACATGTGACTGTGGGCAGGGCTAAGATTTGCTGTGTCTCTTCATTCCCAGTCTCCTAGAGCTTTTTAGCATTTTACACTTCTTCATACAAATGTATTCAGGCCTTTGAATGAATGTCGAATCTCTCCCATATACTATGCACTGTGGTGGGGTTCCTCTAGCTCTCAAATTGTGAAATTTTTTTATGTTAAGACATTTCCATGTAGCATTTTCCTGGTGATAATACCCTTTGCTAAGAACATTGTTTTCCCAATGAAATTTTAGAGCCTCGGATTTAAAGTGAAGATTACTATCAGAAGTATCCTGCAGATTCAGCAGAGAGGCATGGCTGGAAAAAATAATTTGCTCAACAAAAAGAAAGAGGAAGTAACAGCACCAGGGGGATTTCTAAGCCCCATCAATGTCTGCTGTTCAACTTGGTTATATAAACCAAAGAAGGGTTGTACAAGTCAAGGATTTACAGCTCATAACATGAATCTAAAGTTGTCTCACTTCACCACTGCCTAGATCTTACACTGCAAGCTATTTTCACAGATCATCTCCATTTTGCCTGTATCTAGCACCAAGATACAGTATAGACATGAGGTAGAAAGAATAGAAGCTTTGAGAGTCTGTTCAAGGCTGATGTCCATATAAAAAAACAATGGAAGGAATGTACCTTTTTCTCAAAGAGGCTTTTTCTGACTTCCCCAATTATTGTCTGGTTAGAAACAAAGAGAGGGGCCACAGATTCCAGTAAGGTGATGAATAAGTATCTTAGTCTGAGTTCCCTAGAAAATGGATCTTGGGGTAAATTCTTAGGTGTTAACAGTATAGACAGGAGTACAACTTACAGGGTGGTAGGTGAAGTGTGGAAAACTCAGGAGTGGGTCAGGAATGGCAAGAGAGGAAATACAGGTTATATCATAGCTTTTATAACAAGCAGAGGTTATTGCCCATCTCTCAGGATGTTTTCAGAAAGGCTGCCTGAAACTACTGCATGTTTTAATTGTCCCTCTTGGAAGAGGAAGGGAGAAGAATTTTGTGCTAATTCCTGTCACTCTTTGGTCAGAGTTGTTCCATGTGACATCAACTCTCCTAGATTTCTGGGTTTACATCCTAGGCCCAGATCTCTTACACCTAGGAAGGCTGGATCCATGGCCCAAGCCACAATGCTCAGGCGGAGCTTGTGATGGAAGCCAGCCAGTGGCACTTGCCCTCTCTCCCCCTGTAGCCTCACTGGGTTAGCTGGGCAAGACATCATATGTATTAAAGAGCCCCACAATGTCTCATGCCCAGGAGTGAGAGGCAAGCAGCATCCACAGAAAGGCACAAGACATGCCTATGAGTGACATGAGGGACCTAGAGCAGTCACCAGAGACCCTAGTCAACTAAGCAAGTGGACCACCACAAAGGAGAGCACAGAGATGGAAACATGCCTTTTGCACCTACAGAAATGCATTTGGGGTGGGAGATCTTCATGGAGTCTCACGTGTCCCATCAGCAGAAAAACATGGATAGTATATCCAGAGAGGTTAACAAACTAGGTTACATATATTAAGATAACCTGAAAACCTCTTCACTATGAATACTAAAAAGTTCTGGGTAAAATACAAATACATTAAAATACATGGGTGGACTCAAAAGAAAGGAGAAATAATTGGCTGTAGGAAAAATGAGGAAATTTAAACCAGATTGGTAAATGTATGGACTAGTTTTGTATCTACTCTTGAAGGATAGAAATAAGGGTTTTTTTTTTAATGCCAATAGCCTATGGTATTGAATAATTTTTTCTCCCACATACAGAAAGGATACAAAACCTCGGGCTTGAGCAAAGTGGGAAGCATAGAATCAGGGACCTCAAAGGACTACCTGTAAAACTAGAAAAAATGTATACCCACCAGTACAAGGCAGTAGCAAAGAAGCTTTTCTTTCACTGCCTGCATCTGGATTGGAAGAAATATTTCTTCTGAAAAATCAAAACCAGGACTGCCTTTGTAGAGGTTTGAGGTCTGGATTTATATTTCTGGAAAGAAACAAGGAGTCATCAAGGTGAAAATATGTCATAAAACATAAAAATTGATCCTGAGGCCGTGATACTCCTAGGGTGCTCAGTAGAAGCAAAAACAGAAATATAGTGGAAAGGCAAACCACAAGATTTCTGAAGGAGAAAGGAACATTCCACAAGAGATCAGTTCACCAAATAGCCGCATAAATTATTCTATAATGAGACTTCCAGAACTTGAATAGAGCAATCTAAAAAAGTATAGAACAAGTGTGTTTAAAATTACTGAAAATATGAAGAAAAAGAATTTGTCCTACTAATAACAAATTATGGTCTTATGAAAAAAAAGAACGGTAACTTTTAAAAAGAACCAAATACAATTTCTAGACATCTGAAAAATAGTAACTGAAATTAAAAACTAAGTGGAGAGGTTAAATAATAGATTAAATACTACCAAAGAGAGAGTTAGTAGATTGGAAAATAATTAAAGGAATTTATACAGAATGCCAAGCAGAGAGAAAGTATACAAAGGAAGAATTGTGCTAAATAGTTTAAAATGTGAAGATGCTATATCTAAGTCATATGTCATATGTTCCAGAAGGAAACGATACAGAGAAAATATGGGAGAAACAGTATTTTAGTAGATAATGCTAATGTCTTTTCTAACACTGATGAATGACTTGAATCCACAGATTTGAGAAATACAGTGACCTTCAAGCAGGTGAAATAATAAAAATCCAAAATCACAGGGAACATTTAAAGCAGGAAATTAATGACAGGTTCCTTACACAGGAACAAATTTGAACTGACAGAATTCTCAACAATCACAATTGTGCCATAATAATGTTGTGATGAAATAAAACCACCATCAACTTAAGAGTCTCTAACCTGGTAAACTCATCCAAGAGGTAAGACAAAATAAATGCATTTTTGCACAAGTAAAGACTAAAAAAATATACTTTTATCCACTATCAACACACATACTGAGTGAAAAAAGCAGACTACAACAGGGAATGCACAGTATTACTGACATAAAATTATGAAGCCCAACACTGAATTATATATTGTTCATCTATTTAAAGTACAAAGCAGCATTGAGAAAACACAACCACATTTAAGATAGTAATTACTGCTGGTTAGGATGGAAGGGAGGCAGAAGGGATGGGAAAAACAGTAGAGCTTCAGCTATGCCTTCAATGTCATATTTTAAAAAATTAAAGTCTGGAGAAAAAATGGCAAAATATTAATGTCTATTGAATCTGGACGGAGGTACATGGTGTCTGTTATTTTTCCATCTGTATTTTCCACGTGCTTGAAATATTTCAAAATAAAAAATTTTAAAGAAATAAATCTGTATCAACTAGAAGAAGGAAGGAAGGAAAGGAGAAACAGGGAGAAGGAAG
Source organism: Manis pentadactyla (assembly GCF_030020395.1). Taxonomy (NCBI): domain Eukaryota; kingdom Metazoa; phylum Chordata; class Mammalia; order Pholidota; family Manidae; genus Manis; species Manis pentadactyla. Next base: position 130,240,335 of record NC_080022.1, on the reverse strand, counting down.
GAAGGGGCGGTCCATCATGGTAAGCTCTTGGAAAGTGATTGGAAAAAAACTCAACCTTGTAGAAAGTGTAAGTCCATTCCAGTCTCGGTGTGAGGAGGTGACAAGGAGACCTGGATGTCAAGTCAGGGTCCTCTCAGCAACTGTATGAACACACACACAGACTGCCCCTCGCTGACTCTCACTTGTTTCATCTTTTAATTAATGGGGTCCCTTCCATTTCCAGCATTCTGTTGTTCTGCTTCCTTTGACTTTTTAGATGGCCCCATTTTCTGGCATAAAAATGGCTTTTCACTAGTGCAGCTGTATTCATAAGGCTTTCTTTGTCTTGAAGTGACAGAGAATTCAGCCCCAAGTGGCTTAAGGGAGGTGAAAAATTAAATGGATTATGTAAGATGAGAAACTCAGGGCTAGGTCTAGCTTGAGGCACAGCTAGGTTTGGGGCTCGGAAACACCATCACGTGCCCAGGGTATTTTTCTTTAATTGCCTACGGTGGGCCTTTAGTTACATTCGCTTCTTATCAGCCATCACGTGTGATAGGCCAGATGGTGGTTGTAGCCAGATGGTGATGGCAGCTCCAGCTCTTAAATCCTCTTTTTCCATATAGCAAGGAAAGCAAAATCTTTCGCTGAAGCCCCAGTGAGACACTCATTGTGTCTCATTAGCTTTGATAGAGTTCTAAGCCCAGAACTGAGCCAGGCAGGGACCTGAGTGGAGGAGCAGCTCTGAGTTGAGCCGACCACGCTCGCACTGGGGCACAGGCACAGCTTCACCGTAACCATTTAGAGTGTGGGGGGGTCATTTCCCAGAGGTGTGGTTACCTGAAAGAGGAAGAATGGATATTGGATGACAATAAAAATAAAAATAAATCGTCCACTGCAACCAACAATCAGGAGTGATTTCCCAAAAAGGAAAGTGTAAGAATTTTAGTCTCTTTTTATATGGAATGACAAGAAGTGAGAGGAAAATCTTAAAAGTGAGAAGTATTCTAAGCATAAGCAGGGGCCATGCAGGGACAAACACATTGTGGCTTCCAAATCCCTGTTTTCTTGAACTAGGCAGAAGCTTATTTTGCTTGAGATGTAGTTTTAGGATCAAATGAGTTCTAATTAGAATGACAGGCAATAATCATGGGAAATATGGGAAATGACATGTTTCTCATAGTAAAAATGAAAAGGAAGTGGTTTAAGGGTTATGTGGATTTGTAGCAGACAGACCATGGCCTCTTATCAGGAGGTGATGGGGCATCATGCACACTTCTAGAGAACACTACTGTAGAAGATGAGTGTGTTTTTTGCCTGCAACTTTGCCCACAATGCCTCTGTCAGAAGTAGAACTTGAGATTCTGAAAATTATTTACCTTCACAGCACTGTAAGGAAAAAAATTTTATTTATTTTTGGTCCACTCTCAAAACCTAATAAATCTTAACTAGAGAAATCTTAATAATTTAAAATAAAAATAGCCATGTTTACACCTAATAGGTGCACAGTAAATATTTGTTGTCTGGGATTCCCATAGAGTTTAATAATTCTGGGAATGGAGGAGGGTAAAACACTGAGAAGTAAGGGAAGACTGGGGAAGCACTTTTCTGTCCTTCCCTCCTTACCTGCTGACCCAGATATTCTAGATCTTCCATGTCCATCTTCTCACCTGCTCCATCTTCCTTTCCCACATTCCTGTCTAGAAAACAGCAGCAAATCCCACATGGCTATCCTGTATCAACCCCCACAGGGGCTCCAAACACACTACTAGAAGCGACATAATGCTCTGTGTTGTAAATTCAGATGTACTCAAGGCCCTGAGGATGGTGCCAAAGTTCCCTAAGTTTCCTCAGTCAAACACTCAGAAGAACCCTCTTTCATCCCGTTTCTTCTTTCCTCTTCTAAACTCCCTGACCTTCTGGCCCAAGTTTATTCTGCCAGTTCCCATCTCAACCCCAGCTGGTTCCTGTGCCTCCCATCCATGCTTCACTGGCAAATTGTATTCCTAGGCCCTCACTGTTCAGAGTGAAACAGCTACACGTTAGTTCACTGATTAATTGATTAATCATTATTTTTTTAAATTACTCTCTGAACAATTTGCCTTTCAGGGGTTGTGTTTGTGATGTAACTTACATGCATTATTATGCTAAAGGATACCCTTTGAGTCAGAGGTAAGCATGTCAGAGGTAAGCAAGTAAGAGCCAACAGGAGGTGAAGAGAACAGAGTCCCAGCCCATCACATAAATGAAGCAAGATAAAACCGCCACCATGAAGTATCCTGGCATCTATTCATGGCACCATGTTCTTGGGTGGGGAGCAGGGAGCAGCGCCTAAGTGCAGTTCAGCTGAATTGTGGCCATTTGTGGTCAGGCTGCCCCTGGTTCACTACTTTAGATTGAGTATAATTGTTGAGACCAGAACAGCACTCAGGAGCATAGCTGCTCACCACACACAAATGCTCCACCTGTAAAGGGAGGCATGAAGTCTGAGATGGGTGACAGCTAACATCTACAGAAAATGTACCCATTTCCCAGCCACTAGGCCATGCTCTTTATGTGTAATACTCTGTTTCACCCTGACAACCCCAAGGCTTATTTCATATTCCATTTACACTTAAGAAAACAAGCACAGGGAGGTGGAATAATGTTCCCAAAGACACAGTTACTAAGTAGCGGGACCGAACTTGACTCTCCAATAATCTGGCTGCGGAATCTGATTTCACCCTTTGTACCAAACTGCCTTCTGATAAAGGAATGGGGAATAGGGGTGGGAGACCAGGAAGTGCTCAGTCTTTTGAAACATATGAGGTAGAGTTAATCAAGCATGAGGAAGTCTGAGGTCAAGGGATGCACACAGGTGTTCTGAAACGGCCCAGTCCCAGTGGCCAGGCTGGATTTGATGCGAGTACTGTCCCTGCTCAAACAAGCAGGCTGTGCGTGGGGACTGGGTGGTGGCAGCAAGACTGCCTCCTTAAGGAAGGAATTGGCTCTGCCTATTGTGGCTTCCACGCCTAGCAGTGCTGGGCATATAGCCAGCATTTGTATTGGTTATCTACTGTGCTGTAACAAATTATCCCAGAACTTGGTGGCTTAAAACACAGATTTATGAACTCACAGATTCTGTGGATCAGGAATCCAGGCATGGCTTACTTGTGTGTGCCTGACTGGCAGTTTCCCACAAGGCTGAAGTCACAGGTCGACTGAGACCACTGTCACCTCCAGGATCAACTAGTGGAGGACCCAATTCCAGTTCACTCAGGGTTGGTTGGCAGGATTCAGTTCTTTGTGGCCTGTTGCCCAGATGCCGCCCACAGGTCCTTGCCACGGGCCTCTCCTACAGGGCAGCTTGCATCTTCAGGGCCATGAAGAGAGGGCCCAGAGAGAGAGAGAGATAGAGAGTACCAGCAGAAAGTCACAGCCTTTTTAAAACTAATCTCAGAAGTGAAACCCATCACTTATGCAAGTCCCTGGATGGAGCCCCATTCTAGGTGAGGGGGTCCCACCAGGGTGTTAATATTAAAGGGTGGGAATCATGGAAGCACCTCAGAGGGCTTTCCTTACAGTGTTCAAAGCCTATCTGTCCAGCTGAACTTTGCCCATTAAAAACTCAAATATCACTTGTAACAGTTGGGAAACAAAACCCATAAACTTAGGTTGTTATCTACATTAACCTTTCAGGTTGAAAGTGATTATTCAGTCAGGAACATCAAGACAGTTACCTGTGATCAGGTGTTTGAGTAAAGGAAGGAAGGGGGCTACTCCTTGTTAGCACCCTATCCCGTGTACTAAACGTGAGTGGATATCCCAAGGAAGATGTAATGTCCCCACCTTCTGAATGAGGAAACCAAGACTCACAGAATTAAGGAATTTTCTAAAGGTCCCTAAGCCAGGATGGGGTGGAGTTAACTCGGGTCTTCCTGGCATTTTTCCACTTACCTTCATCATTAGTGCTATTTGTCAAATAGGTCCTGTTCTACCACCCTGGGACCATAGAATGACTGCACTCGCTATACTTCCTGGGAGGGGTTGGGCCAGGAGACTGGTTCTGTCCCGTGTGTTGTGCATACAGGTGAAGAGTCCAGGCCCGAGTTAAACTGCAAGACCCTTCAGAGGCCTCTTTTCCCTCTGCCGTGGCTCCAGCAAAGTTTGAGTCCCTGAGTGACTAAAATGTGCAGACCCTTTCATTCCACCCCCACCAGCCCAAAAAGGGCATGTGGCATCTGGAGTTGTTGAGTCGGGGCAGGGAAGGGAGAGGATTCAAACTCTCCTGGCTGATGTGCCACTAAAGAGAAGACCAAGGAGCAGAGAGCGGGGTTGTGCAGGCTGCCCCACGGGGCTCTGGCTCTGTCTTGCCTGGCTGGAAGACATGGTAGGCACTCACCTTCCCTCAGGTACCTGGGGTCCATGGGGTCTGGGTCCTGACAGACTTCTTTTTCTGAATGCAAGTGGATAGAATCAGGACCAGAGAGCCAGTGGCAATAGTCAGAGGTAGTGTGGGAACCCCGCCGCCTCCTGCACTCTGAGCACTTGTGCACAAACAGCGCAGGGCTGTGTTATCCCTTCCAAGCCTGTTATGACACACACAGCTCAGCAAGAGGCTTTGAAAGAGGCCTAAGTGGTGCAGCATCCTCACATCACAACAGCTTGTCCCCGAGGAGCCCTGGTGGCCACACCAGGCATTCACTAAGTTAGTGTCCCCTCCGCTGGGCTGAGGAGTGGTTCACACAGGGGTGAGTGTCAAGGTCTGGGACAAGTTGGAGAGGGTTCAAAGCACAGATAATTACGTGTCCCCAGCATCTGCCTCCCTCCCACACATCTGCCCACTGAAAATGTGGAATTGCCTTCTCTTGTGCTGCCTGAGCCGTCAGCCCCAAAGCTGGTTCCTCTGGCTTTGCTCCTCTCCTCCATCCTCCATTCCACGGAGCAAAGCCATTGTCTCACCGTATACACCCTGCACAAATCCTGGATGGACGCATTTCCCTCGGTGGACTGTCCTCTGCACGGCAATAGCAGAGAGGCACCCTCTTTACCCCTCTGTCCATTTACTCCACACCCACCATCACACAGGGCTCTAGGGCTGTCTATCAACTGAGTCAAAGAAGTAACACTTTCAACTACATACTAAACCTAGTTTTTCCCATGCTCCCAGGAAAAAGCACCCTTCCTGAGGGAGTGACTGTGGGCAGCCTCAGCTCTGCATTTTGCTTCTTTGTCCTTGAGGCCAAGATTTTTTTCAGAGTGATTCCTTTTTCAAGCTCCCACCCTGCGAATTTGTATCTGCCCCACAGGAAACCCCACTGCTGGGGCTGATCTCACCCAAGCACTGACCATTCCATGTACCTCTCGGTGAAGTACTAGGTTATCTTAGCCCAAGGTACTCAGTCTATTAGTATGCCCAGAGCCTCTGGTATCACCTTCCAAGGTAGATATATGTACTTTAAGGGGAGGAAAAAAACACAGAGTGCCTCTTCATTGGCCTCATCTGTGTTTTCAGTTTCCACCTATGATATAGCCCTTTAAACATTGCTTCTGTTGCTAAATACAGTTGAAGCATCGCTGACCTGTCCAGCCACCCTTGCCCCTCATTTGTTACTCAGATGTAACAAACTGAGTTCACTAAATGCCTTGCCACCAGCAGAGTGCCTCCCAGGTACTCCAGAATCCTAAAAGCAAATTTGCTTGTAAGAAAGAATAAAAAGCTGCAAGTTCACGCTGAAGGTCTAAGTTCTTCCACATGAGCATGGACATTGAACAGTCAGGGAAGGGAGAGGACAGAGGCCTTGAGCTGGTGGCAAAGGAATGGTTCGTTGAGAAGAAGCTAAAAGAATGAAAATTAAAGCTAGATTTCTGTGACTTCACACCTATACAGACAGTGGGTTCTGCTGTTGGCTGTGAGCATTCCTGCTGGGACACTAGATGGGGTACATGCCTACTCAGAGTCAGTGAGAATGGAACAGGCACCCAAAACATTCACCTATTATAAGTTCGAGTTCACTGCCTGATTTTTACTCTTAGCCTACCTCATCAAGTGCTCTTTTTTTTTTTTATCATTAATCTACAATTACATGAAGAACATTATGTTTACTAGGCTCCTCCCTTCACCAAGTTCCCCCCCAACATCCCCAGGGAGATATGTTTATGAAGAAGTTATTCATGTTTATGTCCAAGAGATTTTTGCCTATGTTTTTTTCTAAGAGTTTTATGGTTTCATGACTTACATTCAGGTCTTTGATCCATTTCAAATTTACTTCTGTGTATGGGGTTAGACAGTGATCCAGTTTCATTCTCTTACATGTAGCTGTCCAGTTTTGCCAGCACCATCTGTTGAAGAGACTGTTATTTCCCCATTGTATGTTCATGGCTCCTTTATCATATATTAATTGACCATATATGTTTGGGTTAATGTCTGGAGTCTCTATTCTGTTCCAAGCATTCTGTTTTTTAAAAAAGGCTGAAGTTGAATGAATCAGAGGGCGGGATGTCACCGGAACCCTGGGGCCACTGCATTTGAAATGTATATTATATATGGGCAGTTCTAGAGAAAATAGTGTCTGTCACAGTTGCTTAGCTTCAAGCAATGAAAAACTACTGCCTAACTTAGGCAGAGAAAGAATTTATTGGAAGGACATTGGGCAGCTCATAAAAACAAAAGGAAGAAACAACCCAGTAGGTAAATAAAATGTACTATATCCATGCAGTGGGATAGTATTCAGCCAAAAAAGGAATGAAGTCCTGACACATGCCAGCACATGGACAAAGCTTAGAAACATTATGCGAAGTCAAAGAAACCAGTCACAACACATGTGGTAGGTTCCATTATAAGGAAATGTCCAGAAGAGGCAAATCTAGGGAGATAGAAAGTAGAGGTAGTGGATACCTGGGGCTGGGGAGCTGGGACAAATAGAGAGTGACTGCTAATAAGGATGGGGTAATAAATGTTCTAAAACTGATTGTGGTGATGGTTGTGCAATTCAGCGAATACATGAAAAAAACACTGAATTGTGTATACTGCTATTGTGTGAATTGCATAGCTCACTAAAGTTGTAATATATTTTTTAAAAGATTATGTATAGAAAATCTTCAAAAAATAAAAGGGGAGGGTGGAGGTTCTGGCCGAGAAATACTCAGGACCCAAGACACTCCAGAGGGTGCCTTTCATGCACTGAATGACCTTCACCTGCTCTTGTCCTGATGTTCGCTTACTTCACTCGAGATGCAGAGTCCCAAGAGAGCATCTTATTAACTTGCTTGGGGATTTGCAGTCTAGACAAGACTACACTGAATGAAAAGCGGGTAATTGCCCAAAAGGAAATCAGGAAGCTGTAACCAAGGGAGGAAGAGGGGATGAGACCGAAATTCAAGCCCAGTCGCTCCCAGTATGCCCAGGGCCCATTCTGTGTGTCATAAGAGATGCCTTGTTTTTTAATTATTTTGACCACTCACCTGGGTCCATACTTATCACAGCCCAAATAAGTTTCCTCCCCAGTTTTCCTACAACTATTTGCAGTGGTATCTAATCCTAATGCAAGCTGATCTTGGCCTGAGCTCTGAAGCCCCACTGATCTACCCCCCCTCCAGCCCCACCCACAACAATTGCTTTTGCAGGCTGATAAAGATGGCATTCTCACGTTTCTCAGCAGAAAGCAGGAGGTGCAGCTAGACTCAGGCAGATCCATCTTCAGTTTCTTCCATTCTCCCTTGTGTCTCATCTAGGCTTTTTATTTTTGTACAAGAGAAACTTACATAAAATATCATTCTTATGTATTATTTAACTGGTACCTAGCACCATTTTTCCCACGTTAAAATTTTTTTTCCATTTTGTTACATCACTCTTGTCCTTATTTATCTAACATATTTAAATAGCCTTTTAACCTGAAATCCAAAAAACAGAGAAGGAAGGGAGAATTTATCACCTTGTTTCTAAATCTCGGTACCCTAACCTCCACAGATTTAAAGACTGAAAACAGCTAAAAGGTGTGGGTAGAGATACTGTTACGGACTAAATGTTTCTATCCCACAGAATTCGTATGTTGAAGTCCTGACCCACAATGGCGATCATAGTTTTGATGAGGTTAGGGGAGATATTTTAGGTTGAGGTCATGAAGGTGTGGCCCGCTCTCTTTCTCTCCCATCTGTACAAAGAAGAGGTTGTGTGTGCACACAGCAAGATGGCAGCCACCTACAAGCCAGGAGAAGAGGCCTTCAAATGAAACCTCCCCTGCCACAACCCTCCTCTTGGACTTCCCAGCCTCCAGGACTGTGAGAAAAATTAATTCCTGTTACTTTAAACACCCAGTCCATGGGATTTTGTTACTGCAGCCCAAGCTGACTGATACAGGCATTGACTCTCACACCTATGTGTTTATAGATTCACATGGTTTTCTATAAAATACACAGCTCTATCATCCTCTTTTAAACATTAACTGACAATTATTTATAGGTTTCTGACTTACCTCCATCCCATTCATCATCAGAAAGATTCCCACTGTTCATTTTCATAGCATCTCTGTATTTCTTCTTGGTTGTACCAATCTAATTAACCACGTGTTTCTAATCTGTTGATCCTGCTAGACTGTAAGCCCCATGTCCAGGGCTTATCACAGTAAACATGAAGAGATAGTTGTTGAATGTTTAAATGAATGAATGAGTCTTGATGTAGCTGAATATTACTGATTAGTAACTTCTTTTGCTTAGAATTCTAAGCAAAGAATTCTAGTTTAGACATTTCAAAGAGCCTAACGGAGTTGCAAGATTTGATCTTCAACTCAGTGATACCCTTACGGACATCTGGCTCTTCCAACCGTAAGGCCAAACTCATAAATGGCTGTCTACATTGTGACCACCGCCAAGCAAAGCTGAAAGGCTTAGGGGGTGATGGGGGGAAATCATTAGCCTCTTGTGTGTCGCATACATGTTGCTGAACAGTGGCTGTCTTAGTTTGTTCCCCTGACAGCAGAACCTGAGAGAGGGATGTGAGTCCAGAGAGGGTGTTCTAAGGAAGCAAAAGTGAGACACAGGGTAATCAGAGAAAGGAGAACAGGCCAACATCAGGTCCTGCGGTCCAAGTTGCCGCATTAACAACAGGGGCATGATTAAGCTGTGGTGTGTGGCAAGTACCCAGAATTGTCTACTTCAAGGATGGGAAGTTGGGTCACTCATCCACTGGCTCTTGTCTCTTGTTGATTTGAGGACAGCCCCAAGCTACTCCCCATGCTTCCAGCCTATTGTGGGAGAAGATGAGGATTCCTGCCGGTTTGGAGAAGGCTCAAGACAGAAAGGAGGAAGAGACACAGTGCGGTCTTAAAGTGGGTCTACACTTGCAGGGAACCGTCGCCCACAACTGTGCCTGGAACTGGAGGTGGGCTATCCCAGTGCCAGCTACCACAGCGAGCCACCCAGATGGCCAGCATCACCTCAGCATTTTTCTTCTGCAGGAGCACATTCCTTTTGTCCTTCACCCTTGGCTCAAGTCAGCGATAGACTTACTTTACAGAGAACGGTTGGCACAGAGGGATAGGGCTCTTCAGTAGCCAGACAGAAGAATTCCCCTAATGAGGAGCAAAGCAATGGTCATTTCTCCTGGCCCTCCTAATGGAGATTCCCACTGCACATGCTTGCATGTTATTTTTAATGCCAGCGTCCTGTTTCTCGTACACATTTTCCGATTCTGCAAGTGAGTCCTGAAGGCTAACAGGTCCTCGGGAAGTGTAGTGGAGGCTGTGGCGCAGCCCAGGCCTGGGGGAGTCAAACAGTGGCTCTGATTTGGGGGCTACAGACTGTTAGGATGGCAATGATAGCATTGGGAATAGGGTAAGATGCCTCTGGCCTGATGGTTTGGTGAGGCTTGGAGCCTTGGCAGGTGGAGTTAGGGTGGGTGAGGATTTCTGCCCTCCTATTGCCCACCCTTTCTCCAAGGTTCTCTCATACCCTCCCTCCCTGAGAGCCATCTCTGCATCACTCACCTCCATGCTCAACACAGGGCAGATGCTTGGTACCTGGTCTTTGTTTAATTATTAGCTAATTAATTACTTAGTGATCTGTTTTGACGTAAGCATTATTTTCTCAAACACTTTGATATGTTTTCATCCTCACAGTTCTCCAAACACTAAGCTACGTTTAAAAATCTAAGTTGCACCATTAGTAAGGGGATCTGTCTACTTAGGCTGCCGTAACAAAATAGCACAGGCTGGTGGCTCAAACCACAGAAATGCACTTTCTTACAGTTCTAGAGGCTGAGAGTCCAAGATCAAGGCACCAGCAGGACTAATGGCTTGCAAAGCTCTCTTCCTGGCTTGGGGTCCGCAGCCTTCTCACTGTGTCCCCATATGGCCTTTCCTCTGCAAGCGTGCCTGGAGAGGGACAGTTCTCTTCCCCTTCTTATAAGGACACGGGTCCTCTCGAATTAAGGCCTTACCCTTACTTAACCTTTATTGCCTCCTTAAAGGCACTATTTCCAAATACAGTCACAGTCAGAGCTAGAGGCTTAACTACATGAATTTTGCACTGGCATAATTCAGTCCATAACAATAAGCATATGTAACAAGCTCATTGTATTTTAAAGGTGCTATTAATTCATCCTGTTGGAAGACAATGGGCTAGAGTATGACTCACCTTCAGGGACCTAAGTGGTAGATGATGAAGCAGAAGTTATGGGAAGGTTGGGCCTCCCAGAAGCTAACCTTGATATAGGGATTCACGTGCAAAGGATTTATTATGCACGTCCTAGAGGGCCGCCTGGTAAGGGAAGGGGAGGCAAAGCCACCGGGAGAAGGAAGGAAATGTGCACACTGAGGCCAAGTCCCAAGGACAGATCCCAGGGGGGGCTCTGGAGTATTAATTATTGGTAGAGCTGTGCTGATGGCGGGCTGGGCTTTCCTGTTTCTGAACCTGTTGGTCAAGCTATGGGTTTTCATGGGAGACACGAATTTCTAGTTCTGTGCACCCAAGAAAATCCTTCAAAGAAAGGCAGATGTGCCCACTGAAGGCAAAATTACACTTAACCTAAAGAAGAGGTGCACAGAAAGGGTCCAGGACCCAAGAAATCTAGGTGGACCTTCAGTAGCATGTGCTGCAGATCTCCTGGAAGAATAAGATGTATCTATGGCTGGAGGGGCTGTCAGCACAGGATCTGGCATTCTGAGCACTGCTGCTCTCCCAACCTGCCTCACCTCTCCAATGGAAGGCATGAAGTTGCTTGCTAGCCACTTCTTCCCACAGAGGACTTAGGAAAGCCCTAGTATTTAACAGTAGAGAGCCACCTACTTCCTGAGTATAAGCTTCAAAGACTAGTGGCCTCTCAGATTCTTGGGAAAAAAAGGTGTGGACTGGACTCCAGCATAGTCAAGTAGGATCCTGGATCCACAGCTTACTAATTGTGTGACCTTAAGCAAGTGACACCATCACTCAAGTAAAGTAGTCACATCTAGCTCATCCTAAATGTCATCTATAGATGAGGACATTATATAAATAAAGCTGCTAGGAAATTACCCTGCACTCAGGAGCACCTAAAAAACATTAGTTTTTCCTTTCAGCCTCATCTCCCTTCCTTCTGAGGAATCAGTGGCACACCTGCTTCTGGAAACACAACTCTGCCTCCTCCTGTCTCTTTGGTTTAAAGTTTCTAACACTCTGGGGAGAGAGGGTTTTGTGGTCTGATGATGGCTCTTCCTTGCATGTTTTCTCATCTTTTACTGAGAAGGGAAGAGATTCGCCCTCTTTCATAATCCAGAAGATACTGAGAGGATGGACCCTACTTGTACTTTGGTGGAGGAAAGGGGGCAACAACACAGGTGGGCACAGCAGGTTGCATCCCCACTGAGGAGCAGCCAGATTGTCCTCGGTGCACTGGCATGGAGAATTCAATCATTCATTCATTCGTTCCCTCTTGGTCATGAACCTGCTTAGCGCTGAGCAGGAAATAAGAAAGATCAGGACTGGGAACCTGCCTTACAGGATGTTTCTCTCCTTTAGAAGCAAGAAAATGGGAAAGAAGTGCAGAAATAGAAGATTGGTAAAAACCAAAAGCTAGTATCTGCTACTTCATAATTTGCACTCAACTAGCCCACAAAAGCCTTTTCTGGGTTTATTTGAGAGGAGAGGGGATATAGAAGGTGGATAGGGGAAACTCTGCTTTACAACAAGAACATGCCAGCCCCTGATTCCTGCTCCTGATCCCTTCCTTCCCTGTCCCTTTTCTCCTCCACACACCCCTGCCAGTCTGGACCCACCCAGGAGTGAATGGAGAACCGGGTGGCATGGTGGAGAGCACACAAGACTTCGGGTCTGGATCCAGAGAGCCCGGGGGCTATTGATTTAAATTGTACTATATTGCTGACCTCTCTGTAGGTTTGGACAAGCCATGGTTTCTCTAAGCTTCAATTTGCACTTGTACAGTGGGTGTAAGAACTGGGGATGATAGAGACCAAGGGCCTGAGTTTAGCAGTAGCCACGTAATGAATAGCGGTGTTTTGTTCGCCTTAACTGCCACCATCACTGCTGCCCCCATGACTCTGGCCTGCCTCCAGGGCCCAACAGTGGATAACCGGGCCTTTGGGTTTGGTCCTTGCCCATCCCGGGCACTCCCAGGCATGCTCATCTGCAGCTGCACTGAGCTGTAGGAGAGGGGAGATGGATACAGGAGGGACTGGGCTGAGCAAACCCTGAGCACCCTGTCTACTAAGGTCTCATCTGTCATCGGCATCCTTCCTTTAAGCCGACCCACTGCTCATTAGCACTTCTGTCCAAGCTCAGGCAAGGAAGTTGGAGGAGACAGGGCTAAATCCTGTCCATCGTGGAAGTTCTAAGCAGAAAAAGAAAGCCAAGAACTAGACCAAAGTTGGGTTGAAGTGGAAGGGCCCACAGTTACACTGAGGTCTGTGACACTCTCTCCCCAGCAGTCTTGGGTATTTGAGTGGAGGCTCCATTTGACAGTTTAAAACACGTGCTTGACCCAGTCTGAAAAGCCTTGTCTTCAGGACTCTTGAAGGAGTCTCTGGCATTTGAAGAGTTTCTTTCTCTTGAAGCTGCCTGAGCCCTCAGACGAAGGCTACCCATCTTGACATTGAGCCTATGGCCAGGAATTTGCACACTTGGATTCTGGCTTCATCTCCACCCTTTATTATGTCCTCCTCCACATCCCCATCTCGGAAATGGGTGGCATGACACCCCTCCCAAGGAGAGAGAGAGAGCATATTAGTACATGAGCATCCCTTAGCAGTTATTCTGCAAGGACTGAGCTTTAAACTATGCACAAGGCTTTGCTGAGTAACAAGAATATTGGAACTAGTACTCCTCCTCCTCTTCCCACTAATAATTGGTAATAATAATTCTTAATAGGAGCCTGCATTAAGTGGTTACTGCATGTGCCAGGCCTTATAGCTTATCTCTTTTAGTCCTCACAGCTACTCTATAAGGTTGATGCTATTATTCAATTAGTCTATTTTTCAGATAATGAAACCAAAGCGCAAAAATTATATGTAACTTGCCTAAATCCATGCCTCTGGTAAGGACAGGCCCACGGAATAAAAAGATAATGGGACACATCATTTGTCTTCAGGAAGCTTATAGTTTAGGGTGATTCTCAGCCATAATAATCGCACCATAATATTTGTGCCATAACAGAAATGATACTAGGATAAAATTGTTCTGAGAACAAGAAGGGAGGTGTCCACTTTTCCTGTTGAGGTGGATGGGGAAGGGGAAAGTCAGAAAAGGTTCAAGGGGCCGGAGACATTTTAGCTAGATGCAGAAGTATGTTTTCCTTCTGTAAATATCTGTAGGGCTTCCCATAAATGACAAGTATAAAATAAAAAGTCAGAGAAATAAAAAAAGGCAGTAGAAGAATCAACATAAAGAAAGGAAGAAGAAAATAAAGGTTTTATCTCTTTCTCTGTTTCCATATTTTATGAAAAGAATCATAAGGAATTTTCACACAGGTGGCACTGCATATGTGAAATGTCGCTTGCCGAGGTTATGGGGGAAGCCTCAGTGAGACCGATGGCTCGCCAAGCAGTCCACTGGAGGTCCAGGAGAGACAACTCACTATCTGTGAGCTAGGAGGAATCAACTACATGGATTCAGATGCTTTGAACCAAAAAAAAACTACCAATAATGACAACAAAAAAATCTGAGCCCCCAATCTCAAGTTACCCAAAGAGAGAAACTTCTAGCTGCAGACATAGATCTAGATGGAGCTTCTTCTCAAACAGGCAACAGCCCTGGGGCTAATCTAAAGGAAGAAGGAACAGAGATTTATTTAACAATGTTTATAATTATTTTGAGAAATTATGTCACAAAGCAGTTAACATAATGATTGAAAATTAGTAAATGAGAATCAAATGGGACTCTGAGCTTCCTGGCAACCATGTCAAAAAGGAAAAGATGATTGCTTAGATTCACCTGGTTATTAGAAAGACAGAGCCTTACCAGTTCCATGGAGGAGATCATGATTTTCTTGGTGTCAAATTCTAAAATAACTTTATTGCACAGTGCAGATAAATTATTAGAAGGCAGTGAGTGACAGTTTTGTAGAAAACAAAGGTGTAGAGAGATACTTTTAATACATTTTTAAAATAAAATAATGTATTTTTATTTTTTTACTGGGCATTTGTACTTATATATTTAAAGCCATTTATATTGAGGTACATACAATAAAATGCATGAATCTTAGTGTACAGTTTATGACTTATTGGCATGTCTGTACACTCATGTAACCATCACCCAGATCAAGATATCAACCATTCTCAGTAATTTTTCCTGCCCTTCAACGATTTCACCCACCCTCCAGTGCTTTCCCCTCTAGCAACCATGTTCTCTGTGTTTATGAGTCCATTTCAGTTTTGTTGTTTGCTCATTTGTTTTGTTTTTTAGATTCTACAAAAAAGAGAAATCATACGGTTTTTGTCTTTCTCCGCCTGGCTCATTTCACTGAGCATAATACCCTCTAGGTCCATCCATGTTGCCGCAAATGGCAGGATTTCTTCCTTTCACAGGGCTGAGCAACATTTCTGTTGTTCATACATACTACATCTTTTCTATCCCTTCATCTCTTGATGGACAATTAGGTTGTTTCCATACTTTGGCTATTATAAATAATGCTGCAGTGAACATAGGGATGCGTACATCTTGCCAGATTACTGATTTTATTTTCTTCAAGTAAATTTCTATAAGTGGAATTGCTAGGTTGTACGGTGTTTCTATTTTTAGTTATTTGAGCCCAGTTTATTGCACAAAGCAAATAAGTCATTAGAAGGCAATGATTGGCATTTTATAGAAAGCAGGTATAGAGAGGTGGTATTAATAAAACTTAAACAATGGACTTTGACGAAGCTGAAGGTGTAGCACTAAAGCCAAACTCAGGGGAAGTGCTTAGGAGACGATCTGCCTAGCACATAATACTCCTGAAAGAAGAGGTGTGATTGCATGCAGAGCATCACTGTACACACTCATCCATACATGTCTCCAAAATAACTCAGGTTAATTTAATGTGAATGTTTTAGCAATGCAAATGTACTTGCAAGTGTTAGTCAAGTATATTAAGTCCTAATTACACTATGGTTTTGCTTGTGTATGGTTTTGCCCTTAGCTGTGGAGCATTCCTTCTTTGTAAAATTCAGTTATAGTCAGCAAACAATGATTGAGCCCATGCTATGTGTCAGACACTACACTAATAAGTGCTGGTGATGCAGACATAGAAGAGGCACTGTTCTTGTCCTCAAGGAGCTCAAAGTTTAGGGGAGATGAGCAATAAATAGACCAGGAGAACTGTAGGGATGTAAGCAGTGGAAACTCTGGAGACCCAGAGGAAATAAACAAGATCTCTCATCCGCAACTAGGTAAGAGATGGGAGCGATGGTTTTTATTAAAAGAGATGACCTGTGGCCTGAGTCTTGAATGATGGGCAGGCATTGGCCAAACGAAGGAATGGCCAGTGAGGGAGGATACTGTGCAGAGGCCACAGCGTGGACCAAAGCTTCCTGCTTGGATGGACTGTTCATTAATCGGCTGTGGTCGCATGAATCTACATGTGATAATGCATGGAACTCAACACATACATACAGATACACTCACACTGGGCTTTCATGTGTGATGGGACCGTGTTCAAAGACCAAGACTTGGAGCCTCAGGAACCACGGAGACTCAGCCGCTCTCTGTCTCTGCTGCTCATGGCTGCCACTATTCGAGCTTGTTTGTGCTAATTCCTGGGGCTCTGACCTTTGGACTATAACCCTCCTAATCCAGTTCTCCAACAGTCCTCCCCAGAAAGGCTGCTGTCAGCAAAACACTCCTGGACAAACAATGAGTGGAAAGGAATTGCAGCAGACAGGTGAGGGCAAAATCCACACATGGGCACAATGTGGGGGTAAATGTAGTTTGTTCCTGCGTCCAGCCTAGGACACCAGTTGTTGTTCTCCCTCTGTCTGGACGTCTCCCATCAGCCACTTGACGCAGCTTTTCCTGACCAGCTGCCATGGAAATTTCTCATCTCATGTTGCCTTTGCGATCTTGTGCAAATCACTTTAATTCTGAGCTTCTTTTTCCTTGTTTGAAAACAGGAGCAGTATGTGCCTGCTCATCTCCCACAGATGTGGGAGAAGCCAATAAAATATGGCTTCCGGTACCTTCTAAGTCTTTCAGTCTGACTAGTTGAAGCAGCAGAAACAGTCTCATTCCCAGCGTTTGCCTTCCTAAAAGTCTTCACCCTGTGTTCCTCTCCCATCTAGACTCCCAGGGTCCCCATCTGAGCCCATCTCTCTCGGGCCCCGCACCAACTTGTTTCCTCCAATGGGAAGCAGAGAGGCATCACTTTTGTCTCAATAACAATGTACTATTTTCAGATGTACATAAAGCCATAGGCGTGCAAAACAAACAATGCACCCTTAAGCACAAGAAGTGGAGGTGACATTCAGAACCGGAGTCACCGGCAGCATTTACAGCTTTCTGAGGAGGGAAGGTAAGACGGAAACAAAAAGAAAGGCTCTTTGAATGAAGAACGAAAGGCTCAGAAATTAGGGCCGGACTAATTTCACCCAATGTGGGGTAACTGTCTTGTTCCCAAAATACTCTGGGAAAGTGGTGTAATCTGTGGGAATAATGAGCAGTTGACTATTTTAGCTTAACTGCTGCTGACCTCAGAGAAGACCCCCCCATAGCTCCCCAGAATGGGCTGAATCAAACCCGGGAATGCAGCCACTTGCCTGGAGTTAACACAGATCTCTTAATGCCAGACTCATTAACGGCTCGCCCTGCTCCAGCCTCCGCAGATTTTTTTCACCTTTCCAACTAAACCTTTTCAGAGAGGAAGCAGGCGTTTCGTTTCTCTCCATATATGAAAAATACCCTTGCCGATTGACAGGTTCCTCCTCGGTCTGCTGCGATGGCTTTGCAGGAGAGCTGCCTCATTCAAGGCCTTGTCACAAGGCTTGTCATCTCCTTGATGCATTTTTCTCCTTCCCATTTTCCTCCACTCTGAACCAGAGAGTCCCATGGCCGGCATGTTCTCTTCCTGATGGGAATACCCACATCGTGTAGGAGAGGGCATGCTCTTCAGAAGAAGGGCTGATAGACCAGGAGAAGGCTTACCAAACCCCTGAACAGCTGGGAGCAGGGGCAGCTCCATGACTGTGGCACTTTGCACTTTACAGTGACACCCGGGACTCCGCTGTTGCGGCCTATGGTGGGTCCCCAGGACTCGGTGTGCGAGGGCACTCTGTGTGGGGATACAATAACTGCCTTGTTAGGTGAGCTCCCTGGGAGCAGAAGGGGAAAAAAAGAGCAGCAAAGGAGGGAGCTAACCCTTCAGGAGTATGTCCTCAGCACCAGGAACTTTGCCCACATTATTTTATTTAGTTCTCCAAAGTGCTTTCATCATCCTAGGAAGAAGAGGAGGAAAGGAGGGTTCCTAACAGTTAGGTGACTCCTGCCAAGCCAGCGTGTGTATGCCTCCATCACAAATCATGCCTTAGCTTTTTTATGACTCGATAATCTGAGTGTCTATTGTGTGTCCCACCAGACTAACTCCTGGAGGACACCATGCAAAAAAGACAGATAAATGATTCCTCTGCCAAGGAGTTTACAGTCTCTTTGGAAAGAGAAAGAAAAAACAAGGAGAGAAGAAGAGAGTTAAGATTTATTGCCTGCTTCTTGAATGTCAGGCACTCTTCCTATATAATTTTGCTCAGGTTGCACAGTGGTCCTTTCTGGTAGGCATTAGCATCCCCACTTTATTAATGAGGAAACTGAGTCTCAGGAGGATTAAGCAACTTTTCAAATTTTGTATAGCTAATAACTGGCTGTGTTGGAACTGGAGTTCTTGTTAAACCCCTCAGGCCAGGTTCTGTGAAGATCAGTAAGACGGGAAGACAGTTGTTAAAACCTTTTGGAAGGGTGGAGTTTGAGATGTCCTCAGAGATTAGATGAAGGGTGGATGGGAGAGAGAGACAGGATTTCATGTGTCAGAAAAGCAAGAGTCAAATCCTGGATTAATTACACTCTGACTGCCTTATGCGTTCAGTCTCTAAAAGGATTCATGAGACCCAGTTTATATACATAGGACAGTTTCATTATAGGCTAAATATATAGCCCAGCAATAGCAGGAGAAGGTTTATGCATTCAAAGGGGCTTGGAGGTCTCGTGTGCAGGCTGACACACAGGATATGCGCTGTCCTCAGGCCTTGAACCACCACCAGTATATGTGCAAAGCATCTCAGTGCCAGGACATCCCAAGTCCATTCATTGTGAGGGTCTCCTATAGTGAGCTAGTCATGTAGGCACATTCTACCCACAGGACCAGCCTTAGCCACTGAAACCACTCACCCATCCCCAGCCTCCACTAAAGCAAGTTGCAAATCATAAATTCAATTATTACTAAACAATGACAGGCTAAGACATCCTGCTCCACAGTAACTCATGGACCCATGGTTAGAGAACATCATTTACGTTTAGTAAATACATGCCCATAGTGTTGGCAGAGGGCCAGAGGCTGTGGAGTTGAGTGTGTGTTCAGTCCAGAGCAGGAGGATTAGCCCATGCTGTGTAAGGTGAAATGCCCATGGGCAGTGGAGGGGCCACTGAGGAGACGGACCAGGCATGGGGCTGGAGTCAGACAGTATGAGGCTAGTCTGGGACGAGCTGACTATGGCTAGAAACACCTCAGTCCCTGACGAGAAATGACCATGGCGGAAGCTGCTTCATAAAGCTTATGGCCCCCATATGAGGCAAGACTGGGCACAGGGATGAGGCAGTGACTGTTGCAACAATCCAGGTCATAGTGTTTTGAATTAAGGTGTTACCAAGAGTGGGGAATAAATGTAAGGTGATAAACACAAAACTCAGGGAAGAAGAGAGGAGGCAAAAAATTCAGGTCTGAGTGAAGGAAAGCATGCCAGTGGCGAGTGTCAGAAAGTAGAGTATTTGGAAACAGAGCTGGGCTGAGAGGAAAGATTACCGTAGGGTGATTGAAGTGGAGTCGGAGATACACATGAAGGGTCCAGGTTGAAGATCTCTGGGAAGTTGCGAAAAAAGTTAGGAATAGAAACTGAGGCTTGGAACACTTGGAGGTCAGAGAGAGTGAAGAAATGGTAGATCTTATAAAGGAGGGAGTGGAGATCACAGATGTGGAAGACAGAATATGTAAAGAAGAGTAATCGGCTAACCAAAGCAAGTGGTTGTTAGTTTCCTAGGGCTGCGGTAACAAAGTGGCTTAAAGCAACAGAAATTCACCCCGACCAGCACCTGCAAATGCCCTTCTCTGGGCTCTGTACGTGTGGGCTCCTTTGCACCATGGTTTAAATGTCCCTTCTCAAAGGGCCTTCAATCCAAATTGGCTATTTTTATATCAATTTGTTAAACTATTTGTTATCTACGCCTTTCCAACGAACACAGGAGCATCCTTAAACAGAAGGGTATTGTCTCATAGTTCTAGAGGCTAGAAGTCTCCAGACCTGCTTCCTTCTGAGGGTTCTGAGGGACAATCCGTTCTATGCCTTTCTCCTAGTTTCTGGTGGCAGCAGGCAGCCTTGTTCTTCCTTGGCTTGTAGCCATCCGCCTCTAATCTCTGCCTCTGCCTGCACTTGGACTTCTACCCTCTGGCTGTCTTTGTGTAAGGACAGCCATCCTGTAGGATTCCGGACCACCTACTCCATTAGGATGTCATCATAACTAATTACATCTTACAGCCACTGTGTTTCCAAACCAGGTCACATTCTGAGCCTCCTGGGGTCAGGACTGCAATATGTCTTTCTGGGGACAGAATTCAACCTCTGACAAAGAGTAATCTAAGAAAGCAGGGTGAGAACCAAAATGTAGGGAGACAAGGGACCACACCAACAGAGGAGGAATCTCGAGAGAGGACAGCTGGTCAGTGGTTTTGGAAACCCATTGCAATGTGTGATGCCTTTCCTCCCAGTAGGCAGTGAGCCCTTGCCTCGTACACACTAGGTGCAGGGTCACCATGGGCCTTCGGTGTTTGATGAAAATGTTGCTAATTCATTCATTGATAAGGAGCAAAGTAGACCAAGACAGGTGGGAAAATAAATGATAATAAAACCTAGATTTGGCAAGGGTATCCACGACCAGCTTCAACAGTATGACAAATGAAAGAGGTCAGACTGCTGGGGTTTGGGGAGGAACCACACTAAAGAAATAACCCTTTCAGTCAGTGTGCTCCTAGATCCCCCTTCCCACTGGTCCAGGCATCTGAAATGCATGGTTTTGCCCATGCCCCCACCCCACCCCTTTCCCATTTTCCCATTCATCCTTTACACCTTTAAAATGATCTCAGGGTTTTTTCTCCACTGTACACAACCTGCTATCTTAACAGGCCATTACATCCATTGGGCATTTTCTATTTCTTATTTTCTTTGCTCTCTGGAAGAGGAGGAGATGAAAAATAAGTATTTATTCATATTTATGCATACACAGAAATATAAATACATGTTTATACAAATGTATTCATTTAATTTATTTAACAAGTTTATTTAGCATCTACTATATGGCAGACATGTTTCTATGTCCTGTGATTGCTCTTGAGGAGGTTACACTTAGTTGGGGAAGACAAGGGTTAAGTAATGAAGTGATAACTATGGTAGTTACAGAAACGTGTAACAACCAGGAGGGTTATCAAATCAAATGGAGAAATGTGATTGAGAGTGACTGGGTGGGGGTGGAAGGAAGGACCTGTCTGTAGAAAGGGCATTTGAGTCGAAACAGAGACACAGACACACAGTTACAACAACCCAGGACAAGTTTGCTCTGTGTTGGTTCAGGAGCTGAACCAGGCCCAGGGTGTGGATGTTACATGGAGGCAGAATCAGGCACCATAGAACAAAGGCTTTCCAGGCCATCAGAGCTGCTGTCCATGGAATGTGCTGCGTACGGTGCCATGAGGCATGGAAACAGACTTGTGGAGCATCTCTTCCTTCCTCCTCCTCCTCCTCTGTCTTCTCCACTCCCTCCTCACCCCCAGCCTGGATCCAGGTCTCTGGGAAACACTCCTCGAATTTCCTGGAGCCCAGAGCACAGTCAGGCATCAGCATGAGGATATAAGTTTTTGTTTGGACATAGTTTTCATCATTTGGGGCAAATACCCAGGAGTGGGATTCCTGGGTCATCTGGTGTATCTGTATTTATTTGTATTAAGTTAGATCAGTAAACCAAACTATTTTCCTGAGCAACTGTCATCCATTCAATTTTTAAAGTCAAAGCCTAGAAATCACTGTCTATCCCTCTCTTTTGAAACATAGTTCCCACGTTCGACTTATCTGCAGGTCTTCACGGTTCTACCTCCAAACATAGCTACAAATGGTCGATTTCTATCCATCTTCACTGCCACCAGCTCAACATAAGTCACCATTATCCTTGTCTGGGTGACTTTAGGAGCTGTCCACTCATCTCCCACGCTCTCTCTGCCCTCCTCACTGGAGCATATTCTCCACAAAGCAGCCAAAGTGATCCTTTTAAGACATTCATCTAATCAGGTAGCTCCCCACCTCAGGCCCCCACCAATGTCACGTTGCCCCTGGCCTTCAGGCGCTTTGTGATCCGGCCTCACCGCCATCCCAGCCTCTTTCCTCTCTGTGCTGTGGTCCGCTGGCCTTTGAATTCCAGACGAGTGGAGTTCACCCCCGACCAGTGCCTGCAAATGCCCTTCTCTGGGCTCTGTATGTGTGGGCTCCTTTGCACCATGGTTTAATTGTCACCTTCTCAAAGGGCCTTCAATCCAAATTGGTTATTTTTATATCAATTTGTTAACCTATTTGTTACCTCCATCTTTCCAATGAACACAGGCGCATCCTTAAAACTGGCATCTCACGCAGCCTGCCACGAGTACCTGGGACAGTTCCTGGCATGTATTAGGCTTTTAAGATTATTCAGTGAATGAATGAATGAGTAAGGATGACTACTCATCCTTTCTTTAATACTACCTATTAAAGAAAATAAAGGAGAGGGAGTTTGTGGAGATTTGACAGAGGAGAACAGTACTAACCTCCTAAGATTAGGATCAAATGAGTCACTGCATGGAAATACCCTGCACCATGCCTGGCACACAGGAAACACCATGTAAGTGTGAGTTTAAAAAATGGTAGTGGCACAAGGAAATTTGTGAGAAAGGAGGAGCTTTCACCTCAGGAAAACAAATCTCTTCCTTCCTTCAATGAATACATACTGAGCCTGCACAAAATGAAGCCCACAAGAACAACACAGGTTGCTCCAAGAACAGCCCAGAAATGCCAGTTCTCACCCCACTCTAGAGTTCTCTCTCCATGACATCCCCACCCTCCACAGAAACCATGGGAGGGGGCTTGCATTCCACCTTTGGAAGGGTATTGCCCCCAGGGGGCACTGACTGGGGGCTGTTTGCGTCTGCAGTCATGCACACCTCCAGACCCTTGTAGTCATCGGGAGCTCTCAGAAGTCTCTCTACACACAAAATGGTAAACATCATCTTAAGATGCTCTCCAAACCACCTTTGTATCAGAGCTAACCCACTGTCTCCTACTGAGCCTGAAGGATTGCAGTCTGAGAGCAGAGATACAAGTATGGAAGTCCATATTGTCTTCCAAGCACCTTCACCCTCTCTTCCCTCCTCTGAGTGTCCCGCTCTCTCCCTGTCTCCTGCTCTCTCCCAGTCTCCCTACCTCACTCCAGCAACTTCAAATTGTCATGGTTGGAAAAGCCCTTTGTAAATTTAAACCCACCCCCTTACCTTTCGAGTGGTAATCTTTACCAGATGAGTCAGGAAGGTGTCATTGTGCATGGACAAGGCATTTACTAAATGCATATTTTTAAAAAGCGAGTGAGTGGGAGAAAGAAGATTGGAAGGAGGAAGGAGAATATACCAGTGGCACTATGGGCCTGCCAGGTCCCTTCTAATTTCTCACCGTGGAGGGTGGTACAGGCTGTGTTCTGCACAGAGGCACCCGGCAGGGAGAGCCTTTTGCTCACTGGGGTTGTGGCCACCCAGAGGAGTCTCCCTTTTTCTAATTCACCTAAAGGTACCAAATAACCTGGCAGTGGCTCCGTGAACACCCTCCTTCGAAGACAGAAATGAGCAGAGTCTGGACTGGGAGCGAGCACAGCCAAGTCTCAACCTGGATTCCGCTGCCACCTTAGACAAGATGCAGCCGTTTTCCAGCTCGCAGAGGCCACATCCATAAAAATAATGTGTGTGGACAGGAGAGCTGTTTTGCAACATTTTACTTCATAGCTGCAGAGCCATGTCCTCTGATGAAATTATCTCAGAAGCCAGGAAGTGAAGGAACAACCTTGAGGGTGTCCTTGGAGGTGGCAGGGGCCTGCACCTGCGTCCCCACCATGGCCTTGCCACACCCCTCCACAC
Organism: Manis pentadactyla; assembly: GCF_030020395.1. Taxonomy (NCBI): domain Eukaryota; kingdom Metazoa; phylum Chordata; class Mammalia; order Pholidota; family Manidae; genus Manis; species Manis pentadactyla. The sequence continues at coordinate 130,216,520 of NC_080022.1, read as the reverse complement.
AGCCCCACCACAGTCAGGGTGTCTCTTTAATGTTCTCCTCATGCTGTATTCCTGTGATTTTATAAGAACCTGCCAAGCAGGAAAATATCCCCCAGTGATTGTAGGGAGTCGTGCACACATGGAAATAACAAGTCCCACAATTCCACTGCATGGCCTGGCCCATCAACTAAGTGATGCTTTTCAAGCCTTCCTAGCAGCTGCTCAGCGCCTGCCAGCTGCCACTCATCCACTGCTCTTCACCGAGGCTTCTACCCTTAGCCTCCACCTACCATCTCATCTGGGCCTCCACTGTGGTCTATGCCCCCTTGACGCTGGGAGAGTCGTGAAAGAAGTGAGGCCCCCCTGTCAGTTCCAACTGCCTTAAAGGCCTATCTGCAAAGCTCTGCCTAATTGAATATTCATGGTGGCCAACAGAATATTTATTATACCAAAAATGCTCCACAGGGCCCTGTCTTCTCTGCTATCTAAACACAGTCTTTCTAATGCATGCAGCCTTCTCCGGGCCATGGCCAGTGCCCCTTTCTCTTGCCCCAAAGTGCTGTCCCTGACACTCATCTCTCTGCCATGCACTCCTCTCCAATTGCTGTTAATTCCAACCATCAATCCTTCGTGCCTCCGCCTGCCTCCAGTTTTCCAGAGGAGCCCTTTCTGAATTACACCACCCCCACCCCCATATAGACCACAGTTAGAGCCCAGGTTAGAGCCCTTTTGCAGAAGAGAAGCTTCCCATGAACTTCATGAGGCTCATTTCTGCACAGGGAAATCCATTTTCCATCACCTTCCATAAAGATAGACTAGATACTAATGCTTAACAAAAGCAACATCAGCATCATCACCAAAACAACTAGCATTTATTGAGCACTTACCATGTGTTAGGAATTGTCATAAATTCTTTATGAGTCTTTTCTTTCTCAAGTCAAACCCGTGAGCATCTCCTGGGGAATAACAGAACTTTGTCAGGCTTCAGTTTTCTCATCTGCAAGATGGCGAAAACACCTGCCTGCCGTGCTGGTATGTGGCTGCAGCGATAAAAGGACATCAGCTTTGCAAAGTGGTTTCTGGGCACTGGTACTAGTGCTTCCTCCTCACCCAGCCTCTGGGTTTGTTGTTAGAAAATAAGGCTAACTGAGCCAAGGCTTGAGCTCTGAGCCCCACAGAAACAGGCAGCGAGGGAGGAATGGTTTTCTGTGGTCCTCCTGTTGAGCCAAGCTGACCACGTCCTAATGAGGATGGATGCACCCGTGTGTGGCAAGGCTGTGTACTCTCGCGGGAGCCCCAGCCACGAATTCAGACAGTCATGGTGGTCGGGAAGAGGAGCTCCTCGGGGAGTGCTCTTGCTCTGGACCACAGCCCCTCATTTGCAACTGATGCCACCTTTGTGCTCTTGTACCCACTGAGCACCCGCCAGGGAACTAGTCAAGGTGCAGTGTCTTTCCCAGGCCCGCCTACTCTCCTAAGGAGCAGGATGGCACAACACTGCCCCAAGACTCAGACAGGCTCCATGCAGAGCTGCCATGAACCCACAGGGTGATCTCTGGCTGGTCACCCAACCTCTGTGAGTCCTGATGTCCCATTTGACAGAGGGATGTAATCCCTGCCTGCATCTTCAGACTGAGAATGAAACTGGGTCATGGTGCAGAAGACATTGCAAATACAAGACTCACTTCAAATGCCCCATCCATCACGAAGCCTTCCCCTACCCACCTGTGGTGGATTAATCTCATTCCTCTGGGCTGCATCTGGAATAGTAATAATGTGCCTTTGTTACAGCACTGCTCCCAGCCTGCCCTGAAGAGTAAGGAGTTATTCACATGTATCTGTTGGCCTGCTAGACCCATCTCCATGGGGCAGGCAGGCAGGATGGGACTCTTAACTCATCTGTACATTCACCACATATGCAGCACAATGTCTGGCACAGGGCAGATGCTCAATAAATGTTTATTGAAAGACTGAAGGTCATTGCTGCCTGGACTCAGTGTCTGTGTTATATTTTATGTGCCGTTCAATATCTGGAGGTAGGAGAAGCTGATTTCTTTTAAGGGCCCCACTCACCAGCCTGGGGTCAGGCCCCAGTTGAGTGAGCTGGTGATGCAAGTGGGAAGTCATTAGAATGGTAGACAGCTGGGTTTGACACACAGAGGCCAGCTCCTCCCCTCCAGCATTTCCCTGTGTTCAGCCACAGAACACTTGGATGGAACCTGATGGAGTCTTGGAAGCAATTTCCTCTTGTCTCTGAAATTGCTTCCTTGTCTTCTGGGCAAATCCCTGATGGGGCTGGAGAGATTCCCAGCTGCTTAATATCCAGCCTGCTGATAGGGGAGATTGCTCATCAAAGCCCAGAATCCACACGAGCTCAGGAGGGAACTGTGGACAGCCTTGGCCATAGAGGTCTCAGACAAATGGCTGCCCAGCAGATGGGCCAGCATGGAGCAATGCACATGATAAAAGACCAGAAGATAGGTCCTGTGAGGAAAGGATGAAGCCACAGGTTTGAGGTATTGTGAGCAGGAACAAATAACAATGTGTAAGTCTGTGGACATTTTCTGCAAGAAGAATGGCAATGCCCAGCTCAGTGAGGCCGGAAACAGGAAGAGAAGTGCATGAACTGCTACATGAGGGACTTTGTCCAGACCAGTTACAGAAGAACTTCCCACTGCCTGGCAGTCTGCACTGCTGCATGCTGGGATGGACTCCCAGAAGCCACTCTGTGATCTGATTTTCTTGGTAAAAAGGATGGAGCAAAGCCTAGCAGAGAAACCCAACAATGTTTGCATCTGAAAGGAAAGAAAGCTGTGAGCGTTTACACTTCTCCCTTCTGAGTGGATCCAGGACTCCAGAGTGACCCACCAGAGTAGCCAGAAAGACCCCCCAGACTTCTATCTACTCTTGCACTAGGGAAAACCCACATCCCTTTGACGTATGTCCTACCATGACTCCTAGGGCATGGGTGCACCTGCAGAGAGGAGACAAGGCCCTGACTATTAATCAGCTAATGACTGACAGAAAGCCATAATTTGGATTGCAACTGGGATAACAAGTGTGCTTGCTACATAGAGGGACTTCTTTTAGCATTAGAGTTTTATTGATTAATTCATGAATGAATATTTGATGGTTTCTGTCTTCCTCAGAAACTACTAGAATGTCCAGAAAGTGTGAGTTGAATCTGTTAAAAATGCTTGAAGCTGTTAAAAATTAGAATATTTGTAATAGATATAAGCCATCTTTTGACACACAATTCAAAAGGAAACATTAAAAAATGTACCTAGGATTTGTTTCATAGGGAGGTGTAGTAGGACATGTATACATGGAAAGGACTGTCATGAATGAAGTTTTTATACTCACGGATCCCTAGCATCAGAAGGCACAGCATATGCCATGCAAAGCCACAAGGGGAGGCACCAAGGTCAGTGGCCAGTAAGGAGGCAAGGGCAGTGAGGGGAAAACATGGTTAAGCGCCTTTACTGTAGTTGTTTATTACCTGCAGGAAAGGAAAGGTGATTCAGGGTGAGCCGATTTAGCATTGGCTAGTTTGATTAATTTTGGTGGGCTTGGAGGCTGCAGGGCTGACTCCAGTTGCTAGTTGCTTGGCCTTTGAGTGATTAAGGCAAGTCCATAGTGGTCCAGGGTTTGAGAGACTTGTGGAGGAGCTGGAGGAGAGGGGGTGTGGGCTGATTGGTTAGTTTGCATATGAAAGGCTTGCTCACAGGCAAGTCATTCACAGTCTCTAAGAATTAGCTGACTTCCCCAGTCAGTACCTCCCAGCAAGGCCCCAGATGCCAGGGCATCAATAATGCAGAAAACAAGAAAATATAGTTAGTAAGACTCTACATCCAAAAGGGTAAACAGGGGCACAGTTTACAGTTGTGCTGATGTTGGTGGTCAACTGGAAATCAGTGAACCTTAGAGAGACGCAAAAATATTTTAGGCAAAGCCATAGAAAGGGAAAAAAAAGGACCAGTGAGTTTAGAGAAAAAGGGCAAAGCGATAGAAAACAAATTAAAGCTTGCCCATTACCCCCCTCCTCTCCTGCTCTGCCCTGGGTGGAGAGGGCAAAGTCACTGTGAATCTGTGACCTGTAAAACATGCCATGGAGGCCAAATGGTTTATTCAGTTAGGATGCCTGCTAAGGATACCATCATTAAGGATTTCTCCCCATCATAGGCCAAGAGGTCTGTCTGTGTTCCAAGACAAAAGATTCTCATCTTAACCCAGCATGTGTAGCCTCTGGGAATGAATCAGGCAACTGCTGAACCACTGCCACCCCACCATCAGCACCACTGAACCCAGGATGGGGTGCTGGGTGGCTGCCAACTGGTAATGTCTTTAGCAGGATTTACTCGATAGCCACTGCCAAAATCAATGCCGATGGTTGAACAGTCCTCTATGAGAGCTTCTGTTGGCTTCCCTCCTTGCAAAGATAATAAATACGGCTGACAGTGTCAACTGCAATATATAACGTAATATATAATATATAAACTGTATATAATTTGAAGAGCCCGCTCATTCCTTTGACAAACATTTGCCGAACACCTGCTGGAGCCAGGCATTGTGCTAGGTGCTGAGGCTACAGCAATGAGCAGGAGAAAGGCCGGTCGCGCCCTTGTTTAATAGAGGATAAACAAAGTAATGAGTTTAGTTAATTACACATTGTGTAAACGCAGTGACAGAAATAAACAGGGATGTGTGGAGGAGAATAGTAAGGGGGCCAACTGACAGGAAGAAGTCAGGTTTGGCCTCTCCGATGGGAAGTCACTTACACAGAGATCGGGAAGCAGAGAGGAGGCCAGCCTGTGGCCAGGCAGAGGAAGCGCTGCCTGCACAGATGGAATGAGAAGCGCACAGTCCCCAGGAAGGAAGAGCATGAGTTGTTCTAGGAACCAGACCCCGAGCAATGTCAAGGAATTTGGATTTTATTCCAGGGCAGTGAGAGGGTTGGAAGTGGGGCACATGACCCGAACAAACTAATGCTGTTGTTTTTCAATAGCATTTGGGCAGCTCTACGGGGACTGAGTTTCAGGAAGGACAGAGGAGAACAGTAAGCTAGGAGGCTGTTGAAGGGACAAGTGGAGAGAGAGGAAGGTGCTTTGGGGGCAGGTGGACTCCGGGTGTGGTTTGGAACCAGCAGTGGAGGAGGGACCGAGGGGAAGATGACCACTAGCCTCCTGGCTTCCAGCTGTGACACTAGGTGGCTGTGCTGTTTTGCAGAAGGAGAAGACTGGGGAGAGAAGCCCCCAGGGATATTATCATTAGAATCATCACGACAAGCATTATTCATAATGCTCAGCCCCACCTCGGGTCTCAGAGAGCTGTTGGTAGCAATACCCAGGTTGGCCTTAATGTGCCCCTCCACTCTCTCTGGACGTACGGGAGTAGCTCTCTCAACCTCGGCACTATTGACATTTTAGGCTGGACGGTTCTTTTTACAGGTGGCTTCCTGTGTGCCATAGGGTTGTGAACCGCACCCCTGGCCTCCACCCTCTCGAGGCCAGTAGCACCCTCTCCCCCAGGTTTGAAGTCATAAATGTCCCCTAGAGGACAAAATGGGTCCTGCCTGAGAACCACTGCTCTGGCAGGCTAGGTCCGGAGCACTGGGACCGAGAGGAGGATGCAAAAGCTCATCTACAGCACAGGGAGTTCTCTGGCCTGCCTGTTTTTGGCTTCGGGCATGTCCTGCAGCTTCTGGGCAAACAGTGGTCTGGGGCCAGGAGAAGGCCTCCCTCAGCAGCAGAAACACGCATCAAAGTGAGTACCAAGCGCCCATAGCAGGTGCTGCCCCGTGGATTTATGTGACCCCCCATGAGCACTCCTTCTACATGTAGGAAAGCAGAGGCCTACAGAGGCTGAGTCGCAGGCCTAGGACAAGGAGGTCATCACGGGGGGGAGGCAGGGCTGGAGCTCAGGCCTCTGATGCCAGGTCCTGTATTCTTGTTACCATAGTTGCCTCTACTGGAGACTGAGGCCAACTTGAAATAGCATCTGGGTCACTGGATGCCAGACAGGCAGGAGCGGTGACACTCCCTCATGCCACTAGGTACGCTGGTCTTCCAATTTGGTCCTTGGGCTCAGGCCTGTGGGGACTCACTGGTGAGAGTCGTGTCATTCCCAGGAGACCTTACTGGAGAGGGCCTGTGGACTGCTGCATCTCACACCCAGCCGCCACCTCACCGCCGCCACATCAGGGTCCCCCACAGCCTTGCCAGCCCCTTCATCTTAGGTCCTGCAAATCACAGCCACACCATTGTGGAAACACAGCCACCTTCCAGCTGAACCAAGCAGACTTCCTTCAGACTCAGGAAAGCCTGGGTCTCTTCCTCACAGGGTCTGAAGCAGGCATAATCCCCATTCCCTCAGTGCCCTCTCCTTGGTGCAAGTCTCTGAGCACACCATCCTCCCCAAATGAACAGGGGGCCACCTCAGTGCATTCCAGACCAAAGTCCCAGTGGTTCCATGGGGGAGCTCCTGGGCTCCGTCCCCCAAGAGATATGGTGGACATTGGCTTCCTCTACTTCATAACAGTGATCTTCAACCCATCCATCCCAAGAACCACGTCTTAAGTGACAAGCAGCTAGTCTGTAAGTTCCTTGGGAATTGCCACATGCCATTTAGTATTCCTTATAGTTCCTATCAAATTTCCTTGCATGCATTCTGCACTGTGTGCTGAACTGATGGGTAGGTGGAAAGATGGAAGGATGGATGGGTGCACTGGCAGGTGAATGGATGGATGGATGGGAAGTTGAATGGATGAATGGAAAGAAGGAAAAAGGCAAGAAGGGTCACGAGGCATTTGACTTCAGGTCATGTCTTCTACCTAAGCTCACTTTCCCATTCAGAGAATCTCATTATAATGCATGCAACCAAGTCTTTGACTTTTGAGGAAACACCAGTGGGACAGTATATAGGTTTATTTTAATTTTTAATGTGTTTAGTAATCAACAAGTTGTCCACTTGAGACTGGATGAAGAGTGAAGTCAGATGTTGTACTTACAAAGCTGATCATTACCATGAATCACTGCATTATATACCCTTGACTTTCAAATATGCCTTACCAAAAGCCTAAATGCAGAACACACAAGTATTCCCTTTTGTAAGGTACTGTTCAGGAGCAGTGTGTCAGTCAAAAGCAGTCCATGCAGCTGCCAGACAGCAAATGGAATACAGCTCCACCATGTGCTGATGTGGGTTCACCACGTCTTTAATCTCTACAGCCCTGTCCCCTGTCCCCAAAGTGGAGATAGTAGTGATATCTACCTCAATAGGGGTCTGAATCAACGAGATAATGTTTGCAAAGCTCTTGACACAGAACTTGGCATGTCACAAGCACTCAACAAATAAGAGCTGTTACTATTCTTCAGTTTATTAAATGGCTCCTTTAAAGAGTCAAAACCCTTTATGAATGTTTTAAAAGGTTTTTATTGAAAAAAAATACAGAAGAACAAAAAGAAAACAAAAGTTGCCACAAACCCACCATTTATAATAAGTGAAGGTGTGGGAATTACTGCCCTTTTCTGATCCCACACTCCTTTGCTTAGATGCCTTTAATAGACTCTTTCCCACCATTCTGCTGTGCTTCATTGCATATCTTTGTGTGTATATACACGCATGCCTTCCTATATAAAAGCAAAACCACACTATCCATATTGGTCCGGAACTTATTCCGCTTGACGGCATGTCATGGAGAATGCTCATGGACAGCTCATTCTGATCATTGTGCTCTTGTTTTAATAGCTACATAGTACTGTGCAGCATAAATGTGCCATCATTTATTTAGCCAGGCCCTACTGATGGACATTTAGTTTGTAATCCTCATGTATCTCAAGTGTCATATAATGGGAAAAATCGTTTACTTATACATTTTGTAAATCCCTGCCATGCACCTGTAAGTCATTTGGGAAAGAGATAGTGAACTGAAGATCATGCAGAGTATTTTGTTTAAATTTACAATACACTCTAAACTGTATGATCTACAGATTTCATGTTTTCTTCCTCCTAGTTGGATGAATTGTAATTGTTAATAACATAATTAGTCCAATCACCATGTCCACCTGGGTTCTAGCCCCATCAATCAGAGAACTGTTTCTCATAGATTTGGGGTTTGGGAATGGGAGACCCTGTTTTCCAGCTTGCCTGAATGATTTCTAAGTCCCGCCACCTTAGGAAAGGCGTGGCACAAGGTAAAGCTGGCACCCCCCACTGTGGCTGACAGCTTTCCTTTGCACGCAGGCCCGCAACACGTGCTCACTTCCCCAAATGGGTGGGTTGCGTTCCCGGGTGAAGGGAACCGTGAAAGCTCAGAGCCCCATAGTTGGGGAAGACCCTGTCCTGCCCCCAGGCAGAGAAAACAATCAAGCCCAAAGGAAATTCTCTTTGGCCACTCAGTAGTACAGAGGCCACCACCCCAGGAAGGCTTAGCAATAACAGTGTGTCTGTCTTTTAAATTATTTTATTATTCATTATGCCTCTCATATTCATGCTTTGTTGCTGCTGTTTGTGTCTATATGGCATATGTCCTATATTAGATTTTCAGGTCCTAGAGGGCAGGGATCAGGCCACATATAGCATTATTTACTGTCTACTGTCTCCTGTGTATAACAAGCACTTACTGCATATTTTAAAACATTGCACTAAGTTAAGAACATGACTTACAGCCACATTGTTAAACTTTGAGAGGAGTGCTTTCTGGTTTCCCCAATTCAGTATCTAGTTGAAGGAATTTCTGCATTGTGTAGAGGAGATAAGAGCAGGTGAGCTTCCTAAAACACATAGCCTTCTCTGCCTTGGGTGCCGTGCACTGGCTCAGAGGAAGGAAGGAAGGGGCTTTGCGGAGAGCCAGGGAGTTGACGTTTGGGAGGGAACTCAGAAACCCATGACTTAGACCTGGCAGGCTACTTTCTCAGCTTTCCTTGTTGAGATACCATTGCTGCCCACTCCCAGGGGAACCGGGAGCTTCTCTAGGATGCTGGAGTCATGCTCTGCTCTCCACCCACATCCTGGCCACCTGTCTGCTACCACCCTTCCCACCCACTCCCACCCCTGTGCTGGCTTCTCCCTCAGCCCCCACAGCCTGCTCGCCCTCCTCTGCCCCAGTCCTGGGCTCTGGAGGAGCCCTGGTGTGGCGGCACTTCCCTGGGTCACCCTGCCATGCCCTTCTGAAGGGCAGCCTGATGCTGCTGTGGCTCACACACCTGCACGTGTGCTGAGCGCCCTGGCACATGCAGCCCGCACTCCTTCCCCCGCAGCTCTGAATCAAACACCCCTGAGAAGAGAGCTTATAATGGTCATGCTATCTTTGTTGCCCTCAACTCAACTCTGCTAATAGCAGAGACATTCCCTCTACCACCACCCCAAACCCAGTGCTTGAAAACTCAAGCTGAAGAAGGTTCTCATTGAAACGGAGTCCTGGGTAACATGTGTGCAAGTCAGAATGCTGACAGAGAGCCTGCAAGTGCTCAGATCCACTGGACAGAGAAGTCCCGATCTGAGAGGCTGGTCAGGGAAGGAACCTGAGGATGCTAAACAGGCCGTGCAGGAGAAGGGAGCTCCAGGAAGGGGAAAATATCCCTGAAGGAGGCAACAGCCCCCACTCCAAGGTGCCCTCTGCTTGGTGGCAGGAGTCCAGCTGTCAAGGCCATTTAAGAGGGTTAGGGGACCCGGCACTCACAGCCCTAGACCCGCCTGCCATGAAGTGACCCGCTTAGATATGGACGTGCCCAACCTGACACCCCCAAGGGTCTGTCACCACGGAGGCAGGAGTGGGAACTGCATGGCCCTGTGGTCACAGATAATTGCATGGGCACTGAAGACGGACTCACTCACTGTCCATTTCGGCAGAACATTGCCTTCATGTGAGCCATTGGGCGACCCAGCGCTGGGGCTCAGTCCATGGCAAGGGCACGTCTAGAACAAAGGGCACATGCTTGGACATGAGTCGTCCGGGTTCTGACTCCACCTCTGCTTGGTACTAGCTTTGTGCTTGGACAAGTCATTTGTCAGGACCTCAGCTCCTCATCTATGAAATGGCAAGGCTGGATGTAGGTACCCCCCAGCCCTCTCATTTCAGGACCTGCCTTTTTGCTCAACAGCCTAATCATCAGACTGCTGACCAGTCCTGTCATAACTGGGGTCTTAGTGGAGGGTGGCTGATGGCGAGGAGAGGGGGTTGTGTGCTGTGAAGGACAGTTCCCATCTCCCTCAGGCCCCATGCCCTAGGCTTTTCAGGGGTCTACAGTGCAAAGGATTAGGAGGGAGGAAAGGAAGCCACATCGGCCTATTGCTACCTGTTAACTACACATGAATGCTCAGGTGATCAGAACCCACCATCCTCCACTCAGATGGTCACCAGAACCCTGCTGTCTGCATCCATTCTTTGAAGAATTCTCCCAAGTCTCTGTGCCAAAGTGTGGTATTAGTTTTCTGTTACTGCTGTAACAAATTACCACCAACTTACTGGCTTAAAACAAAGCAAACTTATCATCTTACAGTTCTGGTGGTTATATGTCCAAAATGGGTCTCCCTGGGCTAAATCAGGGTGTCAGCAAGGTGTTCCTTGAGCCTCTAGGCTGTGCTTCTGCCAACTTTCAAAGGCTGTCTGCATTCCTGGCTCATGACTGCATCCCTCAAGTCTGTCTCCATTGCCACCTACACTTCTGTGACCCTGAACTTCCTGCTCCTCTGTTCTCAGGACCTTTGATTACTTTGGGTGGACCCAAAGAGTCTAGGATTATCTCCCCATCTCAAGACCCTAATCTTATTCACAATCGCAAAGGCAACATATTCACCATTACAGGGACATCCTTAGAGGACAATTGTTCAGCCTGCCTCTGGTGTGTTTGCCCCGGAATCCGTTTCTCGGTCACATGGCAGTCTCCACCTCCTCGTGCCTGAGACTCTGCTCCTCAGTCTGACATCCCACGTCTCCAGACCACCCATCCCAGGCACCACCCTAACTCCTTTCCTGCTCGTCCTCCACAGTCCCCCTTTGTACAAGATTTTTTGTAAGCATCTTTCCTGAAACTTGGGGTTGGGAGAGCAAAAATAAAAGCAGAGAGCAGGGAAGCTTCTCAACTGATGTCAGACCCTGTCAGTCTTGGAAATTCACTGGCCCGTACCCTCCACGGGGATTTTCTCACAGCCCGTGTTTTCCCCTGAGCTGGCCTCCTGTGCCTGGCTTGTTGCTCCTCCTTCCTGTTTATTTGTGACTTCTTTATGCAGATTAGGCTGTTCACCCCCATCTCCTCCTTCTGAGATGACTTTTTGCATGTCCCAAGTGTCACTATATGCCTGCTAACCAAAGGGCACTGGGTCTTCCCCCTCAGCAGCCGCAAGGGAACACCAGAAGCTTTGAAATGGCAGGTTTTGCTTTAATGTGGAATAGCCCCTCGCTCATGTCAGTGATCTGACAGGAACATTACCAAGTGTATTTGACATGGTTCAGAGTTAGATCCTATGGGGACAAATACTTATTTCCCTCTTAAGTATTCACTCACTCATTGAGTGTTTATTAAACATCTACTGTGCCTGGGGTCTGCTCTGAGCCTCAGGGTTTTAATGATAAACAAGTTAGCGTGCACACCCCCGGCCCAACACCACGACACACATTTAACTTCACGTATAGATCCCCCCTCCCCCAACTGATGGATTTTAAAGATCACCTCTACTTTTGGTCACCTTGACCATATTTGGACAATGGTCCTTAAAGACTTCTCTGTGTGTCCTCTGTTGTTTAGTAGATGGCAAAAATGTGTGCCAGGTGACTTTGTCTCTGCATAAATGAAGAAAAGCTAGAGGAAGGTGGGGCTGGAGAAGCCCTCCCCCCATAGGTGTCTCAGTCAAATATAATGTAATGCAGAGCCTCTGAGCTGACAGCGGGCCTGGCCCTCATCAGGACCCCCAACACACAGACCTCTCGCTCTCTTAACTGGTTCTCACTTCTTGGGGTGTGGGAGTATTTGATGAATTCAGGGCCTCTTCTTACGGCTCCCGTTGCTGTAAGAGGAAAATATCTATGTTCGGAGAGCTTAGTTCAGCAGAATAGATACAATGTAAGTGCCTGAAAGCAGGGTTTGCTTTGGATAAGCCTCCTTTCAGATGGAGGAGAGCCGAGTATTCACTTTTCCCTCTACGTGTTCGGGTGTGTGTGGCAGACATCTTTGTTCCTGTTAGACACAGCTTCTAAAACCCTTAAAGCTTTCACAATCTCCTTGGTATCAGTGGTTGGTTCCTTTTTGTCCCTGAAAGCTTATGGAAGCATAAAGTTTTAAAGCTGGAAGGGACCTTGGAGAACAGATGCATTATTTAAATTATATTTTTAATTTTCCCACTTCAACAACTTGGGGGATATGAGTTTATCCACTCCGGCTCACTGGTCTGTTCATGCACTGCCCACTCATGACCCTTTCACCCCCACCCTACTCACCAGGCCAGCTCTCTCCTTGAAAACCCCTCTTTGGTGTTCCTTGCATTGCTGAAACACCATCCATAGGAGTGCTGCGGATTCTCGCACCTGTCCGTGGTCAGGGTGTGGCGGGCTTCTGTCTGATCCAGGTAGCTTAACTGGGTGATGAGGGCCAGGCTGCACATAGACAGGGCCCAGATTTTGTATGTTAAGGACAGAATCAACCAGGGGGCATTCCCCAGGGTGCAGCCAACATGAAAAGGCTTGCAAGAATATAGCTTACTGTGCCTGTTCATGGCCTGAGACCTCAGGCAGCTGCAGGCTGGTTTTCCTCTGCACACTTACCTCAGGAGAGGGGAAGCCCTGTGACCCCAGAGTTATTCCCAGAGGAGTAACAGGACAGCACCTGGATTTGTCAGCACACAGGCCAGTCCAAGCCTGATTCTCAGAGGGGGAGGCTGGAAGGCCCTTGTTCCTTTTCAGAGGAGAAGGAGCACTCTGATGGCACGAGCTGCAACCTCACACCGCCTGCCCCTTCTCCCCTGAGGCTCCTGTCCCGACTGCAGGTCAGTGTCAAGGGAATGGGGGGGGGACACCCCTGTGCCCACTGTGAAGAGCCTCACTGTTCTGCATGGGCCCAGTGGGGTCAGGACCCACATGGCCAGGGCAGCTCTGTGTTCCCATCCTAAGCTTGCTTGAGTTTCAGGCCTGACAGTACACGTGGCTGTGGGGAGATAGCCCTCCCAGAGCTGCAGGCTGAGCCTGGGTCCCAGAGAAGGGCTGCTGCTTCACCTGCCACTGCCCAGCCTGCACCGCCACAGCCCCTCTCTGCCACCCTCACCCACCTACCCTGCCCGAGTCTTGGATCACATTCTTTTTTGATATCGTTAATGTACAATTACTTGAACAACATTATGGTTACTAGACTCCCCCTATATTCAAGTCCCCCCACATACCCCATTATAGTCACTGTCTATCACTGTAGTAAGATGCTATAGAAGTGGATCATGTTTTATCAGGCCAGTATTTCCTGCCCGTCCAAGCCCATCTGAGCAGGAAAGGCTGCTCCTGAAGAGGCCTCAACCACCCCTGTCCTGATTTAGATGGAATGGTGTCTACCATTTCCTCTGAAGATAGCCCTTTGGGCCCCATGCCCTCCCAAAGACAGAAGGAAGCTGGGGCACACGCAGAAGGAGCCCCCTTTGGTAGGCTGAATAACGGTCCCATGCTAATCCCTGACACCTGTGCATATGGTATTTACGGGACAAAGAGGATTTAAAATTGGAAGATTATCCTGGATTATCCAGGCTGGTTTAATGTCATCACAAGGGTCCTTGTGATAGGGAGGCAGGTGGGAGGGTGCCCACCAGAGAGATCAGAAGGGGCTGTGCTGCTGGTTTTGAGGATGGAGGAAGGGGACACGAGCCAAGAATGCAGGCAGCTTTTAGGGCAAGGGAACAGATTCTCCACTACGGCTTCCAGAAGGGACTCAGCCCCATACTCCTTGATTTTAGCCCAGTGAGACCCATGTCAGACTTCTGACCTCTGGAACTGCAAAATAATACATTTATGTTGTTTTAAGCCACTGAGTCTGTGGTACCTGGTTACAGCAGCAAACAGGAGGCTAATACGTGCCCAGGAAGTAGGAAGGTGGAGCACATGGTGAGGGGTGCTGCCTCCTTGGGCAAGGTCCCCTCGATCCGAGGGACCGCATAGGGGCCCCTGGATCTCCACCATCTCGGACCCCTGTCTCGGCACTCAGCTCTCCCCCTCCTCCCACCTTCTCTGACTGCCCAGCAGATCTTCCGTCTAACTGAGGGGCATCGTGGGGAAGCAGTTTCCTCTCCTCGTGTCTGCCACCTCTCTTCAGTGGCAGACGGTCCAGCTGTGGCTTCCTGCATCCTGGGAGTGTCAAGGTGCTGACTCAGAGTGAAGGTTCCGTTCACACAGCTGGGCCACCTCAAAGCACCTCTTCTGTTCTCTGCTCCAAGTTTCTCCACTTCAAATGGCCAGTTATGAGTGCACAGTACCAGGGAGGTCCGAGGGCTCTCTAGGGTGGGTTTCTTACAGATCTCAGGCACCAGAGGCATATGCAGAAAACTGCTGATGCTCCTCCCCCTTCTCTTAAGAGCAGTGTCCCCATTAAGGGTACCCAAAGGTTACCCCAAACCTCCATCAGTTTGGATTCTTTTCCACAAGGATTACAGCACATGCTTGGGAACAGCCGGGATCCAGCCTTCCAGATGGGCAGGCATCCCCTGCTCAGTCTCTGCCAACAGCAGGTGAAACGATTAAAATGAGTCAAGGCAGACATGAAGGGTACAGTGGTTTGATGCAGTAAGCACTGAAGTCATAGCCTGGCATTTGAAGTCATACCAGAGAAGGCACATGTGGTGGTAGGGCAGAAAATGGTCATCCGTTTTGCCCTGGCAAGCGTGCAGTGTCGTCTCCGCCACTCTGTCCTGGCAGGAAGCAATCAGTAGATGTGAACTTGGTTCCGCATGAGAGGGTGAGCGTAGTTAGGGGAATGAATGAGGGAGATTGCAGCCCATGGTGGCTGGCAGTGGTGGGGAGTTGTTGTAATCCCTGACCTAGAGGAGCAAGTGACGGGTGGGGACTCCAGTTTCCAGAGAAGATATGGGAAGGCCACATACAGGAGCTGGAGTCAACCAGCAGTGACCCACAGGGCATGTGCTGTGGGAGCAGAGGCCCCAGCTGACTTCCCTCCACTCACCCTCCAGCCTCCTGCTGGTGACCCCTATTGGTCAAGCCCAGCTGGAACCCGGAGGGTCAGGGAATTGGGGATGCACACAGTGGGGATGGTGACGGTGGATTTGGGGAGCGAACAGAAGACGCCAACCAGCATGCTTACTCTGCTCCCATGTGCTGGCCTCCTTCTGTTCCCCAACACGCCAAGTTCCCTCTCATCTCTAGCTCAAACGCTATCTCCCTGGAGGAAGCCTGCCCTGACCTCTGGATCTAACGTCATGGCACCCGACCCTTATGATCATATCTCTGCAGCTTCTACCACCGTCTGTGATGAGCTTGCTGCTTGTTTACTCCTATGCCTTATGTCTCTAGACGGGGACTGGTGGATCTGTTTGACCCACTAGAATGAAAACTTGGCAAGGGCACCCCGTTTTTCTTTTTCTCCACCACATCCCTAGCAACCAGCACTATGCCTGGCACATATTCCCAAACACATGTTGAATGGATCAACAAACTAACATTTATTGAATGAATAAACAAATGAATGAAAGGGAAATCTAAACCACGAGTAGGAGCTGTCCTGGTGGTGTGCTGCCATAATAGACATCAGAAGATGCAGAATGTGGCCAGGTTCACCCCAAAGTCACAGGCCCTGCCTGCCAGGCTGTCCCCCGACTCTGTGGAGTGTGTCCCCATGGTGGTGTTTTCTCTCAGGGTACTCCCCACTTGGGTTCCAAGAAGGGGCCAGACTCCCCTACACTGTTACCTACAAGACAGAAAAATCTGAGCTTTGGTTGGAAGGAAATGGTACAACACAGTGACCACAGTTCTGTGCTGGAATCGTCTCCGAGGGTGCAGACTTACATCAACTTAGGATCTGAGTGGGTACGGCATCCAGGATAGCACAGAAAGGGATCCCAAGGGGAATCTGACTGTACTACATCCGGGGCTATTCCAAATTGAGATAAGTCAGTTAAAGATAAGTTATTCAAATATAAATAAGTCATTTAAAGATAAGTCAGTTGCAGGAGAAGGGTGAAGTATATTAAAAATATGGAGTAATATAAAAGATAAACATAGCATTCAAGAATTAGGGATTAAAAATGATTTAAAATATTTAAAAACATGTAACTCTTAAATGGTATTTATTAAAATAGAGGACGTCATCCACTTAATAAATATGAGATAAAACAAGAGGTAGTAAGGGCAAAAATGTAGTGAGAATATTTGGTATCTTGATCCTGGGTTATTGTTACATGAGGGTACACCATATCAAAATGCATCAAGCTATACACTAAGATTTATGCATTTTATTGCATGTACCTCAATAATTTTTTTCAAAAATAAACAGAAGTAAAAAATTGCTCTGGATATTTAGATAAAAATCTGGTTTCCAAAGCTATCCAGGTGTATGTGTATTTCATGTACATCTGAAATAAATCTTTTTTATGGAAAATTGAGAAATACCTTAGTAATTATGTTATTACAATTTTGATTTTGATATAAAATTCCATGCTCTCTAGCATGAGGGCACGTCTATCTATCCATCTATATTTATATCTATACATATATCTATATGCACTTACAATGTTAAAGAAAAATTAAATATCATGAATATACTTAAAGCAGGGGGTAGTAAAATGACAGACTGAAGAAGTTTTAAGGGCCTGGTAGGTTAAGGAAGAAGTGAATGCAAGAGCACATGCTATTGGAAATGGCAAGGAGCAAAACAGATTCCATGAAAAAATGCCAACAAATGTGTTTTTTAATGTAAAGGACCAGCTGGAGATGCTCTCCAGATGTTGAAGCAAACAGGAGCAAGAGATGGAAGGCAGACCAGAGACATGGAGTTTGAGTTCAGAGAGTAAAAGCCAGCAGATAGGTAAAGGGATTCTTCAAGAAGAGAAAAGGGGATTCATTTTCTTTGAAAGGAATCAAATCAATATGAAGGAGAACACAGGACAGAGTAGAAGAAAACTTCCCTGAATTTAGGAAGACTTGAATGAGCAGATGGAATGGGCTCCCCAGGCATAATTAAAAGTAACCAACACATAGACATATACTGAATGTGACAAATGGAAAAAGCAACTAAAGTCAGATTTGCCACAGAGATAGCTAGAATGTGTGATGCAAATTCCAGAAAAGAGATGCTGAAAAGCTAAAAAGAGAGAGAAGGAGAAAGAAACAGAGAGAGACAGGCTGAGAGAGAGCAGCCACACATAGAAGAGAGAGAGACGTTTTGATCCGGGAAACACCAGCCAACGAAGGTAGTGTTGGCTTTTGAAAGCAGTGCAGAGGCTTCCTCAGATCGGCAGAAATCCCAGGAATGCCCACCTGAACACCAAAGAGGAGTCAGGAGAGTTCACAGGGCAGGCCTGGCACCCAGGTGGTGACCATGGAGACGATCCAGACATACAGACCCAAAAAATTACTGCCAACGCAGCTACAAAACAATGCAAATGTCATGATTCTTGAAAGCAAAGAAAACACACAAAAAACAAAACCATTGTAAGGATTATCATTTATCAATGTTATTCAGGGCCAAAATTTGATAGAGTAACCACCGGTAAACCTGGGAGGAAGAGAGAAGATGAAATATGTGATAAACTGGACAGGAAAATACCAGGCAACACAAATTTTCGAAAGAAGTGTGGTACATAGCATTCAAGTGATAAGTCACTTACAGGCAGAGTCAGTTTTTATGAATGAAGTAAACAACCCATAATGAAGATCTAATAGGCCTATATCTCTTCTTGCACATAATAGCACATCAAAATACAGAAAGCCAAAGTTGTCGGAAGGAAGAAAAACAGTGACGGAAATAATAAGGAGGGCCATGTCTCAAATAAGACTCTACTCATCTGCATAAATATTCAATAATTAAATATTTACATCACTAACCCACAAAGAAGTCAAATATTTTCTTTTCTTTTGACAGTGGGACATTTACAAAATTTGACTTTATATTGGCAGTAAAGAATTGACTGAACAAAAATGAATGAAAATAAATGAATTACAGAATGTGGATACAATTAAATCATTGGAAAGGAGTGAGGTGTAATTGATAAAGAAAAAATAAGACATTAATAAATTACAAAGCATAATGGGTTAGCAGAATTGAGCCAAGAGTTGACTTTTAACAAAATACAAATAAAATATACAAAGCAAGTGTCTTTAATTAATAGAAGAGAGCTAGAGGGAAATATATGAATATAAAAAAATAAGGACCAATATAGGGTAAGAAACCACAGATATAGAAAATAGGCTTCTTTATATCCACAAAAAGAGCCATTTCCTAGGCAACTGTGAATTACCAAAATTGACTTCTAATACAAACGTTTAAAGGCCTGAATGGGTGGCAAATCATGGAAGGAATTGAAAAATTGGTCAATGAATTGTCCTCTGAAAAGAAACTAAGCAGAAATCAATTTTCAGGCCACACTGGAGCCTTCTGCCATACTGCACCACCAAGGCGAAGCCATGACATGTCTCTTGTCCAACTGAAGAAAAACTTTTTATTTTACCATCATAATGTCAGCCTCTTCTCTATCAGGTACCCTAAAATTAGCCTACCTTGGGTTTCTTCTCTCTATCAAAAAAACCTCCCACAGACCCTGTTTCCTGACGTCCCTCTGTAAGTACAATCAGTGGAACAAAATGATCTCACATTCCCCACATTTTTAAAGCAGAGATAGGAGCTGTTTTGTCAGGATAGGATTGGAGGAAGGCACACAGGCCTTGGAGGCGGGGGCCATGGGTCACAAAGAAGCAGAGGCAAGGCTGGGGGAGCTGCGGCAGTGAAGGGGAAGGAGTCCAGAGCCCCCACATGTGGCGGCATGTACAGTGCTCCTGAATCCACTCTGGGGCATGGGGACCGGTTCTCTCTGACAAGGAGGCAAGAGCCATCTAATGGGCAGTGATACGGGCAGGCCGTGTGTGTGCGTGTGCACTGGGTACTCAGCAGCCAGGCCCCTGGTGGACAACACCCTCTCTCATTAATTACCTGTGAGTGTCATCTTGGCCAGCACCAAGGCCCAGGATCCCAGGAAATCCTAGGCATCTGTGGAATCAGTGGTGGCTTGGAGCCTGACCCACTGTGAGCATGCAGCCTTGTGCACTGGGCAAGGCCTCCTCTCCAAGAAGAGAATCAGAAGGAGTTTTCATGCAGTTATTACAATGATTGGAGTAACGACCCACAAGAGCAAGGAGATTCAAGTTGGCCCCATTCCTAGGGGCAGACCCAGAAGATGGGAAGGGGGAGAGAAGAGGACAAAAGATAGGGACGAGAGATGCTTCGCCAGCACTTTTTAAAAAACACTCCTTCTAAATGCCTCTGGATTTGTGTTTTTCATCCAGGCTGGATGTGCTACAGCATTTTCATTCCATTCCCTTCCCCTCCCTCCCTACCTTCCCAGCAAATTCTGTCCCAGCGCTGTTGATTTCTGTCTTGCGACCATTATGGAAATCTGGCTTCATTTCTCCTCCTAATTTATGATCTTGTTAACATGCCCACATGCCAGATGGTCCTGTTCTTCAGGTTGGGAGATAATGAGATAAACAAAAACTGCTGTAAGAAGCAAATAGGGGGAGTTCTTTTTCCTTGAATGGGCCGCTCTTCATGTCTACAAGTGGGCTTTGTAGGCCTCTGCTGTAGCTCCCTGCAACTCGAAGCAGGTGAACAGAGCTCAGCAGCACTCAAGTGGCCAAAAGGTGAGCTCTCGCTTCCTCACAGCGCTGGAATGCTGTTCCAGAAAGAGACAGCGCCTCGGGGTCACCTGCCTCCCTGGTCCCCAGTAGCGCGGGGACCTATTTGTCCTTCCCTGCATAGTACCGCATGCTTACCACGCTCACACCACCTAACACGGTCACATTACTTATTTTTCTTTTTGCATACTACATTGTAAACTCCCTGGGGCCAGAGACTGTATTTTTTTGTTTCAGAACCCACAAGGCCTGATGCATACTTGGCAGATATTCAATAAATAATTATGAAAACCTCCACTATAAATATGCAAACTTCTGCTAAAGGGGAGATCAAGATGCTGAATGAATAAGTATACACCACCAAGTGGCATAACCAGCAGAATCTATCCGGTGGGCTGTCAGAGTCCCCAGTCCTGGGTGGAGGCTGAGCCACGTTATCTTTTCCCATGCCAGCAGAGATGCCCCTGGGGTGAGATCATAAATAGACACATTGAGGAAGCATTTTCCATCACTCTTCATCCACCCTGAACCCCGGCATCTGGGTACTAGGAGGAATCTCAAGGGGTCATCTTATCTACCTGCTTGTCTTCATCAGCTCTCCTCATAGCTTCCAGGAAGATAGCTGTCCGACATACCCTAAGAAGGGACAGTGGAGAACAGGCAGACTGCAGTCACTAAGTTTACACCAGTAAACCATGTCGCTCAGTGCAGTTGGCATCTAGCCCAAGGATCAGCAAACTGGGACTGCAGGCCACATCTGGGACTGCTTCCATAAATGAAGTTTTATTAGAACACAACCCCACTGTTTGTTAACACAGTCTTTAGAGCCACAATGGCAAAGTTGAACGGTTGTGACAGAGGACATACAGCCTACACAGCCTAAAATATTTACTCTCCAGCCCTATTGAAAAAAAGTTTACAGACCCCCAATCTAGGGAAAACATAGGCAGACCTGTTCATGCACCTGCATGAGTTAGCATGAGCACAGGTGGGCCATCGTCACATCCTCCATCAGGAGGCACCAACAGCCACGGCAATAATGAATGAATGAAAGACAAACCAATGAATGAAATGAACAAATGAGGCTCCCCTTTGTACCAGGGGCTTTCCACCTCTCTTGGACATCCAGAGGATATGACACTCGCTGGGCCAGTTTTATTCTGAGTGTTACAGTGGAAGGTACATTTCTAGTGCTGTTTTTCACCGTTTACAGATAAACTTTCTCACTAGCTTATCACTATTAACCATAAACATTGTTCCCAGGGAATGTTGTAGCATTTGGTTGGGAGGAGGATGGGGGCAAGGGAAGGGCTGGTAGCAGTCTTGTCCTGATCCCACATACCCAGTCACATATCCAGGAAATATCATTAAAACATAGGGAGCAGGAATGAAAAGCAGCCCCCTGCAGTAATTTACTCCTAAGATTAGGCATCAGCCAGAAGAACATGCTGATAGAGTTCCAAATAATAGGATTAGTCTCAACCAGAGGGGACTAATACCGCTGATTCTTCCTAAGACTGGAAACGTTTCAGTTGAGCAATTTGCTCATGTCAGGACCCTTTTGTAAGGATCCTCTGTGGTTGGCCAGTCTCTCTTGAATTCCAGCTTGGAATGACATTAATTTGTTTTGCCCCTTTTTGAGAACCTGGAGTCCCAGCTTAGTGATGGGACCCTTGCAATAGCAAGTCACTGGTGACAACTCACCTTTGGGCCAGCTGCTCGGAGGGCCATAAAGTGCCTCTCAGAAAACAACATTGGAGCCCGACTAAATATCTGCCTGGGTTGCTTTAAAAGGCAAGAAGCTGTTCAAATCTCATTCAGACTAAAGGTCAAAAGTCTCTCATCAGATGGGTTTTTGTTTTGGTGGGAGGCATCGGTCTAAAGAACCGAGAGTGTTGTAACATGGAAAGGGGAGAGTTATGTTTCCAGTGGAGAAAAACTTCTCTGACATTAGTTTTGCATGAAGCCAACCCTGTGAGCTCTCAGCTATCTGAACAAATAACTAGAAGTAGTAATACACAGCAGCTGAACACAAGGTCCCCTAAGTGATCCTGAGGAAGTCTTGGTGCTATTTGTAGTCAGAAATTAAACTAAAGCTCAGAAAGGTGAGGTGAATATACAGCCAAAACTAGAATTCCTGATTCCTAACCCAACCTACTGACAGAATTACCACACTGCTTCTTTATATTACTCTTTCAACATCAGAAGTCTGACTGAGCAAAAGAAAAGGAAGGAGAAGAAGAAGAGAAGGGAGACATAGAAGAAGAAGAAGGAATTTGTGGCTTCATATTGCTGAAAATGCCTGAAAAGTATTGGACTTCAGGCAAGGCTAGATCCAGGTGTACAGATGGTATCACCAATGATCTATCTCTACTCACCTCTCTGTTGTGCTTTGTTCTGCATTGGCTTCATTCTCAGACTCCTGTACATTCTTCCTCAAGATTAGCAATCTCAGCATAAAGAAGAGAGCAAAGTCCCAGGGCTGATGCTCATTGGCTCTGATCTGCCTCTCTTGACTGTGTGCCCATCCCTAAAACCATTACTGCAGTTGGGGGATGTGTGATCATCATGTCCGTTCCTTAAGCCACATAGAGAATGGGAAATGGGTGGTTTCCAAAGGAAAATCAGCATTCTGTTCCCAGAGGAAGGGATGGGGGGGGTCCTGGGGAGCCAAGTCAGCAGATACCCTGCTGCTTCCTGCCAGGTCTGTCTCCCAAGTCTGAGGTCTTAATTTGGCAGTGTGTCAATCTTCCTGCTATGCAGGTTCTTCTCCTTGTTCACTGTTCTGGGCTAAAGAGAAGTGTCAACTTCTTTGAGGGTCTTCCCCTCACCCCCAATTAGCTGAACTTTCCCTGCAATCCTAAACCACATATCCCTTCATTGAATCCCAGATCACTCCTTCCACGTAGGGAAAAGTCTACCCCAGACCCGCTGCTAGCCCCTTAGCCACAGTGCTTTTCAGTGCCTGACTTATATGGAAATCATTCTGTTCACACCTGCTTTTGTGTTTCTCTCTTTCTCCTATCCTGACGCGGCCGGTTCTTCCTTGCTTTATACTGTTTTTCACAAATCGCCCAATCTAATCAGCTGAGTTTCTGGCATGCCCTTATTCATCATCACTTAAAACTAACTCTCCTTTGAGTATATAGATTCAGTCTCACTTGCATATAACAATAACACACTGTAGCGCTTAAATATGTTTTCTGTAATTTGATGCAGTACTTCATAGTTTGAATCTCACTTATTCTTCATGTTAATCCTGTAAAGTAGGGAATGGCCCCATTTGTCAAATGCAGAAGCCACCTCAGAGCCCTCAGTGTGCCCAAGGGTGGGAGTGGGAAAGGGGCAGATCCGGGACACAAACACCAGGGCCAGCGTGCATCTCTTCAGCCACACAGATGCGGAACCATGGATAGCCACATAGATGCAGAACCGTGAAGCGAAGCTTAGCACACTGCTCACACTGGGACTTTGCTCCCCAGGGACACTGGCCAATACCTAGAGACGTTTTGGTTTAGCGGGACTGGAGGGAGGTGGGAGGGTGCCAGTTTAGTGACATCTTTTGAAAACCAGAGACGCTAACATCCTATAATATGGGGGACAGTCCCAGCCACCAACCCACCCCCTCCCACAGCAAAGAATTATCTGGCCCCAGAAGTCAGCAGTGCCCAGGCTTAGAAACCCTGGCTTCCGCATATGAAAAGAAAAGTGTTTCTGTCCGTAGCCCCTAAGGGATTTCCGTTTTGTCCTCAGCCATATGCAAACTAAGTCAGCCATTATGGTGATGTCCTCTTTATCTGATGGGGGTGGAAATACACAGGCCTGTGTATGCACGCAGAACCAGGGCCAGTGGGCACCCCCTTCTTCCTGCCATCCATTGTATTTTACACACTGCCAGAGCATGACAAGGCTTTGTCCTGTGCTCATGGTTACGGAGCAGAGCTGGAGTGCAGGGCCGGCCACAAGGCGCTGGGTACCCAGGCGAGTGGAGGCAGGAGACGGGAGAGAGGGGAAGAGAAGAATGGTGAGTAAAAACAGCGAGGGCAGATGGGGATAAGAGATGAGGCTCGATGGAGATGGGGAGGGTGGGAAGGACGTCAGGACCTGGGTGGGAATGAGAAGAACATTCCAGGTCTTGGGGGAGGCAGGGCCCTCCCCGCAGCCTTTACCAGCGGCAGGCAGTTCGGTTTTATTGTGAGTCTAATTAAGTCGGAAGCAGTTGCCATAAGTCACACTGTGCTCCAGAGGTTTCTGAGCCTACACGCTCTACTACACTCTGGAGAGGCTCGGCCGGTGGTGACTTGGGTCCATATTCAGCAGCGGGAAGAGAGGGCAGACCTCCACCCCAGGCCTGCACTCCTGTTTGTGTCTTGTTTCCTGCAGACTGGGCGATAGCAGGGCGGGAGGTGGGGGACACGAGGGTCAATGAATATGTGGGGCCAAGTCCAGGGGAATGTTTATCCACAGGAGCATTTTGAGTTTGATGGCTGTGCAGACCTAGGACTCCGGCTCAGGCTTCGTGCCCCATCTCAGCCTCTCTGAGCACAGAAGGTGGAGAGAGACCCTCGGGCACTGCCCTGGCTGCCCGTGGAGTCCTGCACCCCAGTGTCACTTCCCATTAGGGAAGTGTCCCATCATGAAGATTCTCTAGGAGAGGACTAAGCTAGGGGCCAAGGCAATGGGGCCCTGGGGGCAGGCCCAGCTCCATAACTTCCCGAGTGGCCTGGAGGGTGAGACCTCTTATCAGCAGAATGAACCAGGAGATCTTTCATGGATATAATGGTCCTAAGTGGAGACTTTGCCAGGAGGAGTTGCCTCTGGTGATAGAGAGAATTTTGAACTCATGGAACCATAAGGAAAACAGCCCAGGAGGTGTCCTGTTGATCAGATAGAGAGGAGTAATGGGAGGAAGGTCTGGAGGGCTCATGGGGCCCATATGAACAGGGACTTAAATGCCAGCTCAGATATGAGTGACCGGTTTTGTGCAATTCCAGGGAAACTACTGGAAGTTCTGGGAAGTGAAGTGTGATGTGACCAGGGTCCTGGATGGGAGGCCGAGTAGGGGTTCCTGCCTGGATCTTCCTGTTCTTGAGCATTCCAAGTGCTCAATCAAAGGGGGACGAAGGTATGTGATGCTAAAAGGCCACAGAAGGTTGATACAGGTTCCAAAATGTTTCTTCTTATTAGTCAGGGTCCCATTGTCCAATCACCACAACAGCATTAAGTTGAACGGGCCCTGACTCTGACTGATAAAAGTGGTGTTGCACTGACCAGCAAGCAGCCTAAGCTTGGTGATCCCCTCGAAGGCAGTGCTTCAGGGGCCAGGAAGGCTTCAGGTTGAAGTCTCAGCTCTCCCCTTACTAAGGTGGGTGTGTCCAGTGGGGTAATCTTTGAAGCCCCCAGTCACCTACAGAACTGGGATAGGGAGTAACCCCATGGAGTGCTTTGCATGGTGCATGGTGAGGGCCCTGTAACACAGCTGTCTTCTCTCCATTACTACCCCCCTTGTAACATACCCCTGTGGGCATCCAGCCTTGGTGTCTCTTCACCTGACGACGGGGCAGGGCAATTTCAGATTCCTCTCCAAAGCCCAGTGCCCTGCATGTCCCCACTCCAGAAGCCAGACCCCAGCTCAGGGTCTCTGCAACCAGGCAGTGTTGTGGCTGCCCGGCCCCTTTCCCCTCCCTCTCTTCCACTGGCTTTCTCAGCATCACACACAGTGAACTTTCTTTGCAGGCTTCCATTCTGTCTGCTCTCATCTATCTGACAGTCTCTCTCAGTCATGATGGCAGCCTCAATCACAGAGCTCTGTGACTGGTAGGAAGGGAGCTTGGAGGTCAGCCCATCTACCCCTCAGCCCCCCTGTGGCAAGTGGGGACCCCTTCCTTGATCCCCCAAGCACTAACATTTATTGCTTTTCCATGAATGGGAAGAATGTTCAGTAAGCTTTGACTAATGACCACTGTTAGTTTAGAGGACAGTGAGGTCATCTCCTGATCTCTATGGCCACTTAGCCAGTTAGCCAAATATGGTTCCTGGACAGAAATAAAGCAATTTCTACTTGTTAGGACACACACACACACACACACACACACACACACACACACACACACACACACACACACACACACACTCTTTACACCTGTCCAAACCCCTGTGGTTCAAGAGCAGCCACCTTTACCTCTTCCAACCTCTCAGCAGGGGGCCAGGCACCCCTCAGCAGGGGTGCCACATGGCCAGTCACCAAAGCAGGAGAAGCCCTTTAGGGTCAGTGATTCCCAGCCTCGCCAGCCTCAGAGCCTCTGGGCTCCCCCCTAGCCTGAGACAGCTCATCAGTTCAGGCGTACCCCCGAGACTCTGGCCTTGGAGTTCCTGGCACATGGATAGAATGGAAAAGGAAATAATGTTTCACTTCACAAAAAAAAGTCAACTTAAAATATTTCCTTTACTGATTTCTGTTCTCCCTTGTACTTTTTTTTCACTTGTGCTTTTTTTATACTAATTTCTCATTTGAGTCAAAAATTATTTCAGCAGAGAGGTGGTGATTAAATCTGATAATTAGTAGAAATACCAATTAACGCAGGCTGCATAAGCATGAGGCAGCCCTCATTAACATCCTTACTGGAGACTGGGGTTCAGCCAGGGGCTCCTGTCTCCCCCTCAGGATCGTGGTCCATGTGCCGAACAGGACTGGGGCTTTACCCCGTCACAGCCAAACGGGCAGGAGCAGAGGGCTTCTCTCCCCAAGCCCCTCTCATCTCCCTTACCCCGACCTCCTACTTCATTAGAATCCACTGTCCTAATGCCCCTCGTCAGCCCAGACCCTCCCAATCCTGTCCCCTGCCTTTCCCCATCTGTGGCTCAGCGCCCTTGCCCAGCCCCGTCACAGTGGCCCGCTGCCCATCCCCCCTCGATCCCATCTCTGTTCCCTAAATTACTGGTTACTTATCAACCAGGTGTCTGCAGATGTAAAGGCACCCCTCTGCACACCCAAGGAACTTCCAGCTAGTGGGGGCTTCAGAAGGGGACAGTGAACATGGGCTTTCTCCAGATGTGATGTCTGGACTCCTGTATCAGGATCCCCAATGGCAAGGACTCTGAGCCGTTTTCCACTGCTCCTGACATCGTCGAGCCACTGTGCCATCCCTCTGAGAATTAAGTGAGCATGTTGGTCCATATGTTTTGGTTCACATTCTCTCAGTCCCTTTAGTTTCAAATTATCAGGGGGCTGATTTATCTAGGAAATGGGTAACAGTTGTGCTGTTCTGGCTGCAGGCCAGACTTTTAAAACACAGAAGCTGAGGGAAAGAAGTGTCAGTTATTAAGGGAAGCTGCATGTGGAGGATTCCCAGAGACTTCTCTAGGGCACCTCTTTCTTGTCTGGTCCGTGGCCCCACTCAGACAGAACAAGGCCTGAAGCTGCTGCTGGAAGTCTACCCATTCATCCATCTACCCACCTATCCATCTGTCCATCCACCCACCCTTCCATCCATCTATCCATCCACCCACCCATCCATCCCTCTACCTGTCCGTCCATCCCTCTATCCATTCACCCACCCGTCCATCCATCCCTCCATCCACCTATCCATCCATCCACCCATCCATCCATCCGTTCATCCAATCATCCACCAATTTATCCATCCATCCACCCATCCATTCCACAATTGCTTATTGGTGACGTCCTATGTACCAGAAATGATCTGGTGCCTGCTGTTGTAGCCACAGTCTACTTGCCACAAAACTTAAGATTCTGCAAGCCTAATCTCCTGGGAACCAACTGGGCCTTTTATTTGGCAAACAAGGATCTCCAACCCAGTGAGATTCCAGATCCACAGGAGGGCGCCCCTTCTCTTACCACTGCTTTTTTCCCAACCAATCTTTAGTTACCTGAAACTCCTTTAACATTTTTTCAGTCCATCACAGATGAAACTTACAAGCAAGTTCTTCAAGAGTTACCATCTTGATTTGGATTCATTATAGAATAAAATCAATAAGAAATTGCCCTGGCCCAGGGGGTTGTACGCTCAAATGCCCACAAGAGGTAGGCATAAAATGAGATGAAGTGGGATAGGTGGAAAACCATAAGGAGTGGTGGGGATTGTGACAAACTGGAAAACATAGTCTCATTTAAAGGAGCCAGCCAATTATTGATCTTTCTCCAATCATTTCCACGTGGGAATGCAGAATTTTGTGTGACTGTATTTTCTCATTTTCCAAGAGATGTCAGGAATCCAGATTTTGTATATAATTTCCTAATCTTTAAAACAATGAAGGCCAAAGAAATATCTCTACAGGCTAGATTCAGTGTGCACCCTGCTTCCCACAACTGTGGACACTAAGCCACAGATTCTAGCAGGGATGAGTCCCAGGGCCCTTTAGATTTTTTCCTGAGGCCATGACCTGGAGAAAGAAGAGAGTGGTGTCATGGGCAAAGGAAATGGATGAAGAGCAGGGAACTTCAGTCATGGGAGACCTGCCTGGCTCATGTTCTGAGATTGCTTCTAGAAATTATTGTGACTCAGCGGTCATTTTCAAGTGCCCTGATTTTCATCAAGCCTGAGGAGTGGGATGGAAGCAGTCAATTTATGGGTTATAACAATCACTCTGGAAGTTCTGAGGGGAAATGGGTGCTGTGGCAGAGTCCAAAGGAAAACAGGACGATTGCTGAATAGGCTACTGCAGTAGTCCAAGCAAGAGCTGGCAGGTGTGGCTAGTTGTGGCTAAGGTGCACCAGCCAAGGGGACGATGCCAGCTGTGGCTAAGGTGCAGTGTGGACAGACAGGGCTGCCCAGCCACTTTGGGCTGCCAGCCTCAAAAACAGCAGAAAGTTTGTCAAACCACCAGGGAGACAGCATTTCAGGAACCAGTTCTAGCTCATCAAACATTTGTCCAAAATCCTTCCCTTGACCTGGCCACAAATTGTTACCAGCCATGTTTCCCCAAACCCTGAGCTCTCTAGCCCATCCAACTGTTTT
This sequence comes from Manis pentadactyla, assembly GCF_030020395.1. Classification (NCBI taxonomy): domain Eukaryota; kingdom Metazoa; phylum Chordata; class Mammalia; order Pholidota; family Manidae; genus Manis; species Manis pentadactyla. The sequence goes on along the minus strand of NC_080022.1, from coordinate 130,187,741 downwards.
CTCTTTCCTTCCTTATACAAAGCCCTCTCTCTTGGGCCCTTTTCCTGAGTCTACTCCTCGATCCCAGGCTCAGACACTCCCTCTTCTCTAGGCCCTCACAGCACCACCCTCAAGTGTGGTTAAAGCCTGTTTCTCTTTCGCTGACATATGGCACAAGTCACTGGATACCTGCTCCCAGCCTGAGTTTTGAGGAACAGGTGGTGGATTTTATTTCTTTATATATTCATGCCTCTGCTCCCAGGAAGCACTTAAGAAACACAGGGTTTGGAGAAGAAAGAGGGCAGGAGAAAGGGTTGGGGGGCTCTGCCTGGCCTGACTTGGCAGCTCATGGCTCTCCTCTTCCTGCCTCTCTCCTGCACAGATGGAATCCTCAGGTGGGGTGTGCTGGGGAAGCAGAGCTCTCACACTGAGCAAGGGGGTATCTCGTGGCTAAGGCTTAGCTATTAGCCCAAGCGAGCCTCTTCCTGTAGGGCCTTCCCTGATGGCCCCTCCATCTCTGAGCTGGCCCACCCCCTGTTCCCCTGACACCCTCGGTGCCCCCACATCCCAGCCATTCTCACCCTCAATTGGAATTGTCTCCCTGAGCATCTGTGTCCTGGGGGCCTAAGTCTATCTTCCATGAGAGAGAAGAGAGGGGAGGTGCGAAGTAATAAGGGAAAGAAGAAGAAAAAAAAATAAGAAGGAGTAAGGGAGGAGAAGGACGGAGCCTGGATGGTGGGGCCAGAGAGACTTGGTCTGGAATTCCAGCTCACCCACATCATGAAATGTGTGACCCTGTAGGAGTTACTTACTTCTCTGAGCCTGAATACCGACGTTTGTAAAAGACTGGCTTGAAGATTAGGGGAGGATCTGACATGCTTAGCATAGAACCTGGCAAAATCGCTCAGTAAATGTTTGTTATTTTTACTTCATTGTCATTATTATTACTAAGAGAGAGAAAAGGGAGGAGGGGGACAGATGCTGCTGTTACCCTATCCTGCTGTCACAAGCTTATCCTGGGGGCCTCCAGGGGTTTCTCTGGCAACAACTGTAGCTGCTCCCCTTAGCAGTGACACATGGGTGGCTTCCTAAGGATGCATAAGTGACATCCAGGCACCTGAAGCTTCTCTTCTGGAAAGAAGGGCAAGGATGCAAACCCCAGATTTCCTGGGGAAAGGAAGTTCCCAGGGCCAAAACTTCACTGCGTCGCTGAATTGGGAGAGACAGTGCAGGACACAGAGAGCAGGTGGTGGGAGCAGAGCTGTCCAAGAAGTGGTGCAGCCACCCTGGGTGGGGGCAGCACTAGGCAGAAAGGGGCCATCCCAGAAGTGGGCTACAGAACACCCACATCCCCTCTTTAGGACCTTTCATTCCCTCCAGAGCATTTCTGCATGTACTCCACCCTCCATGCCCCCATGCCTAAACCTCTTCTGCCTCATCCATTTCTCCTGCAGCGCGCATCTCCGTCTGCCTTCTGTGGGCAGCAGGGACAGGCTCCAAATAGCTCTCTGCCTTGGTAAAATGGCTCTCAGCTAGTTAGCACTGTGGAATGGGCTGATTTGTGCAATGGTGTTAAGGTCTACTCAGACTGCATGTATACTCATTCCGTGCTTTAATAGGAAGCAATACCTTACTTTAGTTCCTGTTGAATAGTGGCTACATACATTTGCATTATGTCTGTGGAGTCTGAGACCAAGGTGGAGAGTTGGGCAGGTTGGCCCAGGATGCATTGGCAGAGAGAAGCTGATGTCATGGCACATGCATTCTCCCTCTCCTGTTCTCCATTCCCCTCACAGATTGCATTCTGAAGTGGGCTGGAGGCCCCTCCTGACTTACAGGAAGTATCAGAAGAAGCAGTTTGGAAAATCAGCCTTGTGAAGCCCCAGAATATTTAGGGATGGAAGCAGGACTATGAGGGGCACAGTTCCAGGGGCATCCCTACCACTACAGTCTCTGTGCACAGCCCATGTGGTCCTATCAGCGGTGCTCGATGGAAGGCATCTTAGAACCTTAGTCAACTACTTGACTTTATAGGTAAGGAAACTGAGGCCTGGAGGTGAACTGACTTGCCCAAGTTTCCATGGTAGCGTCAAGTAGGGAACCTCCAGCCCAGGATACATTTTAACCTTTCCCTTGTTTGTTCAAAAGTCCAGCTCTTCCCTCCTGCACAGCAAAGATATATCCATAGGTAGCCACTGGTCCAGTTCTTCCCATACACATACGGAATGTACATCTGTGTATCCATTGGCTGTGTCCAATATGGCAGCCACTAAGCACATGGGGCAATTTAAATTTAAATTAATTCAAATGAAATGAAATTAAAGTTTCCTTTCCTGAGTTGCACAGCCACAGGTTAAGCATTCAGTAGCTGCATGTGGCAAGTGGGTACCATATTGGAATTTTTGTCACCTCAGGAAGTTCTACTGGGTGGACATAGCTGGGCTATAGCTTATACTTGGGTCCACAGGGAGACAGGGAGGCAAGGCAGAAAGAGTTGCTTTTTATTTCTAAGGTGTCCAGTGTGCCAAGCATGGTGGCAAGCTCCCTGTGTATACAACCTCCTTTGGTCTTCACGGTGCCACTCATCGATCCCGTTTTACAGGTGAACAACCTTAAGTCACTTGCCATGGTCACACAGCCTGCCAGTGGTGAGCCAAGACCACAGCTCAGGTCAGTTTGCCCTCAGAGGCCAGGTACTTAATCAGTAATCGCTACTGCTTCCAACAGATAGAAAAGCCTATAGACCAAAGGGCTGCTATAGAGCCAAGAAACAGATGCCATTTTCAACAGGGCAAAGACGATTAAAGGGCTCAGAACCAATTACAGGAATTAATGAGGCTTGTTTGGTGCTAAATGAGAAGACACGGGGGTGATTTATCCCATCTCTGGGAATGGGAGATGTCTCTGCAGGCAGTAGCCCTCTGTGGGTGCTAAAGGCCAGAGAAGAGCAAAGATGTGGAGCAAAGAGAATTCAGGTGGTCACAAGGTGGGGCTTCCCGAGCACCGAGAAATGGAGAAGGCACAGGTAGACAGGTGCCACCTGCCACCTGGGGATATTCAGGGAGAAAGAGCCTCCGGTTATATTCCTGTCATGGTCCCAGTGGAGCCTTGTAGACAGTGGACAAGAACAAAAGGGACCTTGTTGCTTCTCTTAGTGGAGTAAAAGGAGGGGAAAGGGAGAGGACAGATGGCGGAGGAGTTGCTGTGACCCTGGCCAGTGTCTTGCCAGGAAGTGGGCAATTCCTCGATGCCAACTCACTTCACTTATTCCCTATTTCCACTTGGCTGATTTTCAGGTCCCTCTGCTTGAGCCTCAGGAGTGAAGGAAAGGCTAAAATGTTTGGAAATGGAACCCTGTGGAAATTCAGTCTGCTCTGACATACAAAGTTGCAGAAGGCTGGGGCTAAGAGCATCTAGTTGCCAGGCCCGGGGCTGGGTGTTGGGGTTTACAAAGCAAATACATCACCTCAACCCCCGAGGAGCACACGCTGGTTTACTCCTGATCCCAAGGGTCTGCCTGAACACAAGGCAGCTCCCTGGGGTTGGTTTGTGCACAGAGCCAGGTCTCAAGATGTCTAATTGGTGAGTTTCAGGGTCTGCTCTTTGGGGGAGACAGTGGGGAACGGGCAGACAGGTGGTTGGGAAGCTGGATTACCTTTGTTCAACCATTTATTTTCATTTTATTTCTCCTTCCGAAAAAAGTGCTATTAAAACTCACCCAAAGTTCCCCCTCTAAGAGCCGGCAGGAGTCTAGGGGTCATCTAGTCATACTCATACTACAGATGAAGAAACTGAGACCCAAAAAGGTTACGTGACTTGCCCAAGATGGCTCAGTCAGCTGGATGCAGGGCCAGGGCCAGAACCAAAGGCTGACAACGTGGACGCTGTGATGGCAGTTCTGACCGCGCAGGGCGACATCCTTTGCCTAGTACCCAGCTCTGGGAACTTAGTCACCAAGAGTAACTTAAACAAAGCAAAACCAGGCTCCTGTTTGGTCATTTTCCATCCCTGGATTTTTCCAGTGGGACTGGAGAGAGTGGAGTTGGGGCTGGGGATCTGGACGGAGAAGGGCCTTTGATCTTCTTGACGTCGCTGAGGTTCCTGAAGAATGTGTCCCCATTATCCCCGCTGGTTTCCTTGCTCACATTGTCCCTGCTTCTCAGCCTGACAGTCAGTCCTCCTGTCTTTGTCTCTGTGGTCACCGCCTGCTTCTTTCCACCACCTGCTTCTTTACCCCTCTCAGAGCCCAGCCTCTGAGACAATTCCAGAAAGCTCTCTAAGGTTCCCTAGACCGTTTGCCCTTGGAGATGTAATAAGGTTCTGTATATTGTTGCCATTGTCAAATGTAATGCAAATGGCTGCATTTTAACTGATGATGTTTATCCACTGACCTCTGGGCTCTGTATCCTCTGCTCTGCTTTGTGTAGGAATGTACACCAGATGTGGCCAGCGTGGCTGTGGCTGGGATCTGTATTCTGTGTGCGTTTGTGCCCTCTGTCCATCCCTCCGGGATCCTTCTCTATGTACAAGTATGTTAATGTTACGTTCTTGCAGCCTTCTGATGTCTGTCTCTGTGTGCATTTACCTTGTACCAATGTTTACAATATAATAAAAACAGAACCAAAAGAACACAACCCCTTCTGGCGATTTTTAAACTTAGGGGAGATGCTTACTTATCTGGGATGCAAGTGTGAGTTATTGCTGAAAGGTTGTGGGTGGGGTAAAATATATCAATGACCTTGGAAGGGCAAAAGGTCAGCAGGTAAGAAGGTGCTCCTGTGTGAGGAGGAAGAGGGAAGACCAGCTTCACAGGCCTTGCAGGTGAATCATTCCAGCCCAGAGCACTCTGCATGAATTCTCCAAGTGTAGGGCAGAAGTGTGGCGGCTATTAGTAGGCCAAGTCTCCCGGTGTCAGTGGGAGCTCCATGGCCCCCAGTCTTTGGGAGGAGTTTTAAACCAGTCTGTGAAATTTCACCTTGAGGAAAGCTCTTTCATCATGAGGAGGCTGTCCTTCCCTTCTGCCCTGCCCTCTTGCCGCTGATCACAGGAAGCCCAGGGAACTTAATGCATTCAGGGGAGACTAGGTCCTGTTGTTAAGGGTGGCCTGTGACTGAGCCAACCCCTAAAGGAGTCCCCACGTCTGCACTGCCTTGACCCTCTGTCAAGCCCCCAGAGGTGTGCTGAAAGCTGGGGCCATGTGGGAGATGGCAGACACAGCATCTGGAGGCTTCAGTCCCTTCTCTGCTTCTCTCCTTGGCTCTGTGCCCCTGTGGCTTCCTTTTGATTATTCATACAGCAAACATTTACTGAGTTGCTTACTAGGTACCAGGCACTCTTTCAGGTACCAGTGATACAAACACAAGCAAGACAAACATGGTCCCTTTCCCCAGAGGTCTTGTCCTCTAGTGAGGGAGGTGGCCAATGACCCAGGCACAGGAATAAGACAGACGTGAGTCATGATCAAGGTCATAAAGTGGGGCTGGGTACAGGAGTGACATGCACATCCTGTAGACAGGCAGGTCAGCGAAATCCTCCTAAGAACGCAAAATGGGCTTGTAGCTCAAGGACTGGTAAGAATCAGCCTTGAGAATCAGGCAGAGGAACACCACAGACAGTGCTTTGAAGTGGGGATGAACTTGCTGTGGTAGAAGAACAAAAACGGGGCTTGTCTGGAGACCCTATGAGAGCAAGGAAAGGAGCTGGGTTCAGGGAGGAAGACGAGGCCAGAAGAGAGCCGATGTCCTGGACCGTTGTTAAAGAGAGTAAGCGTTACTCTGAGCACGGAAGCCTCGGGGATTCCAGCCCTGCTGTAAGTGGGCTGTGTCTTACACTTGAGCCAACACTTTGGATACCTGAATGTGAGGGGTGGAGGAAGAGGAGTCTGGGATGCCTCTCAGCTTTTGACCTGAGCAACTGGATGAAAAATGGAAACTCTTGAGCCCATCCTTCCTCTTTCCTGCCTAACTCTGAGCATCTCCAACACCCCCCACATGCCCACTCCTGTCCTTCTGCCCTCTCCCGTGCACATGCCAAGTGGGAGGGGGAAGAACTGAGAGAGACAGACAGACAGACAGACTACTGCCTTTTCCACATGCCTTTTGGAGGATGTCTCTCCTATAGTGTGTCTTGCTCCTTGCCTCTCAGGAGAGGATTTCCTTTCCAGGTGATCATATTAAGTTTCAATGAAGCACTCATTTGTGAGAGTATTACATTAAAGAAGTCTGAATCAATCGTTCTCATTTATAGGAATAATGAGCATTGAGGATAAGATTTTATACCTGAATGAGACAATAACACCATCTTAAACTCCTCCCGGGAAGGGTTGATTGCATGAAGCATCCATTGACTGTCAAAGGATGGGCAGGCAGGGGGATTCGGACTCCGAGGCCACACAACCTTAGTTTCCCAGCTAATCCAGATCAAAGGAGGGTGTGAAAGCCCAGTTCTTTTGCTGGAGGTTTATACACACCCTGAGCAGGGGCAGAAGTTGCTCAGTCACTGTTAGGGGAGCCCTTTCCTGAGAAGGTCTCCCAAGCCCATGAGCAATTCCGGGGTGGGGAACTCACTCTGGGGCATTCACGCAAAAGCACACACCCATAGCCAATGACAGCCCCGCACATAATCTGCACCTGCACGGAATTTACCACCTACGAAGCACTCTCAGCCTCCTTCCCTCTTTGGAGGCTCACACAACTAGGTGAGGCAGACAGGAGCTGGAGCTTCAGAGAGCTCCTGGAAATGCCTGAGGCTGCCTCACATCCCGAGGGTGAAACTCAGAATGAGCACCTTCCAGGACTGTGGGGAGCTGGTTACTGGCCATGCAGACAGGTCCCCACTCTCACCTTCAGCAGCTTCTGCCTGACCTGGAAACTCCCAGCTCTTTGGGTCACGCATGCTGCCTCCAAGAGACACCGAGCAAATGCATGAGTCCCTATACCAGCGAGAAGCACATGGCTGGACTTTCCCCTGAGGGAATGGGGTGAGTTGGATGGGGGGGACTCCCTCTCCGGTGTAGCAGAGGGAAGGCTAAGGCGGCAGAGGGCAAAAGGCAGGCTGTGGAGAGAGGACGCACAGCTTCCTGGTATTCTGCCATCTGAGGAATGCTTTATGCACATTGCCCAGGGTGGGTGGTGGGGGTGGTCTTACTGGTCACCTCTCCCCTGGGGAAGAGATGCTTAGAAAGCAGCAGTCCATGGAGGAAGTGGCCAACTTGAGGTGAGAGATAGTAGAGGAGACAAGAGGAACATAGCGGGGGCAAAAGGCACAAAAAGGGGACATGGGTGAGAAGCACGCACTTCCTGCCTGCAGCTTTGCACAGAGCTGAGCCTTCAAGGGACACCAGTGATTGGCATCATCCCAGTGATGGAGCCCTGCCTCTCAGCCACATCACTCACTGCCCCTTCCCAAAGTTTATACCTCTGATTCTTGATATCACCTTGTCCAGGAAGCCTACCTTGTTGCCTACCCCTCCAAGGGTCCCAGTTCTCCCACTAGGATGCCATAGAGTAAGCTGTCTATCCACTACCCTGAGTGCCTGAGAGGTCAGGGAGCCCTGGCTGTGGGAGAAGAGCGTCAGCCTCTGTTCTTTCTTCAATCAAAGGCCTTCCTAGGCTAGACAAGAACATTCCCAAGCAGAAACACCACCCAGTCTACCTTGCCACGTAACAGGGTTGGTCAACAGTGAGGGGAGCTTGCCCAACTCCACAAGTGTCTAGACAAAAGCCACAACTCCTGGGATCCATCCAAGAGGTGAGGAAATTCCCTGCTGGGCCTGGTTCCTATGCAGAGATTCAGAACCTGTCCCATTGGGAGGCTCTTTTGTCCTGTTCAGTGCATGGCAGAAACAGCACAGACATTTAAGAGGCAAAGGTTTCAATCCAAATTTTCACTATATGCCAGCTGCCTGGATTGGGGTGAATAACTCACATCAGCCTCCAAATCCAGTGCAGGTAGCACTACCTGACCAGTGCAGTCCAGGGACAGCCAGCCCAGTCCCAAATGCAGAGGCGAGCCAGAGGCATGCAATATGGGGACTTTGGGGTGTAGTACAAAAGCACTGGCCAGGAATCAATAGACACAGATTCTGGTCCCACTCTCCCACTTACTGAACAGATTACTTCACTACTGACCTTCAGTTTCTTCATCTGTAAAAGCGTTTGATGTCTGAGGTTACCCCTCTCCAATGTGAATGCTCAGTGATTTCAAAGTTCAACTTAATGTTGTACCTCCTTCTTTTAGAGAAAGAGTTCTATTCAAAAATCACCTCCTTGATATAGATTTTGATGGTCTATTTAATAAAGAGTAAGTGTATTATGCCGGCCTTAATACATAAACACCTTGTCTCATCTTTGTGCCTGGAGGACTGTGCAACTCAGGTCAGTCTGTTTCCTTCCTTTTCAGAGAAAAAAAAAAAAGAAAGAAAGAAAAAAATAGTCTCATCTCTTCATCTCTTTGGTGTTTTTTGCCTTGGCTGCCAGGACACTCACAGATCAGTGCAGCTCCCGGTGATGATAATCAAGGCACATCACACCCCAGTAACAGTTGATTCTTCTACTTCTTGGAGTGAATTCTGTTCTTTATTAACCTTACATGCATAACTTGGTATGTTCATACCTCAGAAGACAAATCAAGTCAACTTGGAAACTGGCAACATTTAAATCACTTCAATTTTTTAAACATAAGTAACTTTATTACTGAAACAATATAAGTAGATTATAGACAAATCAGAACATATGAATTAGTGAAAAAAGCAATTAAAAAGGCCAATACTCCTACATCCAAAGATAACTTTTTATTATATATCCTTCTAGATTATTTACATGCAAACAATTCATATAAGTAAAAGGGAATATATTCCATCATACTGTTTCTAATATGCTTTGTTTTTCACTTAACATGTATGAATGTGTTAATTATCTATATTATGAGTTGTAAAGGCTGAATGGCCTTCTATCACTTGGAGTTCTATCTTATATTCAACTAATCGGCTACTGTTAGACACTGAGGTTGTTCCCAGTTTTTTGCTATATTAACAAATTTGCAGTGAACTTGGTCAGTTATTTTCTTAGGATCCATTCCTATTAATGAAATGCCTGGGTGAAATGTTCTATATATTTTTAAGACTTTTGATGCATATTACTGGGATTCATTTCCAGAAATTTTATAATAATTATATGAGTGCCTATTTCCTTTTCCTTTTCCAGGAAGCATGTGATTTTATTTATATTATTATTTTTCTTAACTTTAAAAATCTAACAGGTGGAAAATGGTATCTTATTGTTGCTTTAAGAGACATTTCTTTGCTCATTGAGGCTGGATACTTTTTCATTGTTCATTGACCAAGTATATTTCATTCATTCAACCAATATTTATCACCTTCTGTGTGCCGAAAACTCTTCTAGCATTTCTTCTATGAATTCCCTGTTAATGTAAAAGGATACAACTTTTAAGTGAGCACTTGCTTCTCAAATCTCTTCACTGTCAACCTATAGCTTGTCTCTGGGTAACAGATCCTATAAGGAGACTTACGTCAATTCTCCTCCATCATACATGGAGACAGTGAGCCTGAGACCTCTTCACTGGCTTCCCTTAGCCTGCTGTGCACCTGCCTCTTCACCACATAAGTAGAGAAATTTGAAGGGGAGGCCCCTGCAGGGATACCAGTAGCTGATCAGCCCTCCTGGTGCGGGATCGCCATCAGCGAATTCGCTCACTCTGGAGTCGAGCTGCATGTCCAGAAGCTCCATCTCATTAGTGCCCAGAGCTGATCCCGAGCAGGCTGACTCATAGTGACTAAACTCACAGGAGACCTGAGCATATAAACCAGAGAGCCAAGTCCTTCATTTGTGAACCAGACATTTGCTGGACACTCTGGTACAGTTTATCCCTCAGGCAAGCTCCAGAAGCAGCCAACACCTCAGAAGAGTGCCCCAGGGAGCGGGAAAGCAGGGCAAGGGGGGGCAGTTATAGGATTTGACAGTCTGCTCACTTAAGGCTCTGATGCACCCATTTGCCCCCCTCTCCCCTGGTCAGTGCCTGGGTGGGCACCGCCAGTTTGGACTCTGCTGTATGACTGACCACGACCCTGACTTCCTCAAGGTCAGCCCTGTCCTGCCTTTGCTCTGGTCACAGCTGCAGCCACCGCTTGCTGTCCTGTCCCTCACTGGTCTTTTTAAAGTGATTGGGACTCACGCCTAACATTCTGATTTGAAGTTTCATATTCTGTTTTGCTTTATTTCCCCTGTGTTCAGTACACGCATACTGACAGCTCACAGCGTGTCAGGCATGGGGCCTGAAGACTTGGCTTCTGGTGTGCCTGACGTAACGCAGTGGCAAGGTGCCATGGTATCTATCGGTCTTAATGTTTTTTAAGGGAAAGTGAGTAACCAGTTCTAATGATGCCCTCCTTTCTGGAGTGGCTTTTATGATATTTTGAAATGGTGCAGTGGGTAATGGCAGTGGACCTCTCGGCCGCCTTGGCCTGTCTCTGCTTTCAGCCGCAGCTCCGTGTGACTGCAGGCTCCCTCACAAGGACAACCTTTGTGTCTTTGTGTCCTGTCTTAGGCACACCTTTGTGCTTTGTGCACAAAGGCCCTGCCTTATGCAGCAGAAGCCCCCAAACAAGAGCGAGTTAATGCACCCGGGGTGGACTATCAGCCAGTGTGGGAAGGGAGCCAGCCCACAAATGCTCCAGCCGCCCTTCCCTCAGTGGGCAATGCCAGAGGCCCCACACATTTCTCAGAAGAACCTGGCACATAGTAGCCCAGGTCCTACTGTGCATCCAGCCTCATTACACACCCTAAACATAAGGCTTGTCTTCCCCCTCCTCAATCCAGAGGCTGTCCCCCAGATGAACAGCAGGCACCCACATCCTTGGCTCTACCTGTACTTTTGAAGGGGTGTTGTGGAGACCAGGAGGGCAGGTCTCAGGAGCACAGGGAGCTGAGAAGCCAGCACACAGAGCTCCGTGGACCTCCCTTAGAGACCGCAGCAGGAGGCAGTGTCCCTGCCAGGGAGTGTGAAGTCCCGCAAGGCAACCCCAGAATTCCCCTAAATCCTACTGGCGTGTCATGGGGAAAGGGCAGTGATGATACCAGAGGAACCTGCAGAAGATTCTCAAAGAACTAAGACTCTGTGTGTTTCTTGGGTTCCTGAGAAGCTGAGCCTGGGAATCTTGGGTGAGTGTTTTATTGAGGGACTTTTCTCAGGAGGAGGAGGAGGGAAGGCAGGAAGACTGGGAGGAGGAGAAAGCTAAGCAGGGCTGTGGGCTCGGCGGGAGACGGGCTTCCCCCTGAGAACCCTGCATCACAGTCCAGTGTTGATCACGCTCAGGGCAGAGGCCTAGCCTGGGCATCCCTGGTCAGTCAGACACTGAGGGCGCCTCCACCCCAACACTTCCCTAGCTTGGCCGTTCAGATTCTGGCCAGGGAAGTCACCCCATGAGCCAGGGTAGATGCACCAGCTCAACAAAGGGGCCCTGGATGGGACGCGGGTAGCATCCACTGCGTGTCCCTAAGTGAGGCACTCGTGAGCCGCGAGGAAGACCGTTCTTCCCCCCCATTCTCCATGCTGCACAGACTCCCGCTCTGGCTATGTGCTTTGGAACTTCCCTTGCCCAGCTGTCTGGGTGACCTTTAATCTCTCCAACAGAGGTCGCTCAGGGGAGTGCCAGGGCTTCTCTCCAAATACAGCTTTTAAGTGTTGTGACATCATCCAGTCATTAGCATGCGAATGCTCCTAAGGTCCCTCATTCCCTCCAGGGTCACACCCTGATAATTAGCAATTTTTTAAAAGTGAACGGCAGACTTTCTTCAAGTGTCACGTTGCCTCAGAAGCAAAACCCCTACCTCTGCTGCAAGGGTCTCTGACAGGAAACTCCGGGGGTCAGCCCAGCCAGCCTGGTGCTGGGGGCAGGTGTCGGAACAGCTCCTTGTAGTAGTACCTCAGGGTCTAATTCCTCACCATCCTCAGCCCTTCAGTTTAAGAGGCTAGCTTCCAAGCCCTGCTCTGCTCCTCACCAGCCAAGTGACCCTTGATGACACACTTATCCTCCTCCAACTGTGGTGAGCTCGTTCATGAGGCGATTAAGGATTCGGTTCCAAAGGACCAAGTGAGTGATGCACTGGCAAACTGTCTTTGGGGTGGGTGGCAACTCGGAGAAGGAACCCTGCTTGACAATGGTTGCTGTTTCTGTGGTGTGATAACTCCACCATGGCTGATTTCAAAGGAACCCTGGCTTTACAACCACCTCACAAAATTCCTGAATGTTTGAAAATCTGCTCAGGGGAGCTGCTGGGAGGTGGCTCTAGCATCTTTCAGAAAGGTGGTTACAGGTACCGGCCCATGTTTTTGAGAGAAATGGCTTAGGAAAGGGGCCACTGGGATTTTTCTCAGCCGTGGGATAGTTTCTACTGGAATGTCCCTAAGGGTTTTGTCCTGATGCTTGTTCCAAACCTTCAGACATGTTGATAAGTAACCCCAGCGCTCTAGCCAAGACCAACGCCTGTGTAACACCTCTGGGTGCAGGCATGCTCAGAAATGGTGCTGAGATGCCCAGTCTTTGAGGTTTGGGAATCTAGTACCACAGGCAGGAGTCTAGAAACCAGAAAGAGAAACTGGCAGGGGGCATCAGGGGGCAGCTCTGTGTTTAATGACATACGAGTCATAATGGTTGATAGTGTGATTATCCAGAAGGCCGCTGGAAGTGGAGCCTGCACCCAGACACAGCTGCCCTGCCTGTAGGCTGCTTTCCACCCATTCAATCTTGCCGTAGACCTCAGCCCTTGGTCACCTTCCCTGGAAATAATCCACTAACAACAACAACGTTAGTGAGGGACAGTGTAAGATTCATAGACAATTTCATGGGGCTTCAAAGTCCACCTCAGACATATCTGTTGGCCAGAGTTCCCCTGACTCACGGCACCTCTCCTGGCCCTTTCTTGCAACCCTCCCGGCTTATATGTTGAGAAATTTCTGGTCTGCCCTCAGGCTTGCATCCCTGACTGGGTCCACCCTTCCTTCATCATTGCTCCCATGCGCCCTGTGGGGTCTCCTCTCTGCCAGAGGGTTTATCAAAGTATTTCCTCCGACCCTTTGAAAGGTCCCCCTACAACTGCATTCCAGTCAAACCCTGGTCTCTGTTTCGTGCAGTAGGAAGGGTGGGGCTGAGGTCCACATTTTAGATGGAGCACACAGAGGTGAAGGGGTGCACGGTCAAGGGCACACACCAGGTCTAGACTTCCCGGTCCCCGGGCCCATTGTTATCACACATTAACTATGTGAAGATTGGCAGCTCCCTGGTTTTATTTTTGTGCCTCATTTGCTTCTACATAGAATGGAGATGTTAATATTGTAAGGACTGAAGGAGTGAATAGATGGTGCTTAGAACAGCACTTAGCACATGGTGACATTAGCTGTTACGATTATCGATAGAGGTCCATGATGAGAAATAGATGGACTCTTAAATGAGGAGGGTTAAAAAAAAGACATGACAGAGATTTTCTGGGCTTTAACATGCTGAGCCAGGAAACACACACACACACACACACACACACACACCCTGTGATCTATACAGGCTCCTTTCACTTGAAATCTATGATCACAAATCTCAAGTATGGGGTTGATCCTCCTTGTAATCCTATTATTTTTCTCTAACGACTTGCTCTCCTGCTCTGAGATGTCCATTCTCAACCATGTGGCCTATCGGCATCATCTAGGGGGTTTAAACTATCATTAGCTGACACTAATGTTAGAAACACTAAGTGGAAACTAGACCACGGTTTGACCATTGTTTCTTTACACTGCAGTTAACACTGTGGCTGCCCCGGGCCAACCCAAACCAACTCCATCCTCATCAGGGCTGGGGAGGGAGCAGGTATGAGAGTGTGCTGAATGTCCTGCCGGTGATTCTCTGGGCAGCCAAGAGGAGGAACGTTCCTTTAGGATGATCCTTTCATGCTTTCTCTGTCCTCCAAGCCCCCTGCTCCTCCTTCCTCCAACTCCCAGCTGGCAAACTCGTTTCACACTTCACAGGGAAAACTGAAGCTGCTGGAAGGACACATCTGCCCACTGGAGCCGAAGCTACCACAGTGGCTGCATCTGCGGGCGAGGCTTCTCCCTTCTCTTCAGCAAAGGAAGGGGTGCCTGTCCCCACCAGTCATCAGAGATCCTGGCCTCTTTGCCGTTCGCTCTTTCAGTTGCCCCTCTTTCAGCTCAGCATTTGCCTCTCTGGCATGGAGTCACTGCTCCTGGCATACACACATGTTCTAGTTTCTCCCATCTTGGGGAAGAACGACAAAACAGACCTTCTTCCTGACCCTTTATCCCGTCCACCTCTCACCCCCATGACTCCAGTCAAAAGAGCCATCTGTGTACACCCATGGGCACGGGCAGCAGGGTTTTCAACAGGCGAGCGGTGGAAGCAACCCGAGGGTCTGGCAGGGAAGACCAGATAAACAAAATGTGGTGCACATGCAGTGTAGAGGGATGGCATTCAGCAGGCGCTTCGGCATGGGTGAGCCTCGGGGGACAGTATGCTGAGTGAAGTAAGCCAGTCACAAAAGGACAAATACTGTAGGGTCCACTGTAATTCCTAGAGACAGAAAGTAGAAAGGTGGCTGCCTGGGTCTGGCTGGAGGAAGGAATGGGGGGTTATTGTTTAGTGGCCTTGGGATTCCAGCTTGGCATGGTGGCAAGGGCTCAGTGGATGGATGATGGCCATGGTTGTACACTGGGGGGAATGTACTTAATGCCACAGAACTGTGCATTTGCAAATGGTTAAGATGGAAAATTTGATGCCATGTGTATTTACTGCAGTTAAAAAAATCACAGCTGTATACAACCGTATTCCCACTCTGACCTCCCGTTTGTTCCTCAGCCCACAGCCACTCTGGGTTCTACTTCCCCCACTGCACCAAACCTGCTCTGGCCAAGGTCACGTTGACATGCATGTGTACAAATCCAGTAAACTCCTTCCCTGCCCGCCTCCACTTAGACTCCCTGAAGCACCCCGCTGTCTCCCTGAGATGCTCACTCTCCTGGTTTCCATGACGCCATGCTCTCCCATTTCCTCCTCCTAGCTGCCCCCCTCTCTCCAGGCCTCGGGTTCAGGGGGTAGGTCTAAGGGTTCCTCGGTTCTCTCCTTGTTTCTCCTCACTGCGTATATGCTGCTCTTTTCCTGGAGAGCTTGTCCCCTGTCATCGCCAGTGCAGCCTACATGTCGGTGACTCCCAGGGTCGCATCTCCAGGCCCAACCTCCAGCTTCTTCTCTGAACACCGGACTTGTAAACTGCACCTCCTGCTTGATGTCACCATCTCGGTGTCTCATGGGCACCTCCCACTTCATGTGTTGGGAATGGAACTCTTGACTTGAACTGTGCAGCCACCATTCTTCAACTCTGCATAGCATCCCCATTTCCCTCATTTCTCTGGCCCCCATATCTAATGCATTAAGCAGATCCTGACAATTCTCCCTTTAAAATTATGTCTGGATCTGTCCAATCCTTGACGTGCCCACTACTCTTCAGTACCAAACACCATCTTTCCTCAACTAGACAGTTGTGGTGGACTTCATACAAGTCCAGAGTCCTGGATAATTCTTCTCCTCCCACCTTATCTCAAGCCTATCTTCTCCTTGCCCTCAGCTTCCATGCTCTAGCCACACTGGCCGTCTGGGTCATCGCTGTCTCTCAGCCATGCCTGTGCTCTACTTGGCTCGACTCCTTCCTGCCCCAGGTCCTATGCATGCACACATATATTCTTCCTTCTTCCTTCTCCTGTACTCCTTCCCCTCACCGCCCCCCATGTCCATTTGCATGGCTGGCCTTCTGTGTAAGTGTCACTTCTTCGGAGAGACACACCTTCCTTGATCACTCTAGTTAAATAGGTAATTCAACACACCTATGTGGTACCATCCATCCCTCAAGCCTAGTCTTGTCTTCTTAGGCTTTATCACCATAGCGATTATTTATGTTTGTTAACTCATTATTTTAATAATGAGTCTCTGCCAGTAAGTTCCAACCTCCATGAGCACAGACTCCTTCCTGGTCTGTTTGATTCCCACTGCATTTCTAGCTGCCTTTTGACCATGTCCACCCAGGACACACAAGGTACACTCAGTAATCCTTGTTTGACATGGGCACACGGTCACCATGGGACATGATGCCTTGGAGTTAAAGCTTTAGTTTAGATTAATACTTTTCTGGCCATGTTCCAGAAGTTTATAATCCTCAGTTTTCTCCATTTTTTACTTACTAACAAAAATTTAATTCTTTTACAGTAAGACTGGTGATCTCAAACAATATTAACCAGTGGATTATATTACTCGTCACAGCAAGTTTTTTAGTTTAATAATTAAATATATATTTTTTACTTAAAGCAATATTTTGTAAAAAGGAGTATTTATTTGGTATTTTTTTCACAAATGCCTAATACCAACTTAACCTTATTCTTAGTTTAGGCAAAACCTTCTTGGGATTTCAGGCTTCAATCAGCCTGACCTCAAACTATTTGCAGGTCATTTGAGAATTGCTGGTTACAGACTTTAAGAGATTCTTTCTTACAATGGCTGCCTTTTAAAAAGTTGCTTTGAAAAAACTACCTAGATGTTAACTCTTCTCTCCTAGCTTATCTTTTCTCTCCTTGGAGGGACAGAAAAGGAAGAGTAAAGAGGGAAAGCCTACTTAAAGAGAGATGTAGTTCTGACATTGTTTTTTAAGCCCAAGTGTCAGAACCAGGATCTGTCTGGTTAGTAGATGAAATATTTCATATTATTCAGGCTGTGCTTTTCTTCCTCATTCCAGTGAAGTATTTTCAACAGAATTTCTTTATACTGAATTGCATGCAATAATATTTTATATGTAGGCTTCTAGAAGCTTCTTTGCCTTATCAGGTCCCCAGGCCTTCAGATCACAGATTGCCTCAGATTCCCTGTCTTCAGAGCCATTTTCCAAAACAACTTGTATCCTTCACTGAACAGACCTGTTTAAAGAATATTCTTATCCATGTTTAAACACAGTCTCTCAGCAGATGTTTACACTGGTTTCAGCCTGGATACTGATGCTGAGCTCTGAGCCTCTAAAAAACTCCCGTAGTAAGTTTTCTAGAAGCCACCAACTAAGCCTGCTCATTACTGAGCACAGACGATGGGTATAGGCACATTGTAGAGCTAAGCAGAGAAATTGGAAAGATGAAAAAGAGAGAAAGAAGGGAGAGAGGGAGAAAGAGAGAGAGAGAGAGAGAGA
The DNA here is from genome assembly GCF_030020395.1 of Manis pentadactyla. NCBI lineage: Eukaryota > Metazoa > Chordata > Mammalia > Pholidota > Manidae > Manis > Manis pentadactyla. The sequence continues at coordinate 130,170,522 of NC_080022.1, read as the reverse complement.
GAGAGAGAAAGGAAAGGAAGGAAGGGAGGGAGGGAGGGAGGGAGGAAGTGAGGGAGGGCAGGAGGGAGGGAGGGAGAAAGAGCAAAACGCATGCTGTTTGCTCTGGCCAGATTTGTTGCCGTGGCACAACAGAGGATTCGCCGTTTTCATTTCTGGCAATTTATTCCTCCCGTTGTCTGTGGGAGGATTAGAGTCTGCAAAGAGAATCTGACAAAACACCAAGAAGTGTATCTGAATAAAAATGCTGAAAGATCACTGCAGAAGCAGGCAGATGTGACTCCTGTGAGCCTGGAAGATAGATATCCCTTTGAGCATTTGCAAGGTGTGAGAGAGAAGCAAAAGTTGTAGCTTGGAGGTTGGCCACTGACTAGAGTCAGGCTGACTCCCACTAATTACACTAATGATGAGAGTCTAATGTTGTGTGTATCTGCCTTGAAAATGGGATGCTTTGATATTTATTTAAAATGTGCTTGTGTTTATCTGTTTTATTCTCCATGTAGTGGGTGGAGAGTAGGAGTAGAGAGCTACAATCTTGAACTCTTTAAAAAGAGTATAAACACCTTTCAGCCTGAACCATGTGATAAGGTCACACTTGTGCCATCTGGTCACAGGGCCCTAAAACTTCTGAGAAAGAGACCAGAATCCACCTCTTCAGTTAGGAATTGGCAATGAATAAAATCACAAGATAGCAACTTCTGATAAAGTGGGGGAGAAAAATAAGAGTCCTAGAAAGACAAGTTGTTTTCTTCCTTCTGTAGATTAATATGGTACAGAGTTATAAAAATAAAGTGCAGGAGGAGGCAGGCTGAACTCATGGATAACAGATGAGTAACATGTTTTAAGAAGCAAGATAATTCTCTGGGGAGTGGGCTTATAGGTAGTTTTGTTTTATTTGCTTTTTATATTCTGAATATTTTGCAGCAACATCAGTTACTTTTTTTTTTTTTTAAAGAAAACAGATTAGAGATGGTTTGGCTTTATTGCTTTGAGATCACCATCTTGATAAGTAAGTCCTGCATATTCCAAAACCCGGACACAAGGGGCGGAAGGCTCTGTGTGTCTCACACATGGAAGGCCAGCAGGGTTTTGTTGTTGATGTGTCATTTGATTTTTATTGTTGTTCATGTTATGTCTCACCTTGTCACAGAAGGCATTAAAGGAGGGTTAAATGCAAAAGAGGGCTTAGAAGGAAGAGAAAGTGAAACAAAGGTGGGGGATAAAGGAAAATCAGGGATTAAGCTAAACCATAGGGTTTAGCAATCTACTTGCCTGTGAATTAAGCCTGGCCATTCTAACAGCCAGCTGGAGGAATGGAATGAATCTCTTAGGGTGTGTAGTTCATAATGTCCATAAGAAGAAATAATGTCCATCAGCTAAGAGATGGGTGCTTATTGGTATGAAGATCAAGCCTCTTTCCTGCAGCGGTTCTCATGAATGGGGAAACTGTGACATAATTAACAGGGTTATCCTGAATGATGATTTCGCAGGGTTGGTTCACATAAGGACCTTCAATGGACCGAGGGCATCAGAGCAAATGTCGGTAGACGCATTGGTGGCCATGTTACACTGTCCTGTGAGCACCCTGCTCTCTGCTGATTTAGCTGGCCCAGATATGATTTCGAATATCAGGATGAGTCAACGGCTTATATTTCCTCCCTACAATTCTCCCTGGATATTGTTTCTTTCAACCAAGCTACTGATGAATGTTGCATGGTGGTGAGCTGGGAACAGTAGTCCTGGGTGCTCTGCATCATGTAATAGACAAACAGGTCACATCTGCCTGAAGGAGCTAAGAGGCCTGGTGAGAATGCTAGCCTCGTTCTTACAGCAGACCAAAGCCAAAGGTGTGCCCCAGACCATCCCCACAGACACCACTGCTTTCTGCCTGCTACACAGATGTACAGGTGGGCAACCAGAGCATCACACCTGCATCCAAATAGCAGGGACAAAATCATTTTAGCCTTCAAAGTTTTGGGGGCACTTTTGGCCATGTGCCTACCCCAGGCAAAAGAGAACTCTTAACACAGATCTTCGAGTTTGAACACTGCCACATCATGGTACCTTCAGGGATAAACAATTTGCAAAATGAACAAGGTAACTTGTATGAGATTTTGTGCAAACTGGATAAGAATTAGGAACTCCTACCAAAAATAATACTTCAGAAGATGACCTAAGTCAGAGGTTGGGTAATATGTTTTGTAAAGGGGCAGAGAGTGACTATATTAGGCTTTGCAGGACATAAGGTCTCCAGCCTACTGTTCTGGCATGGAAGAGTCATGGACAATATGTAAATGAGTAGTGTAGCTGTATTACAATAAAACTTTATTTCCAAAATAGGCAGTGAGCCAGATTTGGCCCACAGACTGTAGTGTGTCAACCCTATGTCATTCTTTTTGGCAGTAATTACCCAAAAAGACCAATTTTCTCATCAGGTTATTCCTAATTTAATAATCAAATACTATAAACAATATAAAAAGTTCATTCAGTATATAAAAAGAATGATTATCTTTCTCATCCCTCTAATGGATGAAAATGCATGTATACAAGTCACCCAACAGGAGGAGCAGAGCCCAGCATGCAGAATGGTCCCTAAGCATCCCTGGAAGCAAACACCGTTCTTCATTGCCCCATTCTAGCTTGTTTTTAAAACTCAGTATGATGAATAATTACTACCAGACTCTAAGTAAAAAGGGGTCTCAGGTAAAACATCAAGGCCATTGCCTGGATTTAGAGCAAAAGGTGAATGCCTCCTGGTTTCATTCAGAATTTGAGCATCCACAGATTAGCTTCCCCCCCTGAGTCAGACCACCTTATCTGATCCAACTGTCAAATCTATAAGCAAGCCCCACCCCCAGACTTATTTATTACTGTTTGCTGGGTCATTTGTTTCGTTTTTAAAGATGAAGAACTTAAAAATAAACTTTAAACATCATAAAGTCCTAGAGAGTAAATTATAACCTTCCTAAGTTGTCTTTACCTGCCTGATAGTATTTATCAAACTATGCACTTATATCTACTGTAACAAAAATAAATATGAAATAATTACAAATAAATAGTATTTTTAAATGTACAGGATCTATATAAAGAAAATAGTATTTACTAACGTACAAAATAAAGGATTTCAATAAACGCAGGATATATACCATGTCCCTGAATGGGAAAAATTTTCATCATCTCCAAGTCAGTCTAAAATGTAGCAATGGAATGCTAAACAAAAATCTAAATTTGTAATTTCACAAAATAACAGTAAAATATATCTGGAAGCATGTTGCACTAGACTAATGTGTATGTATTACACATGTAAAACTTACATTTTACACATGTAAAAATGCAGATGGACATTTGCATGGCTAGATATTTAGATATTTAAAGGTAAAATAAAAATGTGTCGATGAAAACAACATGAGTGTGGCCCCAAAAGACAGAAGCAGCAGCATGGAATCACATGGTCCACAGTGGTGGTTGACAGGGAAAGCCCTGAGACAGACATTTGGTGGAAATAAATGTTTGCTTAACAGTGAAGAACATGCCTGTACTTCTGTGCACCGCGTGGGAACCCAGGGACAGCAGTGGGCATTGAGAAGCCCCCAGCTGGGGTCCATGTCCCAGCGAGATGCCTTCAGGCCATAGCAGCTGATGAGAGCAGCCTGCGTGCGCCGCTTCACCTCGGCTTGCTCAACACTCCATTTTCTTTAATCGTCACCTGCTGCTAATATTTTATAAGATAGATGCCCAGTCAAAACCTTGATTTGCTCTAGTTTCTCCTCTGCTATCAAAATATTCTTGAAACCAGTGAATCATTTCTGGATGTAAATTCACAGACACTTCACTCTAAAGACCTCTCCTTGGCTGGGTCTAGGATGAAGATGGATTTACATAAAAGACAGGAAGGATTGTGTTGGACTCCATAGTTAACCACTTTAAAACAAGTTACATTCCGATCTCATGATGTAACAATAAAATCCATGTATACTGAAGATTAAAATGCCAACAACGGGACCATAAAAGAATAGGAAAAACAATATTCATGCCATCTGGGAATGGAAATGGTCTCTCTGAGTCTATCCCAATGCTAGGCTCAGAGTCTCTGCTCAAAAACTGCTTTTTGAAAGATAAATTAATAAATTGTCAGACATACCACAGAGAAACATATAGATAACCTCAACTCCATTTGAATTTAAGGTATGTGTGAGTCAAAAAAAATTAAATTACAAGACAAATGATAAAAAGAAATTGGGATTAATGATGTATTATGTGGTAGATGTGGGCTTGATATCCTTTATACAGAGAATTCTTAAAAATTTTTTACAAGTCAAAATTAGATGATCACTCTCATGGGGGAGAAATGAACAACAGAAACTATCAAACATATTTAAACATTTTCCAAATATATTTCCCCTGTCAAACATAGGGTAAACTTTAAAAAATGATTAATTTCACTAGTAATCAATGAAACAGATAGGGCTTCTCCACTTGGTGGAAATGGCTCTTCCTAAGAAGATAATACCCAAGGATCCTCAGATCCTGCACTCTTCATTCTAGAATTAAAAAATATATCAATCAGCACATTCCTGTCAAGAAATGAAACAAAAATCTTTAAAATTACATTCCCTTCTAACCTAGAAATTCTAGAAATTTTCCCCAGGGTAAACCATTAAGGGCATGCACAAAGTTCTGCCCACAGAGATACAAAGTATCCTTCACGATACCATTGGAACGGAAACAACTGAAATATCTAACACTAGGGAACTGGTTAAAAAAGAAAAACCTAACAGCTATGATGAGGCATCTGTATGGCTAAATGCTAAGCTACTGTTTACCGTCGGCACAGAAGAGCTCATCACTGACTTTGAAAAATACTCAGTATTTTGTCACCAAAATATCACATCAAAAGCAGTTTGTTCTGCATTCTCCCATTTTTTTTGTGAGCCAAAAATACGTATTATTTTAGTTCATTTTATTTTTGAGTTTTTCGATAATTCCATGCTCATTATATAGTTCTTAAAAATTAAAAGCAGTGACAACTGGAGTGGTTTTCCAAGGGGAGACAGAGATGCTCCCAGAGACTCCCAGAGCCCAGAGGTGTGATGCTTCCTGTGGGTCCCCTGGGCTTCATCACACTCAAAGGCACAGCTCAGAACACCCCGGTATGAGTTCTGGCTGCTCCGTCAGCCCGTCTGTTGTCAAGGCTAGTCATTTATTCAAGATGTTCCTTGCGGAAGGCTTCCCATACTCAGGAGGAAAAGAAGTGGCATGTGAATTTTTCAGACGAAGCAAGGATATGCTTTGTAACAAGGGAGTTGAACTCTGGGGTGGTGGCAGACATCTCTCAGTCTAACAGGCCAGCCTGCTTTGCAGTGGAACTGTACAGCAAATGGTGGATTTATTCATTGTCCTTTCGTCCCCAATCAGCTGATATTTGTTACTGTACCACAATGTTCAGATGGCCAGGATTCCCAGAAGACCAATAAAGTCTTTTTGGTTGCCTTAGTAACTGATATGAGTAGGATGTGCCCGTGAAGAGAGCCATGGTGAAGTATCAGTGAGCAAAGCCTGGCTCAGGTCTGGTTGGTGAGGGTTAGATGGGGGCTCTGCAGCCGACTGTCTGGGTTCATCAGCACATGCTATGCCCAATAGCCGTGTGACCTGGTGGAGGACTGCTCTGTGCCTCAGTTTTCTCATCTGCAAAATGGGGATCATACTAGTTCCTACCTCTTAGGAGTTGCTGTAAAGAAGAACTAGACAAGCATACGTAATAGACCTAGACAGTCCCTAAAGTTTACTGAGTCGTTTGAATGTATGATGTTGCCAGTGATCAGTGGCTCCAGAAATCCATACCCTTGCCCATTCTAGCTGGGAGGCTGTTTGTTTCCAGTTTATTCCAGCCCCTGCAGGCTTCCCAAGGCACATATCCCAGTGCTCAGCACAGCATGATATCCAGGGTCTCCCCTGAGTATTATCAAGGGGCACTCCACATCCATCTCCCCATGGCACCTGAAAATGGGTTTGTTGGTATGGAGGGGGACAGTCCTTCTGGAAGAGGTGGGGAGCATTTTATATAGAACCCCAAACACAGACCTTCTCAGGGACCTGAGAGAGCCTGTGAGTGTGGACAGCACACTGGGCTGTGGATGTCATCGCAGCTGAGCTGTGCCTGTCAGGCACAAAGTCTGGCTGACACAAGTGCTGAAGCCAAGAGCCAGTAGGAATGAGTCCCCCAGGGAAGAAATGTAACCGAGTATATATTATCAGCCTCTTTATATCTTCCACCTGGTGCTTTGCTTATGACACATAAAGACCATAAATTACAGAGACCACAGTCTGGATATAGCTCAGAGTTGATTCAGTCTTCCCATTACCTCCCACTTGGGTTCATATAGATAAACTGGACGCCATTTGAACTTAAGGTATTTGTAAGTCAAAAAAATTAAATTACCAGACAAATGATGAAAATAAATTGGGACTAAGCGTCCTGTTTTAGTCCTTCTGTTATAACACATTACCACTGCTTGAGTGGCTTACAGACAACAGAAATCTATTTCTCACAGCTCTGGAGGCTGGGAATCTAAGATCAGGGTGCCAGCACAGCTGGGTTCTGGCGAGCCCTCTTTCAGGTCGCAGGCAGCCAACTTCTTGTCATATCCTCACCTGGCAGAAAAGAGGCTAGGGAGCATTCTGGGTCTCTCATATAAGGCACTAGTCCCATTCATGAGGGTGCCGACCTTGTGCCCTCGTTGCCTTCCAGTGCCAGCACAGCAGGATTTAGGATTTCACCCTGTAAATTCTGAGGGGACACAAACATTCAGTCCCAAACCCCTCCGACCTGACTTTCCTGTTCATTCTAGTCTTTCCCACCAATCAATCCTTAGTAAACAAGGTTGTTGTCATATCATCCCTGTGTTTGGGAACCAGTAGCCTTTTAGGATAAAGTCAGAATCTTCAACCTTCCAAGAAGAGTTGCCATAATCCAGCCTTATTCTTCCCATCTTCATTGCTGCCTTCCCCAGCACCACACCCCTGATATGTAATCCTAACCCTGTCCTGCAAGCTCCACCCTCACTCTTTATCCGCGGCCTTCCTTCCTCTCATTTCCCATCCCCCCATCCGGAATCAGGTTTCTTTAATAGCCTTGTTCAAGGTTTACCTTCTTTATGAAGCTTTCCCTTCCCTAACTCTACTCTGCAAAGATCTTCACAAACAGTTGATGTACCCTCAGCAATTATAAATACACATATTTATTATTTCATTCAAAATATCTATGGAACATCTATTGTGTGCAACTACTATTGTTTCAGACCCACCTCCATATCTCCCTAATTCCCCATTATAATGGACTCATTTACTTATCCAGTAGATGCTTATTGAGTGTAAGCACTGGTAGACAAAGAGGAATCTCTGTTACCCACCATCATCACAACACAGTGTGTTAGAAGAGACAAGACATTCATATAGTAATTATAACACAACATAGAAGAAAGTGGTACATGCCCCCAAGAAATTACACAGCATGAAAGAGCTCATGAGAGAGACTGCCTGAAGCTGATGGGATTGACGGTTGTAATGGAAGAGGTAGCCTTTCAACTCTTCTTGAAAGATGGATAAGAACTGAGCAAATGGCAAGGGCAGAAGAGACACATTCCAGGGAGAAAGAATCAAAGCATGGGAAAGTGACGCAACTCAGTGGAAAGACCAGCAAGAGGCTGTGTTCTGGGGCTATCCTAAGAAGGTCATGGGCAGGAAAGCAGGCAAGGGAAGGCAGAGGACCCCCAGCAGGTCCACTGTTCTCCAGAGGGCCATGACCCACAGCCCGGAAGCAGTACTCCTCATGACGTTCCCCAGAAAAGGGCAATCGCTGCTTGAACTGGTGGTCTCCTGTGTCCTATGTCCCTAGCAGTGTGGTCAGCTTTGGCTAGGCTGCACGCACTGATCTGATGATGGTTTTGAGATGAAGGAACAGAGGGGCTGCAACGGGAACCTGGAAGATTGCCATCAATGGGAAAAGTGAGGCTGAGGAAGAGCTGCATGGCTCTGGGCTGAGTAGAGGGCATCCTTTGCAGAGGGGCATGGGGTAGGCATGAGCAGAGATTCTATAGATTAGAAACTGTATAAGCTTTGCTCCAAGTATCAGCCATTTTTTTACCAGTTTACAAATTAAGAGAACTTAGAGTCCCTGGAAATGCAGTCCAGCTCTGTCATTGGTGGGGCAGATGAGTGTCTATCTGCACATTTGAACAAAGTGGCCATATAGTGCAGACCTCAAGAGCACTGTATTTGCAGTGTGTAGATGTGAGTTTGAATCCAGGGTCAGCCACCCGATTTTCTGTGTAACCTTGGACAACTCAGTGTCATCTGTAAAATGTGAATGACCTCACAGAATTGTTGTGAGGCTTCAGTGATGTAATACTTTTAAATTACTCAGCCCAGGAAGGGTTTGATAAAACAAACGGTAGCTGATAGAAAAAAGATGACTGTTTTTGCTCAAACAATAGAACTCTGTTTTACTGGGAGAGCAGTGTATGTGGTTTCTTGGGCTTGACACCAGGCTTAGACTGTCCTCCAGTTGGTATTGTAATGTAAAGAACAAATATGAATATTGAAAATGGACCCAGATCACAAAGAAATTCACTTCTTAAAGGGAAATGTGATACCAGGTCCAATACACTCATAGCTCATGGTAGTTACAGGACAGATGCAGATCCTATGGTGACCTACTTTTGATTTGGGATATTTTGAGGTTTCCCCAAAGACTGTAGGCTCTCTAAATATCAATCACCCCTCTGTTCTATTTATTCCAACTGGAGTCACCTTTTGAGATATGGAGCCACTTTGTGTCATCCAGTAGATGTGTTGGGTGCCTAGATCGAGTTCGGGAAATTATAGGATTGGGTGCCTGTGGGAGGAGAGTATCAAATTTGCCATAGAAACTCACACCAATCCCACTTCTGAGAGAGCCCACCTGACATGCCAGCTTGGCCCAGGGATAGAGATGAAGACCATCCCACCACCTCCCAATCCACCTCCTTGCATGCCTGGTACTCATACCCTAGCCTGGCCCCAGGCCATTCAGGGCCTTTCAAGGTTGACTGTCTGTGGGTAGGATTTAAACAGCTCTCAGGGATATGCCAGAATCCTTATTGCCAGGAGGAGGATTAGTCCTCTCCAGCCCAGGGGGTGGTAAATCCTCCTTTTGGGATGATCACAAGAACCACTAGCAGAATAAACACAGCTCCAGTGCCTCCTGGCTCAGACCAGCCCAAGCTGTCCAGAAGAAGTGAATCACAGCAGGTGACAGGCAGCTTCCTGGGGAACCTAAAATTTGTCTTTTTAAGTGGATCTGGCAGAAAACACATTGTTTTCCTGGGTACATGTGACATCCCATGTGCTGCCTTTTTTTTTCCAGGCAGAATTGAAAATGAATATCCTTGGCAGAAGTGGGGAGGCAGAGCAGGTCCTCATGTGAGGCACTAGCACAAAGCAGACTCTCAGGGGTGGGACACTGGAGCTCCTGGTCAAAGCCTCTGAAGCGAGAGGAGGTAGGGCAAGACAGAGAAGAAGGGAGAATGGACAGGATCACAGGGATGGATGGTCTCACAATGTCCCTGGCAATCAAGTCAGCTTGGGAGGAATCCCACCTCCTGACACAATGACTCACAGGTCTGCCTCTTTATATCAACCTTTTCATGCCACCAAGATTAAAAGGATTGTGTTAGGATGAATTAGAGTGACAACGAAGGTTGTCACGAAGAAGTGCAAAGGATGGATTGGATTTGAGTTTGGAAAAGGGGGGTGCCTTACTCCTCTGCATGCTCATACTCAGACGCATAAAATATTACAACCCACACATCTGGTGACAGGCCCAGAAAACCTGCCACTCTGAGCCTGAAGGAGAGGGTAGAGCACACAAAGAAAGAAAGTAGGACAGGCAATCAAGTACCATCACCATGTTCTCCTGCCCATTTTTGGCTGCCTCAAGATCTGATTCATTTACTCATTCATTCATCACTCAGAAAACTATACAAGTGCCTCCAAGGAGCTCAGCCCCAGGATTATTTTGTTAAGATAAACACAAAAGTAGTGTGATCGATGTCCATCACCAGAAATGTTCCTTGCATTAATAGTTGGGGAGAAGTGCCTTAGATGCAGAATTTAATCATCTTTGAAAGAGTAAATGAATGAGATAGAGGAGCAAAAAAGCAAAATAATGTTGATTAAGCACCAAATGCATATGGTGGTGGTAATAAATGCTTCAGTTCTCAGAAGGGCAAGGCCCATCCTTGTGCACTGCAGGACCTGAGGATGACTTCATGGAGAGGATATGAGTTTTACCTTCAAGGATCGGGAAGGGTTGGGGGAAGCAAGGAGAAGAGTGACCCAGGTGGGAGATGTTCCCCAGCAAAGCACCCAGGTGGTGATGGGTGTTGGGAAGAGCAGAGGGAAAACCAATCCCTATAAGTCAGTGCTGTGTGGGGTGAGTTGAAATGGGCCTATGCCTTGGGCAGCTTTGAAAATTGCAATGACATCTAGCATTTCTCAAAGTTGGGTCAGGATGCTAGCTGCAGAAGTACCACCCAGCATGCTTTAAAAAATGAATCCTGGGCCTGTCTCCAGTCACCTAAATCATAATTCATGAGATGGAGAAAGAGCCCAAAATTGTTCGTCAGGTGAATCTAAGGTATACCAGTTAAAAAGCCTTGGCCTTAGGCATCTAAGTTTTAACCTATTGGTCACTTTAACACTTGCAAGCTAAAGGCCAGGGCACAGTAGCATTTAAGAAGGACTGGCCTACCTGGAGTATTGCCAGGGGGACTCAAAGGGTCAGAGACTCGGGGCAGAGAAAATCAGGAGGTTATCATAGCAATTCCAGAGCATGGTGATGAGGCCCAAGCCTTCAGACTGTCTCTAAGCAATATGCATATTACGTCTTCATTTTGTAGTCTCAGTATCCCATTGATCAGTCATCATTTACATCTTTGGATATTATTTGTATCTGCAACCTTCCTGTGACTCAGTAAACAGAAACTCTTTCTGCTGTGTCTGTCACTGAATTACCACAGGAACGTCCAATACCGAATGAATCTTCTCTTTCATCCTCTCCCCATTTTAACACACAGACACAGAACTGCATGCATACACATATATGCACATAGTTCATTTGCTCCACAGAGAAAACTAGCCTCTTCCCTTCTCAGGTAAACCAGGCACCAGTGTGAGGACACTTCCTCTCAGCGCCAGTAACCTCCCAGCTGCAGACACAGGGGGCCATTCCGATTCTAAGAGACCTGGTGACTACAGGTGGTCCACATGTTCTCTTGCTTCCCTGCTTCCTTCAAGCAGCCCTGCATCTCAGATAGAGATTGTTCTGTCACTTTGCAGTCTTGTCGGCACATCGATCGATGAGTCCTGAGTGCTAATTAATTGGTACGTTATCCAGCTCCATCCATCAGGAGGCTGATGGCTCTGACTGGGCACTGTGCCAAAACCCAGGACACTCTGAAGGGACAGTGGGGAGGAGGGAGGAAGACTGGTGGTAATTGAGGGAGTGCAGATGTGATCCATTGATAAGTCCAGGGAGAGACAGGATGCCAAATCTAAGAGACTGTATACACATCACTGTAGAGAGGAGCTCCAGGCAGAATCGTGACATCCTTAACCTGCCTATTCTTTGAACATCACCAATTCCACTCTTCTCCCTTCCACATCAACACCTAGCTGCCCACACACTCAAAACTCCATTACCTAGAACACCATCTTCCCAAACCCCCGTAGACCATCTTTGGACCACAGGACGCTTCCTCCATTTGACCCTTCTGTCCACTCCCCACTCTCCTTAGTCTCCCGGATGCTGACCTTTAGGATCACTTCATTGGGCTCTCTTGTTCTGTGGATGCTAGTTGGGTAAATGGGAATCCTGGAGAGAGATCACAAGGATGGAGGAGAACGAAGTCAGGGTGCTTGTTTCCCACACTATCTCCCAGTACACTCGCGGGGGCTTGGCTGTGTCCCCCAACCAAAGATCGGGAGGCCCTGTCTACACAGCTCTACCTGCTTTGGGCTCCAGGAGCCACTCCCTCCCTTCACCTTCAGGCCCAGTTTGGATAAAGCCCCTCCACCCTCACCCATCCCAAGGCTTTGCACTGTCCCTTATGGATTCCCTACATTCTGCTCACACCTCTAAAACAGTCCCTTTATTAATGCCCTCTGAAAATACCCAGTTGGATATGTATCTGTTTCCTGACTGTGTTTGGATAAAAAAAAATCCCCATGTCAAATAACTAATAAAATTGGTGGTTTATGGTTAGACTTCTCAGAGCCTTTAACATATATGGTGAATATCTAAGAGGAAAGATATAGTCTTAGAATCCATAACTTATCTGACCCAGAACCACCCTCCATTCTCCCTCCAATCCCAGAATTCAGAGTATTTCAAGGAAGCCCACTCTATCCCAGCAGCTAAAGGCAGCTAGTAAAGGGGGGACAGAGACACCAGAAAATGCATAGCTCTGTGCAACCTCTTCTGGAGAAAGCAAGAGAGATTCTGTAAATAGCACACAAGCTTTCCAACAGTGAGGCATCATGAAAAAATACAACCTAAGATCTAGTCTTTTCTCTGCCACTAACATTGTGATATTGGGCAGGCCGCATCTCTTCCGTAGGTCTCTTTCCTCACCTGTGAAAAGAAGGAGCTGAACTGGATCAGTAGATTTTAAGTTTAGAGCAACTGGAACTGCTTCTTCAAATGAAATCTTAGGCAGAAGCCCCATACAGAAACCAGATGGAAACCAAGCTGCTCAAGGCGGGGTGGGACAGGGGGCAGTGCTGAAACGCCGCCCACTGGACTCCGCCACACCGTAGCCCTCGAGGAACTTGCAAGGAATCCACGAGATTTCCTGGAGCCAGATTTGGAGACACTATTCCTGATCCTGTGCTCATGGCAAAGCTGGCAAAAAGCCCCACATGGAATCTTCATTTCTGAAAATATGTCAGTTTTTAGCAACAAGTAATTCTGTTTGTCTCAGGGTAAAGGAGCTTTGGAGCCTAGTATATGCTCCCAAGTAGTGTCCTTAGTAGCAAAAAACTTTTCCTAGCCAATATTCTATTAAAATGTGTGGATGAGTGTAAATGAGATCTCATTTTGCCTGGATATAAAATGTTTGGCCTAAAATATATTTGGGAGTTCACTGATCCCCAAATGTTTGAAAACACCATCAAGCTGCTGAGGGACCAAGGACCCAGGTCAAAGCTTCCGCTTCCTTCCTTTCTCCCTCCAACATTTTGGCTGAGCACTGAAGTCTCCAGGCTGTTTGGGAGACTCCACCAGCCTGCTGAAGAAACAGCTAGGGAATGACCAGGGAGGGCAACCCAATACCCAGGTGAAGCTGGCTGTGGTCCAGTGAGAAGGTTAGCAAGTCTCCCCATAGTGCAATGACAGAGCTGGACTAAACTGATAGAAAGAGATATTTCAGTTCCGTAAAGACAGACCAGAAAACATACAACAATCTGAGAAGTGCTTGTGCTTAAAAACTGCTGAACTTCAGGTAGCAATGGTGAGCGTTTCTGACATTCTTGCCTGGGGCTCCTCCGAGCATTCCCACATCAGTCAGCACAGAGGCTCTGTGGCCAGGCTGTGAATGCTGGGAACTGGGCTGCTGTTAGGCCAAAAGAGACTGCCTGCACTGGGAGTGTTGGTGACACTCTTGCCTTCTCACCATGTACAGATGAGCGTCAGTACAACTAATGGCTGACTTCTCATCTAAAGCAACAGCCAGAGGCAGCTGGGAAGACCTATTCGAAATGCTCAAAGAAAACCTGTTAACCAAGAATTCTATATACAGTGAAATTAACCTTCAAAAGTGAAGGTGAAATAAAGACATTCTCAGATTAACAGACTGAGAAAATTCATTGATCACAGATCTGACTTACAAGAAATAAACACTAAAGAAACTTCACAGGCTAAAGGGAAATGGACGCCAGATGGTAATTCAAATTCACAGGGGAAATGAAAAAACACCAGAAATGATAAATATGTGGTTCATGTGAGAGACTCTATACACATATTTGTCTCGTGTCTTAACTTTTTTAAAAGAGAAATTTTATGTTTCAGTAATTTTAATACTGTTGGGTATACATATATATGGATGGATGGATAGATGGATAGATAGATAGATAGATATAGATAGGTAGGTATATAGGTAGATAGATGATAGGTAGGTAGGTAGGTAGATTAGATAGATAGATAGATAACATGCATGACAATGGTCGTACAATGGAGGAGGGTTCATTGGAGCAGTTCCCATGGACAAGAAGATTGTAATAAGTTAAGATACATATTGTAATCCCTAGAGTAACCACTAAGAAAAAATATTTTTTTAAATACAGTAAAAATGTCAAAGGAATTAAAGTAGTACAGTATAAATACAGAGACATACCATGATCATGGATTGAAAGACTCAACAGAAGAAGAATGTCAATTCATTCCTGTCAACATCCTTGCAAGATGTTTTACAACTATACAGAATATTATCCTAAAATTTATATGAAAAGACAAAGGAACTAAAAGAGTTGAAATAATTTTTTAAAGGAAAAATAAAGTGGGAGGGATCAATCTCCTCAATTTCAAGAAATATCATGTATCTACAGTAATCAAGGCTCTGTCTAGTATTGGCAGAGGAATGGCCATATAGATCAATGGAATGGAATAGAAAAACCTGAATTAGACCCACATAAATACATCCAACTGATATTTTGAAAAACAGGAAAAGGCAATTAAATGGAAGAAAGAGAGCCTTTTTAAGAAGTGATACTTGGAGCAATTGGACATCTGTAAGCAAGAAACCAAAAATAAAAATAAAGATAAAACAAAAGCTTCGTCCTCAACCTAAGTCTCATACCTTATCTAAAAATTAACTCAAAATGGATCATGGACTTAAATGTAAAACATAAACTATAAAACATTTAGAAAAACAAGAAAATATTCAGCATCAAAGGCTAGGCAAAGAGGTTTTAGACATGACACCAAAAGCACAATCTATAAAAGAAAAAATTGATACATCAGACTTCATCAAAATTAAAACTTTAGTTCTGCAAAACAACCTGTTAAAAGGATGACAAGATACACTAAAGACAAAAAGAAAATATTTACAAACCATATATCCTACAAATAACTATTATCTAGGCTATAAAAAGAACTCTCAAACTTTAACAGGAAAAATGCAAACAACCTGATTAGAAAGTGGGTGAAAGTAATCAAGAGACATTTCACTGAGGAAAATATACAGATGAAAACTAAGCACATGAAAAGATGTTTAACATCATTAGCCACTAGGGAAATGCAAATTAAAGCCACAATAAGATATCATTGCACAGCTATCATAGCTAAAAATGGCTAAAATAAAAAAAAAATAGAGACAACACGAAATGCTGACAAGGATGTGGAGAAACTGGATTACCCATTCATTGCTGGTGAGAATGTGAAATGGTATGGCCGCTTTGGAAAACAGTTTAGCAGATTCTTTAAAAAATTCAACATGCAACTACCACCCAATTCAGCTTAGTTGTGCTCCTAAGCGCTTATTCTGGGAAGACGAAGACATGTTGACAAAAACCAGCACATGAATGTTAATAGAAGCTCTATTCAACATCACAAAACTGAAAACACTCCAGAGATCCTTCAACAGAGGATGAGCTGCAGTGTGTCCATCCTATAGAATACTTACTATTCAGCAATAAAAAGAAATCACCTATAAATACACTCAGCAGCATAGATGAATCTCCAGTGAATTATGCTTGATGAAAAAATACAATCCCAAAGGTTACATACTATGATTCCATTTATATAACATCCTTGACATGACAAAAGTATAGAAATGATGGAAGGTTAATGGTTGCCTGGGGTTAAAGAGTGGGTGGCTGATGGAAGGCAGTGTGGCTATGAAAGGGCAACATGAGGAATCCTCCTATGTCTGTACTTTGACTGTATCAATGGCAATATTCTGGTTCTGCTGTATACTATAGTTTTGTGAAATACTACACAAGATAGATCTGTGTTTTTTCTTACAGTTGCATATGAATCTACAATTATCTCAAAGTAAAAATTTTAATGTTAGTAAATGATATAATAAAGGAAACATTAATTTTACTTATAAATCTGTGCTACGGGCAGGGCTCAGTGGGTATAGCTCATCTCTACTCCACTTGTTTATGCCTGGGCAGCTAGAAGCCCAGGGGCTGGAATCATCTGAAGCCTTACTCACTCACATCTGACAGCAGATGCTGGTTGTTGATGGATAGCTGGAGCTGTCAGCTTTTCACATAGTCTTTGCACATACCCTGAACTTCATTGCATCACGGTGGCTGGGATCCAAAGTTGAGTGTACCGAGAGAGAGAGAGCAGGTGAAAGCTGTATCTCCTTTTGCCACCTAGCCATGGAGGTCATGCCATGTGACTCCTCGGAGGCAGTCCCAGAGCCCTCCAGCTTCAAGAACAGGGAGAATATACTCTGTCTAATGGGAGAATGAGACGGTTCTGGCTGAACATGTGCAACTAGAAATATAGCTGTGGCTATTTTTGTGAAATGTAACATGTCATAGCCTCTAAAGACTGATGTTTTCTTTTCCAAATTTATAAGACTTCCCCAGCTACCTAGTTTACATGACCAAATTGCTCCCTTATAATGATTCTTAATTTCTGGAGAAGGAGCTCAAATTGGCCCTCTTGAGTCAGGTGTTCACACCTGGTCACATCAGCCATGACCTAGAGCTTGGGCTGTGTGGAGGGGAGTAAGGTCACAGCAGATACTGCAACAGGGAGGTGGAGAGAAGGCAACAGAGGGCAGGGAAGTTTTCTGAGCAGGAGGACGCACTTTTAGCTATCAAGACAATCCAGAAAGTGCCAAAGCACATAAGGTAAATTTTCTTTAAAAACTGTTTGCTCTGTCAAGAGACAATATGAAACAACATGGCACAGAAAGGTTAGCTATTACAGAACAGGCACAGTTTATCAAGCAAATGCAAAGAGAAAGCTGGGTTGTTAGTATAAATATCAGCTCAAGAGGACTTAAAGGCAAAAAAAAAAGGCATTAAATAGGACAGAAAGGGTTATTTAATGTTGATAAAGGGTGCAAGCCACAAAGAAGACATGAGCATATGAACCTTTTTGTGCTGAATAGTGCAGCTATGGAATATGTAAAACCAATACTATCACAAATACAAAGAGAAAATGACAGGAACACAGCAGTAGCAGGAGACCTTCATATACCTCCCTCAGTCTTTGACAGATTAAGTAGGCAAAGAATGAGTTAGGATAGAGAGGAACTGAATAATGTATTTCATGTGTCTGACTTAATAGATATATGTCAATTCTGTACTCTACAGAAAGAAAATATACCTTTTCTGTAAGTATTCCTGAAACATTTATAAAAGTTGATCATATATTAGCCCACAAAGGAAATCTCAATAAAAGCCAAAATAGCAGAAATTGTGCAGGTACGGTTCTCTGACCACAATACAATAAAACAAAATTAAGGGCAAAACTTCAAGCCAACAGACCTAAACACTTTGAAATTTAACAACACTCTACTAAGAAACTATTGGGTCACAGAGAAAATCGAGGCTGCATTTAGAGAATGTTAGGATACAACGATGGTAAGAACATTGCACACCATCGCTCATGAGAGAGTACCAGAGACAAACTCAGAGCTAAAGACCCTTACATCGGTAGCAGAAGAGAGTGAACATAAATGGACTGAGGACTCAGGCCAAGAAAGTAGAAACAATAACAGTGTAAACCAAAGAAAATTAGGAGCCAGAAATTACCAACTCAAAAAGCATACAGTAATGATTTGAAGACAAGAAAACCCTGAAAGGCATAAAAGGTAGTTCTTTAAAAAAATATAGTAATGAATAAATTGTCAATCTAGAAAACATTAACTCAGAAAATTAATAAGGAAAGGGATGTAATTTCACATATATAGGGTTTTTATTGAAGTTCTGTTATAATTTTAAGCTAATAAAAATGCTCAGTGGATTTGAGAAAAATATAAATTAAAAACTAAACTTAGAATTAGAAAACTTGGATGAATCAATGTGTCAGGTGAATGTTGCCAAGTTGAGATGCAGATGATCATGCATGATAATTAAGGATGTGGGCTCTAGCGCCAGCCTGCCTGGGCTTACATACCAGTTTCATGTGTTGGTCCAACTATTCAACCTCTCCAAACCTCAGTTTCTTAACTCTAAACTGGCGATGATAATATCTATCTCCTAGAGTTGTCATGCAGTCAACAAAATAACAAACCAGCCTCCTACCACCTTGCTAAGACTCCCCAAAAGGCACCAGATGTTTTTATTAATGCATTCAATCAAACTTCAAAAGAACAGATATTTTATATGCTGTATTAATAGTGTCCAGGTCTACAGAAAGATGGAACGCTATTCACCTGACTTTACAAAATCATGACCTTAATATAAAAACCTGACATAGTAGCACAAAATATACAAATTTTCTTTGGGAATATATGTGAATTAAATAAAACATAAGCAAACAGTGCTGTAATGAAAGAATAAAAGATCAAAATCAAATAAGGTATTTCCCAGAAATACATGAGTGGTTCACTCTGAGGCAATCTATAATCCACTTCATCTCATTGCCAGCCAATTGGCAGTGTGTTGACCTAGAAGTGCTCTACTAGGTTATTTGCCTAAGGAAATGAGACATGCCCTCTTAAAGCTTTGTGTTCAGGGTGGTTCGGTGTAACATTATTGAACTTTTAAACAATCTAAATACACAGTAAGTCTATATATTAGATAAACATATGCTTAAATTACATGTAGAAATATACAATGGACTTTTCTATACAAAGGACTATTGTGGAACCACATAAAATATTTCAAAGATTTCCAAATGCGAAAATATATTCAAGATGTGTTCTCCATTATGTATAAAGATTAAAAGGAGCATAAGTAGCATGTTCACATATATGGAAACTACACATTTAATTGTTTATGTATATGTACATGTATATATGAACATTTAGGTTCTTTCTTTCCCTACTACAAAAATGCTGCAATGAATAACCTCACACATTTGTTATTTTGCACAAGTGTGAGGATCAAATCACCGTATTTTCTCCATTTTAAGACTTGTAATCTGATTCTCATTTGTGCATGATGAAGTATACAAAAGGTTTATCACAATATTGTGTGTGCATGTGAGTGTGTGTGTAAACAGATATACAGTAATTTATAATGAGAGGGAAACAAAAGGAAATGTAACAAAATGTTAGAATGGTTATTTTAGGACAGTTTTAATTTTCATCTATGTACTTTAATATTTTTCATTTAATGCCAATGTAGGAAAAAGATAAAATGTTAGCAAAATATTTGAAGTGATTCAAACAAAAGGAAATGCTTTGCACACAAAATATCCAGATTTAAGACATTTATCCTGTTTGTAAACTCATCTTTTATGTAAATTATAAGAACTACTTCAAATAAGGTATTAAGGGGTTTTTGACAGCGTCTGGAGATCGGCAGGCCAATAATATACATTCAAATGAAAATCATTGTGAAGTTTAGCTTTTAAAAGTGTTTGTGAAAGTGTTTAGCACACAACCTGGAGCCCAATGGTTACCAGGAGTTATTGAGCCTGAATTACCCCCTTTCCTGGCAACACCTAGACTCTGCAATGAAAGACTGCAAGTGTTCTCTAACTGCCACTCCACCCTCAACCTGAGCTCTCTCATTTCTCAGGACTGTATCTTTGATGCGTTCATGTTGCTTAAAGACAAATAAACCAAGAAATAACAACAACAGAAAATAATACTAGTTTTCTCGTTGCCTCTGAGGACATGCAGAAAAACCCTGTCCTTTATCTGTCTGTCTGGATTTTCTCTTCTTGTCTAACCAAGCCCAATGTAGAGTTGATTCAACCTTTCCCAAGTGTTTTTTCCATAGATATAACTTAACTTTCTGTCTTGGGGAGGGAGAATGTCTTCATGTGAGGAATTCTGGCTTATTGCCAAAGCCACACCCCACTGGATGGTATCCATGACTATTGAAAGTCTGGTCTGCACCAAAGGAGTGATACAATTATTCCACTGGTCTGGGAAATTTTGTCTGGTAGGAGTACATAGGATAATATGTCTTAGAAATGTCCAGAACTAAGAGAAATCTGGACAAAAAAAGATATATTGTGGGCCTGGATTTAGGAGATGCTTATAGGACCAGGATTTAGGCACTCACTGGATATGGAAGATTGAGGGAAATGGTAACGAATGACTGAAGTTTCCCATTCCAAGCTGGTGAAACATTACTGTGGACAGAAGTTTTGAACTCTGGAGAATAAAATGAGCTCACTTGGGAACATAACGGTTTGGGCTGAGGGTAGGAATTTCAAAGGACTGTTCATACGTAGTTTAAAATCAAACCCTATAGACAGATGAACCTCAAGCTAGAGGTGTGGATTTGAGAACTCTTAATTTGGGCAAGAAAGTAGAGCCGCATCTTCATGAAGACACCTGAGCCTTATGGAGCTCTGGTATTCAAAGACTAGAAGGGGAAGCGGGGTCTGATGGAGGGGCTGGAGAATGAGGAGCCAGAGGGTGAAATGCCAAGCACAGGGAAGACAGTGTCAACGAGAAGATGGAAGGAGATGGAAGTAGACCTTCTGGCCCTTATGATGTAGTTAAACCAAAGCAAAGGCCTCATGCTTCCTCACCTCCTTGCTTTAGTTGAACTAGATGCAAGCACCCGGGAAAATAAAATACAATGCTGAGTCGAAGCAATAATACAATGTTGAAGTGTGCTTTAGTAGTAAGCCAAATCTTCCTTCAGATTTAGAAGTCCTTAAAGTGCCTTGAACTCTGGGCTTTGGCAACTATGACTATTAATTTTGCAGTTTGCTCAGTCTACATGGACTTTTGCATTATCAACTAAGAAAAATGCTTCGAAATATCAGGCTGTGTCATTTATAGGTAGGACAGAGTCTAGAACCTAGGACTCCTGATCCCAGGCAGTGGTGAAGTTCATGTCACCTTGCTGCACCACGTGATGCACCTGGACACCTGTATGTGGGTCAAGCCAAAGCCCCATCAAGAGTGAGCACCTTCAGCTGCGGATCCTGTTCCTGGATGCCCTCCCTAACACCCTCCCCCACCAAGGGTCTACTTGCCCTGCCCAGTTCCCCACCTCATATATGTATACTTACCAATACCCCCTAGGCTCCACCCTCCATTCTCTTCCTCCACCCACCCCTACCCCAACAAAGCTTCCATTGCTGGCCAGCAGGACCCACGGATGTGGGTGGATCACCATGGTGACAAAGCCCTGATGGTGAAGGAGACAGCAGCAGCGAGGAAGGTTCTTTGAGCCAAACTGTCTCCTGCCCTTCATGTTTCCAGGGCATCAAAAGGCCAGGCTTTTTAGAAGTACTTCCTTTGACTCAGAGAGCATGTTAGAGGTCAAGAGTGGGGCTGCTGTGTTGTGAGACAATGGAATGCCTGAACTCTTCTTTAAACATGTCTTTTCTATGATTTTCAGGTGATCATCTGTATAACCATCCGATTTTAAGCAGTGCTACCCAGACCCCTACACATGGTGAGAGATGTTTGAGGGCTCTGGGCATTCCATCCTATTCCAAGGGCTTCATCCTTACTACTGATGCCCTCTGGGGCATCACACATTTGGCCACTGACTCACTGAAGCCAAGCAGGTGTAAGGAGCCAGATGCCTGCCCTCCTCCAGGGCCACAATGCCTCATTCTCACTTTTAAACCATTGTCCTCTTAGTCTTCTATCTCCAATATCAACAGTGACCTTCCACCATGAAAGGGAAGGAGGGAGGCCCTTTCTTAACCCATTTTTCACTTGCAATCTTTATCACTTCTTGCTGTCATAAATTCCATATGTCCACAGCAAGGAGTGAACACTCTTCTTTGCCCAGGGCTACTTGTGGTACCATTTACAAATGCCTTGAAACTTGGTAAACTACACCGATCCTCCCAAACCAGACCTGGTGACTTGAGCTTTAGCCTCTTGGCCGGGGAAGAAGCTGACCGTTGCAGATCATGGGACTGTCAGAATAATGCCAAAGGGTTACAAAACCATGTCTCCCTCTTAGAATGTAACACTCGCCCACCAGATCACAACTTAACATCTGGAAGTGCAGAGAAAAACTATTTTTGGTACCTGCTCAAACTTGACAAAACATAAGACAGCCATGGACATTGTGAACTATCAGTCATTCTTCTGTCTTTGCTGTGAAGGACTGAAAACATCATTAAATGTTAGAGAGAAACGCAAAACAAAGATAAATGCTATAGCTCATCTGGCAGAGAGACCGAATCACTCTCATGTCAGATTATGTTCTGCTTCGGTATCGAGATTGAGGGACATTATAATTAGGAGGACAGTAGTGGACTATTTCAATGTTCCCCTCCAGTGCTAGACTCCTAGTGGATACATGTGATGAGAACAACAGTTTAACAAGATCTTTCAGGTGGCGGGGGTCTAGGAAAAATTAGAACTAGGAGAAATTGCAGAGAGGAGCTAAAAGAAGCTGATGCAATTGGTGCTGCTAACAATGGAAATAGAAGGGTTCAGATTGGAAACATTCTGTAGCAGAAATTGGGAAAATATAGTTACTAACTGAATATGGTTGATGTGAGTCAATTATGAGCAAAATGAAGAACCATCGTCAATTAGAAGAATGGGGGAGACTCAGTAACACCATCTGAGGAATCAAGAAAGCAGCCAGTGTGTACAAGGGATGGAGCTGTTGATCATGAGCTCGGATCTCCACACCTGGATCTGGATATGACCACAGGACATGCAAGAAAAATTCAACAGGCAGCTGTAAATGCAGACGTGAAGTCTGGAGGGACATTACAGCTGAAGACGTAAGGTACACTTTGGAAGCAGTAACAGAAGCCTTAGGAGTGTGGGGCAATCTGTGCAAGAAGGCTGAAAGAGAAAAGCAGAAGGCAGAGGCAGAGAGCCTGGGGGATGCCCCTGGTGATGAAGCAGCAGCAGGCAAAGGAGCCAGAAAATGCAAGCGGGGAGTGCTGTGCCTGCTCAGTAACATTCTGGAAGAGCAACAATGAGCTGGTTTTCCCCAGAAGGAGCCAACACAAGCATAGCCTTTGAATACCAAAGCAGGAGCCATTCTTCCTTCCTCTTCTTATTTTCTTTTCCCACCTAGTGCAAGGAGATGAGGGTAGATGGGGCCCAGTCTCTGCCCTTGAGCAGCTCACAGCCTAGTGGAAGCAGGGTTTCCTCTGCATTCCTTCCTTGAATGTCACACTTTTCCCAGGAGCTGGTACAGTGACTATGGAGACAGGAGGCAAGACTGTCTACATGATTAACCAAAGAGCATTCATTGGATCCTTATTTTGGGCCACGCACACTAAGAGGGCAACAGAAAAACGGGAAAGTGAGACTTCTGCTGTCAAAGGAGATTGCAGTCTTTGAGGATCAGCAAGACCAACTCAAGTCAAATGATTGGAGATCATGCAGACAATAAACTGGTGATGCCGAGTAGAAGAGCTGTCGGGGCTGGAAGAACAGAAGTCACTGGAGCTAAGGTGTGACATTGTCATAGTGAAGGGTCTTGAGTGAAGGGAGAGCGGGCTACAGGAAGGGTAAGGAAGGGCATTGCAATAGGAGAGACAGCATGACCAAGGGTGCAGGTGCAGAGAGAGGCCATGGAAGAGCCGGCCTTCGCGCAGCAGCATGTTGTGGAGCACAGTGTGGAGTCAGAGCATCCAGAAATGTTGCATTCGGAGGTGGGTGAACTGAGTGATGCCCTCCATGGGAGCATGATGCCAACAGGCAAAGGGAAGATTGTTCTGCAGCAGAGCCAAAAGTGAAGAAACAAGAGCTAAGGGACTGGTTGCTATTACCCAGTTCTGGGTAGTGATGCTCCCCGCTTCCTGCCCACTCCACTTCCTGGCACCTTGTCCCGATCCATGCCCGAGGGGCACTTTCTGTACAGCATGTTCTGATCTCTCAGGGATGGAGGGTGTCCCCCACCCCCTCACATATGTACTGAGTTGGCATGAGCACTGGCTCATTGGCTGAGTGCCCTGGCTCCGTCCCCACTGTTGGGGGTGCCAGTGAAGGCAGGAGGGATAGAGAAGTCTTCCATGGCTCAGCACTCTCTTTGCCAAGAGAGATGGGAAGCCACAGTCCTCTGATACACTGGTCCAAAGCCAGAGCCTGCCCCTTCTTGGAGGCCCCAAACCGAGAGGATGGAGGACCGATGTGAGAGGTGCCCTCCCCCCTCATTCTGAGAACGGTACCACTGTTCCCCTGTGTGTTGACTTCTTGCTGTGCCTCAAGTCTGCCAAGCTCCAGCACATGCTTGTCTCCCTTCCCCATATCTCCACTCCCTTCTGCCCACTTCCTCACCCTCACCTGCATCTCCTCTTCCCCCCACACCTGTGCTATTGCTAATCTTGCCCCCAGAGCCAGCCCAGATCACTCTCCTCATCTGTCTCTCATCTTTTCTTCCATTCCTTCCCCCTCCCTTTTTCCCAGGGCTGGCATTGAACAACACTCCCTTCTCTCTCTTCAGATTTTGGAATCTCAAGGGAAGCAGGGAGAGAAGGGGCATGATGTGCCAAGTATTTTGCCTACATTCTTCCCTCCAGAGGCTCCGATATGGCTATAGGAGCTTTGGAGGAAGGAACTGCAATGAGAAACTGGCTTTTAGCTCCTAGTGGCTTGCAGGGTGCAGGTCTTGGATAGGCCCAAGTGGAAGGGACAATGTGAGAGGTGAAATGACATCACAGACAGTGTGCATGGAGTCTCACAGGAGCTGGTCCTGGACCCACTTCTACAGGCATGCGAACAAGAACAGTCGCTCCTCGTTCAAACTCAGGTTTTTCTGAGCGTGAGGGCTGGGTTTGCCTAAAGCCAACAGGGAGAAGACAGAACCTTCACACTGCTGTAGATGCTTTTATGACTCCCCTCAGCTCCAGCAGGCTTACACTTCCACCAGACAGACTGTGCAGGAAGAAGGAGTTTGCCCTGCCAGCGTGCCAGTGGCAGCTGAAGCAGCACCTGCCCCCAGCGTAAGGGAAACAGATTCACCCCCACTGCCTGTGTCCTTGCACAGGGTCCAGGAAAGCGGGGTGGGGATGATAGAACCTGGCCCCTTCCCTCCTGGGTCCTCACTAACGCCATGCACCCCTCCCTTCTTTTGCAGAGAAGCCACGGATGAACAACATCCTGACATCGGCCACCGAGCCCTATGACCTATCCTTCTCCCGCTCTTTCCAGAACTTGGCCCACCTGCCCCCGTCCTATGAGTCTGCAGTGAAGAGCCACCCCAGCAAGTACTCCTCCCTAAAAAGGCTAAGTAAGTGGGGTTTTCCCTGCGTTGGGGTCTACCTCAGTGCCCCACGGTACCCCCCATGCTGCACTGCCTTGCCGTCCACCTGAGGGGACCAGTGGAGCCCCAAGAACAGAGATGTAGCCTGGAAGGTGAGCATAGGCAAGCCCCTTGCTGGTGTCCTGGATGGCGTGAGTCTATTCTCCCCAAAGACAGAAGAGAGGCCATGGAATCCTCAGAGCTGTTTTCCCACAGGAGACACTGCTTCAACTCAAACACCAGTTTAACTGCAAGAGAAAGTCTTTCCCTAGCCTCACCCTACAGCTGCCATCTTCAAACCGTGAGCCTTTCTCACTTCCCATGTCTTTTGGAGTAGAGGCAACCAGTGCCAGAGCTTTCTCTGAGACCAACCCAGACACCTGGCTGTGGACTGGCCCAGAAACGGGCTCCCCCCCAGCCCAGCCCCCACAGTCCTGAGACCCTGAGACTCCCCACCCCCACACATGCCCACTTCATCACTTGAGTCTGGTTTATCCAATGATCCAGCTCTGCCATTTGAGTCTGGGGAGCCTTGGGGAACAGACGGGCTTAACACATTAGAATGTCAAGAGGGTATGTGGTGGGACAGCTCTTCTCTCCTGGCTTTCTGAGTCTTGGGTCTCTGTCCCCATTTACGCACAAGTCTGTTTTGATGGTCACCCAGTGCTGTGCTGAGCACTTGCCGGAAGCTACAGGGTAACCTACCCTGTTAGAAAGCCCATGAGTCCACAGCAGCTGCCTACAAGGTGGAACAGTGAGTTTCTACGGCTAGAAGTGAAGATCCCTAATGATCCGAAGAATCTGATGCCTGCCTGGAATGAGGGGATCAGGAGGCAGGGGCTACCTGCCAGTGACCTCCTGGGAAAACTAAGCAGCAATCAACATTCCCACATTCTGCAGAGATCTGGAAGGCCATGTGTAGGAAGCCTTATTCCCAGAACATGGGGCAAAGTGGGCTGTGTGTGTCCTGAGTGTGTTCAAGGGTCCAGCAGGCAGTGTGAGCTTGGCAGGGCCTCCTGGATGGAAAGAGGGTTGGGGGGTCTGGATGGGGCATGTATATAGGATGTTCTGGCCTGCTCATACTGCAGGCAAGCCAAGTATGTGGGCTCCACTCTGTGGCTGTGTGGAGGCTGGATGCCCATGTGCTGGCTTCCTATGCATTGGCTGTTACTCCAGAGAAGGTGTTACTATGTTCCTAAGTTACCAGCTACGCCTTTTCACAAGTGCCTCCTGGTTGAAGCATCTTATTTTATTCTAGCTGGAGTGTGGTTCTCACTGGAAAGCTCCTTGGGTGTTTCCGCAAAGCCCAGGGAGCCATTCTGTTTCAGAACCATGGTGTGGCAGAAGCAGTAAAGACGCAGACTCTCAGGTCCCTCCAGACGAGGGGTTCTGAAGCAGAATCCGCATCTAACAGGATGCGAGGTGCGCACGTGCAGTGGACAGCACTGCCTCCACCCGTCTGGGCTGCAGGGTCCCTGTTCAGGCCCAGAGGCAGTGCTGAGGTCTCACCCCAGCTACTTCTCTGTGTCTCCTCTGCAGCTGACAAGGAGGCTGATGAGTATTACATGAGGAGGCGGCACCTGCCCGACCTGGCTGCCCGTGGTACCCTCCCTCTCAACGTCATCCAGATGTCCCAACAGAAGCCGCTGCCACGCGAGCGGCCCCGCCGGCCCATCCGGGCCATGTCGCAGGACAGGGTCCTGTCCCCCCAGCGGGGCCTGCCGGAGGAGTTCGGCATGCCCTATGACCGCATCCTGTCTGACGAGCAGCTGCTCTCCACGGAGCGCCTGCATTCCCAGGACCCACTGCTGTCCCCGGAGCGGACGGCCTTCCCAGAGCAGTCCCTGTCACGGGCCATCTCGCACACAGACGTCTTTGTGTCCACGCCTGTGCTGGACCGCTACCGCATGACCAAGATGCACTCCCATCCCAGTGCCTCCAATAACTCCTATGCCACCCTGGGCCAGAGCCAGACAGCAGCCAAGCGCCAGGCCTTTGCCTCGCGCAGACACAACACGGTGGAGCAGCTGCACTACATCCCGGGCCACCACACCTGCTACACAGCCAGCAAGACCGAAGTGACTGTGTGACTGGAGGGGTGGGGCCAGGCTGCAGGCAGGACAGGGCAGGGGTCAGGAGAGGCCTGGAGCAGAGCTGCTCACCCTGCACGGCTCCCTGCCCTTGACCCCTCTGTAGGCCTTGGTGATGGCAGCCTTTGCCCAGAAAGCCATATCCCCCAGGCACACGGCCTGTGGCCTGGCACTGCACGCTCAGACTTGGGATCTACAGCAAACACTCCCACTCTTCCAGAAGAGTTGAAGGGGAGTGAGGAGAGGGTGAGGCCCCAGTCTCACCACCCCGACCATCACCAACCTTCTTCAGTCCCAAGCCCCCTCTCCCCCTCCTGCAGGCTCAGCTGCAGTTTCCTCAGCCAAGAGCCACTGGCCAGGCCCTGGTCGGGAGCTGCCTGGGTTTGAACTGGCCAGCAGGTGCAGTCAATGGGCTGACCCACTAGGCTACTTGGTCCATTCATTGACTGAAATCCGCATCACAGAAATCTTCTAGTGCCTAAAAACTGCCTGCTTGCTCTCAGAGCCAGGGAGCTGCCGTGTCCATAAGCACAATAATGATTCTCTTCTGCCTGCTGGAACTCTCTGGTCCCCACCGAGTGGCCCTTCCTTCAGTGACCCCCTTGGGCCCCGTCTGGCCCTGTGCCCCTCTCCCCAGCCCCAGGAAAGGGGGGTGTCCCTTCCTTCAGCTGCCTCCCTGTTGTTGGGAAGCCTGCCCAGCTCTAGTTGGCTGCCCCACTCTCAAGGGCCCCCCACCCCTGCCCCTCCTCTGGATGACTTTGCCCGACCCCTAGCCCTAGATGTTCGACTCCTGAGTTCTCTAGGGCTTTGCTGTAGCCCTCCCAGAGGAGAGGAGCAATAGGGAACCAGGACCTTCGGGGTGCCTCTGCAACCTTATTATCTCTACACTTCCTCCAGGCCTCTAGGTCTGAACTATGACCTGCCACTCAGGCCTGCCTTTCCCTTCCCTGCTCTGCATCCTGGAGGCATCTGCCCATGGCCAGAGTGGCAGGTGGGGAGGGCCACTGTGATGCCCTGGGTATCAGGGGCTCGCCATTCCCATTGTCCAGGGCTCTGCCTGTCTCCCACCATGCCCGTCAGGCAGGACTGATGCAGATGCTCCCAGAAAAGTGGCTCAGCCCTCAACCAAGGGGGACCGCAAGTGGCTGTCCTGCACCTTGCCTACTACTCTCTCCCTATCACTGCCCACCTGCTTGGCCCCTTCTCTGTTTAGAACCCACTCCCTCTGCCTATTTTCCCTTTCCCCACCTCCAGCTCTCCGGTGGCTCCATTACTCTCTCCTGGCTACTACTGCTTCAGGATCAATGCCTCCTGGGGATCAGAGCAACAGAGACCCATTAGCAAATGCAAACAATGATACTTCAGGTTACTGGTCTGGCGCTTAACCTGGCAGCTCCCCAGTTGCTCCCCTGCAGGGGCACTGGGGCAGCAGGCAGATCCATTTCCTGTTGGGGGAATGGCCCTGCCAGCCCATCTCAGCTCCGGATCTGCCTGGGGCATGGGCAAGGTGTGACAGCCTCCTGGAGAGTGGACAGTGAAGTAAACAGCATCCACTGCCCGAAGACCAGAGCCTGGTGGGAGAGAAGGGGCTCCCCATTCTAAAGGCCAGGGCACCTCCCTGGGCTGGAGCCAGGGGAATCAGCTCCAGACTATTGGGTGAAGGGATAATACTAAAAATGTGACTGTTGGTGCAGTCAGACTGGAAAAGCAGTGACCTTGAACTGGGATCTTTAGATTCCCCCAGTTCTGTATATATGTATGGCCCTTTAAAGGGGGTGGGGCAAGGAGAACTCCGCAGGGTCAGCCCTGGGAATTTTTAATCTAACCAAATCCACGGTTCACAGATATATCCATTGACTGAGTCCTCTTACTTATTTCAAGAATTCCAAAGCTCTTTTCTCCCCTGGAGGCTCAGCATCTCATGAAACATTTGGAATTCAGGCTTGGGGTGATGAACAGAGCCCCCAGCAACCCCACTGAATGGTGGTCTTGGGACTTTGAGGCTGTGAGGACAGAGATAACTCTCTACTGCCCTCCCCTACAAAATACATAAACCTCCTCAAGGGCTGGTCCCCAAGGGTTTATGGGAGTGCTCCAGAAGGCAAGGCTAAGAGGTGTGGGCTGGAGAAAATCACCGTAAATAGAGTAGTTAGCCATTCCCAGAAACAAAGGTATTGTATACCTGGCCCCCTGAGCCCACCATCCTCTAATCCAGCCTTTTAAGCCTGCCTGCTGGTTTAGAGGGGAAAGTATGTGTGTGTGGGAGAATCCCCTCCCCAGGTGTCCACACACATGTACACCCCAAATCAGAAACCTAATCTTATTCCATGATAGAGGAATCTTCTCAGCATCAGGCATTCCAGCCCTCAGGATGACACTTCTCCCCAGCCCTTTGTATCTCAGGGGTTGATAGGCTGATTCCAAAACACTTCTCATCCTAGCCTTACCACTGCCCAGTTTAAAACCTCTAGCATCAGTTGGATCAGAAAACTCTACCTGAACCTTTACTTCTAAAAGATTCTCCTGCCTCACCCTTGGGTCTGGAAGGAGGGAAGGGAAGGATGGAGGGAGGGAAGAAAAGAGAGAGAGAAGCCTACAAACGTGCTCCAATTTAGTCCTTCATTTCAAAATCCATAAATTATGTCTTAACTGGCACACAGAAATATCTCATTTATTCAGTTCCCCATCAGTGTGTGCAGGAGAAGAAAGCCGCAGTACAAGGCACACTCGCACAGCAGACAGGAGAAGGTTCTGGGGCTAGAACCCAGATGTCGTGACTCCCAGCCCCACCAGGCCACACATAGAAGGACCAGCCCTTCCCCAGTAACGGAAGCCCAAGGCCTGAGACTTCACTCTGCTTGTTTTGTTCTTTGTGAAAGTCTCCATCACTCTGTAGGCAATGGACTGGTTCTACACAGCTTGTCCCCTGCCCTGAAGGATCTCACTGGTCTCCCTGGCCTTTGAGGGCAGTGAAGCTGCCACAGCCCATCATGCATTTCCACCTTTCCTATCTCGCTTCCTCCGGTTAACTCTTGACTCTATGAGTTCATAAGTCACAAAGGCTTTCCCAAGAATTCCTTTAATCTCCTAACTGGGCCTCTGCCCTTATGGCTCCCCAGTGTCTTGGGCAAGGGGTCTGCTTTCTAAAAAGTTCCAACCCTTTCCTTAATCCAAATTTCTCTTCCCATCTTTCCACCCTCATACTCCAAAATTCCCATCTTAGCCTCAGTCTTCTGTGCCAGAAGTCCTTCCTCGTCTTCCTGGCCCTGCCTTCTTCCTCCATTTACCTTCCCCCATCACTCATTTCTTTTCCTGAGTCCTGTTACACACTCTAGTTCTAAAACTTTTGAGCTTTCAGTGACAAGGAAAAACAAAACATCCCTCAGGTCTTTGGTTTGCCTCATTGGTTCATCCTCCACTTTCATCCCCTGCGAGATGATACCCCAGGGCACAGAGCTGAGGGCTCTCCCACTCTGGTCTTTGGGAGGGAAAGGAAAGAAGCTGCCCATCAGAAGCATCATGGTTCAAGAGCAGCTTTGATTCCTGTAGCCGGCAAGTCCCCTGAAACTCCTGCTCAGCCCACCACTAGCCCAGAGGTGCCTGCTCTGGCCAAAGATTCATATCTTTGAGGGTCCTCAGCTGCTCTTTCACCTCACTTTTGCCTGTGCTGCTTGCGTGTGTCACAGATCTCCCTCTGTCCCAAAAGACTGGAGAGCCTCATGCTCCCCAAGCACGGAGAAATATCCATTCCAATAACCCTACCACTAAACAATCCATTTTGTTCAGAAATACCTTGTCTGCCACCAGCCTCCCACCATCAGATTCCATCCACAAGCAACTGTGGACCCGACCCAAGGGAATCCCCAAAGGGCTGCTGATAGCTTGGGCCCTAGGAAGCAACTGCTCTAGGAAGAGTTGACAGGTCACCTCCTCTACACACTCCTCCACCATCTTCTCCAAACCTGGGAAACTTTGCTCTGGAGTATTTTCAAGTAAGCTGGTTGTGTTTTAATGAAGTACATTTCAGGGTTCAAATACTGTTTCCTACAAATGCAGCATTTTAATGACTGATATAATAAGAAAGATACGTCTTCCTGGGCTTCGTATCTGATCTCAGAAGGCAGCATACTACAGGAGGATCACACACAGGACTGAGGCTCTTGGAGACATGGGTTTGTCTCCATCTCGCCATGTGACTGAGGATGAGTCACATTCTTGCTCAATGCCTCAGTTTCCTATCTGTAAAGTGAGGGTCTTTGACAAGATGAGCTCTGAAGTTTCATCCAGCTCTTCCAAGCTAGGGCTTTTGTTCCCCACTGGCACCCCCTCCTTTCTCCCAATTCCTCCCTGCCTCCACTGAGCTGCACACATCCCACTATGCCTGCCCCATGGTGATGAACCCCAAACAGCCACCAGACTCATTGCAAGAGCCTAGGGTGGGCTCCACAGTCTCAGCCACCCAGGGAGGCTTTCATAGCTGAAGGTGTATGGGCCTACCCATTCAATAGGTCACCAACCATGTGTCACATAGGCACACCTAAATCATCCTGGGTGTCTGTCATTAGGGAACTCTGAATTTGAAGTTTTCACATTGATGTGGTCCTTAAAGCTGGAGGGAGGCAGTTCTGATTTCAGAGAGGGGATGGGCTGGACAGAAAGGTCCAGAGGTTGGCTCACAAGGGCATAGGGTTTGTATTTTAGGGCAGTTTGGAAATACATTGCAAGCCACAGAGCAGAATGGCTCTGTGTGGCAGTGAATGTTACTCTATCATACTCCAGAACCTGTGTCCTGAAGACCAAGTCTGGACACCAGGCTCCATCCCAACCGGAGGAGGGGGAGGCATCACCCCTGGCTGCTAGGAGGTGGGCACCCACCCCATCTGAGCACTTTTCTAGCCCCTCCTCATGATGCTACTGTCCTCCTGGTGAAAGCTTATGAAGCAAGAATCAAGAGTGTAAGTCAGTATCACCACACCCATCTTGTAAATCAGCAGACACGTCAGTCAACCTTCCGTCAGTCAGAGAAATGACATGACACGTTTCCTTAACACCCTTTTCCCTGAGGGCAAGGAAGACCCCTGCTCAACTTTGCTGCCCACTCCTGCTGTGACCCTTGAATGCCACTCTGCAGGAAGACTCATTCACTTGCTTTGTAGTGGCAAATACTCCTCTAGTTCTGTAACTCAACTAGACATTTTGTAGTAAAGAATTCTTGAAATTCTCTAATAAAAAGCAATTCTTACTGTAATATTTTTAGTTCGGGGACACAATTTCCTAAAGGGATTAATGAACATTTTTATGCATTAGCCCAATTTATGGATTCCATGTTTATTATATGGTAGTTCTGATGAAAAGTACCTTTCTATCTGTACCTTTCCTCATAAGTAAGCTTCATGGTGAGCAGTGCTCTTGTAACTGCTGCTTCTGTACAAATCTCATCATTCTACTTACTTGTCAAAGCACATTCTATATGTACTGTAAGCAGATATCACTTCAGTAAGATTTAGTCTTAAGGATTTTTCCACTTTTGTCAGTAACAGATATTTATGGATTAAAAAAAAATAAAGCCGTTTCAACATAACCTGTGTCTCTTAAAGTAGCCACATGCTTACTTACACAAACACAATGCCAAAACTAAAGGTAATTAAACATCACAAGAGGATGTAGAAGATCATTGGAGATGGAAATGGAGGCAAGAATTAACTGCAAATGGGAATGAGGGGACTTTTTAAAGTGAGGGAAGCATTTTAAAACGATTATGGTGATACCCACAACTGTAAAAATTTACTAAAGCCCATCAAACTGTACACTTACACTTGGTGAATTGCATGATATGCAGATTAGATCTTAATAATGCTTTTAAAAATGGTGAACAAAAGGAATGTAGGAAGGTAGGCTTTGGACAAGTGCCAGTGGACAAGGTACACCAATTCGAAGCAGAATTAAAGCATAACTTTGTATCTACTTTGGCCCGCTCTTGTACTGTTATGCTTGGACATCAGTCTCAGTTAAGTTTTACAGTTAACTCTGATAGTTACCATGGGTGATTAGAGTACAGGTGGTTAAACATCCATGCCATTTGAACTGGAGAAACAAGCTGAACCGTGGAAATTGATTGAGACTTGGAGACTTGCTCAAGACCCTCTTTCTCTGGACTGATTTTTTTATGTTATTTTCTTTTGCACACAGTCACTTTTGCTGCTAAGGTCATCTGTTGTTTTGTGTTTTTGAATTTTCACCATAACCTAGACACTGGTAGGCTCAGGTTCAGCAAACAAAGTGTTGCCAAACAGGACATGGTCTTCAGCCAACTTCATTACCTCCATAGTTCCTAAAATCTACAGTCAGTTATATGCTCTTCCAATTGCCCAGCTCCTTCATAATTAAAACACTTCTCACTGGACGCATTGAGCTTATATTAAAAAATTCTTCTATTATCTCCTGTGAATGGTGATCTCTACCTAAAACAAAGTTATAAACCTGTTTCTAATACATAATTCAATACAAGCCTGTTTCTAATACATAATTCAATACAGACTATTCTAATACATAACAACATATAACTGCACGTATTCTGAAATGTGCTTTGCTCACTACAGCAATAATTATTCCAGTGTTATTGCTTCTAAGTCATAAATGTCTCTAACCCATGATGACTCATAGCAAGTACACACAGACACACACATACATATTACAAGCACAGGAAAGCATCATTAATCTATATTCATTATTGCAAGGAAACCCAAGGGAAAACAAAATCCTAAATTGGAGCATTTTTTTAAGAGAAATGCAATTTAAAATGCTTACACATACATATAATGACTAAATTAGACTATCAACATGTTTCTTAGTAGAAACTCTCAGGAGCCCTTCTTATTGAACAAATAAGAATTATGCATAATTAATATAAAAATGGTCAAGAAGCATGGGTCAGAGAGTTCTGTACATGCTTTAAATGGTATCTGACATACTTTAAAAGATTCTTCTCTTAAATAGGCTAAATGTCCCCCCTTTAAATATCATTAACTCTAGCAATTTGTTCAGCTTTTTCTCTTTGATTCTCAAAGGTAAACCTCAATTTAGTCCCCGTCACAGTTGTCACTACTTTCAAATTGGTGAGAGCTGAAAAAGTAAGATCTTAATGTACTATCATTAACATGCCAAGGCCAGAAAAAACTCATGTTGGAAGCACTGAGATGCCAGGAGTCTCAGGAAGATTTCCACCTTCAATGCTACTTTGGCCACTCATCTTTTCCCTCTCTGGCTGAGCAACAGAAGGAGGCACAAAACCTCTAAGGAGGAGTAAGAAAGATTTTCCTTTGAGATTCTAAGATGAAAACCAAGGATACTACTGTTTGGGCTGCAAATCAGCAAAAGCAGAAGTTGGGAATGAGTTTGGCAAGTTCTAGAATGAGAGAATCAGTAACTTTTACACTGTGGACATGTTGCCAAATGTCACTGCCAGATCTTGGTTTCCTCGGCTATAAAAGTTGGGCTGTTAGACTTGAAGGTTCTTCCCATGTCTGATATATATCACTGAATTATCACCAAACAATACTCCAGTTCTATCTGGGCTTCTAGGTAGCTGAATGAACTTGTGAGTAACATGTGCTGGTGTCTTCCTTGGCCCCTCCCATCTCCACTTTCCCATCCTGTGAGAATAAGATGCAGTCAAAGAGCACTGCACTGGGAGTCAGAAGACCTTGTCCATTGCACTGGTTCGGCCAGCATTTTACTATGTGACCTTGAAAGACTGACTTCTCCTCTTCAAGGCTCAATTTTCTCATTCAAAACAAAGGGAGTAGTTCAGACAACTCTAAATCGCTAAAATCATTTATCAGCTTCATTAGTCTCTGCTTCTGTGACCTTGTCAAGATTTTGCAGGGAGCTGGTGAGTTCAGCAGGTACTATTCATGGCATGAGGGTGGAGTGGGAAGGCAGAATGATGGGAAGGAAGGAGAAAACTATTGGCTAGACTCACCGTTTATGAGATAGCATCTTCCCAGTTGCTGGCATATCTACCCTGTGTCAACAAGATAGCTATAGAGGAAGAAAAGGTATTAAGCCAGGGGAAAAATAAGGTCCTTAGAAAATTACCTTTTCTGTTTAACTTAACTTTTTGTGATTTCCCCCAAATCAATGAGTTGTCTGTTTAAAAAATCCCAAAGAATGCATTTTCACAGGGAGTTCTCAACTGTTAATTATTTTATTGTGTTTGCTCATGGAAATGGGGCTCAAATGTGTGTTTCAGAACCAGGGCCCTCTCCACAAAGAGGAGAGAAGTTCTGCTTCCAGCCTCAATCTCAGTATCAAGTCAAAGTTCTGGAGATACATGTCAAATATAGAATAATTACCAGGATCATCGCCCTCATTCCCAACCGTCAGCATCTTAATGACTCTTTCTTGGACCATTTATAAGAGCGTCTCCTGATGGTTCATAATGCCAATCATGGAGAAGACCTCCTCTGCTACCTAAGGGATATTGGTCCATATATTGGTCTTCATTCCAGACTTGGCAAAAACAAAAAACTGCCATCTAATCCAGTACTCCTCAAAGTGTTCCCATAGACCAGCAGCATTAGTACCACTGGAAGCTCATTTCAATGCAGACTGCCAGTCCCCACCCTAGGCTACTGAATTAAAATCTCTGGAGGCAGGACCCCAGAACTGGCCTTTAACAAGATCCTTAGATGACGTTATGCACATTAAAGTTTGAGAAGCACATCATTCTGCCTTATTTCTTCACTTCTGAAATTCTATGACCCTATGATAAGAATAAAGATATGAAATTTGGCATCTATCCCTGGTCCCACAGTTGTGGTCAGGGAACCTCAGATCAGATACTCCAAAACGGCTGCGATCGTCCACCCTCGGAGCTGTGGGCAGTTGTTAGAAATGAAATGTAGGGTAAGTGCACCCTGAGCAGCCTCTTTACAGTAGGACACCCCTTAAGTGTCAAGAGCATCCCATAAACAGAGCACCTGCTCTTTAGCTCCAGTCTCAGGACCCCAGAGAAGACAGGGAACAGAACATACTAAAGCGGATTCTGTGACATTGCATTAAAATATTTCCCTACAACAGGGTGATGATTTTAAACTGTGGTGGGTTTTCCCTCTCTCCCTTGACCCCCACTCATTTCCCTACCAGTCCAAACTACAACAGGAGCGCTCTGTCTTTCCCTAGGGAAAAGGCAGAGACCAGAGCAAGAAGTTTTGTTGAACCTTGACTTTCAAAGTTGACTTTTGTTAAGATCACAGTAGCAAAAATTCTCATGTAATTGCAAAAGCCACATGGTGGAAAGCCAGTGTTTTCTTTGATATTGAAAACTGACCTTTGACTATCAAGAGCCAGGCTTGGTAAGAAACCACAGAGTATACTGCATATATAAGATGTGGCAGAAGAGCACGTCCCTGCTGTACAGAGCAGAGAGTGATACCTTCCTGCACTGAGAGAAGAAATTCAGGGAGAATTAGAGAAGAGAGCAAGAGAATAAAACATATATATCTCTGACACAGCCCTGACCCTGATCACCACTGTGGGGTGGGCTATTAGGGGTAAGAGGAGTGAGGAGATGGACAACAGAGCCCTCCAGATAGACTGGAGGATCTGAGAACAAAGTGGACTTCTGCTCAGCTTCCTGCCTAGAACTCTGAAAGGAAAAATTTCTACCTATACAGAGTTGAGCCCCTCCATCAGCTTGAACTCTAGGCACCAAGCCCGTAAGTGATGCCTTGGCTAAAAATTTGAAAGGTATCTCTGAAGATGGGTATCTTGGGGCTCACAACAGCAGAGGGCCACCATTACAGAGAAACGAAGACAAGCAAAATCTGCATATCTGAGTTACAGCTATAAATTTTCAAGGTGGTGCACCCATAGCTGGAGATGCAACATCCCTCCAGAATCGTGTCAAGCCTTTCAGTCTCTGGATCTCTGTACATTCTTAAAAATTACTGAGGACCCCAAAGAACTCTTGCTCGGGCAGGTAACATCTACATACACTTATAACATTCAAAATTAAAAAGATCGCTTAAAAATTTGTTAAATTATTTAAAAATAATAAAACTATGATATGCTTATTATATAAGTTTAATGAGAAAAACTGTATTTTCCACAAAGAATGAGAAGAGTGGGATTATTTTACATTTTTTTGTGTGCAAATTTCTTTAATGTCTGGCTTAGGCAAAGGTAACAAGATTTTGATCTGCTTCTGCAGTTAGTCTGTTACAATATCACACCTTATATGCCTCCCCTCACCCAGAGGCAGCCTAATAAATACAGAAGGAGGAGGAGAAGCACCAACAGAGGAAAGGGGGAAAGAAACCCCCTCTTCCACTGCTGCTGGTTGGCCCAAAATAAGCCCGGGCTTAGGCCAGCAAGAAGTTTCAGTTTCACACTAATTTGGAATTGTTGATATTATAATGAACTGGGCATATTAATTATTAATCTGAGGAGTTACCAAATGGCTTCTTATTTTCTAAGAATAACCTGAAAAGTAGAAGGTGGGAGAAAGGAATAAAGTTGCTTATTGATGGCATAATAGGATTTACTTGCTTTACATAATGGTTATGTAGATACATACACCTAAATGCACCTATGGGACTTCTGTAAAATACTCCGGATTATTCAGGCTAAAGATTCAAAGGAGGATCACAAATTGTAGTAATAAGAACCTATATGACATCCTCAATAGACTATAAAAAGACAAGGCTTTTATTTATCAGGGGTAGAAAATCTTAAGGATAGATAGGAGGTAAAGGGAAAATGGTGATGCACTGGACATTTGATTCTTTGTCCTACAACATATATCATCCTAGCTACCACGCCAGACTCCTTACAGCTCCTGGTAATAGACTCCAGTTTACACAGCCACCAATGCAGCCACCATGACTCTGACCAGACCAAATCAAGTCCATTTCTTTAATTTCCAAATTGAAACTTAGGGAAAATTCCTTCCTTCTCAGGGAATGGAAATTAATGATATGAACCTGGAGCTACCAGTGGCCTTGTCTCACATAACATGGCAGAAGGATGCAGGCAGTAAAAAAGAACAGTAATGATAGCTAACATTATCAAGGATTACTAGACGCAAGGCATTATTCCAAAGCATGTTGCATGGGTTAACTCTTTTAATCCTCATGCCTCATGACAACTATCTGTTCCACTGTTAAGGAGTTTGGCTTCATCCTAAGGACTAGGAGAAGCCACTGAGGGGAGCAAAGGAAGTGTGGTGGCAAGATCAAGGTCATACCTCAGAGGCATCAGCAGAACACTACTGTAAATAAATGGATTTGAGAAATTCATGCTGAAGGCAGGGAGACTACTGAGGAACCTAGCTGTATAGTGCCTGGAGATCCACCAAATCAGAACTTTTGCTGCATCCTAAAATTTTCACTGCATATAGCAACTTACTGATCATTTAAGGATTCTGAATCACTTCTTGGTTATTAAACAATGATTTTTAATAATCCACATCATTAAGATTTTTAAAAATATGTAGAATAATCAATTAGTTAGCAGTAGATAGTTATTGTCACAAGCACCCCTTTCTATTTGTTGTCCATGCAGGACTCTGATTATTCTGGTTATACAATGCTTTAAATATGAATTGTGTATATGCATAAAATGTGCAGATAGAAGAGTAAGTAAATATACCAAGTCAATTATGTTATCACTAAGTAGTGGGATTCTCTGATCTATATTTTCTTTAAAATATTTTCTTCATGTTCTTGGAAATTTCTAATTTTCTATAATAAGCATATATTATTTTTCTATTCAGAAAATAATCACCACATGCAGTGTCATAAATATCATAAGATCACTATATGCATGTGTGTAGTAAATCGAATGGAAGAAAGTTACCCCCAAATTATTAACAGTGGTAATAAGTCTGGGTAATTTAAAGTTTTCCTTTTACTTTTATGCATTTTTCTCAATTTTCTATAATGAGCATGCACTACCTTTTAAATAAAATTTACTGTTTTAATTTTAAGAAGTGGAGCTGGAGGACTCACTTTGAATAAAGATGCCCCACATTCCTGAAAGCAAAGCAGCAGATGCTGCAGCCATTCTCCAGTAGAACGCCTCTATAAAGGTGCCCCAGTAGTCACACAGAGGTCGGCTTAAATCAGGTAGACTCAGCTATGAATGGGAGGAGTACCACTGGGCACTCACCGTAAGGGACAAAGTCTGCCATCAGACTGCTCTGAACTTGGCCCCCTTTTTCTTTATTCTATCACCCTCTAACAGGCACAGAATGCATCAGTTCCATTTGTAATTGGGGGATCTGTGAGTTGGGGCTGGGCTGAGTGAGTAGCAGCTGAACCCCTTGAAAAGGGCTTGCCTTCTCTGGTCAGCCCAGTCCCCATCACTCCCTACTGTATCCCTTATAAGACAATTATTACTGCTTTAAGGAGACACAATTTCTAGGCTGGCTGTCTTTCATACTAGCCTATTAGATCTACTAGGAAGTAGTGAGAACTACATCAAGTAGGAGCACATAAGCCCCATCTAAAAAGGGCTGCACCTCTCACCTCCAGCCGATCATTACAATGTGGAAACAGCAGCCCAGAATGGTCTTTCATACTGTTAGAGGACAAAATACACTAATTTTTAAATGATGGCAATTAATTCATTTAAAAAGAAAATACTCTCTGGGCCAAGGAGTTCTGGCTAAACACAAGATGTCTGTTAGCCATGGTTTGTTTTTGGTTGGGTGACTAAAAATACATAAGCTCCCAGTCCAATAGTCAGAGCTAAGATGTCTTATTCTCCCACATCTATAGCAGCTCTTAACCACTGATACTGAATATTAGGGATGGAACCTGTAATTCCAAAAAATAGTCTTGGCACCAATAAACAAGTAATAACCTTAAGCCAAGGGAAATGACCAGGGCATTTCAAGAACCCAGAAATTTATGGATAAGAACTCTTGGGTACCAGCATCTCCCTTGGATCCTGAAAATTTGGGATGTAATCCCACTTCCTAGTAGGTCATAGGATATAGATTTTATGATTTTATGGCTACATAAGGGGCTATTAAACAATATGAGCCGAGTATA
This sequence comes from Manis pentadactyla, assembly GCF_030020395.1. Classification (NCBI taxonomy): domain Eukaryota; kingdom Metazoa; phylum Chordata; class Mammalia; order Pholidota; family Manidae; genus Manis; species Manis pentadactyla. The sequence continues at coordinate 130,130,009 of NC_080022.1, read as the reverse complement.
TTCTACATGAACCTCTGACTGCTTACTTCACTGAGCTGGCCCGGAGCTATCATGTGCTTGTTTCTACAATGCCCTTCTCACAGGTCAATAAAGCTGCTGAAGATTCTGAGCTGGACTGGCCTTTGGTCTCACTGTGTTAGCTCTGAGGCCCCTGTGAAGCTGTGTCACCAAGAAAAAGTCAGTGTAGCAGTAAATTGAAATCATGTCAAAAGACAGCAGAAAAAAAAGACAAAATACCAAATACCAAACACTTAAATCTCTCCCTCCAACTGTCACTTCTCAACCAAGAAATCTTGGAGAGAAATATATTCAATAAGAGGAGAGCAAAATAAAGAAACATGATTGTCTCGGGCCATGAAGAATTTTAGTGGCTTCACTGGAACTCACAGAAGACTCCATTTCTCTAGTTAAGATTGGGAGGAAGAGGGAGAGGGAGAGACTCCTCTCAAGTCTAGAGCAGAGCTGGTTTACTCAGAATGCCTGGGCCTTATTAGACCTAGGCAACTCCATTTCAAGGTGTTCTCCAGGTCAGCTTACACTGACGATGGGGGGACAAAGATCTCGTAGGATGAGAGGCCAAATGGAGAAAAAAATGAGAGCGTGGCTTTCTTTTTGGAAAGACTAGCTCTAGCCCAGTCTTGTTTATGCAGCCCTGTGAGTAAACTTGCCTCACAAGCCTGTGTGTTGGGCAGTGGTGGTGGAAGAGAAATAGGGGAGTGTAGTGTAGACAGCCAAGGTGAAACTGTGGTTGGCCCCTCTGTCCACTAGGAGAAGTCCCTGCCCTCCAGACTTCTCTGGATGTGTGAAGAAAGGATGTCCCCAGGCTTCCCTTTAGACTGGGACCAAATACTGTTTTCTAGGAGTTGGTCAGTCCAAATCAGAGGTCCTCCTCTTTGGATTAGGGTGGGCACAGAGAAAGAGAAGTAGACCAGGAAGTTGCTTTGAGCTTCTGCCCCTTCGGAAACCAGACATTCTCCTGTCTTTCTGTTAACTTAAGGACTCAACTCAAGCCTATGGTCAACCAGTGGGCACTGGTGACCTTCCCTCGGAAGGAGAGCAATAAAGTGACAGAGAAGTCCCACAGATGCTGTCTACACCTTCACGGGCTGCCTTGCCAGGCTTCCCAGATCTCCTATCACCCCCCAAGGACCGGGGAAGGAGCAGCTCGCCCCTCACTACCACTCAGATAGTCCCTTTGATTCTGCTCTCGGAGACTGATGAAACAGGTCAAGCTAAGACTGTGAAAATTAGGTGTGTCCCCAGGCCGTACTGGCCAACTGTCATTTTTCTATTTTTCCACAGACATTAAGCTTAACTCAAACTCCAGATAAACTCTTCAGAATGGGCTATACAAGATACACCAGAAAATAATCTAACCCAAAGAAAGCAGCACCTTCAATTCAAAATGCACAAATTCGTTGCCCTCCACGGAGGTTTCACAAGATAAACCTCGCTGTTCCCACTGAAAAAGACACAATCTCCCTGTTCCCTTATTTACCAGGGTGCTAGTCTGAACATGCAGGTTTTTGATGTCATCTCCCACTTGTAAACACAGAGCTCACTTGGGAGAAATCCCCGCGGAGGACAGGAGGCAGGACAGGAGAGCGCTGACGATTCTGGAGCCTGGCCACTACTATCAGGGACCTTGTATTTACTCTTTGTGCTTCAGAAAACTCATCTGCAAACTGGACGTTACAATTGTGTTAAGTCACAGGGGTTTTGTGGGGTATGAAATAAGTTAATATGTGTAAAACACTTAAAACAGTACTAGCCCAGAGTAAGCAGTTAATGAATGGAAGATGTGACTTACTTTCAGTATCTGGTGTATGTGTGTGTGGAGGAGGAGGAGGAGGGATTAATTATATAACTTTCTTCCTCTCCCAAGTAGTAACTGTCCCCCTTGTTATGGCAAGGTCTGAATAAAGAGCCTGTGCTTTGCTCATTTAGGTGGTCTTTGTGTATTTCCACATGCGTCATTGTGATTTTGGGCTGTTTCGGCAGAAAGCATTATCTACTTGGAAAAAATATAGGTCCCCACCCATGGTGAGCTCAGATACCTGGAAGATTTCCTTTATCCCAGGTAGGGGCCTGGATAGAGCAAGCCAGGGAGCATTTCTCCACTTTGAAGTTCTCAAACTTTAGAGTGCATCAGAATTAGCTGGAAGTCTTATGAAAACACAGGTGCTGAGAACCACTCCCCAAGCATCTGTTCCAGCAGATCTGGGTCAGGGACTGAGAATTTGCATTTCCTAACATGTACCAGGCACTGTTGGTGGTGGCCCAGTATCACACTTTGAGAACCCCTGGCCCAGCCCTAGAGCAGAACAGGCTGGCCCATTCCATCCCAGGGCTCTACAGGGCTGGGTCGGCTTCCCACTGGAGAGCCCTTACAGCCTCTGTGACTTCAGTCATGATCCCAGTATCTGAAGGGATCCTGAGGAGCAAGGGGCAGTGGCAGCCCAGACTTCTCTCAGGAACTGTCACCTCTCCAGACACCTTTTCATATAAGTAAGAAAGTCTGAAGGAACAAAGAGAGAAAAGGAGGTAGGAGCAGAGAAACAGATGAAGACAGACAAAGTGAAAGGGAGAGAGGTAGAAAGGAGAGTTAAATGGGGAGAAACATAGTCAGCTCTCCCCAGGCCTTGGCCCTGTGGAAGGAAAGGCATCAAAACAGCCCAACACTTCTGGACCCTGGGAACGCACTGGAATCACATGGAGAGATTTTAAAACACAGCTCAGGGTTTGGGCCCCATCCCCAGACACTGCTTCAGTTACCCTGGGCTGGGCCTGCATACTTTGAAACATCCCCAGGTGACTGTAGGGTGAGAACTGGGCTAGAGAACTGCTCATCCAGGTACTCATGCCAAGCCCTTGGAGAGAGCGTGCAGGTGGGCTCTGTCCAGTGTATCCCAGGAGGAACTTGACTCATCTGGTTCTGTGTCTCCTATTAAGAAAGGAGTTGTGGCTAAAAGAACAGGAAGACAGTGAAAAGGACCTGAGATCTTCCTCCTCCTGGAGGCAAACAAGAAAAATCAGGAACGTCAACTTTGAATGTGAGAAAAAATAGCAATTAGATAAAGACTTTAGGGTCTCTTCACTTCTTCTCAACTCTGGTACCTTCAAGAATGGCATTCATTTTTCATCACAGCTCTTTCCCACCTGAATCCTCTTCCTACGCCCACCCTCATGACCAGCTCAGAGGTGAACATCATTTTCAAGATGTTTGATAACATACACATTGCTTCATTCATTCACACAGTCATGACTGGGTGTATATTTTGCAAATTTATAATCACACTCCTGCCAGAAGGGCCAGCTCCCTAAACCTCTTAGATGTGTGAATTCCTCCAAAATCCAGAAGACCACCTCTAAGAACTAAAATTAATGCCAAGCTCCAGAATTCCCACAGTCACTCAAAGAAAGAGCTGAGGAGGTTTTTTCAGCAGTTTTCCTTGCTCTGCCCACCTGTATCCTGGGGTGGAAAATGCACAGTTACACTCTATAGATTATTGTGATTAAGTGGTGTGTAGAATTCATTTTTTTAAAAATAGCTTTGATGCTTCATAGCATATTTTTGTTAAGGCAAATATGTGTGAAAAGCAAGTGAGGGTTTTTATTGTTTCACTCATTTAATTAAGTATTTCTTTCATCCCCCTGGGAATTAAACATTGAATGGTGAATAAACACAGGGACATGTGTCCATGTTAATTTCTGGTTTACTGCCTTAATTCAATAACAGGGTGACAATCAAGAGCTACCTCTGTGACCTGGAGTCAAAGCGATTGAAGAGCCACCCTTCACATCTCCTCTAAAAATTGTTCTGGGAAGTGTTTCTCATGTTTTCTCTCTCAACTGTGCCCAACATGGATTCCTTCCCCCTGACCAATAAACATCTTCATCTCTTCTTTCTTGAAGAAATGTTTCTTCACCTGCCACTTGCATCAGCTGTGACCCTTGTTAAAGGAGGACAGAAAATGCAACTCAAACTGGCTTACAGGGGAGGGGCTGTCTTCGCTCATGTAAATGGAAAGCCCCATGTGCAGGTTACAGCTCAGACATGTCATCAGGAACTGCTCCCTCTCCTCTGTCAGCTCCACTTCCATTGCCTTGGCTCCATATTTTCAGTTAGCCCTGCCCCACATGGTGCCAAGATGGCCACATTAGGCCTGCTCTGCATCTTCCTAGGTTCAAGTCCAAGAGGAAACAGAAAGCACTCATTTAACCCAAGAGTCAAACCAAAGCCTTGCGTCTGACTCGACTGTTCATGAGATCACATATCCATCGCCACATTGGTGACTGTGACAGGGGACAGCATGATCCAGTTAGCTGAGGCCAAGTCACACGATTCAGCCCAACATTGGGAATTGAACCCTACCAAAAGTACCTGGGCTGGGGGTAGGGTACCCGGTGATTCAGGAGATGGAGATAGTTCCCCAAAGAACAAGTGGTGAACAGTTTAGTAGCAGGGTGAATGGGATGGGCAGGGGTAAAACACATGAACAAGCAAAACCATTGTTCATTAAATCACCCTTCTGCTGACTTTGGAATAATAGGGAAAGTACAATATAGAAAGTAACTAGGCTCCTAGAATGTAGAGAGCCTCTAACATTGTCCATTTTATTATTATTATTATCAATAATAACAAGTTTGGGTTGTCACTACATGGTACCTCTCTCTGAAGACAAGACTGCTGTGGATAAAATGAGAGTTCCTGTGGCCAGGATTCTCACCTGGCCCTGGCTGACTAGCTCACTGCACACCTGTGGGCACTGCATGGCTGTTGACTCTATAAAAAGAGCTCCACCCAGTGCTCTGGGCACGACACGGTGGCAGGGCTGCAGGAGAGCAGAGCAGAGGCTGGAGTGGTGGCAGCGTGGAGGACTGAGGCCCAGAGGACGGCTGTGTGGGACAGCTGTGCAGAGAAGCCCATAGGAGAGCTGTGTGGACAGAGGGGCCCAGAGGCAGAGACTGGCTTGCTGCATATAGACTTGCTCCGAGTGAATGGGATTCTAGTGACTGACCTGCCACCTGTAAATAAAGTTGGTTATAACCCTTTCACCCCAAAGAGCATTCTGCTATCAATTTTCTTTGGTCACATTGAATCCATAGCGAACATGGCCGGGGCTGAAACCCATTGGCAAGACACTGCACACTATCCATCACTGAATCCCCAAGGTGGTCAGAATGAAAGGCTAATGAAATTCCTGCTACTCCTACAGCCCACAGAGAACATGCTGGGTCATGAAGGAGAAAAGAAGTAGTACCATTAATAACCATTAATGAGAAAGCACAATATGGATTCGTTGTTTAAAATGATATCTAGCTAGGGACCTTAATGCAATCTCTCTGTCTTGCCTGAGGGTTTCAGCCCCAGGCAGGTTCACTCTTGATTTAGTGAGACTGAAAATTGACAACAGGATGTTCTTGGGGTGAAAGGGCTTTATTCCCACAGTGGCAGGTGAATCACTAGAATCCCATCCACCTCAGAGCAAGTCTGCATGCAACAAGCCAGTGTCTGCCTCTGGGCCTCTTCTTCCCCACAGCCATCTCAACCTCTGTCCTAGGCACTGCCACCACTCCAGCCTCTGCTGTCCTGTAGCTGTGCAGCCCAGAGCACCAGGCGGAGCCCTTACATAGAGTCAGTAATAACGTATTGCCCACACGTGTTATAGTGAGCAAGCTGACAAGGGTCAAGTGAGAATCCCAGCCATAGGAACTCTCATTTCCCTATACTCTCCCAACTTTTCACTGGAACAACTGAGAAAATACACAAAAAGAAGAATGCCCTTCACTTTAATGTATATGACTGATTGGCTACATGATTCCAGAATCTGCAAAGAATGACCTTTTACCCTCAAGCATATGGAAACCACCAAAACACATTCTGAACTTAACTTCATGAAACTGAGACTACTTTATACCTTTCCCACCTTGTGTTCTTATGAACCAAAAGATTTGGTAATATCTAATCTAAACTAGAAGTTAGCAAACTTTTTCTGTAAAGTGCTAAGTATTTTTGGCATTGTGGGCCATCCAGTCTCTGTACAGTTGCAACTGTTAAGCTCCACCCTTGCAGTGTGAAAAAAGCCATAAATTTTTCATAATTCATAAATGAATAGGCATGTGTCTTGCCAACGGGTTTCAACCCTGGGAAAGTTCACTATGGTAGATTCAGTGAGACCGAGAAATGACAATGGAACATTCTTGGGGTAAAAGGGTTTATCACCTGGCTTTGTGCTACTATGTCTGCATCCAGCAGTCTGCAGGTCTGTAATTCCCCCTCCTCTCACATTTGCCCAGAGCACTGATCAGAGCTCTTTATAGAGTGACTTGGTCAATAATAGCTATTGCCTACGGGTGTGGAAGCATTAGCCTAGCAGTAGGCCAATTACATCATCAAGGAGTTTAGGTTCTGGGTGAGGATCCTGGCCATAGGAGCTTCAGTTTTCTCCACAGCATGTGTGTGTTCCAATAAAATTTTATTTGCAAAAATAGGAGATGGGATAGATTTGGTCAACAGGCTATAGTTTACTGACTTGCGATGTTAACTTAAGTGCTGAGTATGTGAAGCGACCAAAATAATGTTTCACTCCCTCCTATCCTCCAGCATAATCTTACCCCACACCACCCATCCTCATCATCTTTCTACAATCAGAAAAGAAACTCCCATAAAACAATGGTACTGGATGTAGGTAGAATTCTGGAAGGTATGTACTAGGAGGCAGTAAATAGTAGTATTTGCATGGTATAAAGGTATATTTCTCATGGTCACAAAACAGATTTTCACAAAAAATTAAAAGTAATTGTCTTGCCCATGGGTTTCAGCCCTGGACAAGTTCACTATGGGTTCAATGTGACCAAAAAAATGACAGTAGAATGTTCTTGGGGTGAAAGGGTTATACCCAACTTTATTCCTACAATGGCAGGTCAATCACTAGAATCCCATCTACTCAGAGGGAGTCTGCATGCAGCAAGCCCGTCTCTGCCTCTGGGCCTCTCTATCGCCACAGCCGTCTCAGTCTCTGTCCTCGGCTCTGCCACCACTCCAGTCTCATCTCTGCTCTCCTGCAGCCTTGCAGCCGTGCCACCGCGTCATCCAGAGCACTGGGTGGAGCTCTTTATATAGAGTCAATAACAACGTGTTGCCCACACTTGTGTAGTGAGCTAGACAACCAGGGCCAGGTGAGAATCCTGGGCACGGGAAACTTCACTTTATCCATAATAATTATGTATTTAGAGACAGAATATACAGACATTGGCCAGAGCATATATAAAAGCATACCTTCACTTTATCCACAATAATTATATATTTAGAGACTGAATATACAGACAATGTCCAGAGCATATATAAAAGCCTAAATCTGATACATGATCTGCAGCAAACAGTCCAGGAAGCCAAATGTGGGGAAAATGGAAGTTCCTATGGCCAGGATCCTCACTGACCCTAAACTACTTGATGATGTAATTGGCCTACCGCTAGTCTAATGCTTCCACACCCATAGGCAATAAGCTATTACTGACTGAGTCACTATGTACAGAGAGCTCTGCCCAGTGCTCTGGGTGGAGCTGGAGACTGGAAGTGGATTATGGACCTGCAGACTACTGGATGCAGACGTGATTCTATTTCTCAACTTACCATCCTGAGAATAAAGCTGGGTATAAACCCTTGTGCCCCAAGAACATTCTGTTGTCATTTCTTAGTCTCACTGAATCCATAGTGAACTTAGCTGGAGTTGAAACCCTCAGGCAAGACACCGAACAATAACCCCTGTAGTAATCAGCCCAAAACCACCAGAATATGATTAGTAACTGACAATTTACTTATTGCCCCCACTTCCAATTTAGGCCCAATTTAGGACCAAACACACACCCCTAACCAATCACCTAAAATGCTTGGCCACTAGCTGCCCTCCCCCAGCTTCCACAGGCCAGCAGCCTGTAATGGGGCACCTGAGCCTTCCCTTTGTTCCACAAAAAAGCCCTCCCACTCCCCTGCCTGCCTTTGTTCTATGTCAAGACGCAAGGGATGGTGACTGACGCCCTTGCTAGAGCAAACTCGGAATAAATGACCTTTGCTTCTTCTCACTGGGGTGGTCTTTGTTAATTTCCAATACATTGTTGTTTTCCTGTATCTAAGTTTAAGTTGCCTCATGAGATCCTATTCTAAATTGTTTGTTATCAATCTGGGGCCACCAACCTTTATAAGGCAGGGAGGAAACTGTCAGAATATCCTTTACTATATGATTCTTTGTGACAGTTTGCCACTGAGTGGAATTCACATGGCATTTGGAAGAGGGAATTGAAAGACATGCTGTTGTTCATGGATACAGCTGCCATATCTCCCAAGTAATACTATAGGACATCTAGTTAAATATGTATTTTAGATAAATAATTTTTAGTATAAGTATATCCGATTTCCCCACACATCCTTATATGCACTATTTGGGGCATACTTATACTAAAAATGTATCTGTTATTTATCTGAAATTCAGATTTCACTGGCCTCCTCTATTTTGTCTGTCAGTCTCATTTACTTGGAGGACACAGTGGCCAGGTTCGGTGCCTTTGCAGACCTCTCCAAGAACTCCCGCTTTGTGGTTCTGCAGATATATGCTTTTTAAACACATGGCAGAGACAATAGTGTGAAAGGCATGTTATTTGTTTTATTTTCTTGTAAGAGCCACCCACTTAAGAGGGAGGAAAGGCTTAAATTGTATTGCTTGCTTGTTTTAACTCTGAGAGCTTGGCTTTGGGTATACAGACGAGGACCACACGTCGATATTGTTAGTGACAATTTCTCTCGTTTTCCAGCTCCAACCCTCCGGACCTTCACTTCCTAGCTCTTCCCACAGTCATCTAAGTTCTACTTGTTATAGTAAACCCCTTATTTCTATAATACTTGGAGTGGCTCTGACCAAGCCTGGGCTGATCCACCCCTGCCCCCCGTCAGCCGTAGGAAACAGTCTTTTGAGTTCCAGGAAATTCAGAATTCTTCCCGTTACCCTCTTCTCGGAGGGTTGTGAGTTCCTAGAGAGCTTATACCTACTGGCCATCAGAAGTGAGTCTACGTCTGTCCTTTACCCTCACTGAGACGTAAACCATCTTGTTAGTCCTTGTAACCAGTCCGTGTAGACATCCACCAAGGCCTCCAGGGGATGCAGGTCCTGCTGTGTCCTTGTCAGCCTGACCCCATGTTGGCCTGCTAAGCATTTCTGTTCTCCTAACCAGGAAAAAGGCCTTAGCCCCTGTCCCTGCAGCCTGTGAAGGCAAGGCAGCATTGAAAAGCCTCCTTCTGGTTACTCTCCTCAAACCCGACCCTCCCCCACTGCGGCTCTAGCACAGGGGCCAGGCTGCATAAAAGGACTTCACGTCCTCGAGTTGCCCATGTCTTCCCTGGCAAGCCAGGCTCGGGTGTCCCCTTCTCCTGGACACCCAAGCTCTCCCAGTAGCTTTCGTGTCTTCCCCCTTCCCCGGACTCTCCAGAAAGGATCAAGAATTCTACAGCTCTAACCACGTTGTCCTCTACTGTGCATGCCCACCCCTCCCCATCCTAGAAAGAGTTCTTAGCTCCTCTTAGGGAAATCTGCTCATCAGGTCACCAGGCACTCCTAGCCCTCTACCTTTTAGAATATATATTCTAGCCTCTCAGTCTTTCAGACCATGCTCTGTATATTCAAAGCCAAGCTCTTGGGATTAAAAAAAACAGGCTGTACAAGAAATGCTTTTCTCCCTTTTAAGTGCTTGGTTCTTACCATGAAAGAAAAGAAATAGCATGGCTTTCACTTTATTGTCTCTACTATGTGTTTAAAAACTATTCAGGAATTCAGTGGACTGTTTTAGGCTGTATCCACACTCCCCTAGGGCATTAAATGTCACTGCCCCACTGAGTAGAGAACCACAGGACAACTTCAAAACATATAGGAATGAAAAACCTCAGTTAGTATTTCAAAATGTATCCCTTACTTATAATTTTTAGCACATTCTCTCAATCTACACTACCAGAAAACCAGACCAGAAAGTACAAATGGAAAATAAGTAATAATCAAAGATTCTATAGATCAGTCTTTCCTACTGTAAAGGAACACATCACGAGAACTGAATGGGCTCTCATAATTCAGGCAAAAATAAATTCAGTGGGAGTTCGGCTATAAAAACATTTTTAAGAATCATAGAGACAAAAAGGGAGAGGGACAAATGCCTTAAACAAACAGGTAGTTTCAAATGACACCTACAAAGAACAAAATCAAGCTGGCTTCAGACTTCTCTTCACTAAGTTTCAAAAAGCAATGGAACAATTTCTATAGAGATTTGAGGGGAAAACAGCTATCACCCTACAATGTTACACCTGTGTAGTTTTGGGCTGGAGATATGGACTTGGGAGCTAGCAGCATAAAAGGAAGAATTTTTACCTTGGATGAATAAGTTCATACAAGGAGAGATTTTAAAGTGAGAAGGCCAGCAGGTCTGAGACAGATGCTTAAGCAACGTCAATATTGAAGGGATAGGTAAAACCAGAGTAGTCAAAGAGACTGAGGGGAAGAAGCCAAGAGGTGGGTGATTGCCATGGAAATCAGCAGTCTAGAATGTTTCACAGTGAATCAGGGATCTGTGTTGAAGAGAACCAAGAAGTAAAGAGAAGGGTTGAACAGTGTCTACTGAACCCAATGACAAGCCACTAGCAACAGACTGAATTATAAAAGTTGTGAAATTTAATCACTTAAAAATGTAAAGATATTTGATGTTTACCCTTATAAATCTAATAAAATGTTAGCATTTCTATGAATAATAATTTACTTATTCCCAGTAATGGAAATGAGTAGTCCCACAACATTCAGAGTACAAGAAATGGCACATACCTTTTCTTAATTGTGAAGTATATCATACATATGCAAAGAAGCACATAACATATATGCACAGTTAAAGAAGAATGATAAAATGAAAACCCATAAGCCAGGTTAAATAAAACATCACCAGGAACCTAAGGGGGCCCCTGTGGGTCCCTCACCATTCCATGCTGCTTTTCCCCCTCTGCCTCTGAAAAATGATCAAAATCTGAATTTTAGGATAATCATTCCCTTAGTTTTCTCTAGATTATATATGTCTAACAAAATATCATCATTTAATTTAAAACAAATACTGAAAGGACTCCTCTGCAACTTGTCTTTTTTTATTTAGCATTATTCCTTTTAGATTCTCCTATTTTGATGCATGGAGCTGCAGTCCAGTCCTTTTCACTGCTGTATAGTATTTTATTCTATGAGTAGTATACAGCACAATTATTTTTCCATCCTATCATTGATGAACAACTGGTTTGTTTCCCATGAGTTTGCTGTCATGAATATGGAACAATTAATATTCTTATACATGTGTCCTGGTTGGAGCTCCAGGTAGCCTGGCCTCTCCTTCTACACATGTACCCAACACGTCTGCACATTTGTATCTGACTGTCTTCATTTAGTGGTATCCAAGATGGCAGCAAGGAGACTAACAATGCATGCATATTCTTTGAATTAAACCTTTATCACTATTTTGAATATTTGATATAGAAACATTGATGTAGATTCAATATCCACAGCATCACAAGAAATTTCAACATGCCATTTGTCAAGGAAGAAAGCTGCTCAGTTCTGTACATATAATGCCAACTGTTAATTTTTGAATGATTGTGAAAGGCTTTACATTTTGCATTACTGGCTTGTGTGAACAAATTTCCTGTCAATGATGACTATCCAGAATTTAAAGGGATCATTATTGGAAAGTTTTGAATAGGAATTGTGCATGGCCATTTCAGCAAAAAATCTGACATAAAAATCTTATGCTCATGGAAGCAAGTCCAAATTTCTAGTTTATGAAAAGGAAATAATTCCATCTGAACAATCACACAAATTCAACATCTTCCTTAACACCATTTGTAGTTGCCGGCCTCTAAGATGTGCCCCAATGATTCCTGTCTCCTGGTATTCATGTGCTAGTGTAGTTCCCTTTTAGAGTGAATGGGGTGGACCTCTATAATGAGTAGGATTACGCCAGAAATGACAATGTATCATAAGAGGTACCATGACTTCTGTCCTACTCTCTCTTAGATCACTTGGTTCAGGGAAAGCCGGACATAATGTTGTAAGGACACTCAAGCACTCAATGGAGAGGTCCAGGTGTTCAGAAACTGAAACCTCCTGGCAACAGCCAGCACTGACTCCACACCCAGTCAGACCTTCAGATGATGCAGCCCCTGATGGCATCGTATCTGCAATATTATGAGAGATCCTGAGCTAGAACCACCCAGATAAGCTGCTCCAAAATTTCTGACCCATCACAAACTATGTGAGATAATAAATGTCTACTGCTATTTTAAACAGATATTCTTTGGAGTAATTTGTTACACAGTAAGAGCAAATATACTTGTTATTTTGTTTCCTTATCATAATTATACAAAATAAAGATGGTATTAATTGTTTTCAATAAATCCCATACAGACACCTCTGCTGCCAAATCTCTTTCTAAAATGGAGATTAAGGTGTATAGTTGGGGGAAAAAGGCAAAAGCTGGCACTGTCAGTGTTCAGGAGGCTTCATTCTTAGACCTCTTCAAGGCATCTTCACAGGTTCCCGTGTTTGTATTTTTATGTATATTGGGACAAAAGGACAAAGAGGATGAGGGGCAAATAGGCCATGGTGGGGTGATAGAAACTTTATTGGAAGACTTTACAGGAAGTTAATGGCCCTGACTTTATTCTCTATGTAAAACATGATTAGGATCGACACTTTGGGAGGTCCTAAGCATTAAAAAAATGATGCCTTCCTATGTGCAAAACACAAACTCTACCAACTATGGTATGTGTAGGAAGGCCTCAACATTTCTTTTCCCTTATGCTTTTTTTGAAATGTCAATTATCAAATTCATCTTAAAAATCATGTGAGTGTCTTTGTTTTTGTTCCTTTACTCCTGGTTGGTCTACTGTTGATCCAGCAATGATAAAACACTCTTTACAAACATAAAGATTCATTTTCTATGGGAACATTTTTCATCATAGCACCTCCTGTGCCCCAGTTATTATGATATCAATCATTTTACCTTCTAGCTATAGCATTTCCTGAGGGCCTCTTGTTAGCCTCACTGCTTTTGATAAGTGCTTATTCTGTTAATATGCCTTTGAAGTCCATTACAAGTGCTCTTTTTACCCAGAAATGCTGCTGTCTCTGGTTGTTGCCTATAATTAGGATGACATGGCAGAAGGGAGCTCTTTCAGACCTGCAGGTCTCATGCTACTGAGGCTATATACCTTTCCTTGTCCCATCTCACCTTAATACATGCAGAGGACCAGGTTATTTATATCCTGATCACGGAGAAGGATTCAGCAGGTGGCAAATGCTAATTTCTGAGGTCAGAAAGGTATTTCACATTATTCCTTTTTGAAGACAAGGTCCAGATATACAGAAGGAATGGGAGGGTCTGAGCACCCTGCACATTTAAAACTGCTTTGCTGCATTTGAGAAGAACTGATTGGGGGCATACAGAAATCAAAGTGAAGTGATATCAGAGTCTGAGTCCCCATTTGTCAGATGAAGCACACACTTAAGGCACGCACACAGCAGGACACTAAAAAACCTCTTAAAAATATAATTGGTAATATAATTCTGAGGCTGAGCTGTGAACTACATATTGACTATTTAATTTTAAATTATTTAAAATTAAAATTTAAAAATTCAGTTCCTCAGCCGCACCAACACACTTCAAATGCTTAGTGTCCACATAAGCATTGCTCTAAAGTATTTAAGTTTTCATGGCAAATAAGTTAAAAATGTCACTGAATTCTTTGAAATCTATTTTATGATCTGACATTATTCTCAAGTTTGAAGTGTGCTTTTGGGGACTAGGTGGGACATCCAGAATGTTTTCAGTGTCTGGAGACCTCTAAGGAATGTCATCTGACTTTAACTAGCAGGACCCTTAACAGCACTTATATCCTACAAACCAGTGCCCTAGGACCATCACCCTCCAGCATTTGCAATAGGAGAGACAACACGCTAAACGTGAGCAGCCGCAGGTCTCCTAGCAACAACGACGCGATCCCGCCCCTTCCCCAGCTTTCCCTCTCCTACCTTATTAGACAGGAAGGGGCGGGGCCAGGAGTCCTGTGCCCAATAGGAGGGGAGCGGAGGAGGGAGCCCCGGCTGCGTCCCCGTCGCTAGGGAAACCGCTGCTGCCCGAGGCAGCCAGAGGCCGCACGATGCTGAGCGCGGAGGAGCGGGCCGCGCTGGCTGAGGAGAACGCAGAAGACGAAGCCGGCGCCGACCCGCGCCTGCGACTTCTGGGGGCCTACGTGGCCCAGAGCCTGCGGCCGGCTGCGGACGCCTAGGAGCGCTGCGCGGGCACCGCCGAGGCGGAGCGGCTGCTGCACGCCTTCCTGGACCGCGATGCTGCGGAGGGTCCGCAGCCGCTGCTGGTGGTGCGGCCCGGGCCCGGGGGCCTGGCGCTGCGACCCGGGCTGGACGCGGGACCCGACTCTGGCACGCCTCGCGCTAAGGGGCTATTTTGCCTGCGCACCAGGCCCGAGCCGCCCGGGCCCCACAGGCTCCGCGGCTCGGCGCTCTGCGGGGACGTGCCCGCAGCCCCTCTGGAGCACCTGTCCGCGCTCTTCTCCGAGGTGAGGGTGGGTTGGCCCCGCGCTGCTGCAACTGGGGATGGGGAGGGGGAGAGGGCGGGGCCAGGAGCCGAGTTTGGGGTGTCCGAGGAGAGCAGGATGGTTGGGGCGGGTCCCAGTTGTATTGGAGGGGCGGAGCTGAGTGGGAAACGGCCGGAGCTAACCACTGAGACGTGAGACAGCTGTAAATGGGAGCGGGGGAAATTTGAGTAGGGGCCAGGTCAGAATGAGAAAGTCTAGGGACTAAGCTTGCTTCAGGCCTGGCCTGCGTTCAAGCCGAAGTGAGGGGACGCTAAAATCCCAAGAGTGTCTGTTGGGTCCTGACCGCTTGCTTTTTAAGGCTGTGTCTCTTCATCCCTCCTGGACACTTGTACTGGGAAGACAGGAAATGGTTAACAAAGGGGAATTTCTCTTTGGTCAGTGAGGTGAGGGAGGTGAAATGCTATCTATAGTGTTTACTTCTGGAGAAGAGTTAAAAGGGGAGGTAGGCTGGCTTTGACTTCATCTTATTCATTCATCACACAACTGTGTGCCAAATGTCAGCCCTGTGCCAAGATAAGAAGTTGGGGCATCCAGTTGGGAATGTCCAACAGGTGTTTGGAGGGGTCTGCCTGGAGCTGGGGGAGAAGCTCTCCAGAGATGTGGGTTATGGAGTGCTTCCATGAGCCCATAGCAGAAGCCTGGAGAGTGTGGGAACTTTCAGGCAGGGTGCTCAGGAGAGATTCTTGGGACATTTAGACCTTTCTGGAATGGAAGTAAGCATCCCTGTAAGTTGAGTGTGCATGCTTCTGGAGGCCCAATGCCCTGGATCCTGCACGCTGTGAAATAAGTGTTTTCAGAGTACTGGTTATGTGGTGTTTCATGTGATAGGTGCTATGGGGAATACCAAAGAAATAGAAGACAAGATCGCGCCCATGAAATTACTCATATATTTAAAATATTTAAAGCTCGTATGACTGGGGTGGAGGTAGTTGTCTTAAAATATTTAAAGCCCATATGACTGGGGTGGAGGTAGTTCCACGGTTTGGTCCCAGTGTCGGAGCCAGGTTCTGGAGGCTCCCTGCCATGTCAAGTGTTAGCCCTTTAGCTGCTTTATCAGGAAGCTAATGAAGGGGGAATTCCAGAAGGAGCTAGAGTTGCTCTGAGGGGCCCAGAGAAGCTAGAAACTAGGTTTCTCAGTAGATGGGGAAGTGTTTAACAGCCCAAATGGCTTGACTGCTGGGCATTGTCTGAACATCATCCCTGCAGAAGTCCAGGCTTGGGTAAAATCCCCTAATGTATGGTGGTGATGGAAAGTGCCATTGGGCTCAGAGGTGAGAGCTGTGTGGGTGGTCTGAGAGCCTGAACTAGCCTCAAGTGTTGCACTGGCTCCTGAATAAGAAGAAGGGTAAGGATAAATTGAGAACAAAGTAACTTTTGAGGGATGAGGAGCAGACTGGACAAAGGTTCAGAGATGGAACTACACATGCATATGGCAGACAGTGGGTCCATCCCAGGGTTGCAAAAGGAAATGTATCCATCAACAAAGGCAATTCAAAAGTGATTTTAAAATAATTCAAACCCTCAAATGTTCCAGAATTTTCATTGGTACATTGAAAGAGATTGGAAACAAACTGACCGTTCATCAGCAGGGTACTGGGTGAATGAATGAAGGTCTATCTATAATTAAAAGAAACGACTGATGTGCAATAATCCTTAAGATAACTTGTGTGTATCAAAAATACACATAAAATAAAATTCACTCTCCCATTACTTTCCAAGTGTAAGGTACAATATTATCAGCCACATGTACATACAGTGTTTGTGCCACAGATCCCAGAACTCCCCCATCCCACATGAATGAACTCTGTACCCACTAAACCACTCCCTCTGCCTCCCCTTCCCTTGGCAACCGCCACTCTACTTTCTGTTCCTCTGAACTTGACCATTCTAGGCACCTCATATAAGTGGAATCATGCAGTATTTGTAACTTATTGTAACTGGCTTATTTCACTCAGCATGATGTCTTCAAGATTCATCCATGTGACAGAATTCCCTTCCTTTTGAAGGCTCCATAAAATTCCATTGTATATTATATGTACACATTTTATTTATCCATTTCTCCCTGGATGGACATTTATGTTGCTTTCAGCTCTTGGCTATTCTGAACAATGCTGCAATTTAAATAATTATTTAAATTTTGCTTAAATTTAAATAATTTCTAAGAGGTGCAGAATTGTACGTATAGTATGCTACCGTTTCTAGGTGGAAAACTCACTTTCCAATGCAAAGCTTTTGTAGTTTGTATGGTACCTCTTTTAAAACTCTAAGTAAAATAATTATATTTCTCAAACCTCTAACAACAGTCTTTAGGCCATTCACCCACTCCTCTGCCACCTTCTTTTTGTATGTGCCCTGAAGCTACTCCAGAGTCACTTCAGAACCCTGCCTACCCCTGGTGCCCTAAGCCCCCCAGCCCCTCCCAGCTCTGCTGCCGACCCTCCCTGCTCCTGTGTGTTGGCTGAAGCAGGCTGCATGCTCCCCTTCAGCAGCACTAAAGTGAAGTCCCCACCTGCCTAAGACAAGGCTTCCTGGGTTGTGTGAGTGTGTGTGTGTGTGTGTGTGTGTGTGTGTGTGTGTGTGTATGTGTGTGTTGGGGGGGATGTTGGGAGGGGAGGTGTTAACCAGGGGAGGAAGCTATACCTTTTAACATTTTTCTCCCATTACACTAGTAGTAAAGAAAAAAAAATGTTTCCAAGGAAGAACAGACAATTTAGTAACTAGTTCTCCTGTTCCCTTTCTTCCTCCTCCCAATCACTTTCTGCACTGCTGCCTGGTTATTTTTCCTACAGCTCTGAAACATAGATGCTGTTGTAAAGTTTTGTGTTTTGGAAAGAGAGCATGGGATTTGGAGTTGCATGGACCTGGGCTCAAATCCTGATTCTGTCACTTTCATCAGTGTAATGTGAGCAGGTCAGCTCATCTCTTCAGTGGCAAACTACCTTGCAGGGTGTCATGAAATTTAGAACTAATGTATTAGGGCACCTGGAACAGAGTGTGTGATGTTGTAGGTATTCCCTAAAGGATAAGAATTACTGTTGGTCTGCATTCCATTTAAAAGTGCTCTCACTTCTCTGACTGTCCTGTCACCTTTCTCTAACCCAAACCTGACTCTCCTCGGAGGCACAGCCTTATTTCTCCCACTGCCCTTCTACCTCTGAGCCTGGAGGTGAGACAGGTGTCCTTGCTTCTCTATGCTGCTTCTTGATTAATTTTGGAAAGCCTCCAGTTTGAATCTCATGCCATCAGACAAAGCCACCCTCTCTCCTCATTGCTGCACCAGGTCCTGATGACACTGCCTTCCTTCCTCTGTGATTGGGCTCCCAGTCCACTCTGACCCTCCCCAGCATTACTCCTGTCTTAACAGGTGACCATTTCAGTAAACACACAAATAATCCTTCCAAACAGGCAGCCTCTGGGCTCCTTGATGCTTACTCCTCCCTATCTTAACCACCCTTTCCCACCCATTCCCAGACCTTGAATTACCAAACCATCCCTTCATGATCCAATTTCAGGCACCTCTTTCTCTGGCCACTGCTCCTGTTTTCCAGCTCACTCTGTCCCATGTCACCACAACAAGCTCGTGACCCTGCTAGAATCTCCATTCCGTGGCTCCCACCACCTTCCCACTGTCCCTCTCTCCCTGTTACCCAGCTGGAGTGCACCATCATTCTCCTCATTCCCTTGCTCCTGACCGACAGGCCTCTGCCCTGCTTTGTTGTACCTGCTTGGCAAAATCATAATCCTGGTGAAATCCAGCCTCTGCCTACTCCATAGCTGCAGCCATGAAGCTGAGTGGGGCCAGAGAAGAGAACAACTGGCTCCGCTTTAAATTCATGGCCCCAAACCTCCAACAGAGGTGTATGCTTTCCGACTGACATCCCATACCTCCAATGCCAATTGTTTTCTTGTTCTTCATAATCACTCTTGCACACTTTCTTTCTTTACCTCAAATATCCAAAATCTCCTCTATCAACCTCACTCTGTGATGCTTGCTTGGTTTAAAAAAACATAAATAATAGAATAAAATTTCCGCAGCTGCTTTTATCTAGCCCGTCTGCCAATAGCTGTACTCGGTGCTCTGCCATCCCCCCCGTGGCTGCAGACTGTCTGCTGTCACCTGATGCCCACCCAAGGACTAAAACTGCCACTTTTGGACTAATTCTGCCCATTCTCACCTTGAGGTGGTCACTCCAGCAATCCTCCCCTCTCTCCTACATTCCTGTTTTTCCCCTCTGCACTAGATAATTCCCATCAAACAAAATCCTCATTCCTTCTGCCAACTACCATCCTATTTCTATGGTCCCCTTTCTAGCAGCATGTCTAGGATCCATGTCTATTCTGGCTGTGTCCCCTTCTTTTCTTGCTTTATCTCATACACACTCACAGGACCCTTACCCCTGCATTGCATGGAAGAGAAATGAAAGAACTTGCCAGTATCTCCAGTGACCTCCACTAATTGGAGGCTCATTATCAGTACTCTTCCTGCTTGACCTGCGAGAAGCGCTTGACATAGCTCCTGATGACCCTTTCCTTTCTTCCCTTGGCTTTTAGGAGACAGCTTTCCAGTTACCTTCTATCACATGGCCACTCCCTCTCAGTGTCCGCTGATGGCACCCCGACTCCTTCCCAACTTCCTAACATGGGAACCCTAGGGCTTATTCCTGGGACATCTTTTCTCTACATATACTCAATTCCTTGTGGGCACTCACTCGCCTTCAGAGCTCCACAAACGATCTGTACCTGACATCTACCAAATTTGTTACCTTTAGTCTTCTCTGAACTCCCAGCCACCATATCCAACTGCTTACTCAATGTCCCCAGTCAGAAGTCCAACAGATGTATCAAATGCTAATGTGTCCAAAAGTGCATTCCCGGTCTTCTGTCGAGAACATACTCCACCCTTTCTGTTCCCCACACCAGTTACTGGCAGTGCCGTTCCTCCTGTTATTCAAATTCCAAAGCTTGGAGTCATCCTGACCCCTTTTATTTTCTCACAGCCCTGTAACTAATCCATCAAGAAATCATGGTCGAATCTTCAAAATGTGTATAGGAACAGACCATTTCTTATATCTCCTCCACTACTCCCGTGCCAAGCCACTGCCTTCTGTGTCATAGCACAGCTTGCTAACCCATCCCTTTCTCTTGCTTAGGCTCCTGACAGTCTATTCTCAACACTGCAGCTGGAGTGACCCTACTAAAAAAGGTGTCAGACCATGTCAGCCCTTTTCTCAAAACCCTCCAGTGATTGCCGCTCCTCTGAGGGGGAAAATCAAAATCCCACAGGTAGGGCCGCCTGTGCTCTGACCTGCTTGACTCAGCCCTGCTCTTCTCCCTAACCCTGTTCCTGTTTCACTGACCTCCACACTGCTCCTGGGCCACCCTAGGCATGCTCCCACCTCAGGGCCTTTGTGCTGGCTATTCCTTCTACCTGCAGTATGTTCCCCCTAAGGGTCTGTACCTCACCCTCCCTACCCTCCCTAGACTTTGTTCAAATGTTACCTTCTCAGTGAGGTCTGCCTCCCATCACTCCACTGAACAATTACAACCCCTCCAGCCCACATTCCTGATCCTCCTCACCTGCTTTGTTTAGACTTTTTTTCACAGAACTTGGTTGTTGACTGTCTCTCCCCTAGAATATGAACTTCATGAGGTCAGGAATCTTTGTTTTGCTCACTGACACACCTTCCCAGCACCCAGAACAGTACTAGCTCATAGTAGATGCTCAATAAATATTCATTAAATTATTGAATGCATAGTTTTTCATTTCATCAAAAGTCCATATTTATTATTTTTCTATTACTCAGAGCCCTCCAAAGTCCAACCCAAGCCCATCCACCACTTTTTCTCAGACAGCAAGTATTATGTTATCCAATGAATCTCTGCTGAGAGCTTCCTACATGCCAGACCTTAGGGAGGATGGTGGGTAAATAAAGACCAAATGAGATATAGTCCCTGCTTTGAGATCCTAGGAGAATTCTTGTTCATACTCTCTCCCCTGGTAGGCCTTTGCCCTGGGCCCAAAGAGTCCTTTCTTAACATAAATATGAATAAAGCTCAGTTTGTGACATTCTGTCTCTGTTCACCTTGTTGTAAGTTCTCAGTTCACTCTTTCCAGACAGGGCAGGCAAGGATCACCCTCCTCGATTCACATGCTGGGTCCAAGTATTCTGTGTCACAGCCACACAGACTCATTGGTCATGTATAGAACCCACCCAACCACATGAGTCCATATTTTCTTTTCAGTGTAGTTCTTTTTCCCATTACCTGATCCTCTGTTTTTCTTTCTCATACTCCCTTCCCATCAGCTGTGAGCTTTTGACAGGTATACATTCCTAGTGAGGTGTGTTAATTACAATTTCTTAAGTTGGGAGTGGCAGGAACCTCAATTTAAATTAGCTCAGGAAGTTCAAGAGCATTATGATCCAGGGGCTCCAGTGATGTCACAGGACTTGGTCTCTCTCCATCTATAAACTCCCCCTAAGGGTCCACGTGGTAGCAAGATGGCCACCAAATATTCCAGGCTCAGAGAAAAGAGAAAGCTTCTCTCCCTCAAAAAATTCAGACAAGACACTGATTCTCATCGGCTCCGATTTGGCCACAGGTCCTCCCCTGGATCTGGAGATGAGTGCCAAGGAAGAGGAACTATGCTGGGTGGCCAAACCAACTAGTGTTCACCCTCCAGATAGATTCAAGGTCCTCAAGCTGGCTTACTTTTTTAAGATGCCCCCTTAGGCCACCTGTGGACAGAGTCATCCTTACTTGCATCTGTCCTGTGTTTTGCCTCTGGCCTTTGGGACAGTTTCAGTCCCCTCCCGCTCACCCTGCTGATGAAGGAGGGATTCCTGCCCCAGGGTTATGGGGATGACCAAGCACACAACACTGGACAGATGGGACCAACAGCAGTTTATTCATCGCATATACTCACAGTCCAGAGGAGCCGGACACAGTGCCGTGCAGGGCCACATGGGGGCTGAATTCAGGAACAGAGTGAACAACCAGGGCTGTGTGAAGCCCTTTTTGTAGTATCAAAAGGGGGTGGGGTGTCCTGTGGGAGGATGGGATTGGCTTGTTTGAATAATTCCACTGGCTGGCATGGACCTAAAGCCCGCTTCTCAGGGATAAGCAGCAGCTGGGCCTAGTCCTTTTGATAAGAAGGGCTGTTTGGCTAGGGGACCTTATCTGCAGGATAGAGTCGAGGCCCTCCTGATTTTACCAGGTGTCATAATGCTGGTTCCAGTGTCAAGCCCCACAGCACCAGCACCGGAGAAGGTGGTGTAGGGCTTTCTGGGTGTTTCTCAGAATAGCTTTTCTTTAAGGTCTCAGAAGTAGAATGCATGCCTTTCTTTCCCATACATGTCTGTTCCAGGTGTCATAATGCTGGTTCCAGTGTCAAGCCCCACAGCACCAGCATCAGAGAAGGCGGTGGAGGGCTTTCTGGGTGTTTCTCAGAATAGCTTTTCTTTAAGGTCTCAGAAGTAGAACACATGCCTTTCTTTCCCATGCATGTCTGTTCCAGGTTGTTATCCCTGTCTTGGCCAATGAACAGAATCACCTAGACTGGCCCCACGTGGTATGTCAAGATGTCCGGCGGCATGCCCACAGCCTCCAGTGTGACCTCCTGGTCATCCTTGAGCAAATGAAGGGGAAAACTTTGCTGCCTCTTCCAGCAGGCTCAGAAAAAATAGAGTTTGTGGGTTCTGAAAGTGAGACCGTGTAAGTACCACCAGCCTGGCCATATGGGCCTCTGAGATATGGGAGATGCTGGTTTATTTGAATGTTTTCTTTTTGCTGTTCCTGACTGCACAGCTCCTTGTACTGCACACAAGCCCACTGTCTGCTCTGTTTGCCAACATCCTCGGACTGTATGTTTCCGCTAATTATCACCCTTGCCCTGTCCCTCTGCCTGAAGGCTTTTAATGCTCTCACAGCAACGTGGCCCTTCTCCGCTCAGATTATTTCAAGGCCGAGAGCAGTTACACTGGGGTCACTAATTTGCTTAGCAGGACAGCATGTCATCATCAGCAAAGACCCAGCCTGGGAGTCCTGCGCCACTGCCCAGCATTCACCCCGCTATCCTCCCCCCCCCACCAGCAGCTGGACACTTGGAGTCCTAGGGATTTTTTTTTCTCCACAAAAACAAACCTGGCTTTGTTGAGGCTGAAGGCCATACTTCCTGCACCAAGGGCGCATTAAAACACCAGCCTCTTCTCCTTTTCAGAGTGAAATCCACCAGCTGCTTCTACTTACCATTCCTGCTGTGAGCTACCTTTGTTTATTCCCATGAAAGGCAACCAGAATGGGTGTTTAACCCCTTCTAAGCCCTCCCTAGATTTATTTATTTTTAAAAAGGTGTATAATGGGAGATCTTTTTCTTTTTCTTTCAAGCCAGCCTATGTCTCTAAATGATACATTTTGTCATCTCTGAGTGTGTGACAGCAGCTACATGAGGTTGGCCTGCCATGTTGCCCAAAGTTTCCAAAAATCTGACTGTCATTGCTGTGTGTTCATGGTCCGTGATTTGAACTGAAGAAGTATTGCCAGGATGCGAATGTACTTCATAATGAGTTTTTGCTATTGGAAGTAATTTGCTACATATATAATTTGAAGCAATTTCCCAGTTAACTGGAAAACTTACTGTGGTTTAATAAAAGTGTCCAATTTTCAAAATAAATAAATTTACCCATTTCCTGTTCCTCTTGTATTTTAACATAATAACATTCAGTGTAGTCAGTGTGTCAGTATATAATTATTATTGAGTTTGTCTCCCTTTGTTCAAATTTGATAACGTCCCAGAAGGCTGGATCATATTTCAGGGAGGTGACTATCTCCTACCTTTAATACCTTCCATAATCCCTTGTGCCATATCGCTGCTCAACAAATATGAATTTAACTAAATTAAGTGAAGGTGGGTTTCTCATAAAAATGCATATTATAGATTCTCTTTGTGCATCAGTTGTGCCCTGGGTTCTTGGTATGAACGGTTGTCAGTTAAGACTTTGTGAAAAGGCAACCACAGTATGTTTTGGACATTCAGCCCCTTTCAAAATATCCCTAATTTATTTATTGTAAAAAGATGTATGAGGGGGAATGCTTGGGAATTCCATTCTTCATTGGAAATATGAGGACAAAATGAAGTCGACAGTGGTGTTCAGGTGGCTGACAGTCTGCCTTGGAGAAGGAGGTAAATGAACTGTTTCCTCTTGGAGCTCAGGACAGAACTAAGACCGAATGAGGAAATGGTAAGTCATGAATAATTGTGTGCACGCCCATGCACAAGCATTTTGTCTGGGGAGGGAGGGCTTGTACTTTTCATTGACCACTCATCAGAGGCTATCATCTAACAAAAGTTACGAGTGTCTGGACTAAATGGAACTCTGACCTATTTTTAAAAGGTTTGGGGTTCTGTTTGGGGACTGTTACTGAGAATTAAGTCATCTCCAGTAGCCCAGGGGATTTGTTGTGTCTTTCACAGCTTGGATTCCACAGATAAGTCAGTCATCTATGCAATCGAGTCGGCAGTGATCCAGTGGAGCCACCAAGTCCAGGTGGTACTCAGGAGAGAGTCTTCCCAGCCACTCCTGCAAGGGGAGAATCCCACCCCGAAGGTGGAGCTGGAGTTCTGGAAGAACAGGTAGGTACAAACCCTGGGGAGCAGATGGATACAGAGGATAATGCCTGGGGAGCCGGCCACTGAGTCTGCTGCCACTCCCAGATGTTTCCTATCACCCTAGGGCAGGCAGCTCAGTTGACAACTTTTCCATGCACAGAAGATGCATACTTTTCCCGAGGGACAGTAGCCATCCCTCCTTTCTTGGGCTACAGTCAGTACATCTTCTGATATTTCTTCAAAAACAGGCTCTTTCAGCTACTCATAAAATTAATTAACTCTCTTTCATATCTTTCTTCTACTTGTCTGCTCCGTCTCCATTGAAAACTCAAGGCTATATGCACACACATTTTGTAAGGATCTAGACAAAAGAGGGTTTGGGTGGTTGGCTGCAGAACAGTCTCTCCTAGGTCCTAGCCAATGGTTAGTAGGGCTGGGAAGCCCTTTATCCACTATGTCCAAGCCCCATAGGGTTCCAGAAAGACCTAATTATTGCTCCTGCTCATTACCCTCCTTTCTCTCAGTCTGGCCTTTGGGTTTCATCCCCAAGCAAGTTCACTATGAGTGGACCGAGTGAGACCAAGAAATGACAACAGAACGTTCTTGGACTAAAAGGGTTTATACCCAGTTTTACTCTCCTGGCAGTAAGTTGAGCACTAGAATCATGTCTGCATCCAGCAGTCTGCGGGTCCATAATCCTCCTTCGTCTCTGCCTCCACCAGAGCACTGGACAGAGCTCTTTATATAGTGACTCAGTCAATAATAGCTCATTGCCTACAGGTGTGAAAGTATTAGCCTAGCAGCAGGCCAATTACATCATCAAGGAGTTTAGGGTCAGGTGAGGATCCTGGCCTAGGGGCTTCAATTTTCCCCACATTCCCCATTTCCTCCTTCCTATTTATCATTGTGCTGATTAATCCTTTACTCAAAAGTAGACAGATGTTCAAGGCAATGTCCCTGTCCATGCTGTGAATGGATATTGTCCATGTCAATGACCAGGCATGCCTATAGGGCTCCAGCCCTGTCCGCACCATTGTGCTGGGTTGCCCCCCACCCGGTCCACCCGCCTTGCCTGGTTTCTGACCTTCTGCTGACCTACTGTGGGGCCTTCCTCAGCCTTCTTCCTCTGACAACACCTCTCTCAACCTGCCCCAAACCTCACTGTGAGAGCTAATGACTTCCAGCTGCCAGGCTTTAAGCCACCAGATGGTCACAGTGGGGCTCCCTGCTGTTACCTCCTGGAGCTGCCCTTTGAACCTGTTCCCATCTCAGGCTTTGGTCCTCATGGTCCAGGAACAGATGCCCTGGCTGTTTGGGCCAGAGCCGGCCTCCCCTCTGTCCATGTGAGGGTGGGTCATCGCAGCATGGCTAGTGTTTCCTGAAGTTCGCCTGGCTTCACCCTTCTCCACCATGTTTCAGGTCTGAGGATCTGGAATACATTTACAATCAACTGAGAACGATAAAAGTGAGGGGCATGGCTGGGCTCCTGGACAAGCTTCGGAGCAGCTACTTCCCAGCTTTTCAAGCCATGTTCAGAGATGTCGTTGCAGGTGAGGACCAGCAAGTATTTTCATAAATACGTTTGACTGAAATTTTGTATTTAATGCTGAATCATCATCTGTCTCTGATTTCAGCAGCTTCCAGTCCTTCTAACCTTGCGCCCTGACATAATCTGGTATAGTGGCGAGAATTCCAAATCTCGAAGCAGGAAAGCAGCTACCCTGTGCTCTCTCTCTATTTTATTCCTAGTGCTTTGTGACCTAGGCAGAGTCACCCAACCTCTCTGAGCTTTTGTGTGTACCATGATTATGACACACACACTAACCCTGGACTTCCTGGGCCACTGTGAGATGTTATCAGTGGCAGTACTATATTGACTGTGCTGAATTGTCCAAATGCATATTGTAATTTCTCACCTGGAATCCGGAATTCAGGTTCCTCCAGCCCCAGCTCCTTGAGAAGTTTGTTCCATTTCTAGCTCCATTCTGCTTGTTCTGTTTCTGCTGTCAGACAGGACTGCAATTTCCTGGCCATCTGAGCACCAGACAACATCGGCCCTTGTCAAAATTGCAAAGCCAGCAGTCTATAATTAGAAGTAGGTAAATTTTTTCAGGCTCTATCTCCTCTCCCCAGTGTACTTTCCTTCTTTTCTTTCTCCTATCAAACCTCCTTGCAGCTGTTCAATATTATAGGTCAGAATGTACTTTTAAAAAGGTACTTGCAATTTCTTATGATTTAAGCTTAATCCAAGCAGTGATGTCCAAACCCTTTTTCTCTTCTGGAAAGACAAATTTGCTCTGTTAGAGGTGAGAGAGCCCTGTGTCTGGAGCCCACTAGTCCCACCTTGTCCCACCTTCTCTTCCTCATGCCTTTGGGTTTGGAAACCACTCAGCTAAAGGGGTGAAAGTTCCAGTGGGGAGTTTCTGACATGTGCTTATAACAGATAAAGCAGCATAAGTCGCTAGTCTTTCAGGTCCTTCTGGGCCTTAAAATCTTATCAGAGAGGCCACTCTACCAGCACCTGAAGCTGGCTTGGAATGCAGGCCCTTTTGAGGCCCTAGTTTATTGCTTCACTGAGAGATTTTTGTGTCCTGAAGGAATCAATAGTTGTTCCCAATTTATACTTCATTCAAATGGGACAGGTGTCCCCAGAGTGGTGTGTTTACCTCTGTTGCTGTGAGGGATGACTGTGGGAGACCTATGGACAGGTCTATTAAAAATGCATGAAAGGGCAACTGTTTTTAGCAAGTGACACCAGTTTCCATTTGTGGTAGTGATTTGAAGTTTTCATTTTATATGATTTTATTTATCAATTTAGAGAAAAGTATTGGGTACTACAGGTAGTAAGCAGACATGACATATCAGAAATGAGGGATGCAAATGACTGAAATATAGAGCTCTGAAATAAAATAACAGGTAGTAAGAAAAGTAAAAAGTATACTTATGAGTTGGCTCTTTAGAGCCCCAGGTATATTTTTCATGTTAATTGATCCATAGATTATAATCATTCATATTGATTAATAGTTATAAAAGAATTTGGTTCTTTTACAGTAGAGGATATGCTGGCAATGAAAAGAAATTAGAAAAAAAACAATACTGTTATAATAATACCAGATACACACTATTATAAAATTAGAAATCCTTGAAATATATAGCTTACTTCCAATGATGGAAGAAAAGAAATGTTGATTGAAGAAGTTAGGTAGACTTGGCCTGAAATTTTGGTAGGCTCACCTGAGAATAAAAAGCTTTATGAGGCTGGTGGTAGATTTTCTCATTTCTAATTGAGTTTCAGAGCATCTGTCTTGCTTTACCCTAAGTAAATGTATTTACATGTACATTATCATTATTATTCTCAATCAGGTAGTCCTTTTGCTACTGATGGACTGAAGAGGGGGAAAGGAGAAGAAATATTCCTGGATTAGCAGGCACAGATTAGAATGCAGTGATACATAAAGAAGGTGGTTAAAAGGATATAGGAAAAAGTGTGGGAAAAAGATTGCATGAAGAACCTTGGAAAGCAGGAAGCAACAGAATCCTGAAGGGGAGAAAACAGGGCAATAAAGACTAATTAGGGAGTTCTGTCTCTGGCCACTAGGGGCAGGATTGGCTAGAACAGCCTGGCTGCCAGCCCAGGATCTTTGTAGGCAGATACGTAGAAGAGAAGTCAAGGTCCAGTGGTATGCTGGAGCCAGCCTGGACTGGCTAGCAGTTTCTCGTGAGAGCCTGCTGTATGTACCTCTTTTCAACTCCTCTGCCCAACACTCAGTGAAGTCAGTTTAGTAGCTTGAAATCAGACATGGTGGAAAGATTGGGATTATTTGTACCACAGAAATTGGCAAATGCTACAAATGAAGGCTTTTGTCCCTGAAAAGCCTGTTGTTAAAGATTTACCAGCAAACCACTAAACATCACTGTGTAACAGGCAGTTTATATTTGCATTTTTAAAAGGTGTGTGCTTAACTCTGTTCATCTCTTCATCTACCTTGTGATTGAAGGTCATTGCACCCTGCACTGGATAAGCCAATCCTCAAATATTTGTGCACTTAAACATTAGGGGAGTGCCTGTTTGGCTACAGGAGATTTTGCTTCTTACAAAAGGCATCATAAAGAGAAAGTTACTCTGGCCTGGTGGTCTCAGCCCCTTTTCCTATAGCACATGTACAAGCAGGCATGTGCTCACTAGAGTGGCTGCTAGATTCTGGTATCGCCTATTCCCACACAGCTGTTTTGATATTCACATCAGCTCCCCCATTTAAGAATCACTGCTTTAATCAATTTACCATGACATTTGACTTTCAAAATCCAATTCACATACTGCTTCCCACAGCTCCACTTGGGATATAAAGTACAGATGTACACATCACAAACAACTTGTGTCATGAGCACCACAACCATCCAGTGAGGGATTTAACATAATAAATACGTGGGATGATCTTGACTTTCTTTGCTCAGCTAGGCAGGGCTGGCCAATTCAGAGGCAGACCCTGGGCAAGGTATTTGAGC
Organism: Manis pentadactyla; assembly: GCF_030020395.1. NCBI lineage: Eukaryota > Metazoa > Chordata > Mammalia > Pholidota > Manidae > Manis > Manis pentadactyla. Next base: position 130,101,213 of record NC_080022.1, on the reverse strand, counting down.
CTTAATATCTTCACTTATAAAGTGGGGATAATAAAGCTACCTCGCAGGGCTTCCTATGAGATGGTACACATCTAGTGAGTAGAACAATGCCTGCATATTGCAACTGTTTACTAAATCGTACATATTTTGAGCTTTCCTTTAGGATGAATGCAGAACTTCACCCATATAATATGACCTAAGAACATCTTCTCTCATAGGACAGTACCTGATTATCTGTCCAGGGATGAACCAACCTGTATGAACTCACTCTTCTGGCTCAGTTTGTTCAATGGGCTTTGTTCAGTACCCTTTAAGTGGCCATACAGAATTAGTACCTGATGCTATGGGTTTTCCCACTTTCTGGTCTCAGGCACAAGATGACTGGTGAAAGGAGCCTGTTTTGGTGGCTGCGGTCAAAGAAAATGGCAGGAGATTTTCCTAGCTTCGAAAACAAATGGAGCCTTGCCACAGTCAGGCTGGGCTACTTCTCTGTTCCCTGTGACATCTCCATATGAGCTCAATGAGATTCCTCATTAGCAAGTATTTATCAGCATCATTACCATTTATGGGACACCTGCTTTAGTCTGGGCACCGTGCTGGCTGTGTATGAAGAATCTCTCCATGCTACCTTCAAACCTTCAGAAGAACTTTCAAATTTGTTACTGTTCAGACTATTTTCAAAATTCAGAGAAGTTAAATTTAAATATGCCCAAATCATACAACAGGAAAGCACGTGAAGGCAGATCTTTCTGATTCTAAACCTTGTCCTCTGTCACCTATTCTGTGTTTCCTCAGAGATAGCAGTACAGGAATTAGCAATCACCAGGTACCTTCTACACACAGAGCACCAGAGCAGGGCCAGGAGGGCCAGGGAGAAGTCCAGGCACAGGAACTTTTGTGCGAGACTCCTCAGATGGTTATCCTTGCTATTCAGGGGTCTTCAGATTTCAGTATTTCCTCCTTAGAGCTAGGAAGTTTTTAGGAACCAGGCTTCTCTGTCCTCAAAGTTTAAGAAGAGATTGCAGCCAGTGCTTTACAGATCTTTACTTCCCAGGCACAGGGCTCCTCTTGGTGGCTAAGACCCTCAGTGGCTATGACACGCGGTGGCTGTGAGCCTCAGCAGGGAAGGTGACCATCTCCTATTCCTTCCAGCTCTGGCAGAGGCGCAGGACATCCACATGCACCTGAGGCCACTCCACCACCACCTGGAAGCCCTCGAGAGCATGGAGCTTCCCGAGGTGAAGCCACGGCTTCAGCCTCTGCTCTACGTGGTCTGTCTCATTTGGGCCACGTGCGAGTCCTACCACTCCCCAGGGCGGCTCATGGTGCTGCTCCAGCAGACCTGCAACCTTCTCATCCAGCAGGTTGGCTGCCCCAGGATCCCGAACAACCTGTCCCTGGGGGCTGGTGCACTGAATCACAGGGAAGAGGAAAGTGTGCACTTTTTTCAGGGCAGAGTATTGTGGTGCAAAGGTTCTCACATTTGAATTATGTTACATCACAGCCAATAACTCCCCAAGCCGTTCTCATAGTGCTGGGATACTTGGGAGGACCAGTTTTCCTTTCCCCTCTGCGCAAGCCCTGGGGGAAAGTGAAGGGTGGGGTGGAGTAGACGAATTTTGACCTCTTTAATCACCTGTGCCGATGGTCTGGCATGAAGTCAGCAGCAGTTAGGAATGTTGCCTCTGGAGTCAGGCATCCCTGTGCCAAATACTGTATCACCACTTGGCAGCTGGGTGTGCCCTGGCAAGTTCCTTACCTGCTCTGTGCCTCACTCCACGCTCTGTGCAGGGGTGAAGAGGACTGATCTCAAAGGGCTGTTGCGTCGTTGTGAGGCTCCAAGGTGATCATGTGCAGCAAGGCTTACCCTGAGCCCTGCACTGCTGGGAACTCAGTGCCTGTGAGCTACAGAGTCGCTTCTTGAGTCACACACTTCATGCTCTTCCATCTTAGGAACTCTGGTCGCAGCGGCCAGGGCAACATGAACCACGAGGAAGCCTTAATGAGGCTTGAGCAACCTCCCCCTAAAACTGGCTTCTTTTACCTCTAAGGAACTGTAACCCTGAGAAAACAATGAAGATGCTTAAAAAGTATCAAATAATAACTAACATCTATGGAGAATATTGCAGACTGCAAACACAGTGGCATTTTCATGGTCACTTTCAGATGCCCCCTGCGCAGGGAGAGCCTTATGAATTTATTAGTATGATTTAGGATGCGGGCTAAAGCTTAGGTTTAACAAATTGCCAAAGGTCAACCAATCCAGGGCCAGAAGCCAGTTCTTGAGCTCCTAGACCAGGACTGCATGTTTGGTAGCCAGGACTCTTTTGGTTGAAAACATAAGGAAACCCAACCACAACTAGCATCAGCAGAATGATAATTTGTTGGCTCATGCGTAAGACTGGCTTTAGCCCTTAGATGATGCCACCAGGACCCGGTTATTTATGCCCCTCCCTGGGGTGGGGAAAGTGACTGTCTAAAGTTGCTCCACAGCCTTCCAGGTTCAAGTCTCTTGGAGACAGAGAAAAAATTATAGTTTAAAGAATTCTTGCACTTGAATTATTTTACTCTAGAAAACAATTAAATCAGGAACACTTAGGAAATAACACTGTTGCCTGCGCCCCCCAGCTGGCCCAAAGGAAGTCTCGCTGTGTTTTCTTACTTCTGTCCACTTATACACCCTGAGCCAATCACTGACAATCTGGCTTGAACCCAGGTCCCAGTCCACCTCTGGAACTGAGGACGGGATCAGGTGCTTCCTGTATTACGTTTCCAAAAAATATTGCTTGGGCTAATCATTCGGTTCTGAGTTGTGGGATGGGCAAAGCTATGGGATGTCCTGTACCTGCCGGCTGGCATAGTGACACTCATCTGTTTAAATTCCAGGCCTCTAATTATCTCAGCCCAGAAGACCTCTTGAGAAGTGAGGTGGAAGAAAGTCAGAGGAAACTGCATGTCGTCGTGGACACCTTGAACTTCTTCAAGCAGGTGTTTCAGGACCAAAGGGAGAATCTCCATACTTACTTTAAAGGGAACCAGGAAGTGAGGGACTGGGACTTCCCGTCTGCTTTGGTTTTTGTGCATGTGGATGGCTTCCTGGGACGACTACTCATGGTGCAGGTGAGAGTCCTCCTGCACATCAGGCTCCCAGCTCCATACAGGAGTGAGTGATCCAGAGTCAAAGGGCAAAAGAGGAAAAGGACCAGCACAACCTGGGGTGACCCTCTGCTGGCGGAACCCAGAATAAGATTCAGTCAGTCTTTGGGTTGATCATTGGACTGACCTCATGTAATGGTGGTTCTGTTAGAAGCTTAGGAAATTCCGTTCATAGACTCATTTAGGAAGAAGGCCCAAGGAATCAGTCAACGAATTCAGCTGTTTTTCAATGTACCCATAATCTTCAAACTTTGTTTCAAATGAACTCTTGCTCAGAATTCCATGTGCAAGATGCAGGTGAGCTGATCTGCATGCAGCTGGCCATTCCCACCCAGCCACTGTGTCGACCTTCTCCTGCTGTACTCTCTCGCCCTCAAGGTGGCTCTGAAAACTGTAAGACTGAATCCCGGTGCAAAAGAAACAGGACTTTTGCTAAAAGTTGTGACTTTCCTGCAATTTTTTAAAGGTTAATATGAACCTTAGTTTAAGGGCATGGTGAGAAAACAGGCTTTTTCCTTTCATTGTTTTCATCCTCAGACTTTAATATGCTTTGCTGGTCTTTTTCTACTTTACAGCTCTGCAGGGAGAGTAGTGGACATAATAAAATGAAATAATAGTTTTCCTAAAACTTACTTGAGAAATTTGGGGTCAAGTTCAAGATTACTGCGATAGCCACGGGGACCAAGAAGGAATTAGAATCATGTTTCCAGCTGTGATCAGAGATTTGGGTTGAAAAAGAGGGGATATGTTGAGAAGAGGCTGTAAGGAGTGGCATAAACAATGGGATTATGAGAATAAGGGTGTATGAGATTGAATGTGTTGGTTTCAGTTCAGAAAGCAGTGGTCTAGCGCTGGCACGGCCAGGAACAGGGCTAGGAGCTGGGGACACAATGATGGCTGAAACCTGGTTTTTCCTGTAAGAAGCCTGGTGTAGCCAGAAAGCAGGAAAAGGTACACAGACGAACGGAGGAGATCCAAGATGGAAAGACAGGAAACTTCACTGAGGTGTATGAATGCCATGATAGAAACTGAAACTAGTGTGCAAGGAATTGGGAGCAAAAACAAGAGGTCCCTGACTGAGAGGGGCTCTGAGAAAGTGTGGAGGGCAAGAGGAAATACATTTTGAAACTGGAGTAGGAATTCTCCAGAGAAAGATGCTAGGGAAAGGCAGGGAGGCAGAGAAAATGTGTAAGCGAGAAAGCCGGAAGCTAGGTCTTAAGAAAGGCTCACCTTAAACCCTTCTCCAGATCATGGCGAGTGTAAATAATTGATATCTAGCTTTATCCTAAATGCCTCCTTTTTCTGCAGCTGTTTCCATGACCGCTCGCTTGTGTTGCGCAGCCTCTCCCCTCCCCGTCCCCATTCCTCTCCTCTCCTACATCAACCCCACCGAGGGCTAGCCCGGGGCAGAACCTCCCCCTCCAGCCTGTCCTCCTGCAGCCACCACAGTGGAGGCGCTGCTGGCCTTGCCTGGCAGCCGCCCTGGGAGGGGAGGAGAGCACAGCTCTAAATGACTGTTGGCTGGAGCACACCTTACCCTGTGCACACGTGCTAATGATGTGACTTTGCATGTAGACAGCTCTTCTACCATGAGGGCCCCTAATCTGCTGGGTATATTCAGTAAATATAAGCAGCGCCAGCCCCCAGCCTCCCCCGGGTCATTACCCTCACAATAGCTGGCTCAAAGGCTGCTGTTTCTTTCTGAATCAAGGGCATGGATGTGTAAAAAGCAGTGGCCCCAGTTTACTCAGAGGATGACTTGAATGTCACCACGCTCTCTGTTGCTCTGCTGCTTCCTCTCCTGAGTTTCCCCTCCTTAGCTCTGGTTTATTTCCTTGCTCTTGGGCCAAATGGCACCATTTCTTTTCTCTACTGCTTCTGGCTCGTCCTTCTCTTCTACTTTGTTTCCTTCGCTTTCTTTCTCTCTCTTGTTTTGTTTCCCCTTACCTCTGTGGTTCACCCTGAATTTCCATGCTTTTCCTTTTTCCTGTGGCTGCTCCTTTCCCCGTCCTGGTATTTCCGTCCTGGTATTTCCTCCTGTCTTTCATGGTCTATCTCCCAAACCCATGCTCCAGCTCACTCCCCTGCTGCCTGGCTCCCCATCTCTTCCCTGCTGGGCCCAGTGCAGTGGACATGGGCTATTGATTACCCAAACATATTTCATGCAGCCCTTTAGTTAAAATTCTGTGTATATCTGTGATCAATGACTGTTTGAAATGGGATTAATCTGCTTCTGTGCAGCAAGAATTAGGATGAACCCAACGTTATTCATACCTCTTACTGTTCTAATGTATCCAATATGTGGCTGCCAAGATGTGGGCAGCTGCAATTAACAAATGCACGAAGCCAAGTTAATAAAATGACACGGATGCATTTATGCTTCTACATGTTTGTGTCCAGGGCTATGTTGTGAAGGGCTGGTTTTCATCTCCTTAGCTCTTTTGGCCTTTTTTTCCCCTGATTTGTGTTGTTTTTCCTCTCTCTCTCTCTCTCTCTTTTATTCGAAAAAGTTTTATTTTGCAGATTGCCTCTTCCCTCTGGGTGCCTGCTAAAAGGAAGTGGGGTGGGGTGGGGTGGGGAGGGGGCCACTCAGCAGGTCTGCACTGTGTGGAGTTGCTGAGTTCTCAGGATACCATCCTCCTCCTCTGCATCCCAGCCATGACACAGCTCATTTCTTACAGAGCCAACCCTTGAGGAAGGGAAAGAATGGGGAAAAAAAGAACTAACATGTTTCAAGAGCCCATCTCCAGCCTGTATCCTTACGGTCATCAAAAAATTGAGTTATTGATACCTGCACTTTGAGAAATGAGCGCAATTGAGAATGACACATACATTAACATGCCCACAGTTCCTCAGCTGAGGTTGGTGTAGCTAAGATTGTACCTAGAGGCTTGCGGCTGCGTGGATTGTCTCCCTGCCTCACTCAGCTGTCTCCCAGGGAGTTCTCAAGGTCCTCATCCATCCCCTGCCCTGTGAGTGTCCCAGGCTGGTTCTCTGGTTCCATCTGCCCTTGTTCATTCTGCCTTTGCACACACTATTTTTACCACATGATGTCTGGATCTTTTTTCCTAAATAAACCATTTGGCTTAAATTATCATTCCCATTTAATGAGAGGGCCTTGTTAGACTTGATGACTTACTTAGGAAATCACCAAAGTATATAAAATCTTTGTAATTTGAATGAATAATCAAAAATCTAAGGGAAAAGAGTCATTCAGCTGCCTCATGAATCCTTCCTTCACCCTTCGGGCTTGATGCTCCAGCACACACTCACATTCACACATACCTCACACACCGTGCCACACACACACATGCACCAGGCACAGCTGCTATGAACACACATACCACACCTGTGCACACAGATTCGCACCTGTGCACATGTGTGCTGCACATACACATACCCCACAACACATACATACACGCAGACCACATATACCACCACCACCACCCCCTGGATACATACATACTCACATAACACACCCACACAGAGTTCATTTTTGTGCCATAATATTATAGATGCCGCAGATCCCCTGTGTATGTTTCTGCCTGCAGCCTCCTCCCTCCAAACAATGCAGTAAGCAGCTTGGAGAGAACCCTTATTTCTTTCATTATAAAATTGCTGTAAAGCTGTGATTCACTTGGAGACAAAATGATTTCCTGCTGAGGCTTTATATGAGGTGATTAGCAGGGAGATAGGTAGGTAATAAGCTGACCTAATATACCCTGCTTTTTCCTTTGCTTTTTCCACCATCTCCAGCCCTCTGCTTCTTTTCTTTCTGGGCCTAATTGGGATGGCTTCTCTTTCAGGCTGCCCTAAGTGTGTGGTCACGTAGGAGACCATTAGCTCCATAAGGTCGGCCTCTGTCAAAAGGTAAAGAAAACAGTCTTTTCCCCAACGACCTTTTGAGATTTTCATCTATGAATGTCAGCTTTGTGCTCTCCCTTAATGAATTCTGGAGACATTTCTTTTAAGCTGTGGTATGGCCTCTGTTCCAGAATGGGCTTGTGTTTGTGGGACTTGCCATTATTCCTGATTTTGATTCTCTGCCCCACGGGCCGTGGCATGAATGGAACCTTTCCCCCCCCACCCCCTCTAAAGGTTGTACAGCTCTTCATAAGAATAGGACGTACTCGGTCCAGTCAGCCGCCTGGGACCCTGTGCTCTTTGTGGCATCTGTCTGGAAACGCACACCTGTTTATCAGCCATGATCCACCTTTCATCCACACCAGATCCAATGACATCAGGGTAAAGATAGTTAATTACGGTGGCTACTGTTTATTGAAGTCACACCAAGGCAGTCTGCATGTAACTCAGTAACCCCACGGCAAGTTGGGAATTGAGCCCATCTACAAGTTGGAAAAGTAAGCGTCTTGCTTTAAGCCATATAAACCCTGGAGACTTTTAGCCCTTGATCTGGGGCAACTTCCACAAGGCCTATACCCCTGAAGTTGACATTTTCAGCCTGTATGTACCACGGTGAATTTCATGCGTTTACTACTGTGATGAATAAAAATGGATATTTAAAAAATACCACTTAAACCTCCTATTGGTGTAAATTGCCTTTTATCTTCCTTGTGAGGACTTCTAAATAAAAAATGAGAAGAACTTAAATTTAAATATTTTAAGACACAAAGATACAGTCACCATCATTATGATGAATCTGTTTCTGCAGTTGTAAGGCAGTTTCCTGCCTGATTCAGAAATCTTCTCTACAATAGTTCTGATGTCAAACTTCTACTAAAATCCATCCTCATAAGGAGAGCTTACTACCTCTCTTAGCAGCCCATTCTACAGTTGGACATCTCTGGATATCAGATGGTTCTGTCTTTGTTAAGTGGAAAACCACATGAAATTGTCATTTCTTGTAGGTCAGAATGGTAAACTACAAGAAATCTTATAAGTTCAGCCTGCAAGTTGAGCCCGAACTTGCTTCCTTGTCCTGTTCACCCATTTGCCTTAGTTCTTGCCTCAGAGAAGCACCACGCAAGGTTCTACCTTGAGCTTTTGGCCAAATGCATTTGAAGGCATAGTTCAGCCTTGGTTTAGAATTTTCTCCTCTTGTCTAGTTTTTCCTATTTTCTCCAATTGCTCCTGAGATCATGGTTCCTAGGTTCTCTACCACCTTTTCACCTTCTCCTAGAGGTACTACTGTAGCTGTTAGAGTTCAAAGATCATATATTCATTCATTCCACAAATAATTCTTCAGTGTCCAGGACTCTTCCAGGGACTGAAGGGGGCTAAATAATATATTATAATGCCAGAGCATGGTAAGAGCTCTGGAGAAAACTTAAGCAGGGCAGCAGGGCACAGAGAGTCCAGAGGAAAGAAGGAGTAGGATGAGGGGCTCATTTAATAGGGGAGTAAGGAAAGGTCTAAGACCTTGAATTGAACCTCAGGTAAATGTGTTGCCCATCATGTGTTAAGTTACATGAAGTAATGTAAATATGTGTTCTTTTTGGTGATAGAGTTTCTCCCAAAATAGAATGATTAAATAAACATTTCTTTAATATCTATGATATATCTGTTAGATCAGAGATGGAGCACCTCCCAGTGATCAGCCAAAACCATGCCTTAAGTATTCCTGAGAAAAAAAAAATAGTGCAACAAAATTATAGTCTAGTTTTCTGATGTAATCAAACATATCAAGATGCATCTGTCTTTTAAAATGGTTAGAGAATATTTCCTAAAAATTTAAACTGACATCCATGGGATGATGAAAAATTGGTACCCAGGTGACATTCCATGGCAGGCACAAATACATTTCTCCTGTAACACTGATTCCAACTAAGCACTTGTTAAATGACTTAATTACTACTTAAGTCAATATCACTTAAGTAAAATTCATTTCAGCTTTCTTCCCAGTATATAAAGTTGAACGTGTTTTTAAATAAAGACTGACCCATTTCCCACGATCAGTGGCAAGAGCCTCCGGTTTGGGTGTATATCTTCCTTTGCTAGGCTGGTTCTTTCTTCTCTCTCACTTCAGCTACTTGCTGACAGCAGCCATGCCTGAACATAGCTGAGCTAAAAAGCATTGCCAGGTGGCTTCCCAAGATTGCCTGCATGCCCCCTGCCAACCTGGGGGAGCCACTTCTTACCACTTCCCAGTGCCTCTGTCACTTCTATTGAAGTATTGAAGTTGGTGTCCCCACAAGAGAAAGGAGCTGGACAGGCCTCTGCAAGCCTGAGGGGTCACCCATTGGCAGTGGCTGTGGGCAGAGGGCATATCCCAGGACCCTGTGGGGTTTTCAGCATTGTGATACAGTGTTCCTCCTTCTTGCCCTTCAAAATTCCTCAGAGTAAAACACCCTCTCCTAGGGGGCCTTCAAAGCTTTAAGCTTCCAGCAGTGACTGCTACACAAAGGCGAGGCATCCCTGGGCAGAGTTTTATTCATGGAGTGGGGAGGCATAAGTCCTTTCTTACCTGTTTTTCTGATCTAACCCTGGCTCCCAAGAGAGTAAGCCCTCAGGAAGGCCAGAGTTTTCCAGGATTGGGACACAATAATCCACATCTTACCTGCAGCCCAGGGACTCTCAGACCTGTGAGTCCAAGTCCAAAGTAGAGACAAAGATGCGAAAGGGCCAGTACCGAGCAGCAGACGGAGCTCCCTGAGGAGGAGGTGGCTGGGTTACTGGAGAAGGAATTTTAAGAGTACTTGAGGGAAGAAGAAGGAAACTGGAGGCTTGGAGCACCTTCAGAGAGCGGGAGAATTTAGTTGGCCAAACCCCACAGTCACCACTTCCTAAAAATTCCATTAATCTAAAGAAGGAAGGGGAAAAAAAAGGTGGACTACAAAGTAGAATATATTCCATGTGTTTCCTAACGCTATGGTAAAACAAAACAAAACAAAATTCTAGGCATAGGGAAACATACTACAATGTTCATGTGGCTGGGCTAGGGAAGTAGGAAAATACTATGTTTTTAATTTTTCTTTGTCTTTTTATCAGAGTATTCATTCCTGTTATAAAGCAATAATAGCCAATAATAATCATTCCACAAATTAGAGGTTTGAGTTAACAAAGTTTCTCTGAAAATTGCTACATTCTAAGAAAGAGAACAGCCTTTAGGTTGCCAAATGAAATGCAGTAATTGGGGCATGCTCATACTACAAACGGTATTCAGTGATCTGAAATTTAAATGTAGCTGTGTGTCCTGTATTTTTATTTGCTAACTTTGGCAACCTCAGGAACAATGGCTAGCTGCTGTCTCAACCAATTCAGATGCACTTAGAAGAAATGGTGTGTTTTAATTTAGTAACTTTGTTCCTCATGGCCAGATTAGTTTGTTTACAGTGAAAAAATAGGATTTTGACTCAAGGGAGGAAGGAAAGCAGATGGTTAGGATGGAATAACCCTGTGGCTGGGGCTGTTGTGCTGAGGCAGCCCTCACAGTGGCATGAGCTGGGGCTGTGAGTGACAGAGAGGGGGCTTCAGGAGGGGACAGGTGACACAGAAAGGGAGGTGACAGGGTGCTGGCCTCACACTTGACTCCCTTTGTCCTTTTGTCTAGAGTATCTGGGGACAAAAATGCTGCAGTGATAGGGTAACTGATGACCTACAAGGATAACAACTAAGTCACACCAAGGCGAATTTTAGAAAATTAAAATAAATCCTTGGTATAACTCACTGAAATACAAAGGTTGATAGTAAAGAGCATAGTGGGATTGGCCTTTAGAAAATCATGTTTTCCTTATGTCCATATGCTGTCTCTTTAGGAATTTGAAAATGATGGTTCTGAATTTAACCAGAGAGTAAAAGATCTCGACCGAAGACTGGGGACTATCTTTATTCAGGCCTTCGATGACGCGCCCAGTTTGAAGCATGCCTTTAAGGTGTGTGCGGTCGCATGGACCCCGTGCCCGATTCTTCCCCCCCCCCTCATCCGAGGAGAGTAAGGATGCTCTTCCAACTGTTTTGTTCCTGGTATTAATTAATAAATATCAGATGTTAATTGTTCCTGATAGTTCATTGTGGGTGTCCTGGGGCCAGGGAGTGTGCAGAACTGGGTTTCTCAGGTTGATTACAAATGCATTTCTATAAACATGATGAGGAAGAAATATTTTTCAAAAGAGTTTCTTTTGGAACAGACTCTTTGGGCCTTATCAGTAGGGTGCCCATTAGAAGTGAAGAAGTCTAATGGTCACTGTCCTGAAACTATGGCTGTGCAGGACAAGTGGCTACTTAATCACTGCTGTCAGGTTGGTTCAAGCTGGAACAAACCACCTGCCATGTAAATGCTTACAGAGTTCAAGTACAAGTAACTAGACTAAGAAGACCTGTGTCCTTGCCCTATGATGCCCAGATCAGATGGTACAAGCACATGGAGGGGAAGGTTTAGGACGATGAGCAGATAAACAGCTGCATAACTGAGAATTCTGAGGCATGAGGCATGAAGACGTAGTAGAACATGATAAGTCTTCTATGGACTATGAGGAGACCTATTCTGTAAAGCCTTAAGGATTAGAACCAGAACTAATCAGTGCAAGTTACAATGAGCAGATTCTGGCTCAACAGGGGAAAGAGATTTTTGTCAAAACTGCTCAAAGACGGAATAGACTTCCTTGAGAAGTTGAGTTTCAAGTCATTGAAAATATCTAAAACATAAAGTGGATGAATGGGGGACAATTGAAGATCAAGCTTAAACTCAGTTTGGGTGTCCCTATGCTCTTCTAGAATACTGGGGCCCTGAAATTGCCAGGTTCATTAGCCACTGAGGGTGTTGAGTGTGTGTGTGTGTGTGTATGTGTCTCCTTTAATAAATACCTGCTACCTGCTGTTCCATAACTTGCATAGGAAGACTCTTGGGCCTCCTCTCTCCAAGCATTTGTTAGTTTTTAGAAATTTGTCAGATATTTGTTAGAATTGGTTCTCTCTGAAAGTTTTTCTTGCTCTCACTCTCAGACTTTAGCCTTCTAAATTCTCCCCAACATCCAGCCCACTTAACATTTTTTTTTGCCTTATCCATTTTTACCCTCTTGCTCTATTTTTGGTCATATTTTATTTAGATCAGCTTAACCTTTCTGACATTTCTAGTTTTCTCTTTGGTTTATCCTTTATCCAGATTCTTACAACACAAGAGGGTCTGGTAGGTAATTCAACAGATAGGAGTCCTTCTTTAGATGCAAAGGACAGGGGAGGCGGACTATGAATACCCACCAATTAATGATTATTGATCCAGTTGCACAATAACAATTTCCTGACTCTCTTACTTTGTAGGCATGTGAAAGAAAAGCCAGAGAATAAGTTTTATACAACCACAGAAAGGTTGAATCTGTGACTTTCTCTTCTTCTTTCTCCACCTCCTCTGTAGCTCATAGATATAGCAGGAAAGCTCCTTGAAAGACCACCAGTAGCACAGGATGTAGCCGATAAATACCTGGTGCTCATCCAAATGTTCAACAAAGACCTGGATGCAGTGAGAATAATCTACAGTCAGCATGTCCAGGAGGAGGCAGAATTTGGTAGGCTTGATGCCAGGGGGATGGGGTTTGGAAGGGGAGGTTCCATTCCGGGTAAGGGTACGCTTCACTCGTTGTATTTATTAGCTGTTCACTGTATCCATGACATTTCCAAGAAAAGCAAGCACGGCCTTCTTACCTGAAGTTCCAGACCCTCTTGGGTGATTTTAGAGTGTACTGAACTGCACATTTCTCTGTGTCTGGGGCTGAGATTGACAGGCTGACGCAGAGTAGTGACATCTTGATGGCTTCTAGTTCATTGAGACCTTAGCATAATATATGAGTTGACCCTTGATCCATGTTGCCACATTGATTAATCTCCAACATACCTCAACCCACAATAGATTTTCACATGCCTGAGAAAAGTTGCTGATCCCTTCCAGTGCCATAGCAACCATACTTCTGGGGGGAGGAACCAGCGGGAGCCTGATGAAGGGTGGTCCCACGCCGAGATGTGATGGCTCTATTTTTATTGCAGTTCTTAATCTTATCTGTTTGAAAGTTAAACACAAGATCAGTTCAGCTTTACAAACATTTATTTGATCTTTGCTGTATGCAGGACACATTTGTAGACACTGTATGCAGAGGCAGGCCATACTAAGGGATAGACTACTTAATACCAAAAGGTAGTCCTTCAAGGAACCCACCATCCCTGAACAGAGTTAACAATAACACATAGCAGAGTATAAGTAGTGCTCGATTTGAGTCCTAAAGAACCATAACAAAACAAGATGAACTGTGGCTGGAAGATTCAAGGGAGAGTGTGTGGAGGAGGTGGCAAGAGGCAGAGCCCTGAAAGGGGGCATGGGCAGCCCAGGCCTCTAAAGCAAAGACAGAGGAGGATGCGGAAGGTGCCCAGTCAGACCTGCTTGTAGCCAAACAAGGTGTAAGGAGAGAGATCAGGGCAGCCCTGGACTTTGGGCTGGGTTGTGAAATGCTCTGAGTACCATATTAAAGAACCCAGACTTCACTATTCAGGCAATGGGAAATCATCCAAGGTTTTTAAGTATTGGAGTAGCAGGAGCACTCTGTCTATAAACAGGTTTCATAGTCTGGCTATTAAGAATGCTTCCAGTTAAGAAGCTATTCTCAGGAAATCTGTTGTCCCCAGCTTTATGTGAGGTAATCCTCATGACTTCATCCAGTCAGACATGGAATTCAAAAACTCAGATACCTTCAGAGGCCATATTAGTTTTCCATTCCTGCCTGACACATCATCTCAACCTAGTGTGTTAAAACCACACACATCTTCGCTCTTCTGCAGGCCAGAAGCCCTGCGTGGTATGCCTTGGTTCTCCACTCAGAGAATCACGAGGCTGGAATCAAGGTATCAGCCAGGCCGAGTGCTCATCTGAAGGCTCGGGGGAACAAACCACTTCTGAGCCCATTCTTGCTGGTGGAATCCAGTTCCTTGTGACTATAGGACCGAGGTCTCCATTTCCTTGTTGACTGTCAGCTGGGGGCCACTCAGCAACAGAAAGAGCTCCCATTCCTTACCAGCTGGCAAGGCTATGTAGCTGCCTCCATCTTCAAACCAGTAAAGGCACAGTAAATCCTTCTCATGCTTCAGATCCCTGACTTCCTCTTCCACCACAGAAAACCCTCTGCTTTTAGGGTTCAGCTGATTAAGACAGGCCTGCGAGGAGCCTCTGCCTTTTGCTGTACAAGATGACATCATCACAGGAGGGACCATCTCACTGTATTCAGAGCTGCTGCCCACACTGCAGGAGGAGAGGATTATGCGAGGATGCGGTGTCATCCTAGAATTTTGCCTGCCTTGGGGGCCAAGCAGAAAAATGGCAGTAATGGATCTGGGCTGAGCATGAGACATCAAAGTGGGGATGTCCAGGGTAAATTAAATGAAGGGGCCCCGTTCAGCTCCACCTGCCAGTTGGAAGTGGCTGCTGATTGTTGCCAGATCTTCCAATTTTACGAGGGAAGCTGGAAACTGACTTTTTTTCAAAAAACGAAATCTTCTAATTGTTAAATCTGGGCCACTAATTGTGAGCAAACAAACCCACTGTGTGAATTAAAATAAGAATAACCAGGCAGTGCTAACTCTGGGCAAGTGCTTCACAGTCCACATGGCCTGTCTCACTTATAATCTTACTAGATTCTAATAGGAACCCTGAGGTTATTATTCCCATTTTATAGATGAAAAGATTGAGCCCCAGAGAGATTAAGTTGTCTGTTTAAGGCAGCATTTCTCAAGCCTGACTGTGCAATTAGGATCCTTTCAAGAGGTTTTTAAAAAAATATAGGTGGGCTGGGCACTGCCCCCACCACCCAGATCAATTAAATCTGAATGGCGAGGGCAGGGCCCAGGTGATGCCAATGGGCAGCCGGGCTGAAAGTCACTGCTGTGAGGTCAGAAAACCAGTGGGTGGTAGAGCTGCCTGGGGACCTCTGTCCTCTAGCTCTGTTCAGTGTTCTCCCCAAGGTCATACTTCCTTATTCCTTAGCAGAACATGGTGATCTTGCAGGAACACCCCATCTCAGTGTGAGCACAGGTGACCTTAGCATGTGGAGGTAGACGAGGCCAAAAGCAGAGGCTGGAGGTGTTCCTGGGGCAGAGTGGGGCAGGCAGCTAGAGCCTCCCTTCAGTGTGGCTGTGCTGTGTCCCCAGGGTTCTCAGTGCACAAGAACATGCCCACTGTGGCTGGGGGTCTCCGCTGGGTGCAGGAGCTCAGACAGTGCATCCAGGGACCCTTCACCAACTTTGGATCCATCACACATCCATGAGTATCTTATTCTCAAAGGCAGGTGGTTTTAGGCTTTTGCTGCTGCTCTGGATTTTGAGTGTTAGTAGAAATGCAACTCACTAAGACACAAAAATCATACTCATTTATTTTCATTTCCTGCAATTGCCCAGTGTCTAGTCCATTTGGGCTACTGTAACAAAATACCACAGACGGGGTGGCTTATAAGCATCAGCAGTATGTTTGCCACAGTCTGGAAGCTGGGAAGTCCAAGATCAAGGTGCCGACAAATACAGTGTCTGGTGAACGGCTTCCTGTTTCATAACGGCTGTCTTCTCACTCTGCTCACATGGCAGAGGGGCCTCTGTGAAGCCTTTTCTACAGGGGCACTAATCCCATTTGCAAGGACTCCACGCTCATGACCTAAGCACCTTGCAAAGGCCCCACTTCCAGACCCTGTCACCCTGGGGATCAAGCTTCAACACAGGACTTTTGGGGGGACATAAACATTTAGTCTACAGCAACCACATAGCTGTTGGCCAAACAGTAACAAGATTGATATATTGGACTAATTAGGGGGCCTCTTGGTGTTAAATGAAGCTTAATGGACCACAGCCTGACCCTTTCTTCTCCACGAAGTTCCTTTTCATAGGAAAATGAGTCAGAATTTTCAAGCCCCCTGGAATTCCACCTCACAGCTCCCTCTGACACAATGTCTCTTTGGAGGCTGCTGGAAAACAGTGAAGCCTAGTGTCAAGCATGGTGTAAGGACTTTATGTATGCATCAGAATCCTGTGGGTGCCTATAAAAACGCAGATCCCAGGCTCACCCCTCACCCACTGGATCCCAGTCCTGGGATGGGGCCTGTGAGTCTGCTTCCTCGGCAAGCCTCCCCAGGATTCTGACAACTGACGGAGTTGGAGACCTGTGACCTACCTCATAGCTGCATCTGGAAGTCAGGCTAGTGAGCACCTCTCAACTTGCTAGAAGTGAGAGAGAACATTTTGCCATGTTCAAGATGCTTTCTCTGGAGGCCAGTCTTTCCCTGAGCCCTCTCTCTAAAGGCTCAGTCTTGTCTAGAGCACCCAGCTTTGGCAAACACAACAGCAACAAAGGAAGTGGAGTCTGGACATTGGCATTACGGGCATTTTGATGCTAGGAAGGGCTTTAGAGACCCAAGGGCCAAGACCAAATGCTTTCAGGGGCCTGGAAAACAGTGCAAGGCAGCCGGGAGGGAGCCCGGAGAGGGCCTCCACCACTCCATCCAGCCTGGCGAGCAGAAGAGCAGACTCCTTGTGTGAGCAATCTCCACACTGTTGGAGAGAAGCTAAAAATCTGGATTTGTATGTGAAATGCTCTACTTCAAAATTCTCAAGTATTCTACGTTTTTTCAGACTCCACACAGATCACACAATCATGCTCCTGGGGCAGGTCTGAAGTGTCATGGGGTAGGAGGGTGGTAACCATCTGCAGCATCTGCTCTGATCTGAGCGAGAGCTTTGTTTTGTGGATGAAGAAACTGAGAGAAGCAGAAATGAGGTGACAGGCCTAAATTCACAAAGAAAGGCAAGGAAAGAACTGAAACAAGAGCCTGGGGCTCAGGTCTCCTAGCCCAGAGCTCTTCCCAGGGGCCCCTACCATGGGAAGCTTGGTGGGAGGGAGAAGATGTGAGTGGGTGGGGAGGAGTGGGTCTGCTTCTAGGAAAGTAGACTGCAGTAGCTGCCCGTGGTCTAGTTCTCTTGAAGCAGACTCCAACGTGTGTGTGCAGGAATTCAGAGATGCTCTTGGGAACAGCATCTGGGGGTTAGGGGAAGGGATTGGACAGAGGGAGAAGTGAGCTGCGGTACAGTTGCAACAAGGCCTCAGCCCGTTTTATGGGGAACTCTGGCCCTCTGGCATTGCCGGGCCTCCTACTCCCACATTAGCTAGTTGCTGGATGTCGGCTGTCCTGGGAGGGGCCCAACTTGGGGCAACATGGCTTTTTCTGGCTGAGGCTGTTCCCAAAGAGGGAGGCAGCCGTGCTTCCTCTCAGCTGCCTGGTCCCAGGAGGGGCCCTGAATGGTACCCCACCATGTCCCCTACAATTCCCATGGATATGCCATTGGTTTTAAAAATGAATTCACATTTGTCTTGCACTCTCTCTATATAAATTGGTTAATTAAAGTGTTTTAGATGCCTCACCATGAAGTACAATCTACATACAGGCAGTCAGTCCTCATTCCTATGACCTCTTGGGCCTTCTGGCCAATGCCACAGATCCCCCGTGTGAGAAGCCCCTCTCTCCTCTAGCCTCTTTCTGTTCCAGATATGAACCTGAGATCTTGGATCTTGAACCTTGCAGAAATCCCACAGCTTGAGAGGGGAGCCCACCCCCTGGTCCAAAGCCCTTTCTACTTCTTACTGCCTGGCAGCTGCATCTGCTCAGTCATCATGTAAGGGAACTAAGCACCTGGAAAAAATGGCCAGGAAATTCAGGGCTCTCTCTGCAGGCATGAGGGCTTACACTGAAAGTTAAGGAGCTCTTGTGAAGACACCCTGTATTGGTTTATATAGCAAATGGATTTTAAAGAATCTTTGCAATAAGCTGCATCATTTTGCTAACAGAACAAACAAGACCAGAACCTCCAAGACACTTAGTGTGAAGGTTTCTGAAAATGATGGATATTTCACCAATTCTCCCAGGAGCTGGACTCTCCTGGGAACATACAGTGTTGCAAAGGGGTGTCAAAACTGGGGGAACAAGTGTGGGTAACAGTGTCTGGGGCCAGACTCTGCTCACATTCCTCTGTGGTCCTCAGCATCCCTGTGGAATCTGAGTGTGTCTCTGTGCATGTGAGCACGTGTACATGTGCATGTGTGTGTCTGCATGTATGTGCATCATGTGTGCCCAAGTTTGGGGGCATCAGAAGTGGAGGGAACCTGCTAGGAACATGTCAATGAGTAATTAGTAGCAGGGTTTCTCATTGCCTGTCCTAGAGGGATGTCAGAGAGAGAGAAATGTATGTGTACACATACGCATGCTCACACACATACATACATGTATATAACAATGCTTATACATATGTGTTTGTATGGATAAACATTGTTATATACATATATGCATATTATAAAACATTGTTATACACACATATGAAACACTGTTATATACATGTATGCATGTATAATGTTATATATGTTACATAGTTTTTGTTATGTTATAATGTATAATTATATATCATTTTTTTCCCTAAATATAAAATACAACAGCACCTAGAATTTTTCTTCCATGTCTCAATTTCCCTTTCATTCATATTTTTGAAGGACTTCATTTCCCTGTGCATGGCTGGCTGGCTGGGGTTAGAGGGTGGGTGGAAGGTTCTGCCATCTCTGTCATCCTTGGGGCTGCTTGTGTTTCAGAACGTGCAGATGCCCCCTAGTGGCCCACAGAGGATGTTCAGGAAGAAGAATGAAGGCTCATTTTAAGGGCATTTGGAAACCAGCTCAAGAAACTGTTCTTTATAGGCTGCAATTTGTTATTCAGACCATTATTTGGACTTCTAATGGGGTGCCATTTTTTTCTCTGTTGTATGGATAGTTGCATGGAATCAGCTGAAGGAAAGTGCATGATACAAAAATATGAAGCGATGCTCTCCTTGCTGGAAAAGTAAGCACTTCTGGGATTGTCTTGTTTTACAAATTGCACAGGCCCCGTGATGCCTTTTGCAGTCCCGAGTTGGTTCAGATCCTCATTGGCTGTGAAATGTCACCCGTGTTTTAAGTTATAAACCCAATATCTGTGAGTACAGTGCTTCTGGCTTGCAGACACAGGGCCTCTGGGGAATGCAGCTCTATTCTAGAAACAGACACTTGTCCAGTGTAGTTTTGTTGGGAGCATGAACTTGGCAATCTAGAAAAAGTAGGGTGCTCTTCCCGGCACTCTGAAATCAGTGTGATGGGAAATCACAGCAGCTGCTCACTAAGCAGAAAGCAACAGTTTGTGCTGCACAGAGAGAAAATACGTTTTAAAAATATTTCTTGTATCCTTCTATGGAGAAAGCATAAGAATGAAAATTTTGCAGGGGTTCATAGTTGTTCCTGCTTTATAATTGCGGTAAGCCCAGGGTCTGGTGCCCACACTGCCCACAGTTGCCAAATCTCTCAGTGATCATGTTACCACATCCCCTGGCTGAAAAGCCCTCAGAAGGGCCTCCTCCCATCCCTTTACCAACACATGCAAAGCAAAGCCTTTTGTAATGTGGCCCTTACCTCCCTCTCCAGCCTTGACCCTTAGCCCCTCTGGCCTCAGGTGTTCTTAGCATACACTCTGATGTTTTAGCTGTTTCTTACCTCCAGATTTTGGCCATGCTGTTGTTTCTGCCAGGAACACTCTTCTGCCGCCCAGCCACTACTCATCCTTACACTCAGCCAGGCATCGCTTTGGCCCCTCTTCCACAAAACCTGCCTGGCAATTTCCCTGTCACCCCCACCCCTGCCATTAGGCGCCTAACACCCCATGTAGTTCTCTAGTCCTGCACTTGCTACACTCCGTTTCCCACGGCCCCTGCTGCTAGCAGCCTTTACCAACTGGTGGGGCACTCCTGGTGGCTCTGTCTCCTTGCCCAGTGCAGGGCAGGTGTGCAGTCAGCCTGTGAGACTGGACTATGAGTGTCTGTGAGCTGCCTGCAGATTAGTGTGAGAGCAGATCTTACCCAGTTACTTCTTCCCACACTGGCTGAGACTAATCACAACCTTTATCCCCTACAAAGACCTCATGGAGCCTCTTTCTGCTCACCTCTGATGAGCTCCATTAGAAATGAGGGGTTACCTGCAGGAGCTGCCATGCCTGGCTGAGTCAATGACTTTGACTTAAGAATGTATCCAGGTATTTTACTAATAGTATCTTCAGTTCATGGTTTTATATATATGTGTGTGTGTATGTATATGAGTGGACATATGTATATGTGCATGCATACAGATAGGTATGTTGTATATATGTTAATATATATCTATTATAGATATATATGTTAAATATAATATAATGTATCTTTAGTAAATCATTGCTAGGTGTTGCGGGGGGAAGGTGCTTATCAAGTGGCTGTTGTCTCTGATCTGCACAGATATGAGACAAGTCTTTATGATGACTGGTGTCAGACGGTATCAGACAAGTCACAGTACAATCTTTCCCAGCCATTTCTGCAACATGACCCAGAGATGAAGCAGATCACTGTCAACTTTAACCCACAGGTAAGTCAGGCAGCAGTAATTTCCTTTTGTGTTCTTGAAGAGTTTTGCTTAACTCTGCTGATTTCAAAGGCAAAATGGCTTTTTATTAGAATATATAAAAGCTGCTCAAAAGAATTTGCACCCCAGATTTCCTTTTCAGGATGAATTCCTCAGTGTCATGTTTTCTTAAGGTGTCCAATGTTCATATTCTCCAAGGTTAGCCGATATATTTGCTTTGATTTTGCACAACAGAAAATATTGCAAAATAGTCTTTAAATTTTCATATGAGAACAGATTTATTATGAACTTGACTTCCCATACAAAGTTAGGGAAGTACACATAAGATTAACTCATCAAAAAGTTTCAATATCGTATCTTAGGTATACTCTGCCTGAAATTCCAGAAGGTATTTAAACAGGTTACAGACATTGCTACCCCTCTTGGGACCGATAGAAAAACAGCATTACAGACCAGTCAGTACTAAACAGTCGATTAGGCCTACCTTGAATGCACACTCTGTGTGAAGGCACTGACTAGAGGCTGGAGGGCCAACCAAATGTAACACTGGTTCCTGTTCTCAGGGAGTCCTCAGCTAGTTGGGAGCTAGAATCTCAACATGCACAAATCTATCTTTATTAGATACCATAAGATGAACCTCAAAGGAGTAGCTTTGGAAATAAGAATCCAAAATAAGATTTTAGTGATTCTCAACCAAGGCAGTTTTGTCCCCCTGTAGGCATTTTTGGTTGTAAACTATGGGATGAGTGCCAGTAGCACAGAGTGAGTAGATAGTGGGGATGCTGCTGGCTCTTTACCTTGCACCACAAAGAGTTTTTGTCTGCAAACGTTAGTAGTGCCACAGTTGGGAAGCCTTAGTATAGATGATCTACAGTGGAAGACTGTGTGGATTGCAGCTGCCATGGGCAAATTAATGCTGGAAAAAACTACGGTCAAAAGTTAGCCCACATCAGGAAGTACATCGTTCAGCCAAAGAAAAGTATTGGCCACCCCGAGCTAAAAGCAGCCACCTTCCTCTGTCCTGATGGCAAGCTCTCTGGGAATACAGTGTAGAGAGAGGTGACAGCTAAGCCAATATGCATTTCTTCAAGTCACCTCCAGCCTGTGGAACTGAATATAAATATGTATATATGTAATATCTCACCATTGTTTTAATTTGCATTTATTTGACCACTGGAAAGTAGAACCTTTTTCATGTGTTCATTAGCTATTCATGTCCTCTGCCCACTTTTGAGTGGAAAGGGCCTCTTTTCCTGTAAATTTGTTAGAATATTTGATAAGTATTTTGTCAGATATTAAGAAATCTGTTGCAAATACTTTTACCAGTTGAAGTGTGCCATTTTGTTATGTGTATCATATTTTATGCCTGTAAATTTTATCTTGTATTTTGTGGTTGTATGTTCTAAATGGCCTTCTCAACCTCAATATTATATAACTACCCCACATTTTCTTTTAATATTTATTTTCATTTTTTTGCATCTAGATTTTTATTATCTGTCTTGAGCTTTATTCAAAATCAACTAGAGGCTGGGATCATTGTTACTGCCGAGTAGTTAGCCTTTGTCTAAACCTTGAGTAGAGTTGGCTAGGCAGCAATGAAGAACTGGCCCTGGCCCCCTGGAAGGAGAGTCAGGAGCCCAGGGCTCTTACACAGAGTGGGGAGTGGGGAGTAGTGATGGGTCGGAGGACTTACAGCTTTTTGTTTTGTCATCCATACCTATGCACATCAGAGGTGCCAGGATGACAGATAATGAGAATGGAGCCTGGAAACCCTCATAAACCTGTTTTTTCACTTGGCCACATCTGCTTGGCTTCTCACTTCTGCACTTGCCACTAACGTCAGCATCCCACAGAAGTTCAGAAAAGCCTGGGTGACTTCCATTTCCTGACCTCCTCATATATTAAAATGCAAAGACATGACAGCCCAGGGTTACTGACAGGAAGGGATATTTCACATGATTCTTTTCCATGGTTAACATTGTACAGTGGGCGGCCCTCAGTTCTGTCCATGTCTGTCACTATATGTTTGACCTCATTTGGAGAGGATACTATTTGTCCCAGTTTGAGTCTTTTCATGCACATGGGTGGCCCAGACCAGATGCACCTTGTCCTTCAGACCACCAGCTCTTGATGGGACCTGGTACAGCCAGGACGAGCTCTTCCTTCTGCCTGACAGTTTCCTTTTCCAAAACTAGGTTTAAGGAACATGTAGGAACAGGAGTTCAGAGGGGACCCAGAAGGTATTTGCATCCCTGGGTTTTTCTTGTCCTTGAATGACATTGCCGATACTCACTGCCATGGAACTACAGCCACTTACGTCAGTTCTTTCTCCAGCTGATTTCAGTGCTGAAAGAAATGAGTTATCTCGAACCCAGGCAGATGAAGCACATCCCCGAGATGGCAGCAGCCATGTTCTCTTCCAGGGAATTCTATCGGCAGCTTGTGGCTAACTTGGAGCTAATGACCAATTGGTACAACAAGGTTTTGAAAAGTCTGCAAGAGGTAGAATTTCCATTAGTGGAGAAAGAGCTGCAAAATATTGATCTCTGCCTGAAAGCTGCAGAGGAGACTCTCAACTGGCAAACGGAAGGTAACGGCACCACCTGGAGTCTGAGGAAAACATGGGGAGTTAAGATCCTAACAAGCTGGTAGATCCTCAGATGATTCCCTGGTGATCTGGTTTGTATTTGAAACAGAAGTCTATCCCCTCAGATGTATATCCAAAGTGGAGAAGACAAGGGAGATTGGTGTTCCTTCTTCCTTCTCTTTGGAAATGATTAGTAGGCTTAGAACATTTTCCTGCCATTCACCTGGGGAGGCTGCACTATTGCTTGAGAGAGGCTCCATCTCTCACAGTCTCCAGCATATACTGGGCACTCCATGAATGAGGATTTTTAGTATATTACCACTGTTAATTTTCTTAACTAGACTATGAACATTTTAAAGGTGGGGACTTTGCATTCACTTCTCTTGTATATACTCTGATTCAGTTCAACAAATTTTCATTGATGGATTAACCTATGCAGGGTCGTATGTGAGAGACTGTTGGGAGACTGACCCCTATCCTCAAAGAACTCACATGTAGTGGGGACAACAGACATATGGACAACCCAAATTATACAAGACAGGCTGTGAAAATAAGCCATCATAGACTTAAAAATAAAGTGTGATGAATCACAGGGGAGGGAGATTAATTTGCATTAGGATCCTCCGAAGAGTAAAAGTTTGAAAAGAAGGTCACAGTCAACTCACAAAAGTCTTGGGATGCCATATTAAACAAGTTGGAACTTTATTACTTATACAAGGGGAATGATATACTCAACATTTAATATAGTGAAAGTTCTTTAAAAAATAAGAGTCAATAACCCTAAAACAAGTCACCAAGTTGCACTGCTGTGCCCCAGCATGGGCACCAACTATTGTTGGGTGTTTGGTAAACATCATTGTTTCTTTTCCTGAATAATCAGGGTTCTGGTAAGAACTGACTTTTTGATACAACTAGGAGAAAAAGGCCCTTATGATAACGAAGTGACATGTGCAGAAAAAGTCTTTTGAAACCCAGGAGTGTTAAATCCTGTCTTTCATAGAGACTAGACTTTTAGCTGTGCCCCTGTAAGCTATCTCAATTAACTGTATTTCTTTTGGGGAACAGGTATTTGGGATTATGTCAGTCAAATCACCAATAATAGTCATGATCTTGAACAAAGAGTTCAGAAAACTAAAGACAATGTGGAATATATTCAAGACATCATGAAAACATGGGTGTCTCCAATATTTAAGAGAAAAGATGGAAAAAAGGAATGCCTTCTTTCCATGGATGATCAGCATGATTGAGTGCAAAAATCTTATAGTCTCATCAAAGAATCTGGCCTTAAGATTCACGCCCTTATTCAGGTAATAACCTCTCAGACACACATAACACTAGTACAGGGAAAGCCTCAAGAAGTGTGTTTGGGTGCAAGAAGTAACTTGAAAATTAGAACAGTCAATAGATGCTGTGTCTTCTGCAGTTAGGAATAGCAGTTTATACTCATAGCAAAAGAACTAAAACCAACAGAGAGGGGGAGTGAAAAGTCACATTCTGCATCAGTGTGTCAAAATCAGTGCTATGTTAATAATGACACCACTTAGTAGCCACTTAAGTCCCACACGAAACCTCAAAGGGGATGCCAAGGACAGAATCCTAAAGTGCCTGCTACATGAATCACCCCAGACTTGCCCATGCAACCTAGTGAGGACCTCCAGCATCATTTTCAGAACCTAACTTTGTAGAGCCTGATGAGGTGAGAGATTACCACGGCTCCCTAACTGCACTGGGTAAAGAGAAGAAAACAATGCAGAGGACTGCACTCCATGCAGTGAAGCTCTGCCCTGCCTTGTGATCAAGGCAACTTCCTGTCTTATCATCAGAGACCGAGCAATGGAAAAGTGCCATAAATGGCCACCAACTCCAACCCCACTGGAGCAGCCATGGGGCAGTTCTGGCTGGCAGGCCTCAGGCACAAAGTCAGTAATGAGTCACAGTTGGTAATTTGGGGTTACCTATGCTTTGAAGCATGGTAAGATGTTGCACTTTTGACTTTGTTCACTTTCTTTATCTGTTTTCTAATATGTCGGTTTTCTATTATATCTTTCTAGTTAACTGGGGGTTAATTTGCTCATCTTTTTTTCCTAGCCTGTCAGGGTAGAAGCTTAGGGTACTGACTGTAAGCCTTTCTTTCTTACTAATGCAAGCATTTGCTGGCATAAATTTCCCTCTTGGCAGGACATTAGTGGCATTCATACATTTAATCTGCCTCATTCTCATTATCTTTCAGTTTTAAATTTTTTCTCTTGCAACTTCTTTAACTCAGTGGTTGTTTAGAAGTGTATTGTTGAGTTTCCACATATTTGGGGGTTCTCTGGATATCTTAATGAAATTGGTATCTCATTTAATTTCCTTGTGTTCAGAGAAAATACTCTGTAAGATTTCAATCATTTGGAGTTCCCTGAGATTTGGTCCATGACCTAGAATATTGTCTATCATACTGCATGTTCCCTGTGCACTGAACAATATGTTTGTTCTTCCATGGGTGGCTGTAGGGTTCTGCAAATACCAGTAAGTTCCATGTGATTGGTAGTGTTGTTCTGATCTTCTATGAGCTTTCTGCATGTTTTGTCTATTTGTTCTTCTAATTACTGAAGGAAGAGTGGTAAAATCTCCACCTAGGATTTTGGGTATGTCCGTTTAGTCCTTTAGTTCTGTCCGATTTTTCATCATGTATTTGAAACCTTGTTAGTAGGTACAAACACAGGTTTATAATTATTACAACTTCCTGATGAATCGACCATTTCATCATTATGAAATTCCCTTTTGATTTCTGGTAATACCCCCTGGCCTTGAAATCTGCTTTCTCCTGATAATACTATAACCTTTCCTTCCAGACTCACCATCCCTACTTATTGCCTTATCCATCTGTTCCCACTCTTTTACCTCCAACGCATTGCTTCTCTGGATTTGAATTTATTCCCTTATAGACAAGCAGCACATGGTAGAAACTTACTTTTCTAACAACTCTGCCTGCTAATTTCTGTAACGTTCAGACTATTAACATTTGATGTAAGTACTGGTATGGCTGGAGTTAGCTCTGCCGTTTTGCTATTTGTGTTCTACTTGCTTCATCTTCTTTGTTCCTCTACTCTTCCTTTCTCACCTTGTTATTGATGACATATTTTTTAGGATTTAATTTCTCATTGGCATTTCAGCTTTTGTTGTTGGATTACATTTGCAGCGGTGGTTCTATGTTTCTGCATGTCTCTTGAACTAGTCAAAATCTACTTACACTTTTTCCATGAAATATGAGAGATACCCACACTATAGTGTGACCTAGCAGCATATGGTTCAATTCAAAACCACCCTGACCCCCATCTGTCACAGTTTTGAGGTGTGTGTGTGTGCATGTGTGTGCACATATGTGAAACAAATCCCGCAGTAGAGTATTATGATTTTTTGCTTTAAAATTTCAAGAAAAATGTTTATTGTGTTTTATATTTACCCACAAACCCACCATTTTCAGACTTGTTTTTCCTTTCTATAGAACTGAGTTACCATCTGTGGTCATTTGTCTTCAGCCTGAAGAACTTCCTCTGCTATTCCTTGTAGTTCAAGTCTGCTAATGACATATTCTCTCAGTTTTTGTCTATCCAAAAATGTCCTCATTTCACCTTTGTTTCTGAAGGATAGTTTCACTGGACGTGGAATTCTGTGTAGACAGTTTTATTTTTCTTTCAGAAGTCATCTCATTGTCTTCTACCCTCTAATGTTTCTGACGAGAAGCCAGCCCTAATTTGTATCTTTGTTCCTCTATATGTAATCTATTATTTCTCTCAGGCAGCTTTTAATAGCTTCTTTTTAAATCTTTGTATTGTTTTCTGTTTGACTATGATGTGCCTAAATAGGTTTTCTTTATTGTCATCCAGCTCGGAGTTGGGGATTTTGTATTTCAAAATTTGGGAGTTTATATTTAACAACAGCATCTTGAATCTGTTTTTCCTCAGATTTAGGGAGTTTTTAATCAATTATGGCATTCTTGTCTGATAATGCTAACATCTATTTTATTTTCTGAGCCTGTTTTTTTAGTGTGACTGAAGTGTGTTTTTCTCTGACTTAAAATAAGTCTAAGGAATAGGTATTCCAAGAATGGTATGGCAGCTATTTTGTTTGTTCTTATTAATTATTTTCTCTCTTGGTTAAATGTCACATTTTCCTGCTTCTCTGCATGTCCAGTAATTTTTGTATTATGTTCTAGTCACGTTGGATGCCGCTTTAGAATCTGGGTGTGATTTCCCTTAAGGAGTTTGTATTTTGTTTCGGCAGGCAGTTCACTTACCGCTTGATCCCATCGATGCTCAATATTAAGCTTTGCTAAGGGAGGGTCTAAAGAGGCCTGACTCTAGATCAGAACAGTTCTAATCCTAAGCATGGCATTTCTGGGGTCTAATGAATTCCTGGGTTACCTTCAGATAATTTCTGGTAGAACACAAATGTCTTCTGGCACTGCATGACCTAGACGGTCTCCATTCAGCTTCGAGCCTCAGTAACTGTTCTCTGCCAGGCCTTGCAGAGCCTTACAGTAAATGTGGACAGCTTACTATTCAAGGGCTCAAGAGGACTCAGCAGCCTTAGCAGCACAGCTCCAGTGCCACCTGTTCTGCCGGGCAGGAAGGGTGCTGTTACTGAGCTCCACTTCCTCATGCCGTGGTTGGAAAAGTGTCTATGTAGAAAGCCAGATGGTTGTGCAGCTCACCTGGAGTATTTCCCTCCTCTCAAGGATCACGTCTCTGTATTGTTGGTTACTCAGTAGCCTAAACCAGTTGTTTCTTGTATTGTACCCAGTTCTATAGTTGTTTGTAGAAGAGTAAGTCCGATCTCATTCCTCTGTCTTGGCTAGGATCAGAAACTTGAGCTCTTTCTTCTTAGGTCACAGGAAACCCCAACATGTTTGCTCCTTAGACCATAGTAGATCTGAGGTAGAAAGGTGGAAAGTGCAGACTGAGGGAGGAAATAGTGTAGCCATGCAAAGCAGTCATGAAAACCAGAAGTTTTAGAGAAAAAAACAGACATGCACATTTTAATAACATCTGAAAGAAACTCTGTATCATCACTATGTTGTTTGTGTGATGATGGACTTTAAGTTGTTAGGAAAATCTTCAACTGACTGAGAAAGGAGAGCTGTAATACACTTTAGAAACTTCAGAGTTCTGTCACTTAAAGGCAGGATCCCGAGGTTGTTTTTTAATCCAGGGGTATTTACAATCTGGAAATGTTTGTAAAGGGATAAGTGAGTGTGAATCACCTAGAAATTTTACTCCTGCAAACTCATTACCACTCGCTTTAGAGAGATAAGATGAATGGGAAGTTGCTGAAAAAAGGCTTAATAATGAAGATGAGGCAGAGCAAATGGGACAACTCTACTTGTCATAACCACCAGGTCAGGAAAGACTGAGAAAGAGAACAAGAGCAAGAGAGACAGAGACAGAGACAGAGGGAGAGAGACAGAGAGGGAGAATGTGGCATTCATTTATGTGTATGTGTTTTCTCAATTACTCCGTGTGATGAAGATTTTTAGTTAAATGACAACACAAAACACTCCAGCTCGTTTCTAGGGATTGTCTAGGAAATGCTTTACTTGCTTGAACCCCAAATTTCTTATAAGCCTTGAGTCATAACACCCCCCACCCTTGGTATTACCTCTGCCTCCCCTGTATTCTGTGCTGAGGCAGCCTCCTCCCCAGCCCATCAGCCAGCGTTTATGAGGTGTGCACACTGCACCCAGCAACATGGCCAGACGCCACCCTCCTTTCTCAGGGACAGGATGATACCTGCTGTTCCCTGCCTGGGTTAACTTTGTGTTCCTTACAGCCAGTGGCTAAAACCATTAAACAGAATGGATCTGATACACATGTAATAGCAAAGTCTTCACAAGAATGCTTTTTTTCTCTATGTGTCCTTTTCATTCCCATTACTGGTGACTAGACCAGTCCTTCCATGTTATTAAACATGGTTTAATAAATCCATTCTCTTTTTCGTAGGAAAACCTGGGTGTTTTCAGCGGACTCAGCCTCTAATATCTGGAAGACTTACGTTAAGTACATCGATGACATGTTGCTGGATGGATTCTTTCTAGCCATTGAGTGCTCCCTCAAGTACCTCCCGGAAAATACTGGTATTTACTGGCTTATGGATGTGGGTTATTCCTGGAGAGATAACAGTCATAAAGTGTATTGACTTACAGTAAAGGGTAACTGAGCTTTCTGTGACTTTTCCCAAAATGCTGTAGATATTTTGTGAATTACACACAGTAAAATAACAAAGGTATTGAGTTTCTAAATTGTTCAAAAAGAAAAGACTTCTCTCCAAAACTTGAACAATAAACCAGGCTCTCAAACAGTGAGACCTATAGCAAAAGCAAAACCATAAAATCTAATCAATCTAAATCAAGCTTCAGAAAAGAGAAGTGACTGAATTGGAGCCGTGGGAAGCATAGTCAGACGGCTTTGTCTTCCCTGGTCCACCTTCCCGTTTTCCACCTTCTCAGGTTTGGTGAAGCCAAGACCATTCCCATGGCTTGGGCTGGACGCCCCATCCTCCCTCAGAATACAAACCCTGCCCAGGTCAAATGCTGCCCACTCTACCCAGGAATATTATCCCCCTTCTGACCTCTTAAAGTTGCTTGTACCAAGGTTATGGAACCACCAGGGCAGTCTGGTTTGAAAGGTAATAATGCTGTCTTTGCATCTGACTCACAGATTAGGTTCTCATGTTTGCACATGCGATAAAAATCTCATGTGGTCAAAAATGGTCTTGCAAGTCTTTAAAACCCTGTAGACTACATGCAGCCTGATCTATCAAATTATAAGTATCTGACACATATAATAATGTAGAATAATACATCATGAGTACATATACAAAGCACAATAGTACAGATGTTTTAAAACTATCCTGTGAATGTAGTATGATTGCAATGGTATTGGTAAACTTGCATTGCCTCAAGTTAAATATGTGCTTGATGGGACAAAATAGGATACGTGATCCCTACAGTTTTGAAGCAAGACCCTAGTCTTACATATCTTTGAGGATCCCAGGATTTTTTTAGTTAGGGTGAATGGCTAAATTCTGGTAACATAAACTCCATCTGTACTGTGGCTTAAATGACAAAGACCTCTATCTTGCAAGTGCTGGTCTAAGCTTCCTGCCGTCCTGCCATTCTCCAGGGCCTCCTCTTCATTTCTGTGGTGGAGCTGGCTCACTGCCACATCTGGACTCGAGCCTGTGACAGTGGGAAAGAGAGAGCGTAGGGGAGGGGAGGCCGCCGCCTCAGTGGCCCTAGCCTGGAAATGGCCCCCGTCACTTCTTCCCACATTCCAGTGGTGAGGGAGTCATGTTACCACCCCAAACCGCAGGGAGGGTGGGGGAAGGCGGCCACATACCCAGTCAAAACTCTATTTCTGGGGAAGGAGGGAATAATGAATTTCAATGCATAGTCTCTGCTGCCCACAGTATCCAGCAAATAACAGTTCCTAAATATTTCTACAGTCAAAAAGATACACAGAAATAAGTGGTCACTGATAAAAGTTTAAGCATTAATATTGTCCTTGGAACATCTTGCCCATGTTACATTTTGACTTAAATTTAGCAAGTTAGTCTAGTAAGCAATCAGGGATTTATTAATTATTGATACCGTTTTTAAAATGTTCATCACTTCAGGACTACCAAATTAAAATAGGTTGTGTTTTCATAGAAAAGGAGCTGAAAAGGCAAGATTATAACTTCTCTTTCCTTTTCCTGCCTAGTAACCACAGACAAGCATACCACTGTTCACCTGGGGAGTGCCAGTGGGAGTGCATGGTTTGTGCCTAGGAAGAGATCAGCTGCTCCCAAGAAATTGGCTTTGTAAAATTAACCTGTTCTCAACCCAAGGCTCTACTGTATGCTCTGGCACCCCCCTGGCCCTGCCCAACCCAGGAGGCCTTGGGAATGTGGAAGGGCGCTGGCTTGTGTTGATCAGTCACTGGGATATGCTCTCTGAGGACAAGGAGAGTAAATGTCCTGCGATGCCCAGGACAACCCTGTACAAGAGTTGGCCTGTTTAAAATGTCAGGGGTTCCCCTGTTGATAAACACAGCAAGACTGTCACCCTCACCTTTCCTGGGGTGTTAACAAATTTTACATTTCCATTTTCCTATACCCAAACAGCTTATCTAAAGGAAAGGAATGCGCTAGGTATTTTTAAAAAAGCATTGCACTTTGCTCATTGTACCCATTCTTCTTTGTTCCATTTGTTTTTCTTGTTTTACAGAATGTCGAGCAGGACTCACCCCAATATTTGAAGCACAGTTGAGTTTAGCAATCCCAGAATTAGTTTTCCATCCATCCCTGGGGTCTGGAGTGAAGGGTGGCTTCCACGACATTGTTGAGGGTCTTGTCACCAGCATTTTTGGAATATCGTCTTTGGTGTCATGGCTTTCCCCACAAAATGGCTCTCCCCACTATCAGGTACTGGATCTGTGACCATCCTGCCTTCCAGCCAGCTCTGGAACTTCTTGAGAAATGCGGTTGTAACCTACTTGTCATTGTCTTGCTCCCCAGGTTGACGTGGAGGGCATGGCCTGTTTGGCCAGCATGAGGAGCACCCTCATGGAGAGGGTTCAGAGCATGATGGCCCTGTGCTGCAGCTATCGGAACACCTTCAGCCAGTATTCCTACCTCTACGTGGAGGACCGGAAGGAGGTCCTGAGTCAGTTCCTGTTGTATGGGCGTGTCCTCACACCCGAGGAAATTGAAGCCCATGCAGAAGATGGCATCCCAGAGAACCCTCCCCTCCTCCATCAATTTAAAGCACAGATCGACTCCTATGAAAAGCTCTATGAAGATGTGTGCAGGCTGGAGCCCATCAGGGTGTTGGAGAGCTGGATGAAAATTGATGTATGACCCTTTAAAGCATCTCTACTGAATGTAATTAAGAAGTGGAGCCTCATGTTCAAGCAGCATCTTGTTGACTATGTCACCGACAGGTAATAGAGTTGTCCCAGCTTTCTTCCAGCATCCCAAGCTGTTGAGAACACCATGTTTTTAATTTTCTTTATATTTCCCTATATGTTCGTTGATTAAATTAAAAATTAAAGCAGCTGTTGGAGGTTCGAGGCTTCTGGACACCAGTGGAAACTTTCCTCCTGCCTTTACTTTGCTCACCAGATATGGCCTCTTTTTGTTTTATTTTCCATTTGGTGCCCAGTGTGTGAAAGGCACCCAGTAAGTGGTAAATAATGTTCTGTGCAATCATAGCAGATCCAGCCTCCCCTCACAACTCTTGACTGTGAAATCTCTTTAAGCCTGGGAAGCAGAGGGCGTCTAATGGGCCTCTTAAGATTTTATTTCTACCACTTACTCCTTGTCTCAGATGATCCAGCTGGGCAATGCGGATGTCACTAAATCCTCACATTCCTGATGCCTGCCTGGACCATTCCAGTCATGTGATAGGACTGGATCTGACATTCTGTTTATTCCACTGTGGGCTTAGACTCCCCAGCCCAGCACCAAGATCACCAGCCCGGAGCATCAGCCTCTGATAAATAATCAGTCTGGGCAGCAGTCCCCTGGTCACCTCACCTTCGCTTTGTCCCTGCAGATCTGCCACAGTCAGAATGTTGACCCCCACCCCCACCCTGAATCTTGTGGGGAGACTTGGTCTCTCTGTTCAGTGTCCAGCCTTTGATATGGCAGCTGGTGCTCCAGGGGAGCCATCCTGTCCCCTCCCCTGCACCCGGTGCTGCTCTTGGTTAAGGTACAGCCTCCCTGCTCGGTGAACTAGAGCTGTGAGCAGAAGGAAAATGGCCAAGTTGGGTGTGTCTGTCTGCAAGCAAAACCCCCAAGAGATTTGCAAGGCTGGTGGCCTGCCCCTCTGGGCAACCCCAGAGAAGCATCACAGGGTGTTTTAAATGGGGCTTCCTAGGTGTTCTCTAAGAAGCCAGTTTCCCATGTTCACAAAAACTTTTGCTCCCCGAGGAGCTGAGAGGCAAGGAGCAGAAGCCCTGGTGGGCACAGGGGCAGCAGCAGAGGTGCCCCCAGATAGAGCACCGCTGAGAGCGGCAGCTGCTCTGGCTCTTCTTCACTGGTTGGTCAGATCATCCGGAGATACAGGGGCATGTTTCTAAATACAGGTTTTATTTTTATTTAGGTGTAGCATGGCCAACAGAGAATCGGTAGGAGACAACTGCCATTGAAAAGATAGTTTGTTACACTTGTAGATTCCAAGAGGGAGTGTAAACCCAACATGGAGGGCCACACAGAGAAGCGCCAGGGTCCAACAGGAGGCAGAGATGTGAGGGGGAAATGTGGGCAAGAGACTCCATTCTGGTTTCCATGGAGAAAATGGGCAAGACAGAGTGAGCAGGTTTGGGACTGGCTTGTTTGAAACATTTCATCAGGTTCTGGGGCACAGAGGCTGTCCCTAGTTGTCTGGCGCCTGGCCCTGGGGGGCTAGGGCAGGTGTTTATGGTCTGGATGTGGGTGTTGGGTGGAGGAGATGGTTGGGGATATGGACTCTGGGTTGACTGGCTTTCTCACAAAAAGCATGCTCAAAGGCAAGTCCTTTCTATCCCTAGGAATTGGCCAGTCCTGGGAGGGGCAGTCCCTTCAGCATCAGCAAGGCCCCAGATGTTTGAGCATCAGGAACACATGGTTGGTACAGGGTGTAGTGACAGCAGCTGCCTTGTCTCTACCACAGAAGGCTTCATGGGATCTAACCATTTCACAGGATAAGCATGTTGTATAGCAGTTAGGAGGCCTGAGTCCTTGTCTTTCAACCCCTATTTCACTATCTCTGAAGGAAGGCAGAATGACTGGGGTTCCTCTAAGGTGCCTCTAGTGTTATCAGTTGGTGATTCCATAAATTGAGTGCTTTGCTACACTTTGGGAGAATGTGTTACTGTGTTTTCAAGGATTAGAAAAAATGGAAATAATGAGGACAATGAGAAACATTTATTATTGAGTGTCTATGTGTCACATAATTATGTGATTCCCCCAACCCTTAATAGGTCAGGTGGAAGCCCCTCAATCCTGCCTCACCTTACATCTCATACACTTCATTTACTGTCAGAAGCTCAGCCCTTCTTTATCAACTGTTCTTTTCAGCTTGGGCTGTTGTGATACTGTAGTTTATAATAAGAAATATGTATTTGGTCTTCATCCCCATCTCTGGCACAGAGCTCCTAAAACCCTTGGAATTTCCTAAGTGATGAGAGTGAGAAGGTGCTCTTTGTTATGTTAACGAGGTGACTTTTGGACCCATCTAAGGATGGAGGCAGGTTACCAGGAGGACAATCATGTGGTTAGAACTTTGGGACTTGAGGTTCCACTCGCCTGGCCTTGGGGCATGGCAGGGACAGGAGGCCAATCAGTTGCCAATGGCCAATTATTTAATCAATCTTTCATATGTAATAAAGCCACCATAAAAACCAAAAGGATGGGGTTCAGAGAGCTTTCAAGTTGGTGAACATCTGGGGATGTGTGGAGCATGGCAGACTCAGAGAGAGCTTGGAAGCTCGGCACCCTTTCTCCATACTGTGGCCCTATTAATCTCTTGTATCTGGCTGTTCTGAATTCTGTCCTTTTATAATAAACCAGTAATCTAACGAGTAAATGGGTTTCCTGAGTTCTGTGAGCTTCTCTAGCAAATTAATAAAACTCAAGGAGGGGGTCATTGGAACCTCCCATCTATACCCGGCCAGTCAGAGGAAGAGATGCTAAGTTGGGCTGTGACAGGTATCTGAAGGGGAGCAATTTT
Source organism: Manis pentadactyla (assembly GCF_030020395.1). Classification (NCBI taxonomy): domain Eukaryota; kingdom Metazoa; phylum Chordata; class Mammalia; order Pholidota; family Manidae; genus Manis; species Manis pentadactyla. The sequence goes on along the minus strand of NC_080022.1, from coordinate 130,066,377 downwards.
GTGAGACTGAGCCCCTACCCTGTGGGATCTGATGCTACCAGATAGATAGTGTCAGAATTGAGTTGAATTGTAGGACACCCAGCTGGTGTGGGACAATTACCTGGTGGTGTGGGGAACGCTCCCCCACCCCCAACACACACACATTGGAACTGGAATTCGAATCCTAGAGCTGCCATAACAAAATGCCACAGACTGGGTGGCCTAGAAACCAGAAATTTATTTCTCCCAGTTCTGGAGGATGGGAAGCCCAAGATCAAGGTGCCTGTGGGGAGCTCTCCTGACTTCCTCACTCTGTTCTCATGTGGCCTTTCCTCGGTGTCTCTGCACAGAGAGAGAGAGAGATCTCTTTCTTTTTCTCAGAAGGCCACTAATCCCTTCTGAGGAGCCATCCTCATGACCTCATCTAACCCTAATTACTCCCCAAGGCCCCACCTCCAAATGCCATACCATTAGAGGTTAGGGCTCCAACACAGGAATCTGTGGGGTGCACACACATTAGGACCATAACATCATCTAAATTCTCATCCCTGTTCAGCTCTTCATGCCCTGATCTGGCTCACCCCTGACCTTGCCCTCACCAAGCCTTCCCACAGATCTCAGAATCTTTCATCAGCAAATGCCCACTGTTCCCTTCAACATCCCCCATTCTCCTCTTTCTCTAACTGAACCCTGGCTCGCTCTTGAGGACACTGTATTCCTTGCAGCCCTCCCCTGTAGAGCCTGATTTTCCTCCTGTATCCCTCTGAGCCCTGGGCCTGGAGGCACTCTTACTGGTCCTTGCTTCTTCCAGACCATGTCTCCACCATCCTCCCTCAAAATCCCCAGCTTCCCTGGAGCAAGTTCTTCCAGACATCAGCACTTGCTGTGTGTCTTTGCTGCAGCTGCCTCCTGAGCTGTTAGCCATTCTTCCCCATCACTGCAGCTCTTACCATCTGTCTCAGCCTCCCTTCCCCACGCTTCTGCTGACAATCATCCCCAGGGAGCCAACATCCACATAGAGTCTCCATTGTCCCTGCTTCTTACTTTGCTGACCTCTCTCCCCGGTGCCCTTCCCCTCCTCTTTACCTCTGCTGCCTCATTCCATGTCGTGCTCTCCGTGGGTAGAGGAAAAGTTGCAGAAGTAATTTCTGTCCCTCCAGAGCCTCAGGTTCAAGCATTCCATTCTCTGACCACCACCTAGTATCCTTCCAACTCACGTACTTGGCAGCCCCGCCACATACTTTCTTCAGACCCATCAAGATTCCCAATCCATTGGCCCTGACGATTCTCATTGTGTCCTTCATGTTTTATTTTTCAGTCCCTAGTATAAATGAAATTTTAAAATCATGTTTTCGGTGGAAATGGAATTGACTTTTGTATATTGATTTTGTATCAAGCAACTGCTAAATTAACTTACTAACTTAAATAATTTATCTGCGTCCTTCTTTGGGTTTACCATGGACATAGTCATCATCTACACATTTATGATAAGTTTATTTCTTCCTCCTTAGTCTTTTTATAAAATGCATTTTATCACTATTTCTTATCTTGCCACACTGTCTAGGACTTCCAGTATAATGTTGAATAAAGTGGTGATGGCAAGTACCCTTGGTGTGCCCCAGTCTTAAAGGGGATGCCTTCAACATTTCATTACTAAATATAACATTTGCCATGATTTTGTGTGTGTGTGTAGATTCTCTTTATCTGATTAAAGAAGTCCCTTCTATTCCTAATTTAAGAAAATTTAGCATAAATGGATATAGCATTTTACCAAGTGCTTTTTCTAGCTTCATTAAGATAATTCTGCTTTTTCCCTCAAAATGTTCAAATGGTGAATACATTATTTTATTTCTAATATTAAACCAACCAGGTGTTACTGTGATAAGCCCAACTATGAAGTATTATCTTTTCGAATATGTCCACTGGGTGATTTTGTTTGCAGATATTTTGTTTAGTATTGATAGGTTTATGTTTGCAGTTGAGATTGGCCTTCAATGTTCCTTCCTTATAAATGAGTTTCATAAAATGAGTTAGGACGTAATCCTTCTTGCTTATTCTCTGGAAGAGTTGATGTAAGATTGAAATTCTCTGATCCTTTAATGTTTTATTTAAATCTCTATTGGGCCATATGGGCTTGATATTTTCTTTGTGGCAAGAGTTTTACCTATAATTTCTCTAATAGTTATAGGAGTTTTAGGTTTTCCATTCCTTAGTAGGCCATATTTGTCTAGGAATGTGCCCATTTCATGTAAACCTTTAAATTATTGTCATAAAATTTATAATATTCTCTTCTCTCTTTAATCTCTATAGAATCTATGGTTATGTTTCTTTTCTCACTTCTAATTGTTTTTATTTGTACTACTTTATTTGATCAATATTGCCAGAGATTTATAGAAAGTTATCTTATGAACTCATTGATCCTCTTTATTATAACTCAATTTCCATTGTAATTTATTCTCTTATGCTTATTATTTCCTTCTACTTTTTTTAGATTTGTTTTCTGTTCTTGGCTAACTTATGATTCTTTTTTTATTGATTTTGAAACTTTGCCTTTTTTAATATAACATTTAGTTATAAATTTCCTTTTTTAAATTGAAGTATCACTGATAAACAATCTTATATTGGTGTCAAGTCTAAATTCCCTTTTAAATACAATTTTACCTACATCTCACAAGTCTTAACATGTAATATTTTTATTATAATTTAGTTCTAAAACAGTTTTAATATCCATTATGATGAGTTTACATATATTTAAAATTTCCAGACATAGGGTACTTCTAGTTATATTTCTGTTACTAATTTCTAACAATCACACTGTGGTCAGAGAATGTGATACATGTAGTAACAAGCTTCTGAAATTTGTTGTTTGCTTCATACACTGTCTAATGGTCAGTTTTTATAAATATTCTGCACACATTTGAATAGAATGTGTATTCTGTAGCTGCTGGGCCTAATGGTCTGTGCATGCCTATGTGATCAAATGTGTTAACTCTTTTATTCACATTCACTGTATCCTCACTGCCTCTTTTTGTCTGCTTAATTTATCAATTACTGAGGTAACTATGTTAAAAATTTCCACTCTGCTGGTAGATTGTTAATTTCTCCTTATATTTCTTTCACTTTTTGTCTCATTTATTTTAAGGTTATGTTCTGTGAACATGCAGAGTTTGATTCTTTCTATCTTCCTGGAAAACTGAAACTTTTAGCCATACATTAATCTTCTTTATCTCTAGCTAGGTTTCTTGTGTTGAAGTCTGTTTTGTCTTTTTTTAATATGACTAAACCAATTTCCCTTGTATGATATTTGCCTAGTGTCTCTCATTTTACCTGTTGGCTTTCAACCTTTCTGTGCTTTTATATTAGGAGAGATTTTTATAAGCAGCATAGAACTGAATGTTTCATCTACCTCAATACTGACATTTTAACTGGATGTTCATCAACATGTCTTTTGCTATTTTTGGATCCATTTCTACCATTTTATTATATACTTTCCATTTGTTCTTTTCCTTTTAATTTTTTCCTTTCTTGCCTGCTTTTTTTGTTTTCTTTTATTTTTTTCTTTTTCTTACTCCATTTTCTTCCCTTCTGCTAATTTGGATATTGTACTATTAAGGTCTCCAGTTCTTATGGTTCCCATTGCTATTTTAATAAGTATCCTTAAAAGAAAGAAATTTATCAGCATTATTACTCTGTTCACAACCAATGCAAAGACTTTAGAATAATTTGAACTCAACTGTTCACTCCTAGAATTATATTCTGTCATTCCCAGTAATTTCAATTGCTCTCTAGTATTTAAACTCCACAAATTATACTTTATTTTTATACACTCAATGTTTATTTAAATTTACCTACATATTCACCAATATCTTTGCTCATTAAATCTTCCTACATCACAGAGCTCTTACCTGAGATCTATCCATTAGAGGTTCCCTTAATAAGGGTCTATTGGTAGAACTCTCATGCTTTCTTTGTCTGAAAATGTATGTATTTTGCCCTTGTTCTTGAAAAAAGTTTTTTAGAAGATAGAATTCTAGGACAACAGATATCTTCTTTATGTATTAAAGTATTATTCCACTGTGTCCTGGCTTCCATTATTTCACTGCCTAGTCACATGTTAGTCTAATTCTTTTTTCCCTCCCTTGTTTTGTAGAAGTCTGTCTTTGCTCTGAAGCCATTTAACTACTTTTAAGGGTTTTTTTTTTTTCCTTTTTGACAATCTTCAGTTTCATGAACTACCTATGTGAGGGTTTCTTTATATTAATTTTGCCTGGAATTTCTCACTTTTTAAATCTCACATTTGGAGTCTTTTAGCAATTCAAGAAAATTCTCCACTAGGATCTCTTCAAAGATTGTTTCTTGCCCATTCTCTCTCTTGCTTCCTCCTGGAGCCCTTACTACACTTATGCCAGATCTTTTCAATCCTTCATGTGTCTTCACAGTTTCCAGAGCTTTCAGTTTTTTGTCTATCTGCATTGCAGTTTGGAAAACTTCACTTTCTCCACATAGAGCAATCTAATTCTCTCTTTCAGCTTTGTCTAAATCTCCTCTTTAAACCATTCACTGAGCTTTAAATTTTAATTATACTTTCCATTTTTAGATTTCTCTTTGGTGATTTTATAATTTTGCTTGCTCATTTTTTACACTCTTTTGTTCTTTGCTCAAATTTTAAGGTTTCTCTTTTATTTATTCATTTTTTAAGTTGGAGAACATGTTCGTTAGATGATTTTAAGACAACTTCTGATGTGTCAACTTAAAAATTATTTGTTTCTTCATGCTGTAGATTCAAGGTAACATTAAGGCCTACAGGAAATTATTAGCTTCTTTCTCCTGGAATTGTCCATCAACAAAGCACAGTATGATCATTTTTGCATTGCTAAAACACATATTAAAAGCTTTTCTATCCTTCCCTTCACAAAGTAATGCCATCACAGGCCATAATTTTCATGTTATCCACTTCAGTGAGTTTTGTCACTTGTTGGAATCCATCATTCAGACAAAGGTCCACATGCTATCACTGGTTCTGGCATATTTGGAAAGCCTCTGAAATTGCTTCCATTCCTGACTGAGATAATGCTGAATTTACATTTGAACTTAGTACTGGGTCAGGGGCAGGGTCTGTGACTTATTAAGGCTGTGTGGACTTATCTAGGCTTCTAGAGTGATTCCTAAAGAAAACACTTCTGTCTAAACTGGCATATGGTGCTTAAAAGGATAAAGTTGTTTTTCTTAGTCTTGAGTTGATGTCCGAGAAACTGCAGGAAGTCACTTACTCCTGCTTTATGGGTCAGACACGGTAAAGTGAAACACTCAAACAAGAACTCGTTTGTCCTTTCAATATATTAAATATTGCTGTTTTATATTCTGCATCTGAATTCCAGTATCTGAACTCTTCACAGGTTTCATGTCTGTTTCTGCTAGCTCCTACTCTTGGTGACTTCTTGTATGGGTTATAACTTTTGATTGTAAACCATGTTCCTTGGAATTTTATCTGTGGAAATCCTTTGAAGATTAGATTCTAGTTTTCATTCCTCCAGGAATGATTTGCTTTTGTTTCTACCAGTCATCCAGGGGATTCTTCCAACCCCAGATCACCTACACTTCAACTAGCAGTGGCCCACCTAGTGCCCAGGTTAAAGCAGGCAAGTTTCCCTACAGTCCCTTTCTGTGCAGTGTGTTTATTTCTTGTTCACTCTTGCTGTGTTGCAGCTTCCTATTAGCTTAGCCTACCCACCTTGTGTGGGCCCTCGGCTCAAGCAATCAAAGTGGAAGTTCAAGGTCTTCATGGTGCAGTAGAAACCGTTATATGAACGCCAACTTAAAACCTTGCTTGGTTCTTGCTCTTGACACATCTTCAGCCTCTGGAGATTCCTTAATTTCATGCCCTGCTAGTGATGCATGTTTTAAATGATTTTGAAATAGTTGCTTATGCCTTCTAGTTGTTTGAGCAGGAGGGTTACTCATGTCATCATGTACATCATACAGCTAGAATCTGAAGTCCGCCATTCCCCAGCTTACTCTGCAGTCAGCCTTTTACTAGACCAGCCCACTGAAACCACTCGTGTCAAGGTTGCTAATGGCTTTCACACGGCCACACCCTGTGGTCACGATCTGTCTTCATCTTCATGTGTACCCCTCAGGAGGAGTTGGCATAGCTGATCATTCCCTCTTTCCCCGTTTCTCCCTGTGGCTTTCAGGATACCTCATGTTTCTTGTTTTCCTCCTGTCTCACTGGTTGTGCCATCTTGGTCTCCTTAGCTGGGCTTGTCTCTTCTAGACCTCCAAATATTAGAATTCCTGAAACCTTAATCCTGAACTTTCTTAGCTATCTATACTCATATTCCAGGTGATATCTAACCCAGCACTTGAAGGACATCTGTGTGATAACTACCAAATTTATATTTTCATCCCTATCTCTCAGGAACTCTCCACTGACTAATAAATGTCTCCCTGAAGTGTCTAGTGTCTGGGAGGCATCTTAAACCTCATATGTTTAAAACATGTTCCTCTTCCCCTTCTCCCTCCACAAAAAGTAGTCTTCCCCAATTCTTCCCCGTATCTTTTTAAATGGCACCATTGTTCACCTCACTGCCTGGGGCCACTATTGATCTCTCTCGTTTCCTCACATCTCTCCCCTAATCCATCAGTGGGTCCTATAGACTCTACATGCAAAATTATCTAGAATCTGACCACTCCTCAGGTCCACCAGCCAGGTCAAAGTCAATTATTTTCTGTCACATGGACAATGATTATAGTCCCTGAAGCCCTCCTGGCTTTCATTCTTGTCTCCCAACCAGCAAAGACAGCACCACCATCTTCATTACCACCTCCCGCTAAAACACGTTCTCCTCCAGCTGCAGATCTTTTGCTCAGAATGAAATCTGGAGTGCTTATCATGGCCACTAAGGCCCTGCCATGTCTGGCCCCTTGCTAACTCTCTGCCCTCTTCTCCCTCCATTTTTTCCCCATTTGCCTCATGCTTCTGCCACATTGACTTTTCCCCTTTTCCTCAAACAAGTCAACTGAATCAGGTTCTGTGCCTTCCCTCATGCTGTTCCCTCTACCTGAAAACTTTTCTATTTCTCTCTGTGGCTCCCTCCTTCATGCCATTTATGTTTCTGCTCAAAAACCACCTCAATAGAAAGGCCTTTACTAACCACTCCATAGAGAATAGAGCCATCCTAAATAGTCTCTACCCATTTATAGTTCTTATCACTACCTGAAAGTGTTTGGCCTATTCCATCCACTTGTTTCCTATTTATTTTTCCCACTAAGAGGTAAGTTTCAAAAGGGCAGAGCCTCTGTTTATCCTATTTATTCTCTCCTCAGGGCCTGGAAGCATGCTAGGGCTCATGTGTTAGACATATTAATTTTTTTCTCATATCATGTAATAGATAATAAATATATCTGAATTAAAGACAATTATCACAATAACCAGTGAGACAGAAATGATTTCTCCAGTCTTATAGGCAAGGAAACAGGCTCAGATGTTAAATGACTTGGCCATGATTACACATACAACCCGAGCGTGTATGATTTTAGACACCACAGTATATTTGTGATTTATAGTTTTTTTGAAAATTTCAAAAAAACAGTACAAAAAACATTGCAAAACAGTACCAAAGTTCCCTTTCTGTGCAGTGTATTTTTATTTATTTGATTCATTTATTTACTTTTACCTTCACTCAGATTTCCCAAATGATAACATCTTGCATAACCACAGTACAGTCAAGATCGGAAAGTTAATATTGATGTACTAGTAACTAACCTACCGACCTTGTTCACATTTCCCCAGCTGTCTTACTAATATGTCGTGTCTCTGGAGTCACCATCAAAGTGTTCATCTTTGTCTTCATGACTCTGACACTTCTGAAAAGGCTCATATTCTTACCATCAGTGTACAGTCTATGCAGAGAGCTGTGCACATGGAAGGTTCTCCATTGCAATAGCTATATTTTTGGGGCAATAAATAAATCTGCTTTTTGGGGAGAGGCAGGAGAGTGGGTCCTCATGTTCTGTTTATGTTTTGCTTAGCTTGGCTGACCTTGAAGTGTTTATAAAAAAATAGAGTGGCTTGCTCAAGGAAGTTGAAAAAGGCAATTTTAAAGGATTGGTTGAGATTATGGGACACCTTATGGCTCTTAAAGAATGGCAGGGCAACACTGATGAGATGTTTGAGCCCTTAAAGCAATCTATTGAATTGCTGAAGGCCTATGGACAAGAATTGCCAAAAACGGTGTTTAAGCAGCTGGAGGTCAGTGCAAAATTTGTTTTCCTAATAAAAGAAAGAGTGGGGGAGTTTCAGGATTTCAGAGTCGGGTGAGGTGGATTGAAATAAATGAGAAACAGGGCTTAGCAATTGCCCAAGGCCCATATTTTAGAACAGTATGTGTAAGGTATGTGTCATATCTAGCACATGGTGGAAACTCAATAAATATGAAACACTGTAATTCTGGAGGATATATGGGAGAATTGATGTAGACAAAGTGTGTCGGGTTTTTTTTCCAGAATTAAGGGTGAACAAATTATTTTCCTTTAGAGGAGAAAAGAGCAGATCTGAGGAGTGTTAAGGTGGTCTAAGAGGAAGTGTGGGGTGTTACAGAAAATAAGCAAGTATTCTTGGAAAATATAAAAAGGGAAAGGGTTACTGGGTCAGAGGCTGAGGGCAAGAAGGATAGTGTTGAGACCAAAGTAGGTGATCGTCTATAGAACAACTGACTAGGGAGGTAAGTCAAGGAAGGGGAGTTGTTGAAAATGGACAAATGATACCATGGCATTGCAGCAGGTGTTGTGGCAGACGTGAAAGTATCTGGGGTCTGTCCAGTTTCAGGACTGTGGTGAAGGGAGGGAACGATGTGGGTCTGACCACGCTGAGGTCTCCATTGCAGGAGCTGCCTGAGAAATGGAAAAACATAAAAAAGATGGCCATTACTGTGAGGCAGCAGGTGGCCCCACTGCAAGCGAATGATGTGAGCGTCCTCCGCCAGCGGTGCACAGCCTTCGATGCTGAACAGCAGCGGTTCTGCGAGCGATTCCACCAAGAATCTCCCTTCAGGTATGGATCAGTCACCACCTCTGCCTCCTTACTTGTAAACATGGCACCTTTGAGTTACTGACTGTCTTTCTGTTGAGTTTGTGTTCTTCTAGCAGGTTAAGACTAGTTAACAGTCTTCCCTCCCTTTACGGTTAGGATGTGGGGCTGGACTGGACAGCTGGACAGCATCCTCTCAGGGCCTGCATGAGATGACCACAGGTTGTGCAAACAAAAGACCTTGCCTTCAAAAGTCTAGAAACTTCTGTGTCTCCAGGTCTATAAAGGGATTGTATATGGTATAATTATAAAGTTTTCACTAAACTGTTGGTATTCTAAATTCTCAAAAACTCCTTTTCTTTTATGGCTGATAGAATTTTAAAATACTTTTGGAAGGAATTTTGGTAGCCTAAATTAGGAAGGATTTGAGGTGAAGTGTTTACTTCTTTCATAGCTTAGTAATGCTCAGACACCTCCCTACTTGTGATTAAGAGGTCTTTACATAAAACAGCTATAGGATGGGCAACACCATTCACATGTGCGCACAGTGTGCACACACACATAGGTTCCATTCTGTGAGGTTTCCTCCCTTGGTGGGGAAGTCTGCTAGGGTCTGCTTCTGGTCTACTGCTCAGCATCAGAGGCTCTGAAATACCACATTGGGAGGTACATGTTAAAGCAACAAATGAAACAAACAAAAATCACAACTCTACTGAAAGAAAGTAGAGCATAATGATTAAGTATATGGACTCTGGACTCAGGCTGTCTAGTGTCTAATCTCAGGCTTAATGCCCATCTCAGGAAGCCACTCAATATGTATGTGCTTCAGTTTCTTTGTCTGTAAAATTGGGTTAAAAATAGCATGCACCACATAGGGTTGCCGATAGGGTTAAAGCAATACCATTTCCAAGTGTTTAGCATAGTATCTGGCACTAGGGTGACCAACCTTCTTGGTTTTCCCTTGACTGTTCCCATGTTACCACTGAAAGGTCACACATCTAGGGAAGTCCCTCTGTGCCAGGCACATCGGAGCTGTTGGTCACCCAACCTAGCCCACAGTTAAGGGTCTACTTATTCTTACTGAATAATGTTCACCAAACATTTACTAAGCAGCTACTCTCCCCCAATTATTATACTTGGGGCTAGAGAGAACAAAATGAGTGTGTTGAGAGGAAGGGAAGGGCAGATTTGTAAAACTGTGCAAAAGATGTGTATAGACAGACAAAACACAGGACTCTGAAGCAGGGTGCTACCATTTCGGCTGCACATTAGAACCACCCAGGGAGCTCTTAAAACTTCCAATGTCCAGTCTGCCCCACAGACCAACCATATCAGATTCTCTGGGGGTAAGACCTGGCATCAGTAGTTTGTAAAGCTCCCCAGGTGTTTCCAGCATGCAGCCAAGTTTGAGACTGCTGCCCTAGACGGAAGTAACTGCTTCTCTTCTCAGCAATCAAACCAGGACGTTAAAACTGAGTCTGTCTCCCTCTAGAATAATTGCCTTAGTAGCTATGCCCTCATTCCTAAGAAACATCTATTGTTCAAAACACTGTGGAACTCCTTTTGGGCATGCCGTTGAATTTTTAAAATTCAACACTGGTCATGTAGAGCGAAAGCTGTTGAGGGAGGTAGGATATCAAGCTGAGTAATACTGCTTAGTGTTAACAATCACACCATGGCAGCAGCCATAAAAATAATGATACTAATAACCTTGGCATTAGTCTGTCTTAAGGCTGTCTCTTAAGAAAATTTTAAAAAAGGAATTCCCAAGATGGTTTGGTCAAATGGCTTCCCAAACAGGCTTCTGAGATTGGTTGAAAGGACAATACTCATTTGCTAGTCATCTGATGGAAATCTGGTATTCCTCCTTCATGGTTACATTGTGTACGTGTATTGATTGGCTGTTGTTTTTTGATTTAGTAGCTGCACTATTTTTTTCTCTTTCTTAGCACTTTATCTGCTGGCTATGAGAATATCACTTCCCTTAGCTGGGTTTTCCAAATTCACATCTGTTAATTTGACATGCAGACAAATCTCTGGAAGAGAATGCTTTGAAAAGAACTGCTCACAGCAGTGCGGAAATCCAAACATTACTGCAATTTTGATGTATTTCTCTCCTCAAGAAAACCTTCAGGACTAGAGCAGAATTGTGGATTTACTGATGAAGGGAATCTTCGTGGGTGTCAGTTCATTTTGTTTTGTTTCTTAGTTTGGTGTGTGTGAATTTGTGTGTTTAAAATGTTTAGGTACAGTGAGTAGCAAATGAGTTTAGTTCTGGTTGCTTCACTTTGAGATCATTGATGAATTTCTAAAATGCAGCCTGTGGTGCATTCCTCAATGCATGCAAGTGTCTATTCCTGATTAGACTATAGGTTAAGCTCCCATTTATCTTGTCTTTGAGGAAGAAAAGGAAATAAAGTGTCTCATTAGGCCCTTGCAGTCTGACAGGTGCTGGGTGACATCACATTGCTTGGGTTGAGGTTCTTCATGTCCAAGTCACGTTTTACTTCCTCTTTTAGTCCAAACTCCCAGCTGTGTCAGCATATTCCTAGTTGAGCTCTCTCACTTCACAGTAGTTGGCTAAATCATCATACTCAGATTCAAGGGCTTTCTAGAACTCTTAAAATTGGAGACTAATTCTCCTCTTTGAGTGAAAGGGATATTCTATGCTTCCAGCAGCACTCTCTTGTTCAATCTTTCTGACCTTAGGAATGATTCCAGGACATCTTATCCATCTCAAGACCAAGGTAACTCAGGGGTTTCTTAGCCAAAGCATTTGACCCCTGCAGGCTCCAGCTTAATGGGGAAATTAGTGGCTTTAGTTGGCTGGCACCAGATTCTGGCAATAGTTGTGGAGCCTTCTTGAAGACCCCCTCCCATTGGGTACTATCCTGCATGACAACTAGAGAAAGCAAGGCTTTCCAAATAGCCCAGAGAGCACACAGGAGGGAAGAAGGACCTCTGTCTCACTTGGACAGCGTCTACCATCTCTTCAATCACTGGAGAAAAAAGCAACATGGGTCATTATATCTCCCAGAGACATATCTATAGTTCATTAGACTCGTTCAGCTTGACCCTGTTCTTCCAGCTAATTTGACTTATTCACATAATTCAGGCTTCCATGGAAAAAAAGAAGCTGTGGTCTCAACAGTGGAGTCAGCAAAAATGATGCAAGGGCTAGGATTTTAAAGTAATACACAGTTCCTGACCTCAAGGACTTACAGCCTCAGGACAGTTTCAAAAATGAGTAAGTAGTCATGTTCACTAGATGCCAACTTCAGCCCCCACTGGGAGTCAGTTCACACCCCCTAGAAGAGGGTGCTGGAGCCATCTTGAGAACTAGCCACTTGTTCTCCGTCTTCCATTTTGGACAAGTCATTGGAAGGGACTGTTCCACTGCTCACGCAGATGGAGGCCACAGGATGGGAAGAGCTGAAAGAACACAAGTTCAGATCAGATGTGCTGAGTTGTACAATACCTGTGGGGTATCAAGCAGAGGTGTGTCATCATTTGTTGTATACATGTATGGTGCTGAGGTTAACCTTTACCAGCTAGTAGCTTTCCACAAAACAATTTAAGTCACTTACTGCTCTTTCTCTCTCTATGCTCAAGTCTAGGTCAGGCTGGCATCAGTCATTTTTCCAAGATCACATGCATGAACATCCTATTTCCATCTCTCTTAATTATGGTTTTATTCATCCAGACTTTCCAGACATTTCTCTTTTAGATTAAAATACTTTTGCATTATTATTTCAATTTCAAAGACTTAGTACACCCTTTTCCCTCCTATTACTTTCTTGTTTTTGTACTGTATTGCTCCCCTGGGTTTAGAGAACCGCTTGTAGTTTATTAGGCACATTAATCAGGTCTGTGGCTATCCTGACAATTCACACTACAGTGTTTAAATGGGAAAAAGGTTACCTGCCCTCATGTCCAGAGGTCCTTTTCACTACTTAGGCCAAATTAACTTTTATGTGTGCTTAGCTGCAGGAAATTACTGTGCACAAATTTAAACTATAAACAAAAACTATGCCACAGGGTAGATGAAGTTTGGGATAGGTTTGACAAATGATCACCTCTTAGAAATATTTGAGGAACCAATATTGATTTAAGGATGTTCATATGTGCTGAGGAAAGAATGGTTAGAAAGATCATTTATCTTCTTTTGTGTGCACCCCCAAAACTCTAATAGCACATATCTTACCTATTAAGTTATTCTTGAATTTTGCTCCATTAATATATTAAACACCATGTGGGTTCCTAGAATTTGTCTAGTCGATCTTGTGCTAATACCAAGAGGCTAAGTTCACTGCAGTCAAGATAAAAAGCAGAACCTACACACTGACAATTAGTCTCTGGAAATTAAGAATAAGCAGGACCATTCAGGTATGGTGATCTTCCCTGCTAGACCGCTTGCCTTGAGGATGTTACATTTCTTTCCTTCTAGTTCTTTCTCCACTGTTCTCATGGGGGAGAGGGTTCCTTGCCTATATAGATGAAGGGCCCTCTTCAGCTCTGTCGTCTCCAAACTCATATTCTGTTCTGAGACAGCTGGCAGCTGGAGAACAGTGAAGATGTGCACTGTTGTTCAGCCTCATTCCCTTGAGGAGTAAATCCACCACCGTAACACAAGGGCCAAAAACTATTTAGGTGGAACAAGCGGAATCAAACATAGCAAGCATCAAAGTTAATCTGACAGTAATTTAATGGTATGCATAACTGTTATTGTGTTGCATGGCAATTAGGCTTAAGTGGTGAGCAGTTCAGGTAAATGGCTTTAATTAGGATCACATTCCATCCATCAAGTCCAATATTTCCAAAGAGAACTGAGAGAAGCAGCAGTTCAAGAAAGGGAATTTGTATGCTGTCCTCTTCCTTTCTCCCCTCCCCTCCACATCCCCCCAGCCAATACACACATACGGATACGCACACTCAGTTGGAGGAAATGGCCAGTTCTCTAGTCATTCATGTCCTATCAACTTTCCCCTTGAGGATGGACCCTGGGATGCCCTATTCTGACTTTAGAGGAATGCAGTGTTCACACATAAGTCATGGTGTCCCCAGTACCTAACCCAAGCACATAGAAACAAGAAAACCTGAAAGAGGTGATGGCGAAAAAGTGTAAAGAAAGATTGCAGAGGAAAATGAGAGGCTCCTTGAACACTGGGTTCTGGGTGCTCCTGGCCACAGAAACATTATCTGTGTGTGTGGGTTCCTTTGTATGTAGAGTTCTTACATGGAAAGGCCAAATCAGGAAAGCAGGTCTGGGCAGGTGGCAGCATCGAGTAGGTTAATGCTGCTGAGCACCAGGAGCAGAGGACACCTGCCATACACATTGGAGAAAAGAGGATGAGGGGGCATGAATTAAAACTCTAAAGCTAGATACAGTGTTTACTGGGGCAAGTGCAGACCCAGGGGCCACCCAGGATTCAGGCAGAGCAGACCAGAGAGGGCGGAGGGGAGGCTGAGCACAGCCTGGAAAAGGGACTTAGATGAGGAGCCCAAGCTGAGGCACACAGTGAAGGAAACTGATGGTGACTGCGGAGTGCCTTGCTGAGGGCTTTGTGTTCAAACTCCAAGGCTCCCAGCAGAGGTCCTCAGACTTGGAGGAAAGCACTGCGGGCCATCAGCGTGAGTCTCACCACAGACAAGGACACCAGCAGAGCACATTGGAGTCACCCATGGTGCTTGAAAACTGCCACTGCCCACACCCCAGCCCCAAAGATTCTGATTTAATTGATCTGGGGAGCAGCCTGGGCATGGAGATTTTAAAGCTTCCAGAAGATTCTAATATGCAACCAAGACTGAGAGCCACTGCTCAAGAGGAAGTGATGCCAGATGGGGTCAGTGCTGGACTTTTAAGTGCCAGCCCTCTCGCTTAAAGACGACTTCCCACTAGCAGCTCCTGGCAGGCTTTGGCTTTTAGCATCTGCGGTAACATGCAGTTCTCTTTTGTGACAGGTGGTCTGGAAGCCAGTGAGTGGCAGCGGAGTCTAAAGGGGGCTCAAACAAAGGGATGACTCCCCTCTACCCTGGATAAGGGGTTGGGGGAGGTGGAGGAGAAGAGGAGCATTTTTACCTTCTCAGAAGTGAAGAAAAGATCCAAGCAGGGAGTTCCTCTTAGAGTGTCTTCCCTCCAGTGGGTTGTGTTCACTCTACTCCAACCTGCCCTGAATGTCTTTTCTTCCCAGGCTTTGGTGAAACTCACTGCTCTTTGCTCAGATACTAAGTGTTTGTGCCCAGCGAAATAGGCCAAGCAGAGAAAGACAAATAGTATATGATTTCACTTGCATGTACGATCTGAAAAGCAGAACAAAGAGACAAACAAAAAAACAGAAACAGACACATAAATATGGAAAACAAATGATGGTTGACATAGAGGAGAGAGTGCAGGGATGGGCAAAATAGTTGAAGGGAATTAAGAGGGATGAACTCCCAATTATGAAATAAGTAAGTCATGGTGATGAAGAGTACAGCATAGTCAATAATTTCATAATTTTATATGTTGACATCTGGTAACTACATTTATCATGATGAGCATTTTATAATGAATATAATTGTCGAAACACCATGTTGTACACCTGCAACCAATATAATATTGTATGTCAACTACACTTCAACTAAAAATAAAAAGTAAATATTGGAGTTGCTAGTACTTTGGTGATCCTAGGAAATGGGCCTGTACAGCCATAATATTACTAATAAGTGCACTGTACTTACAAAGGAAACACATTGTGTCTTGTAGATTTGACAGCATTGACTCTTATCAAATGCTGGATGCCTGGCACACTAAGATCCAGCAGATGGAATCGACAATGGCCTCCACTGCCGAGTCTGCCAGCCTGTTTGAGGTTAGCATTCCAGACTACAAGCAGCTAAAGCAGTGCAGGAAGGAGGTCTGCCAGCTGAAGGAGCTCTGGGACACTGCTGGGGTGGTGACCTCCAGCATCCGTGCCTGGGAGACCACCATGTGGAGGGATATCAACGTGGAGGCCATGGACGTGGAGTGCAAGCAGTTTGCCAGGCACATCTGGAACCTTGCAAATAAAGTCAGGGCCTGGAAAGCACTGTGCTGAACACTCTGACCTCGCTGAGTGCCGTGGCTGAGCTCCAGAATCTGGCCATCTGGTGGCGGCACTGGGGGCAGCTGATGCAGGCCATCGGTGTGAGCTTCACTGTGGGCGAGGGCACAACACTGGCACAGCTCCTGCAGCTCCAGCTGCACCGCTTTGAGGATGAGGTCAGAGGCATTGTGGACGAAGCTGTGAAGGAGATGGGGATGGAGAAGACCTTGAAGGAGCTGCAGGCCACCTGGGCCAGCATGGAGTTCCAGTACGAGTCCCACCTGCAGACCAACATCCCACTGCTGCGGTCGGACGAAGGCCTCATTGAGGGCCTGGAGGATAACCAAGTGCAGCTTCAGAACCTGATGACGTCCAAGAATGTTGCTTTCTTCCTAGAGGAAGTGTCGGGCTGGCAGAGGAAGCTGTCTACAGCCAATGCTGTCATCGCCATCTGGTTTGATGTGCAGTGCACGTGGTCTCATCTGGAGAGTATATTCATTGGATCTGATGATATCCAGGCTCAGCTGCCCCAGGTACTTGCTAAGGAAACCCTGCCCTCTCTGTTCCCTTCCCGAGTCAAGGGAAGAGCACCCAGTTTCTTCATCCTCTAGACCTTTCCTTCTCTGCTGCCTGCCTTGGCCTCACTCAACAAATGCTTGCTTCACGAGCCACCAAAAGTCAGGCAGAGGAAAAGAAAGAAGGTGAAATGCACACCAGTCAGTTTGTCCCTGGGTGGGTGGGCAAAAGAGAACCTGGATTTTAAAAAAGCCCATGTACACAAGAGAAGAGATAGAAAATATTTTGCTACTGCAGTTTGTGGTGAGCTGCTCATGGGTTGCCCCATAGATGATTACAATGCAGCTATCGATTGGCAGAGAGCACTGTTTCCAAGCATATTCACATTCCTTCTCAGCAGCAAGCTGTTCTGTAACCGTCTGGCCTGTGCCACATGGTAAATACCAGTCTTCAGCTAAATACGAAACATGGAATTTCTCTAAAATATGCGTCCTTCTCTTTGCTACCTTCCCTGTGGTTGATAGCCCTTTCTAATTTGTCCTAATTAATGTGCCTTTAACTTAGCCCCTTCAGTGGACTCTAACTCATTAAAAGAATTTTTTTTTGGCAGGCTTTCTCTGGGTCCCTTCAGCACAGCAAGGTCTTTGCTTACAAATTAGTTTAATTCCAAAATGTCAAATGACATCCAGGTCTTGCTAAAAAGTTTAAAGCACATTCCATCAAAACATTTTATTTTCCCATCTCATCCCGCAAAAGCATATTTAATGTAATAATACAGATTAAAAGTTGCACATTTGGAGTGGAAACTAACAGAAAACAATTCTGTCAGAGCTTTTGTAATTAGGCCAAATTGAATAAGCCAGGTTTTATTTATCTCCAGTGCTAGTGATTGAAGAAGAGCAGGTTTAATTATAAGGAGGTGAAGACATGGATGGAGGTTTGGTAAAGACTTTAACAGAGACATTTGAGGACTTTCAATGAAATACAATAAAGAATCAGTATCATTAACTGCTCAACAGTGCCACAAATGTGTGTGTAAAATATGTAAATATGTGTTCTTTGTATTAACAAAATGACAATAGAGACAATCTCAAAACAAAATCAGTCATCTTACAACCTAATTAGTAACTATTTTCATTCATTAAGAATATGTCCCAATTTTTGTTTATGTATATACATATTTTTACATAATTGCTGTTGGTGTAATTATAGTTCTCTCAATTCAGCTCTTTTTCATTTTAACATTTATGCCGGTATTTCCAATACTTCTATAACCTTGATACCTTTTCCACCCGTAACTGGAGCCAAGTATCTCATTAGGGAATCATAATTCATTTTACGTGGCCCTGTTAGTCTAAATCTTCCTGGAGAGGGGTGGATTACAGAGGTCTGGGGCAGACAGGGCCGGCAGTGTGCTCCTGAGTCTGAATGCTGCCACTTGCACCTGTGGGGTTGTAAGAAAGTCACCCTCTCTGTGCCCTGGTTTCCTCCGATGTAAACTGAGACTAATACTAGTACCTCTTTCAGGGAGTCAATTAAAACAGTGCACAGAGCACATACCATTGTAACTGTTGTTATATAGTAATAATAATACCACAAACTCTAGGTACCAGGTATTGAGCTAAAGTGCTTTACATATATTATTGTCAGAATCATTTCAACAACACTCTGGTGGGATGTGTGTTTGAGAAAAATGATGACATCTAACTTTGACATCACAAGTGCTGAGGAAAAACTTAGTTTGGTTGCCTAAACTTCTGTATGGACACAGAAAGAATGCTGGATCCACTATCTGCCTGACTTAGGAGTTCTGTGTTTGATGCCAACATTTCTCAAAGTGTGGTCCAGTGACCTCCAAGAGTCAAAAGTCGAGGTCAAAACTGTCTTAATAATAATGTTAAAATGTTATTTTCCCTTTGGACTTTCATTCTTCTATGAGCATACAGGGGAGTTTTCTAGAGGTTGCATGACATATGCTATCACCACACACTGAATGCAGAAGCAGAGAAGTGAATCGAGTCATCTCATTAAAGTCAGACATTAAAGAGATTTGCAATAAAGAAAGGAGAAGAAAAGGAACAATGCCATTTTTTTCTCTAAGTTATTTTGTTTGGGGGAATATAATTATTTTGGATGTAAGAACATGTTATGTTAACATAATGAGCTTAATATTGTTACTTTTTAAATGAATTAACAAATATATTTTAAATTTCTCAGCTTTAGCTGCTAATGTAGAAAACTGTATTGGTAGACAAAAGAAACACCTACATACAGAAAAGCTTTTCATACTCTCCAGTGTTTTTAAAAGGGTAAAGGGGTTTGAAGACAAAAATGTTTGAGAACTGCCGTTGGCGGTGAAAGGTATCACTTTCTTAGCATCTTCAGACAACCTAAGAACAGGTTTCTGTTCCTGAATTGCCTCACAAGGGGAGATTTTGGAACTGAGGGGGGTGGTAGTTAATGTTTTCCACATTTTTATTTGCAGGATTCTAAAATATTTGAAGGGATTGATGTTGACTTTAAGGAGCTAACTTATGATCCTCAGAAAGCTCCAAATGTAGTGGAAGCCACCAACAAAGCAGGTCTTTATGAAAACTGGAAGATATTCAGAGCAGGTGATGGTCTGTTAGCTGCCCCCTCTTGTAATGCAGGAGATGATATTCCCTTCTCCCCATTCTGTCTCTGAGCTCCTGACCTATTTAACTGCCCAAGTGAAAGAGTGAGTACGTGTGTTTCTGTATGTGCCTGGATTTGGTGATAGTGGGGTGTTCATTCTGATGGAAATGTATCAGTGTTTATGTTTGCAATACCTATGTTTCTTACACTGGTTTCTGCATGTATTCCATATATTGTGTATGTTCACATCAAGGTCTGTGTATCTATGCACCTAGGCAAACTTAATTAGGAATTCTGTGTCTGTGCCCTCAGATAGTACCTGTGTGAGAAAACCCTGGCAGAGTACCTGGATACCAAAAGGCTTGCCTTCCCTAGGTTTTACTTTCTCTCTTCTTCTGATTTGTTAGACATCTTTTCCAATGGCACAGCTCTACAACAGGTAAGCTGAGGGAGCACCTGTAGAAACGTCCAGAAGGTCTCAGGAGCTCCCAGTGGGAGAGGTGTGGGTTCCGCATGATGCCTCCTCTCTCTGGCAGTGTTGCCAGAGTATCAGACCTGCATTGCCACCAGCATCATCCCTAACCTCAGAGCTTCTTCATCCCCCATCACGGCTTCCTGGGGGCCCTACAGCCCATCAGGGGTGATGGCTCTCCAAAGTAGAACTGGGGAAGCATTGAGGATGGCAAAGGTGGAAAGAGCTAAGCTTTTACAGAGAATGCTGTTGATTTCATTATAAAAAGGGGTCCAGTGAACTGTGGTCCAAAGTTAGAGCTAAAATTCCCATGGGGAGATAAGCTTGGAAGTTGTCTTAACTGGACATTGGGTGGTTGTGGAATGAGTGGGTGTGAGCAGTCCAAACGTTTGGGTCCTAGCCCCTGGTTCTAGCCACTTGGTAACCATATAGTCTTTGATGTACCACTTCTCTTTGAGGGAGTTTCCTCCTCTGTGAAATGGGAGATGCCTACTGTGTTACAGGTTTTCAGAACATAGTAAAGTAACGAATTGAAGCACTCACTGTTATTATTTGGAGCTGTAGACAGTTGTTCTAACCTTAAGAGGGCAACAGAATCATCAGGAAGACTTGTAAAAATACAGATTCCTTATTCAAATTCAGTTAGACAATATCCATCATATCATTGATAAGTTTTCACAAATGCCTAGGGTGCCTAACTGGTTTCCTTGGTTTCACTGGAGATGACTGGTAATTGTAGGTCTGCTTTGGTTATGTAGCTGTATTCCTATTAAGTTAATGTGTGTGCACAATTTAATTAGTAGTTTAAAACCTATACATGCTTATGTTACTCTACAAGAAGATATGTTAAAGAAATAATCTTCTCATGTTTTCTTCCGTCTGTTACTTCTATAGCTTTTCTTCTTCCTTCCTAATTACAACCCTTAAGTAGAATTCGTGCCTCATAATGAAATTACCGAGTATCATAATTCTTCCAAGTGGTAAAGATACTTCAAGACAAATGCTGGGCATAGAAGCCACAGGGCATAAATCTGCAAAGAAGTAAAAAGCTAACCTTTTCAAACAATATTGCTTCTCTCTCACTTACCAACTTTACATTTCCCTGTATGGCCCCGGAAGATGACTGGTTAGCCAGAGACGGGTAAGATTCCTCAAGGGAGGAACAACCTAAGACAGGCACAGTCGCAGGGGGGCCATCAGGTGAGAAATTGGGGATCAACAGAGGTGAGGTTTAGAACCTCACCCCCCCTGTCCTGAGAGAAATCTTCTGCATCTGTGGATGTTTTGTTGCCCTTGTCTAGCTTGGATTAATACTTAGTCTATAGGCACACACCTGATCATCTACATTTGCCCTCTTACAGCACTAAACTATATTTTCTACCTTTATCTTGCATCTACATACCACTTCAGCATTTTATTTAAAAAATAATAATAATAACAGTAATAATAAGGGAGAAATGTGGGATTCACATATAAATCAAATATAAAAATCAAACGAATATTCACATTTGACCTGATTGTTTATAGTTCATGATGCGTGATCAAAACTGAAAGTTTCTGTGATTACTGCCCTTGCACTGTTCACCATGTAAGAACTTACTTATTCACTATGTAAGAATTTGTTCACCATGTAAGAACTTGTTCGTTATGCTTTAGAAGATTGGAGACTGTTGAGAATTAGGCTTGGGGTTGATTAATGATTGTGCATTGAGTCCCCTATACAGAATTTTATTTTGTTAACAACCATTTGATCAATAAATATGAGAGATGCCCTCTCAAAAAAAAAAAAATCTTAAGATTATTAAAAAGAAGAATGCAAGTACCTACTTGCTGGCTTAAGGACATTTGGACATTGATCTTAGTAAAACTGTAAAACTAACAGAATCAAACACAGGGCTCAGAGTGTGGCACATACTTAGTACAACATATTAAGTATGAATATATATACATATTTAAATGAACAAATATCCACTAAAATATGAATAGTGATTACCTCTAGATGGAGGGAGATGGGGTGATTTTTACGCTTTTCTTTAAGCTTTTCTACATTGTCTCAATATTTTTATAATGAGCATAAATTATTTTCATAAACAATAAAATTCTTCATAAAAACAGATAATGGGTAGTAGTTATGGCTTAATAACTGCCACATTTGCCAGACAGGATCTAGATCTTTGCTACTTACAGCGGTACCAGCATCATGTTGGAGCTTGTCAGAAATACAAAATTATAAGCCCTACCACAGATCTACTGATTGAGAACCTATAGCTTAACAAGATCCTGAAGTGATTCATATGTACGTGAAAATATGAAAAGCACTCACTGCTGAAGCCTTCACATGCAGGCATGACAGGAACAATGCATGCCTTGCTCCTCAGTATATCCCTAGCACCCAGCAGTGCCTCAAACGCAAATAACTGTTAAATAAATACATGTGTAAATGATGATACTTCTGAGTACACAATTAGAAAGTGGAGATTATATCTATTCGAGTTCTTTGTTTTCTGTCAGAGTTCCCAGAAGTGGGTGCCTAATACTTGCTGTAAATGCCATTAAATTCTTTTATTAACAATGTTGGCCCTAAGAATCTACTATACCTACATGTAATCTTTTTTAAAAGGAGTTCTTGCTCACAGCTCAGGAAAAAAAAAAAAATACAGATTCCTAGGGCCTCCACCACAGTCTCTGATTCAGTAAGTCTGGGTGGGGCTAAATAATTTGCATTTGTAAGGATTCCTGAAGCACTGCTGCTGGTCTCAGGACACACTTTGAGAACCACTGCTATGTATCAAAGGTCTGAACATCAGAACAGCTGATGGGAGGGGAGCTATGGCATCCCTATTGTGGGTTCCTTTGTCTTTCATCCCTTCTCACCTGCCTTGCCTGAGGATTTCAGCCCCGGGCAAGTTCATTATGGTTTCAGTGAGACCAAGAAATGACAACTGAGCAGTCTTGGGGTAAAAGGGTTTATGCACGGCTTTACTCTCCCGGCAGTAGTTCAAGCACTAGAATTACATCCACATCCAGCAGTCCGCAGGTCCATAATCCTCCTTCATCTCTGCTTCTGCCCACAGCACCGGCCAGAAGTCTTTATATAGTGATTCAGTCAATACTAGCTCCTTGTGTACAGGTGTGGAAGCAGTAGCCTAGCAGCAGGCTGGTTACATCATCAAGTAGTTTAGGTTCAGGTGAGGATCCTAGCCATAGGATGTTCCATTTTCCCTACAACCCTCTGTATCAATTCAAAGATATCTTTCTCATCTGCATCTAACTCCATGGACTAATATACCATAGTTTTTAATACTGTTTTGCAATTACAAATAACTGGCATTGAATAACTTTGAGGTTTGTATTGTTGGAGGTCTATCTTCCAGGTAAATTTCCAGAAGCCAGATTGCTGGGTCATAGGGTAAATGATGGGGTCTTGTTACATAATCCCCTCTATAGGAATTGCAGCCTTTTGTACCACCAGTAATGGATGAGACCTTCTCCAGCAGAGCCAAAAGATGGCACCCATGCATTAGTTTTCTGTCCTTGTCAGTGACTTTCTAACTTACTGAAATTATTTTTAGATTGTTGGTAAGTAATAAAGGGAGAGCTTTCTCTGTCTCTTTATCCATGATAGTTAAAGCCTCTCTTTTTTTTCCCTACAGATTCAGTGTTTACAAAGTAGCCCAGGCATGGTGGAGTTGAAATATTTATCACATTAGCATTCTGTTTTTCTAACTATGTGTTTATTAAGTCTATGTATAGGAGGGTCAAAGATCATTGTCAGACCTTTTATATCTTTTGTACATGAGGTACTCATTCTCAAATATATTATTTTATTTTTTTCTCACTTGGTTTGAGTAAATCTATATGTAGTTACCCCCTCCCTACGTCCCCAGAGATGAAGCATGGTAGAGTAATTCCCAATTCCTTCTATATCTGTGACTCTTTGTAGTTTTCACATGGGAGTGACTGAATGCTGGGGGTTGGAATTCACAGCAATCTCCCCTCAAATCCATGCAGACATAGCTCTGCTGTGTCTCAGAGAAGACTTGTGCAGACTGCCTGCCTTTCAATTTCACCTTTCTGGGAAGCCTAATTTCTTTCTATTTGGATCTCTATGGAGATGAAAATTTCAATTAAATTTTTAGAAAATTTTTATGTTTATACATTTGCTTTATTTTGTTAATGTTCCCAAGATATGGTGAGGTTTTTTCCTATCTGAAAACCAGGGCTTTCATTATCTTAAAAAAGTTTTCTTTCAGTATGCTTTTAAGTAACATTATATTCCATTTATCTGGACTTTTTTTTCTTTCAGGTTCATCCTACTTCCATAAGTTGAAATTCTATTTTCTCTGTGCCACATATATTTCCTTCATATAGTCATACATATTTTTATCTCTTAGTCCTCCTCTTTAGCATTCTTCCAGTTTCCAAAGTTTATCCACCATGTTTAATTTTGGGTCACTTAGTCCTTCAGTATTGCTAATATTAGTATAGAACTGCTGTGTCACTTTATTTCTCCACCTCTACCAACTTATCTTTCAGCTCATATTTCATAAAGTTCATGTTTCTTGCATTTAATTAAAAACAATACAGTGTGATATTTTCCTAACTACCCCTGTTTCCTTTAGTAAAGCTTCTAATATATATGCTCATAATATAATGTAATAATACAATTATGTATATAAATAATTATATACTCTTGCTCTATCAGTTAAATCCTCTTTTAAGTTGCAGGTAGATCCCACATTGGTGGTGGTGGTTTTCTTTTTTTTTTAATTTACTATTTTTTCTTGGATAAAGAAAGACCCATGCCATCAGATATATGTTCCGAATCACTGTGGGTGGGATCTTCTCGAACACCTTCACAGTTTACTTCATTACACTTTGAATTCTTCTTCTCAAGCTCATAAACCACAAAGCTGGTTATTGTAAATTCAAGATCACAGTTCAGGATCCCAGCAGCCTGAACATCTGGTATTTCTAAAAGCCCTACCAGAAGGCCAGTTTCTGATTATTTCCTCTCCAACCTGTCCTTTCCCTCCCTTCAAGACCATAGTGTGGCTCTACCTAGCCTCCCTCCTAGAAGTCCTTCTCGGGGCATCCCTAAGGGGGTTGTACCAAGAGATACTGGGCTAGGGAGAAGCCCTGGAATGGGCAGGCCTTCTGCTTGGGGTGAGCCTGCTCACCCTTCTATGGATCCTCCAGATACTGGTCTGTCTCATCAAAGCAGTTCCAACAACTGGGCGACTTCTTCCATAGGCCACTGTCACCACTGCCCTGTGGCCCTCTGGATTTGGGCATGTTAGTGCTCTTCTGCAGACTCTCCTGTGCCTCTCTCCTGCTGCATAGTAGTATTTTCTTAGGAAGAGCGTTTATGAATTAACCATTACTTTTTTCTTCCAATCTGTTCTCATCTTTAGTGGATTAAGCAGAAATTAATCAAACTTTTATGGCTTCATTGGTTTGTAGCTACTACATGATTCCTGCTAGTTTTCTATTTCTTTAGCCACTTCTACCCAATTCAGTTGGTTCCTGACTTCACATCATCATTCTTCCTACAGGCTTCCTTCTAAATGTTTGGTATCCAATACGGTAACACTTATCACATGGTAGCTCTCTCAAAAATACTACTAAGTAAATCCCTGGACACATTCTCCAATCCTTTGGCATAGTGTCCCTTCATAGGTTCAACACCACCTTTCCAAACTCTTTGACAATATGGCCAAGATGCAGTTCCAGCTAGATGCCAGTGAGAAACCAACCAAGATAAGTATTGGCATGTACAGCAAGGAAGAAGAGTACGTGGCCTTTAGTGAGCCTTGTGACTGTAGTGGTCAGGTAACGTAAAAGTCCTTTCTCCTTATGTCTTCTCTGTCTCAGTTGTCTGCATTCAAATATAGTCAGCATCAACCTTCAGGATGACCTGTTTGACCTTGGGCCAGAACTGCTGTCTGTGCCCTGGGACTGCCAGCTTCCCTCCATTGACCCGATGTTGGAGCAGCCTCTAGCACCCGCTTTCCTCTCTCTGGGAAGGACACATGTCATGATTCATACACCTTCCCCAACCAAAGATCCCTGCAGAGAGGAGTAATATGCATATAAACAACCACCTGAGTCAACAAGAAAAGGATTTTTCAATGATTAGCAGCCCCAGGAGACTTTACAATGACAGCCCCTGGGGCACCCCACCAGGGAGTCAGGAACCCTGACATCTTCCCTGGGAGAAAATGCCCTTTGCCATCAGCCATTGTCCTGAGATGCCACTTCTCTGTGCAAATACACCTTGGAGCCACTTCCTCCCATAACCCATTCCCCTAATAGACCCAACTACCACCCCGCTCCAAGAACTACTACTTCCAAATCTCCCATGATAATTCAGGAAACACAAAGCATGCAACAATTTTCTCCTTAAGTCTTCTTCCCATCTGGTGCCACTGCCACTAAAATATAATCCCTTCTTTGTTCATTATCGTAAATAATCCAGCAGAGCATTACCCCTGGAGGGTCTAGTCTAGTCCTAAGTAACACCTAGAGAGAGGATCTCTTATAGAGCCCCACCTTCTACCACCCATATCTTGGAAGGCAGTTGCAGTACCAGAAAAGAATTGGACATTCTCAGTTTTATGAGAGGACCCTGGGGTTTGATTCAGAATGTGTTCGTTCTGCAGACCCAGAAAGCCCTTAGTTGGAAAACATAAGCCTGGCTTACTTCTCCCTACTCAGCGTGAACAAGGTCGTGAGAATCCACTGACTTATCTACAGCCAGCTCAACTCAGATGAAGACTTGTATGAACTCTAGATGGCAGCCCCCATCCCCTTCACCTGCTACTGTCCTGCATGTTCTAAATGGGCACCACCAGCTGTTGCTAACAGCCTGCTTCTCACCTATCACCATCTGGGTTACACAAACAAAATGTGTCCCTGTGCCTTCTGGCTGCCCTTTGGGGTTATACATCATGCTTGGGCTCTGTTCTCTTCACTCCCTCAGGCTGAATGGACAAAAATGCATATTACTGATCATATCTTCTTAGGAACCTAGCATCTAACTCAGAGTTGTTCTTTCAGGTGGAAATATGGTTGAACCACGTGCTTGCTCATTTGAAGGCCACCGTAAGGCACGAGATGACAGAAGGTGTAACTGCATATGAAGAAAATCCAAGGGAGCTGTGGCTCTTTGACTACCCAGCTCAGGTGGTCTCCCACCCAGGACCTTGTGGGCCCCCATCCTCTGCTAGGCTCTTCCTCTGCTAGCTTGACCTCCTTCTGCCTTCAGTGGCTGCCAGACATGTGACTCACTGGGCCTGTGAGGGGTCAGCGAGAAGGAGCTGGACTGTCAGCCAAGACCTAATCCAAACATTACCTTGGAGAATCAAGGGCTTCCCATCTTTATCCTCTTTGGCTGCAGTAGGGAGAAAATATAAACAATTCAACTCATTGAACCAGCCAAGTCCATGTGTGCCAAGCCCTATGCTGAGTAACAGAGACACCAGCAGGGAGCAAGACAATACTACCCTGCCCCACCCACTGGAGTTTGCAGACTGGCGTGGGAGTCAGGCCCTTCACATGGGACCTGGCTGGATGAGAGAGTCGGGGTACTCTGGGAGCATATGGCTAGCTAGAGGGCTTGGGGGACCCCTGAGGAAATGATATTTAAGCTGAGATCTAAAACTGGAGTGAACAAGTTAATAATGGAGAAGAGAAAGAGCAACTGAGCATAGGGAAGAGCATGGGGTAAAGGCTCAGAAGCAAGGAACAGCCTAATGTGTTTGAGGAATGGAGAGGAACTCGGTGTGTTTGAAGAAAGAGTGAGGGAGGAACCAGGAGCTTGAAGCAGCAGATGGACTCTGGAGAGGAAAGGCAAAGCCAATTCTTAAGACCATGTTAGGGAGTCTGACAGGATTCTAAGACACATCTGAGTCCTTTACAGGGTTCTCAGCAAGGTAATAAGAGAGAGGGGAGAACTGATGAGGATTTTTGAAAATGACTCTGGCTGCAATGCACCACCCCTCCCTTCCCCTGGGAGCTACAGATATTGGTGGTAATGGAAGCAGTAGGAGTAGATAAGGTTGTTCTCAACCAAGTGATCTATTTTGCAAGGGCAGAAAGTGCTTTTTTCCCACTGTGTTCCCACTTCACCTCTCCAAGGAATTAGAAGAATGTGGCTCACTCATCTAGTCCATGCTGGTTGAAGAGGGAGGGGAGGAGCTAGTGCCACCCACACAATCACTTGTGAGCTCTTGCTGGGTGATGAGTGGGCTGGTTGTGGAGACAGTCCTGGTGATGGCTTACTAAGTGCCTCTTGGTGCTACAGGTAGCCCTGACCTGCACTCAGATCTGGTGGACCACAGAGGTGGGCATTGCATTTACCAGGCTGGAGGAAGGCTATGAGAACGCCATGAAGGACTATTACAAGAAGCAAGTGGCCCAGCTCAAAACCCTCATCACCATGCTGATTGGCCAGCTCTCCAAGGGGGACTGGCGGAAGATCATGACCATATGCACCATTGAGTGCATGCCCGAGATGTGGTGGCCAAGATGATTGCTCAGAAGGTGAGTCCCTGTTTGTGGGCAACTATACCATGAATATTCTGGCTGTGGAGAAGCTCACCTATTGCCTAAACATGGGGGACCCTGACTCTGCATTGGCCCGAGAGCTGCGAGAGGATCATGGGGGCTGCTCCTATCTTTTAAAACCCCAGCAAAACAATGCAATCAGAGCAGCTCATGCTTTCTGTGCTGTGGGCACAGCGTGCTGTGCTCATGTCTAAAGACAGCACCCAAGTCTGCCAGTGCACTGTGTGTCCTGTGGCCAAGGGGCCACCTACTACCTGCTAACCTGTGGCTCACCCACCTATTCTACCCCTGCCACTCTCTCCAGGTGGATAATGCCCAGGCCTTCCTCTGGCTGTCCCAGCTGTGGCACCATTGGGATGATGAGGCCAAGCACTGCTTTGCTAACATCTGTGATGCCCAGTTTCAATATTCCTATGAACACTTGGGAAATACACCTCGCCTGGTGATCACACCGTTGACAGACAGGTGAGTGTGGGCATCAGGCACTGACAGAGAACCCTACTGCTGTCTGGCTCAGGCCATCCAGTGGCCATCTGGGTCAAGGCCACTGGGACTTCCTGCGGAATTACTAGGTAGTCATATACACCTGAATTCTAACACCAGTTCTAACACATTCCAGATGCTTATCCATGAAAAACCTGAACCTAATTCTTGGTCTCCTCATCTCACACCACACATGAGTTTTAAGGAGTTTAGTGTATAGATGCTCAGTGAATGATTCCTATTGCTATTTTCTTATCATTCAATGGCCACATTTATTCAGCACCTCTCACTCTGATAACACACAGATAAAAGGAAGGTAGTCTCTACCATGAATGGAGTTTTTAATTTTTTAGGGAACCATATTCTTTGTCATTCATATTAATTCATTTTTTAATGAATTCATACCAGACACTGAATGAGTCACTGGGAATACAAAGATGACTAAAACATTCTCTGCCCTTAAACTCCAATTCTAGTGAGAGAAATCAGACATATGTAGATAAAAATTTAAATAGCACAAGGTAGAAACATTGAAGGCCGTAGTATAAAAGAGGGCTCAAAGCCATAAAATATCCAAGCAAGTGACTTATCCAAGTAAGTATCCAAGCAAGTAAACTCTATGAGCACAGAGGGACACAGCCACTGTGGGATGAAGTGAATAGGACTGGAAATACTTCAGGGAAGAGACGTATGTGATCTGGGCCTTAAAAGATGTGTAGGATTCCAATAGGATGGCTGTCACGGTATCCATGAAATTGTGCAGAAATCTGTGCGCTTGTTCTATTGAGAGGATCTATATCATTCACCAATTCTTAAAGTGGTTGAGGATCCCTAAAAGTTAAGAACTACTGACTGTGGAAAATGGAATTTTATAGGCAAAGGCCTGGAAATGAGAAAACTCATGACATGTTCCTGGAAGAGGAAAAAGACTCCTGATTTGGGTGGAGGTAGTTGGTCATAAGTCTGGGAAGATGGAGTCAGACTATAATGTGTTAAGAATATATTTTTTTATCCAGTAAGTAGTGGTAAACTATTGAAAATTTTTCCTCAGAGGAGTAAAATGATGAAACTGTACCTTATGAAGATTTATCTGACAGTAGAACATGTGCAAAGGAGAGAGGAGATGAATGGGATAAGGTCATGGACCATGTGAGAAATGGTGTTTTAATTCGGCTGAGATTTCTGTAATTTCTGTTAAGAACTGGTGCCCCTTCCCCTTGTAATTCCGTTGAGCACAAAATCTCTTCTATTCCAAGAAGAGTTGCATATCTGCATAGCTGGCTCACCCTAAATAAGTGACTTGTCAGTAATGAAGACATTGTCTTAAGTTATGCATGTTAAAATAGCCAAATAGAATCTGTGCCCTCTTTTACTTTACTTTTTTGTATGTTTATGTGAAGTGTTGCCACCTGTATTCTGGTTAAATCCTCAGATATGTTTCCAAATGACGTTTAGCTAAATTGTAATCACTGTGCTCCTGGAATGAATAGGAGTGTGGGAAATCCAAAGTAGTTGAAAATACCAACGTCATTCATAGACTAAGACCTCATGGTTCATCTCCCTCTGTGCTTTTCATTTATTTCATTCACCCAGAATCCCATACAGACCACTCCCAGTTGCTCTTGTGCCTCTTTTTTGTGATAACCAATAGAGGTCACATCAGTAACTCCAGTTGCTCCCCAGTGCACTTAGACTGAAACATGAATTCCCCGTGGGACTGAGTTGTTCTTGCCCGCTGCCCTGATGCCTCATTCCTGCACTTCTGCCACACTGGCGTCCTTTCTTAAAATCATTTTCACATGGATCCCCTAACACGCGTGGTTCCCTCTGCCTGAAATGCCCTTCCCCATGCTTTCTGTTCTGCTGTCGGCATCTCATCTTTTTGTTCTAGTCTCAGTTCTCAGGAAACCTCCCATGCCCACTCTTTCTAAAAGACAACCTCACACACACACACACACACACACACACACACACACACACACACACGATCAGCAATAATCATGATGGATCCTCTATTTATCTTCTTCCTGACATTTCCCAGATTCTGAAATGACCTTGCTTGCTTGCTGATTGGAAGCATTCCCCTTTGGAATGTGAACTCTTTTCAATCAGAGACCTTTGTCTTATTTACTGCTATGTCACCAGCATCTAGTAGATGTTGAATTAACAT
The DNA here is from genome assembly GCF_030020395.1 of Manis pentadactyla. Lineage (NCBI taxonomy): Eukaryota > Metazoa > Chordata > Mammalia > Pholidota > Manidae > Manis > Manis pentadactyla. The sequence goes on along the minus strand of NC_080022.1, from coordinate 130,035,481 downwards.
CTGTAGAATGGAGGTCCAATACTGAAGACCCAGACCATAAGAACAGGCAGAATCAAGAAGCGGAGGTTGGCTCAGAGGAGGACTCTGAGGACTCTGTGTGTGCCTTGGCTCTTGAAGAAGGAGCGCCAACTCTGTGCTCTGCTCTCAGCTAGGCCAGACCCTCCTCCCTCCCTCAGCTCAGGATGAGAGGCAGATAAGGCATGTTCGGGGGAACATGCAGGCTTCTCTGCAGCTGGCACAGTAAAGCCTGCAGCAGCAGCCATGAGGGTTTCAGCACATTAAGGGTTGTCCTTGGGCTTCATTTGGGCTCAGTTGGAGAGGTTGATTACTGCGGGTTAAAGGAACAGTTTTCCCACCTCAAGCTGCATTCAGAGTGGATCCTCCCCTGTGTCTTTGTCTTTCTAGTGATTCTCAGCAAGACACCTACCCTAAACAGGAAGGAAATCTGATTTAGTGTCCTCTTTTGCTGTGAGTTTTTCTACCTGCCTTGGGATATGACCTAATAGTTTGGGAATTTATATCTTCTGGGACAGAACAATGAAGCGATTGTATATTTGAGTAATTTGATTAATGCCCGTGTCTCACTCTGGACTTCACATTCCGTGATAACAATGACTTCGATTTGCCAGGGCTCTACCTCCTGGACCCAGCCCTGTGTCCTGCACATCAGAGGCATTCAGCAAACACTCCCGGAGTGCGTGCGGTGATGTGTGTTCTCAGCCTCTGCATCTGTGCCCCAGCTTCCCCATACCACTCAGTGTTTCCTTCCTTTCCGCTGACAAATCAGGCATTATTATTCCCGGTAATAAAAAGTACAAGACCTTTCTTTTCACTGGGTCTTCACACCTGCCCAGGAATTGAAAAAGATAATTGCCTCGGTGGGATGTGGAAGTCTCTCATACGCTAGTGTTGAATGCTTCATAGAGGGAAAGGATGAAGTTTGGACAACGAATTATTTCTAAAACAGGAAATAATCACCTCTTTTATGAAATGAGCAAATAACTCAAAGGTTTGCTGCAGATAATGGCAAATACTATGTAGACCTTGACCTTGTTTTGCACATTAGATGCATTTCTTACAAAGGAGTATGTAGTGAATATTTATATGGCAAATTCCATTTTCTCACTGACTTCCATTATTATCTCAATAAATGTTTTGACCAGAAAAAATTAGCCTCAACACAGCAAATCACATTTTAAAGAATGTTCAGCTTTTGCTGGTGTGTAGCCTAAGTACATTTAATTCCCTCCTGCAAGGGGAATTAATCAAATGGACAATTGATCCGTATAACCTCTGCACATTCATTAAAGGCACACCCGCATTACAGTACATCCAACTGACTATGCCTGTTTCTTTGGAATTTCCTACTGGCTGGATGGGACTTAAATATATGAGTACAAGGGCCCAGCCATTGTTGGAGGACTTTGGCCCGATGCTAAGTTGAAAAACTAAATGTAAATGTTTTCAGGTTGAACAAAAGCACTGATCTTTGTTGTTTCTTATTCTTCGGGTGATTTGTTCCCCCTTCTGCTCCCTTTCCCTCACCTTCATACACAGACGCCCCTTTCAGCCCTGTGTTGTGTTAAGTACTATTTTAATCAACTGGTTTTCAATTTTGAGTACCTCTTAATTTCTTAGGAACTGCTGCAAGTAGGTAAAATACAATTGATTCATGAGTTTTTGAAGGTGATTGGCTGGACAAGGACACAACTAGCCAAGGTCATATGCTTTCTTTAAAGTTTTTAATCTGATATTTTTCCGGGAAAATTTAGTAATCTGTAAACAAAGAAAATACGAGTTGCTCAATTAATATTGTTAATATTTAGTCTGTGTCCTTTTACATGGAGACTTTGAAAAAGTGAAGTTGCAATCATATGCTATATATAAAATATCAGAGATTGCTTCCTTTATGTAACATTACATCATGTGCATATCCTCTAAATATTCTTCTAACATACTAATAGCTGAATTACCTTCTATTTAGAAGTATTATGCAATATAACCACATAATGGAATATTTAAGTTATAGCTATGCTTTTACTATTAAAAATAGAGCTGCCATAGACTCATTTACACATAAATTTTTACTACTCATTATTTCCTCAGGATAGTCCAATAAGCAAGATAATTAGATGATACATATTTCATATTATTCTTGGAAAAAAATGTTTGCACTCTTACTAGCAGTTTATGAGAGTGTTCACCTCTCACCATCTTCACAGACATCAAGTATTATTGTTAAAAATGTTATTTTATAAGTCAGAATATTAGTGCATTTGGATTTGGACAGCCTTAATTACAAGCTTGAACATTTTTATGTGCTTATTGGCTATTAGATTTCTTTCTCCTGTGAATTGTTACCGTCATTGCCCATTTTATTACTCTTATACTTAGAAAGTCCTTGCCCATTTCAAGATCAGTTTAATATAATATTGACCTATAATATAGCTTATTTTGTTTTACTTTTTCTGTAACCTTTACAATTCTTTGGTAAACTTTTTGACTATTGAGTAAAGTGATTGTTCTCATCAGAACATTTTGGTTACATGTGATAGAAGCCAAACTCATACTAACTTAAAACAGAAAAAGGACTTGTTATCTCTCATACCTGGAAAATGAGTCCAGCTTGCTGCAGTGTAAACAGGGAGATACCGAAGCTTGAACTCTCTGTCTCATATTGTGGCTTTGCTTTCTTCAGAATGTTGACTTCTTTCTTGCATAGAATTTCTTTCTTTGGCTCAAGATGGTCTCCATGCCCACACCTTTATGACTCCTGACCCAGAAGGAAGACAGTGTTTCCCAGTACCATATATGAGATTCCTTGAAGGGACTCTGATTGATCCTGTTTGGATCATACTCCGAGCCAATCACTGTGACCAATGAGATTGAGTATTTTGCCTAGCCCGAGCCTTGTGTCCACCCCTGATGATTGACAGCTCCATTGGAGACACCCTGTATATACATATGTGTGTGTGTATATATATATATATATACACACACACATATGTATAAACAATTTTATTGAGGTTTATTTTACATATCAAAAATTCCACCATTCCCTATGTACAATTCAATGTTTTTAGTAACTTTATTGAGTAGCATAACCACCACCATAAATCAGCTTTACATTTTGATCCCCCTCAGAAAGAACCCTCATGCCCATTATAGTTAATTCTCATTCCTATGTCCAGCCCCAGGCAACCCCTAACCTACTTTCTTTCAATTTGTCTTCTTCTGAACATTTCTTATAAATGAAACTATACAGCGTGTGGTCTCTTGTGTCTGGCTTCTTTCATTTTGCACAGTGTTCTGGGGGTTCATCCATGGCAGAGACTGTGTCAGTAGTTGCTTCCTTTTGTTTCTGAATAATTTTCCATTTAATAGATACAACACATTTTCTCTATCCAATCACCAGTTGACAGACACTTAGCTTATTTCTAGTTTTTGGCTATTAAAATAATGCTGCTGGGAACATTTGGGTACAAGCTGTTGGGTAGACATATGTTTTCATTTCTCTCAGGTGGCTGCCAGAATTTCTTGAAAATTTCTGGGTGGTAGGGCCATTGTATTTTTAAATTTTTGAGAAACTGTGCAACTATTTTCCAAAGTGGCTGGATCATTGTAGTGTATGAGTGTTCGTATTTCTCAATATCCTTGACATTTATTACAGTCTGCTTATTTGTTATAACCATGCTAGTGGATATGAAGTAGTTTCTCATTGGAGTTTTAATTTGCATTTCCCCTAAAATGACATTAAGTACCTTTTCATGCGCTTGTTAACAATTTGTATATCTTCTTTGGCATAATCTTTGTTCATATCTTTTGCTTAATGTTTGGTCTGTTTGCAAATATTTCATAGTTTGCAAACATTTTGTCCCAGTCTGTTGCTTATCTTTTAATTTTCTTAATGGTGTTTTTTGAAGTACAAAAGTTTTTAATTTTGCTGAAGTCCAATTTGTCTAATTTTTCTTGTATGGACCATGCTTTTGGTGCTATAGCTAAGAAATCTTTGCTTAATTTTAGTATACCTTTAACTTTCTTCTCACTTGTGTATAGGGGAAATTTGATTTTTGTAAATTTATCTTCTATTCTTCCTTGTATTAAAAATTCTAAGAATTTTACTCTTGATTCTCTTGAGTTTTCTAAGTCACTTCTAGAATTTCTAATCATATTTGAAACATACACATAATATGAAGCATAATTATAACTGCTCAAGCTTAGTTACTAGATGTGTTAGTTATTTTTGCCAGAGAGTTCACATATCAGCTATTGCTCTCAGTTCTTTCTATCATGCTTTGAGAAAGACATTTACCAACTAGTGTAGGCAAAGGGAAAGATGAGCCCTGGGTGATGAAAGATCTCATAACCAAATGGCACAAGGAATAGATCCTAGAATTGAGGGCATTTATCCTGAGGACAGACAATTTTCAAATTTCAAATATTAAAATGATGTAAAATGGATAGATGTGTTTTAGGCTGATGCTGAGGGTATTCTTCTCCCATTAATGCTGTTTGTCATGTTGATCTTGGAACCTATTAAAAGCTCTGGGTCTTTTTCCTGTGAGCTACCAGCTAACCACATCTCCTCCATTCTGCCTGTGTGGAAGTATTTGTGAGGTTAATTTGCATTTGTCCTTAAATTCCACTATTTTGGTCTACCCCACCATTTTCAATTGCTAAAATTATTTAGAACTTTGGTCTATCTTCTATCTAAACAATCGTTTCTTTAATTCAAATTGCCAATAAACATACTGAACATCAGAGACCTGAGTCCTGGTGATACCACTGGAGGCCTCCACCAGGTAGACTGAACATTACATCTGTGTTCATTCCTCAGCTATGATTATTGAACCATGTGGTAGGTAGAATTCTAAGAATAATCCCCAATGGCATTTTCCCTTATATAATCACCTCCCCTTTAAGCATAGGTGAAAACTATAACTATGATGGTGTCATTCTCATTATTTTGTTTTGCTTTATGGCAAACGAGAAATTATTCAGTTGCACTCAATGCAATCATATGAACCCATGTATCTTCTCACTGAGGGCAGTGTGGAGGTCAAAGAAATCTGAAGCATAGGAAGAATTTGACATGCCATTGCTGATTTTGAGGATGGAGGGAACCACATGTAAGGATGGTAGAATGGCCTCTAGTTGCTGAGAGATGCCCTGCCCAACAGCAACCAACGAGGACCTCAGTCTTACAGCTGGTAGGTACTTAATTCAGCAAAGAACTCAAATGAGCTTGGAAGCAGACTTTCCCCCAGAGTATCCAGAAAAGAGTCCGGCCAACTGATACCTTGATTTTGGCCTTTAAAATCCTCAATAGAGGACACACCTGGACTTCTGACCTACAGAAGTGAGGTAACAAATGAGCATTGTTTTAAGCCACTTCGTGTGTGGCAATTTCTTACATGGCAATGGAAAGCGAATGCAAGCCAGCTGGGATCCCACCAGCTGTAAGATTAGCCAGACCACATTTCTGGGATAGCTACAGGATCTTCATAGCTGAAATCAAGATATCACACCATAGGTTTTTCTTTAATCTGCCAGTTGAACAACTATATCAAAAACAGAAAAGCTACATTTCATGTATTTTTTACTTTAAAAAGTAATACCTTGAAAGTGCTTGGCTTCCTATTTTTCAAGGTGTTTGTCATATCTCTTGTCTCATCTTATTCTCACAAAAACCTAGAGGGGCAGATAAGAACAAAGCCTGTAGAAAGCATTTGCCCAAAGAAGTCAAGACTGACTTCAGGTCAATATCAGCAAGGCCTTTCAAACAATTAGAACTGGCCCACTGCGGAAGGAGCTGCCTTCTATAATAACAAATCAGCCTTGCTGGAAGAAAAGGTTATGTGATCATATTTGAAGGACTTAAAAATGGGAGTGAGCCTGGCATGGTTAAAGAGCCAAACCTCTGAGGTCTCTTCCAACACCAAAGGTTCTGTGTTCCCATTAAGCAACCAAACTAACTCGATCTATTATCTGTGTTGGGGTTACCTGGCTAGGCAAGAGCTCTTCTTAAAAGATTTCTTGCCATTCTCACAATTGCTCTTGTTTTTGAAGAAGCACATTTATCTGGATTCCTTTGTACAAAAAAAAAATAGTGTGTGGTACTTTTTTTAAGTCACCAAGGTCTAATAACGTGACTAAGTCTCACATACTTTGCAGTAGAAGCAAGTTTTGAACTCGACTCCTGAGTCCTTGCCTTAAACCATTATGGCATGACCTGCATGCCCCCCCCACACTAAAAACAGGCAGAAGTAGCTGCCTTGGATGTTTAAACAGGTGGACAATCCAACAAGACCACAGATGGCAACTTAGAGCAGGAGCGTGTGTCCCGAAGGACTAGGACATCCTGCTGGCTTGGTGGCCCAAGCATAATACCCTCAAGCAGAAGAGGAAAATACTGCTTCTTACTTTTCTTTGTGTTTTCTCGTGGCTCAAGCTGAAGCCCCACTGCCCCAGCCATGGTTATTACAAATCCTCAGACAGTCTGATTTCCCTCCCTGAGCCTCAGTCTACCCATCTGGGAAATAAAAGGATTGGGTCAGCTGATCTCAAAACTCCCCTCCAGCTCTAGAATCCTATTATTATGGGAAAAAATATATTTTGGCATTTTCTCCCAAGGGCTGCTTCTGGGGGTATTCAAAAGCTCAGTAGGTACTCAAAAACATACCCCATTCCACTGATTTTTTTTTTCCAAGAGATTCTTGAGTTTTCTCTGAGAATTCTATTTCTACAAAACTTGGGGCTTCAGATTCCTTGACAGCCCTCCAGCTTCAGAGAATAGAGGTCTGGGGTTGCCCTCTGGCTAGCAGAGGAGGCAGCTATAGAACAGAAAGAGGGTGGAAGGGAGGATGGAGAACAAAAACACAGGATCTTGGATTCTGCTGGTCCAGACAGCTGCCTGTCCTGTGGGAGGCACAGAGCTTTGGCAGGCCTCCAGTAGTTGTAGTAGAAGCCCGAGGCTGGGAGAGGTGGAAGGCATCGGGGCCAATCTGGAACCAGAACTCAGGCCAGGAGGGTGAGTATCATGAAGGCTGCACATAGGATGCCTTGAAGATCTGGCTAAAAATGTTTGAGAAAGGAAAGATGCATTGACAAAGGATAATAGTGACCGCATAAGGTGAGATGGGACTCAGCTTCTCAGCTTGCCCCTGACTCCCCTCACATCCTGGCTAAGATCCAGGCCAGCCTGACAGATCAACAGCTTAGTCCCTCTGGAAAAGTGAGATGGCTGTGTGAACCCAGCTCATCAGGGGTTACATGCAGTTCGTTCCCTGATCAGCTGAGTCCCATATTCCACTACACAGGAAACCTCCAGGTTCCTGGGGAAACTTACCTGGGCTTCACTTTCGAAGAGGGAAGTAGATACAGGAATTTCACACTTAACTAAAGAAGAATTCAGGAACTCACTTCAAGTCTTTGCAAACCACTTTGTTGTCCCCGTCACCATCTGGCATGAAAAGTGTTAACTCAGTGTTTCTGGTCAACTGTAGACATCAGATTCAGATATAAAGAGAATTCATTTTGGAGGCTCCCTCAGACTGCAAGTTGAGAGCATACACACAGTATTGATTTGCTAGGTATTAAAAAGTTAGGCCAGTGCACATTATTAACAGCTTTAATGAGGTATAAGTTAAGTGCCTTAAAGTTCACCCATGACGAATGTACAATTCAATGATTTTTAGTAAATTCATAGAGTGGTGCAACCATTACCACAATCTACTTTTAAAACTTTGCCATCACTCCATGTGCAGTCACTACCCACTCTCCTGCTTCCCAGGCAGCCACTGATCTGCTGTCTCCATTTTCTGGAGAAATGTCATAAATGAAATAATATAATATGGAATCTTTGGCATCTGACTTCTTTCAGTCAGCATAATGTTTTTAAGGTTCATCTACATTGTACCTTGTATCAGTTCCTCATTCGTTTATATTGCTTGGCTACATCACATTTTGTTTATCCATTCACTGCAGATGGACATTTGAGTTTTTTCCAGTTTCTTGGTGTTATGAATATTGCTGCTGTAAACATTCCTGCATAAATCTTTGTATGAACATATTCTTATTTCCCTTGGGTAAACCCCTAGAAGGGGAATTACTGAATCATACAGTAAGCTTTACTTTTTAAGAAACTGCAAAACTGTCTTCCAAATTAGCTGCGCCATTTTACATTCCTAGCAGCAATGTATGAGGTTTCCAGTTTTTCCATACCCTCGTCAACCCTTGTGATTGTCTCTTTTTGATTATAGCCATTCTAGCTGGTATGTTGCGCTATCTCATTTTGGATTTAATTTGCATTTCCTCAATGACTGATGATTTTAAACATCTTTATGTGCTTATTACCAAAAGGCACATTTCAAAGTCAATAGAAATATAAGTTCTTTTTTTTAATTTTGGTATCATTAATATAAAATCACATGGGCAACACTGTGGTTACTAGATTCCCCCCATTATCAAGTCCCCACCACATACCTCATTACAGTCACTGTCCATCGATGTAGTAAGATGCTATAGAGTCACTAGTTGTCTTCTCTGTGCTACACTGCCTTCCCCATGCCCCACCCTACATTATGTGTGCTAATCGTAATGCCGCTTATTCCCCTTCTCCCTCCCTTCCCACCCACCCTCCCCAGTCCCTTTCCCTTTGGTAACTGTTAGTCCATTCTTGGGTTCTGTGAGTCTGCTGCTGTTTTGTTCCTTTAGTTGTTGCTTTGTTTTTATGCTACACATATGAGTGAAATAATTTGGTACTTGTCTTTCTCCACCTGACTTATTTCACTGAGCATAATACCCTCTAGCTCCATCCATGTTTTTGCAAATGGTAGGATCTGTTTTCTTCTTATGGCTAAATAATATTCCATTGTGTATATGTACCACATCTTTTTTATCCATTCATCTACTGATGGACACTTAGGTTGCTTCCATTTCTTGGCTATTGTACATAGTGCTGCGATAAACATAGGGGTGCATATGTCTTTTTGAAACTAGGATCGTACATTCTTAGGGTAAATTCCTAGGGCTGGAATTCATGGGTCAAATGGTATTTCTATTTTGAGTTTTTTGAGGACCCTCCATACTGCTTTCCACAATGGTTGAACTAGTTTACATTCCCACCAGCAGTGTACGAGGGTTCCTCTTTCTCAGTATCCCAACCAGCATTTGTTGATCCTAGTCTTTTCTATGTTGGCCACCCTAACTGGTGTGAGGTGATATCTCATTGTGGTTTTAATTTGCATTTCCCTGATAATTAGTGATGTGGAGCATCTTTTCATGTGTCTGTTGGCCATCTGAATTTCTTCTTTGGAGAAGTGTCTGTTCATATTCTCTGCCATTTTTTAATAGGGTCATTTGCTTTTTGGATGTTGAGGCATGTGACTTCTTTATATACTTTGGATGTTAACCCCTTGTTGGATATGTCACTTACAAATATATTCTCCCATACTGTAGGATGCCTTTTTGTTCTGCTGATGCTGTCCTTTGCTCTGCAGAAGCCTTTTAGCATGATGTAGTCCCACTTGTTCATTTTTTATTGTGTTTCCCTTGCGTGAGGAGATGCATTCAGGATAACGTTGCTAATGTTTATATTCAAGAGATTTTTGCCTATATGTTCTTCTAAGACTTTTATGGTTTCATGACTTACATTCAGGTCTTTGATCCATTTTGAGTTTACTTTTGTGTATGGGGTTAGACAATAATCCAGTTTCATTTCTCTTGCATATAGCTGTCCAGTTTTGCCAACACCACTCGTTGAAGAGACTGTCATACTCCATTGTATATCCATGGTTCCTTTATAATATATTAATTGACCATATATACTTGGGTTTATATCTGGGCTCTCTAGTCTGTTCCATTGGTCTATGGGTCTGTTCTTGTGCCAGTACCAAATTGTCTTGATTGATTACTGTGGCTTTGTAGTAGAGCTTGAAGTCTGGGAGCGTAATCCCCCTGGATTTATTCTTCCTTCTCAGGATTGCTTTGGCTGTTATGGGTCTTTTGTGGCTCCTTGTCAATTTTAGAACTATTTGCTCTAATTTGTTGAAGAATGCTGTTGGTATTTTGATAGGAATTGCATTGAATCTGTAGATTGCTTTAGGCAGGATGATGTTTTTGACAATATTAATTCTTCCTAGCCAAGAGCATGGGATGAGTTTCCATTTGTTAGTGTTCTCTTTAATTTCTCTCATGAGTGTCTTGTAGTTTCAGAGTATAGGTCTTTCACTTCCCTGGTTAGGTTTTTTCCAAGGTATCTTATTCTTTTTGATGCAATTGTGAATGGAATTTTTTTCCTGATTTCTCTTTCTGCTAGTTCTTCATTAGTATATAGGAATGCAACTGATTTCTGTGTATTAATTTTGTGTCCTGCAACTTTGCTGAATTCAGATACAAGACCTAGTAGTTTTGGAGTGGATTCTTTAGGGTTTTTTTTATGTACAATATCATATTATCTGCAAACAGGGACAGTTTGACTTCTTCCTTGCTAATCTGGATGCCTTTTATTTCTTTGTGTTGTCTGATTGCTGTGGCTAGGACCTCTGGAACTATGTTGAATAAAAGTGCTGAGAGTGGGCATTTTTGTCTTGTTCCCAGTATTAAAGGAAAAGCTTTCAGCTTCTTGCTGTTAAGTATGATGTTGGCTGTGGGTTTGTCATATACAGCCTTTATTATGTTGAGGTACTTGCCCTTATACCCATTTTGTTGAGAGTTTTTATCATGAATGGATGTTGAATTTTGTCGAATGCTTTTTCACCATCTATGGAGATGATCATGTGGTTTTTGTCCTTCTTTTTGATGTGGTGAATGATGCTGATGGATTTTTGAATGTTGTACCATCCTTACATCCCTGAGATGAATCCCACTTGATCATGATGGATGATCTTTTTGATGTATTTTTGAATTCAGTTTGCTAATATTTTGTTTAGTATTTTTGCATCTATGTTCATCAGGGATATTTGTCTGTGATATTTTATTTGTGGTGTCTTTGCCCTGCTTGATATTAGAGTGATGTTAGCCTCATAGAATGAATTTGGTAGTATTCCCTCCTCTTCTATTCTTTGGAAAACTTTAAGGAAGGTGGGTACTAGGTCTTTACTAAATGTTTGATAAAATTCATCAGGGAAACGATCTAGTACAGGAGTTTTGTTTTTAGGTAGGTTTTTATTACCAATTCAATATCCTTGCTGGTAATTGGTCTATTCAGATTATCTGTTTCTTTCTGGGTCAGACTTGGAAAGTTGTGTTTTTCTAGAAAGTTGTCGATCTCTTCTAGGTTATCCAGTTTGTTAGCATATAATTTTTCATAGTATTCTCTCATAAAACTTGGTATTTCTATGGTGTCCATAGTGATTTTTCCTTTCTCATTTCTGAGTGTGTTTATGTGTGTAGACTTTTTTTCTTGATAAGTCTGGCTAGGGGTTTATCTATTTTGTTTATTTTTTCAAAGAACCAGCTCCTGCTTTCATTGATTCTTTCTATTGTTTTATTCTTCTCAATTTTATTTATTTCTGTTCTAATTTTTATTATGTCTCTTCCTCTACTGACTTTGGGCCTCATTTGTTCTTCCTTTTCTTGTTTTGTTAATTGTGAATTTAGACTGTTCATTTGGGATTGTTCTTCTTTCCTGAGGTAGGCCTGTATTGCAATATATTTCCCTCTTAGCACAGCCTTTGCTGTGTCCCACAGATTTTTGTGGTGTTAAATTATTATTGTCATTTGTCTCCATATATTGCTTGATCTCTGTTTTTATTTGGTCATTGATCCATTGATTATTTAGGAGCATGTTATTAAGCCTCCATGTGTTTGTGGGCTTTTTCATTTTCTTTGTCTAATTCCTTTCTAGTTTCATACCTTTGTGGTCTGAGAAGCTGATTGGTACAATTTTAATCTTTTTAAATTTACTGAGGCTCTTTTTGTGGCTTAGTATATGATCTATTTTTGAAAATGTTCCATGTGCACTTGAGAAGAATGTGTGTCCTGTTGCTTTTGGATGGAGTGTTCTGTAGATGTCCGTTAGGTCCATCTGTTCTCTATGTTGTTCAGTGCCTCTGTCTCTTATTGTCTGTCTGGCTGATCTGTCCTTTGGAGTGAGTGGTGTGTTGAAGTCTCCTAAAATGAATGAATTGCATTCTATTTCTCCCTTTAATCCTGTTAGTATTTGTTTCACATTAGTAGGTGATCCTGTATTGGGTGCATAGATATTTATAACAGTTAAATCCTCTTGTTGGACTGACCCCTTTATCATTATGTATTGTCCTTCTTTATCTCTTGTTGCCTTATTTATTTTGAAGTCTATTTTGTCTGATACAAGTACTGCAACTCCTGCTTTTTTCTCCCTGTTAGTTGCATGAAATATCTTTTTTCATCCCTTTACTTTCAGTCTGTATATATCTTTGTGTTTGAAGTGAGTCTCTTCTAGGCGGCATATAGATAGGTCTTGTTTTTTAATCCATTCAGTGACTGTGTCTTTTGATGGGTGCATTCAGACCATTTACATTTAGGGTAATTATCGATAGGTATGTGCTTATTGCCATTGCAGACTTTAGGTTCATGGTTACCAAAGGTTCAAGGGTAATTCCCTTATTAACAGTCTAATTTAACTCACTTTGTGTGCTATTACAAACAGAACGTAAAGGTTCTTTTTTCCCCCTCCTTTTTCTTCCTTCTCCATTCTTTGTATGTTATGAATCATATTCTGTACTCTTTGTCTATCCCTTGGGTGACATCTATTTAGCCTGAAGAATACTTCCATCTATAGGAGTCCCTCCAAAATGCACTGTAGAGGTGGTTTGTGGGAGGTAAATTCTCTCAACTTTTGCTTATCTGAAAATTGTTCAGTCCCTCCTTCAAATTTAAATGATAACCTTGCTGGATATAGTATTCTTGTTTCAAGGCCCTTCTGCTTCATTGCATTAAATACATCTATCTCCTTCTCCAGATTCAGAACGTTTTCAGCAATTACCTCCTCACTGACACTTTCTATCCCTTTTCCTCTCTCTTCTTCTTCTTCTGGTACTCCTATAATGAGAATATTGTTCTGTTTGGATTGGTCACACAGTTCTCTCAATATTCTTTCATTCTTAGAGATCCTTTTTTCTCTCTGTGCCTCAGCTTCTTTGTATTCCTCTTCTCTAATTTCTATTCCATTTACAGTCTCTTCTACTACATCTAATCTGCTTTTAAATCCCTCCATTGTATGCTTCATTTCAGGTATGGAATTTCTTAATGATTGAATCTCCAACTTAAATTCATTCCTGAGTTCTTGAATATTTTTCTGTACCTCCATAAGCATGTTTATGATTTTTATTTTGAACTCTCTTTCAGGCAGATTGGTGAGTTCAGTTTCATTTGACCCTTTTTCTGGGGTTTGTGAGATTTTGGTCTGGACATGTTCTTTTGATGTTTCATATTTCTGTGTGGTGCCCACTAGTGCCCAGAAGCTCCAGTCTCTGGAGCTGCTCAGCCCCTAGAGTGAGGTTGGGGGTTGTAGGGGAGCGGAGCTGGTGCCTGGGGGGTAAGATCTGTTTCCTGATTCCCATCTGTGTTGCCTGTCTCCACTGTCAGAGCCAGTCAGCTGAGTACACAGGTGTAAGCCTCTGTGCTTTGTGTCTCTAGCTGTTGTAGGTGGGGCCTCCCTCTGGCTGGCCAGATGGCAGCGCAGTGACAGCCGGTTCATGAACAGGTGCCATCAGGCCAGGAGGAAGGTGCAGCGGGCTGGGTGTCACAGTGGGGGGCCTCAGAGCTGAGTAGGCAGCTAGGGGGATGGGGCACCTGAAGCTCCTCAAAGTTCCCGAAGAGCTGGTTAGAGCAGCCTAGACAACCTTGTCCAGCTCTCCCCTCCCCCGCACAGCAGGCTCTGCGCAAACCCCGCCCCTTCAGCAGCCCTCTTGCTGGGAGGAAGCCTCTCAGACTGCCGCCTTTCCTCTGATACAGAGTCGCGGAGTGTGGATCCCCTCCTCCACAAACGGCCGGAATCTCTCTCTCAAGCACTCCACCTGTCTGAGCTCCTCAACGCCCTGAGCACCACACAGTGTCGGTTTGTGCTCCCAAGGCAGACCTCCAGGGCTGGGTGTTCAGCAGCCCCAGGCTTCCACCCTCTCCAGTCGGCCGTTTCTTTTCCGCCAGTTGGTGAGCTGGGGTGGGGGAAGGGCCTGAGTCCCGCCTGATTAAGGCTTTTGTATGTTACTCGCTGGGGTGGGGGAAGGGCCTGGGTCCCGCCTGATTAAGTCTTTTGTACGTTACCCGCTGGGGTGGGGGAAGGCCTGGGTCCCGCCTGATTGAGACTTTTGTACGTTACCCGCTGGGGTGGGGGAAGGGCCTGGGTTCAGCCTGATTAAGTCTTTTGTACGTTACCCGCTGGGGTGGGGGAAGGGCCTGGGTCCCGCCTGATTGAGGCTTTTGTAAGTTACCCGCTGGGGTGGGGGAAGGGCCTGGTTCCCACATGATTAAGGCTTTTGTACGTTACCCGTTGGGGTGGGGGAAGGGCCTCGGTCCCGCCTGATTAAGTCTTTTGTACGTTACCCGCTGGGGTGGGGGAAGGGCCTGGGTCCCACCTAATTAAGGCTTTAGTACGTTACCCGCTGGAGTGGGGGAAGGGCCTGGGTCGCGCCTGATTAAGTCTTTTGTACGTTACCCGCTGGGGTGGGGGAAGGGCCTGGGTCCCGCCTGATTAAGTCTTTTGTACGTTACCCGCTGGGGTGGGGGAAGGGCCTGGGTCCCGCCTGATTAAGTCTTTTGTACGTTACCCGCTGGGGTGGGGGAAGGGCCTGGGTCCCGCCTGATTAAGGCTTTTGTTCGTTACCCTGTTTCGTGAGGTCTGCTCTGTTCGTGAGGTCTGTGTGCAGTCTGGTTCAGCCTTCTTTCTTGTTGCTGTTTTAGGGTTAGTTGTATCAATTAACTATATTTTCATTATTTCAATTAAGTATGTTTCACTATTTGTGGCTTTGGGAGGAATTCTCCATCTCACCTCTCATGCCGCCATCTTAAATCTCTCTAGGTAGATGACAGAGAAGTAAATAGATAAAGGATGGATAGGTAGATAATAGATGATAGATAAATGGATAAGATGAACAGACATGGGTAGGTACATAGATGATAGAAAGGTAAGTAGATAAAGGATGGATGGGTAATAGATGATAAATAGATAAGGTAAACATTGACAGGATAGACAGGCATGGGTAGGTAGCTAGATGATAGACATAGATTGATTATGATAGAGTATAATCCAGTTCACTTGGAGAGTTAAGGAAGATATAGGAAATAATTAGGAGACATACTAGACAGTATGTAGAATGTGTGTTCTACAAACTCTTCTCCCTGGAAGAAGTAGGGGAAGAGCTACAGAATGGTCAGGAAAGACATCATGGAGGATGAGAGACCCGTGGCTGTTTAATGTGCCAAACAGGGGATGTAACATTTTAACAGAGCCTAACGCATTACAGTGTTAACTTTAAGGACACAGCCAAGTTCTCTGTGCTGCTCCTGGGGCCGACTTCATCCTGGGCTCTCGTCACAGAGCATGGTTGGGACGAGCAGAGGAGGGATAGAAGTCAGGGAGATCTGTTGTGCCTTTCACCAGGCAGCCGTGTGATGGGCTGTGCACGATTCCCACAGCAGCATGCTCTCCGGAGAACAAGCTAGAAATGAACACAGAGCACTGGTGAGGACATCAGAGTGGATGGGGGAGCAGGAGAAGATGGGAGATAGGGCTGAATAAGGGGAGGGACACAAAACCTCCAAGAGAATGAGACCTCAGTGGTGGGCGGCAGAGACACCCGCAGGCTTTGGAACATGGTAGCATCATGATGAAAACACAGTATTTCAGGAAGACTCCCTGGGCAGCCAGATGAAAGGAGACAGGAAGAGACTGGAAGGAATGAAACTCTGGGTGAGACCATGGCTGTCATTCAAACCAGAGGGCGAGGAGCTGGAGGCTGGGGTGGTAGATGTGGACAAGAAAGAAGGAGAGGCTCAGAAAGCTCCCATGATACCTAGTGACTATGGAAGGCGTGGGTGGTGGAAGAGGGAGGCATTCAAGAGGAGAGTGGGGCTGCTCTCAAGGACCCACACATCCCATTTGCCGCAGGATTTCTATGTGGGGCTGTCAGGTCAGGGCTGGACACAGAACAGCATGGAGACTTGGGAAAAGGAAAGTTTTTGCTTTACTCAGTGTCAGTTGGGAAATCTATAAAACTAGCCACTTTCTCTGGAAATGGATTTAGTGCTAAGACGTTCTTTGTATTATACAGCAGCACTTCCCCCTTGACCTCAATTTGGAGATGCGATTGCTGAGACATCAAAGGGTTTTGAACCTGAAAGAATCTGGAATTATTTGTTGACCTCTCTGCAGCATCAACGCTATAGGACACCTGCTCCCCCTTGAGAAGTGCTGCCCCCTTGGTTTCTGACACATAATCCCACAGTTCTCCTCTAACTCTCTGATCCTGCCTTCCCAGTCTTGTTTCTGGTCCTCTGTTTAAGTTCAAGTTCTCCCTGGGTACTGATGACTCCCAAATCTACCTCCCTGCTCATCGCCGTCTAGCCGTTTCTCCAGCTGGGCAGCAGAGTCCCCATCCGGATGCCCATCTCTCCTACTTGGTTAACCCTCTCTTTTCAGGCAGCTCCTACCCACTCCTGCCTTCCTCCCAGCCAGATCCCTCACCCCATCAAGACTGTCATCTCACTGTGCCTTGTGGTCCAGGGAGCGGATCATAAGACACCCTGATTGTATCATGTCTTCCTTCTTGGTTCCATCAGTCACCAATGTTATTTCTCCTTCAGCACCTCTCACTGCCACGCCTGTTGTTACTGTCCTGTCCTAGCCCAGAAGCTCACCATCGGATGGCAAGGAACACACAGCCTAGCTTATGGTGCCGTGGTATGATGGCTGGTCACAGGACAGGGCTCTGTGGAGTCCCGGCCTCTGCCCAGGCCCTCAGGGGGTAAAGTGAGGCGGTGGCCAGTATCTGCCTATGGAAACTACTCTTTTCTCTTTGATATATTGAATTTCCATTTGATGAAAGGTACCACAGCTTTAAAAAGCTTTTAGAATTACTGTTAATGCAGAAAAGTGTGGATTTTTATTTCTGAATGATCACATAAGTATTGGTGACATTGACAGGTTACTTTATATATCTCAAATCTAATGATATAGACAGCATGCCTCATTTTATTGTGCTTTGCTTTATTGCATTTGGCAGATACTGCATTTTTTATGGATTGAAGGTTTGTGGCAACCCTGCATCAAGACGGTCTATGGGCGCCATGTTTTCTGACAGCATTTGCTCACCTTGTGTCACGTCTGGGTAGTGATATTCAAACTTTTTCATTATTATTGTATCTGTTATGGTGATCTGTGATCAAGGATTATGACTGAGAGCTCAGATGGTGGTTAGCATATTTTAGCAATATTTTTTATTTTGTATTTTTAATGAAGATATATATAATATTTTAATTAAAGTATTTTTAATTAAGGTATGTATGTATTTTTAGACATAATGCTGTTGCATAGTTAGTGGACTATAGTACAGTGCAAACATAACTTTTACATGCACTGGGAGCCACAAAATTCATTTGACTCACTTTATTGCAGTATTTGCTTTTTGTTGGAGTGCAACTGAACTCACAATATCTCTGAGCTGTGCCTGTAATATGCACTACTATGTATATCTCAAATATTATATATATATGTGTGTGTATACACACATATGCCTATATACACATACTCACAAATATAATAGTAGCAATATCTGCTTGCAGGATTGTTTTGAGCACACAAATGCAATGCCTGGAACTTTTGTTACCTCTTTAGAGAGACTGTGACTTGCAGTCTGAAATAGCCACAGCACCCTCATTTTAAGACTCCAGTGGGACTCACCAGTATCTGATAGTTCTTTGTTTCTGTGTCATTGTCTGTTTCCCCCCTTATGTACGGAAGCCCCACAAAAATAGGGACTTTGTTTTTCTTGTTCACTGCTGATTCCTCGTGACCTAGGACAATCCCCAGCACATAGTAAATGCTTAGTAAGTTTTTGTGTTCGGGTTGGGGAATCAGTTCATTCAAGGAGCTTAATAAAAGGTAGGGTTTACTCTTCTTTCCTGACTTTTCAAAGTATGTCCCAAATCCAACCTAGCTTATGTGATATTAGACTGGTTCTCCTAAAATGTTGATTTTAATCATGTTTGCTTCTGCTCCAGATCTCCAAAGAGCCCTTATAAAGTTCAAAGCTTTTCATAAACCAGGACTACCTTTGGGTAGTTCAGCTTTCCAGCCAAAGTGACCCCTTAATGTTTCTCTGGACATATCTTATTTTGCTTATCCTATGTCCATAATCTTTCCTCCTCCTGGAAAGCCCTTACCTTCCACTCTGCAGACACAGATACTGTTCTTCTATTAAGCCAGTATTCTCAGTGTATTTTCTGAAGGTACCATATAGTTCTGTGAGATACCAATGCCCCAGATCCTCTGACTTCTGTTCTTGTGTTTCCACTACACTGTTTACCAGTATGCATTCTGAGAAAACCAGGGGACATGAGGGAAGGAAAAAAAAAGCCATATAACAAAGTTGAACTAATTTAATTTTGCCTTCTCAGGGCCCTTAAAATGCTGAGAGACAGTGTGAATTGGCAAAAGTAGGTTATAGAATGCAGTGTTTCCCAAACTTGCTTAACCAAAAAACACTGTCTTCAAGGAGCATCTCCCAGATTTGGCACTGCATGAATTAAACTTTGGAAAATGCTGTTTTAATACAATCTGAAATGCACCTCTTTGATAAACTGATCACTCTAGAGTGCTTTGACCCCCCCTCTTTGCTGAACTCCATAACACTTGTGGTATATTATCCATCAGAATCACTGTTCATGTAGCAATTTATACATTTTATTGGTCTACTTTATCTCCACAACCTGATTAGAAGTTCTTGGAGGGACTGAGCCCCTCTGTGCCTAGTACGTGAGCTGTGCACACAGCTGATGGTGAGAAAGTGCCCACTTAGTACATGAGTGGGACTTTCCCATTCTTTGTATGTTCTCAACACTTTAACAATGTCTCCTTGCTCATGGCCTTGAAGGTCTCCCTGTAACCTCTGCCTTTATATTGCTCTGTGCTTACTAGTTCACACTGAATGCCCAGAATGGTTTCTATTTTTAGGACAGATATATCATCTTCCCTCTGAAATTCTTTGCTCTCATTTGAAAAGATTTACCTGTAGTTTATCTTCTACAGATGTTATCACTTCCCATCCCAAGCTCCAGCTTCCTATCACTCTGGAAAACCTGGGTACTTGGGCATGGATTTAAAGATACAAACTCTTTTTTTTTTTTTTTTAATCACTGCCTACCAAAGGCTGAGTGGCAGGCTTTTTGTCTGTACAGTACAAGAAAAATAATATTTTATTCCTTTCTTTGGATTTTGGAAGCTACACAATCAACAGTAATGCAAACCTGATGGTATTTTAAAGGGATTTTAGTCCAAGTGTCTTGAAAAGGTTCTGTTTGATCCCATGTCTGATGTTGGCACCCATAGCCATAAAAAAGTTAATTGTCCTTGAAATGTTAAGTTTAGGGGGACTGAAAGTATCTATAATGAAGAGAATAAAAAATGATGTAGCCGTGTGACGGTAAGCCTGGCACTGACAGCAATCTAATCTTCATGTATTTTGTTGCAGTCTTGTGGCAGCATCTACAAGGGCCTGGCTCAGACAGGTGCCTGGGGCTGTTTTGATGAGTTTAATCGAATCTCCGTGGAAGTCTCGTCACTGGTGGCCATGCAGGTATGGGGGCCAGATGCTGTTTGGAGCCTTGTGGTCTGGATGCCACGTGCTGTGGAAGTCTACAGCCTCTTGTTTTCTACCTCTCTTCACCCACTTCCCCATCCCTTTCTCCCTGGGCGTTTCCCCTCCCCCCTCTGAACCCAGGCAGGGAGCAGCTTCTTTTATCCTGCGGTCTTGGGATTCTTTCTCTCCCTCTCCCCTCTGCCTTTCTCACCACTCTCCTCTATACCCTTCACACCTCCTCCTGCTGGCCCAGCCTCAGGCTGTCTTACCAAATGTAACAGTGTCCTTCCTCGAGGAGGCCATGCCCAAGAGCCACTGTCTCCAGTGCATAATGGGTAGACCCTGCAAATTGGCCTTATTTTGAAACAGCCCAGCATGAAGCCAGTAATGGTTTCTCCACAGTCAGTTCCCTTTTGTTTCTGAAGTTCTGCTTCTGAAATAAGTTCAACCTGGAATTCCCTGATGCTTTTACACTCCAGTCTAGGAACACACCCACAGGGGACATTCTCAAGGAAGTGGTCAAACCAAAGCCCAGGCAAAATCTGAGCCAGGACCACTGAAAATCATACACTCAGCCAAGGAGAAAATTGCACCTAATTACTCATGCAGCAATCCAGGCTGGCATATTGGTTCAGGGACTGCACCAGCTGTGGCATTTCTCTCCCCCTCTGCCTCTCCTCTGCTCAGCAGCTTGTCTGTCTGTGCTCCTTTTCCAGTAACTTCTACAAAAATGAGTACACTTTGGTGTCCTCGTAGGTGGGTATTTTCATGTCTCTGTCAGGTTGCTCAAGCAGAATTGCATATCCAATTGGAAAAAAGTGTGGCAATTCCAAAAGCAATTACTCTGCTATTTTTAAATGTGTAACACACTGTTTTTCCTGGAATTTTGCCATTATTGTTGCAACTGACTCTCTAGGCCTTTTGGGTTTTCTGGGCCCAGGACGTGCTCCACCGGGACACACTCTTCCACTTTGTACGTCCAGCCCCTTGTTCCCCCTCCACACTCTGGCCAGAAGTCCTTGCCCTTCCCTCCCTCCTTGGTACGAGCCCCCACAGTGCGCTGGGCCGAGGTGCAAAGCAGCCAGAGTTGCAGATCAGTTGGCAAGGCCTTGGGAGCCCCCCAAAGCGGTGTTCTGAGTACTCAAGGCATGGAACAAATGCTGGAGTCTCAGAGTCAAGGGAGCCTTTCTGTGTAACACCCTTTATAGGGGAGCTGAAGTTCTAAGGTAAAAACACAGACACATTTAAAAAATGTGAAAAGAGATGAGTGGGTTGCACTTCCTGAAGGCAGCAGACACCAGCCTACCACTGCAGGGAGGAGCCTGGCATGAGCCAGGTAAGATTTTAGCAACATGTGGCACCTGGAGGCAAAGGCTGGCAAAGAGGATAACACCACACACTGTAAGGGAATAAGGGAGAGGGGTGCGGAGGAAAGCTGGGAGGATTCATGTGACATAAAGCAAGCCGATGACCTCCCTAAAATATGTCACCAGCAAGGACTTTAATACTTCATGAGTGGGTCTGAGGCAAAGCCCTAACCTGGGTGGCGAGAGACAGGGGCAGAACCCTCTGTGGTCCCAAGTTCCAGTCTCTGAAGAGAGAGGTGTGCTCAGGATATCCAATCAAGCCCCCTTGACAAGAAAACATGGCTTGTGCAGGTAATAGGACCAATCCTTTGAAATCAGGGCTGGCCTACAATATAGAGAAATAAAACCTCTGCATCAAAAATATAAGGCAGAAAGGAAGCTACATCAAAGAAGTGCAGTTATAGGTCGTGGAGGCTAGAAAGAAGTGTTAAGCCTGTCACTAGTTGAAGGTCCATGGAGGGAAATGAGGTACAGGGCAGGGTGGCACAGTGGCAAGGACACTTACGTGGACTCTGCCCCACCACAGACCTGCTGTGAACAATCTGCATTTGCAAGAGATCTCTAAAGATTCCTACACACTGGCAAGCTGGAGACATGCTGCTCTGGCTGCACATTAGCATGGCCTGGGCAAGTCTGAAAAAATAGCTAGGCACAAATGCAGTCTCCATGCCCAAAGATTCCGATTTCATTGGGAAGGACCTAGGCATAGAGTTGTTTGGTTATTTTTTTAACTTCCCACATGGTTCTCATGTTTGATGTTCAGTAAACTTTGAGAACCAGAGCTGCGAAGGAGACTAACAAGGAAGGAAGCCATCTTGAGGGCTGGGGAGTTTGGTTCAAATCAGGACCCACAGGATTGAGTGTGGCTGGTCCAGGTGGGTGACCTACAGGGACATGTCCTCTTCATGGCAGGTGGGGCAGAAGGGAGTGAGGATGCAGGGAGGGGACAGTCTGCAGCTATGAAGGGGACAGGGCAGCAGCAGATCTGAGCAGAAATCTAAGAATCAGCTAGACTGCTGTGGTTCCTGAACTTTAGCATGCATCAGAATCACCTGGATGGCTTAGGAAAACTCACTTGGTCTTCAGACCTCACCCCCAGAGTTCCTGATTTGGCCCATTGGAGGTGGGGCCAAGAATTTGCATGGGAATTTGGTAAGACCCAGAGACACAGTCTGTGGACTAGTGGACAAGTCACTTATAGCTCTTGGCCTCTGTTTTCTCAATGGTAAAATGGTAAAATGTCTAATCCAGATCCCAGTTTTCTCAACTTTTGGCACTATTGTCTTGGGCCTGATAATTCTTTGTTACATAGATGTGTCCTGTGCATTGTAAGACATTTAGCCACATCTCTGGCCTCCACCCTGTATTTGTCCCCTAGTTGTGCCCACAAGAATGTCTCCAGACAAGGCCAAACATCCCCTGGGAGAACACTGATTTCTACTAGCTCTGCATTTTTGTTTGTTTTCTTTAATGGGTGGCAAAGTACCTTGTCTTATTTCCTGGGAATTTAGGTCTCTAAATTATAACAAACCATTATTTGCAGGGCAAAACAAATGACTCAGAACTGGTATACAATTGACAAGGGGCTGCATATGGCCGGGCACAGTCTTCTTTCTGGTAGGAGGCAGTTTGGGGAAGTGCCGAAAAGCACTGCTTTGGCACCAGATTGCTTGGTTTTTAACTCAGGTTGCCCCCCTTACCAACTGTTAGACATTTGGCAAGTTTGTCTTAACCTTTTATTTTGAAGCAATTTTAGATTCACAGAAAAGTTGCAAAAATAGCACAGAATTCCGACATCTCATTTCCGTAGCCACCACTAATGTCAATGTCTTACCTGACTGTAGTATAGCTCCTTAGCTGCCTTCTGCCTCAGCTTCCTTGTCTGTTAAACAAGAATCCCCCCATCTACACAGCTGTTGAGAGGACGGAATGGAATGATCATGCAAAACGGCTCTGAGAAGCACTGGCACATATCAGCTACTCAACAAACACCAGTTGTTATTTTGTTGTCATTCCCTTGTGGCTTTAAAATCTCCCAAAGTGAAGAGTTTTTAATGGAGAAACAGAGCCCTAGGGTGAGGAGTGTAAGTGACTTCTCAGGTATCAGTCTGTACCTACCTGTGTGCACCTCCAGCCGGCTGGGCTTGCAGGTTAATTCATACAGTCCCAGCCCACCTGCTTCTTCCTCTGCCCCAGCATCCTGAAGGACCGCTGGAAGTTGTCAGGGCCTCCTGGCCCTGACCACTGTTACATTCCGATGGCTCATGCAGTGCACCTTGGCTGCTGCTAAGGCAGTGAGGAAATGCAAGCTGACCTGCTCCTGTCCTGCACAGGCTGGGCCAGTGGAGCCTGCTATAAGCACTAACACACCAACCTTAACTGCATTCCTCGAGTCTGCTCAACATTCAACCCCAAGGGCCATCCTATAGCATTTTTACACAGAAGCACAGATGCCTGCAGTCCTCCAGCACATCATCAGTTCTCAGTAAGTGTGAGGTTTCTAGCCTTCAGAGTCACAGGAGGGCATGCTGAGTCAGAGCGAGCTGCAGAAAGGGTCCGGGGGTCACCTTTGCCCAAGGGTGCCAGAGCAATTTGTAAGTGGCAATAAGCTCACTTTCCCATTTCAATAACAAGGTGAGAGCTCAGTATATTTTACAGATGGGAGGATAGGGCTGGAAGAGATAACACAGGCTTCACCACTCCCATATCTCATAGGGTGACAGGGTGGCAGAGGGCTCGGTGGCAGAGCTGTGCCATGACACCATGAGAAGCAGCAGGGCTCCATCTGTTGGTGGCGCACTGGGCACTGGAGACCACCTTTGCCAGAATGTCATTGACATTCTGTACACGGGAAAGAAGTTTCAGTTGCAAACTAATTGCTGTGAGCTCGAGTATATTCAGTCATCTGAGCTTTACTCTGGGAAGGAGCTGAATCCTGATTGTGGAACAGGCACGTGTTCTGGCAGCCATTCCCTTCCAGGCACTGGAGAGACAGACCTGGTCCAGCTGCTGTTTGTGGTCCGGCTGTCTCTCTGTCTCTTTCTTTCTCTGTCTCTCTGTGTCTCTCTCTCTCACACACATACCTATCCCTACAGTCCAGTCTCCACAGAAGCCGTGGCTATTCTAACTACCCTGAATGTAGCTGACAGGCTTGGGGCTCATTCAAAATCTTGCACTGAGCCTAGCTTCCAGGTTTTACATTCAAGAACCCTGAGAGGCTGGAAAGACTCAGAAACATTCTGGAGTCCAGTGCCCCTTTTGTCTTCCTCCTTTTGCTGCTTCTGATTTCTGCACACATTTTTTCAAAGCACCAAATGTGAAAATAAATGGATGAATTTCATTTCTGTTTCTCCTCCCACTGCTATAAGAGCGATCTAGCAGGCAGATATGACCCAGTCAGGCTTCAGCTTCAATGTCCTCTGGCTCCAGACCACATTTAAGAAAAAGCTGAATCTCTTTAGAAAGGCCCCAGTAGCCCTTGAAGAACTGGCTCCAGCCTCCCTTTGCCACTTTGGCCCTTTCTAGTCACCACCATGCATGGAACACTCCATCCCTAAAGGGGTCACCTGTGCATACACAGTCTGTTCTAGAACATAGTCTGGGGAGTGGCTGTGAGGAGCTAAACCAAGATGAGGATGATCACATTAGCAGTTTCCATGTGAGCTATTTTTTGGCAGCATTTCCCGAATGCTAAGCTCTTTACAGACTGTATTTTGTTTAATCCTCCGAACAATCCCAATAGCTTCATCATGCTGTGGCTAAGAGCCCAGGCCCGGCTCATCATTGAGAAATGGGGACAGTGGTATTGAAGTGCTCCCCTCAAAGGATCATGGTGAAGAACAAATGAGTTAATGCACAAAACATGCTCAGAAAGGTGCCTGCATGTGGCTGGTGCTAATACCCTTAGCTGTTTCCACAGAGGGGGCCGACGTTCAGAGAGGTCGGTTCACTCCCAGACCCTTAGTCAGTGTGTTATGCATATGGATAAGGGCGGCCCGAGTTCTTTTAGAGGTGTAGCCAGGGCCCATCAGTACGGATCCAGCATGCAATCCCGTCCTTCACTGAAAGGGGCCACAGAGCAAGTGTATGAACCATGGGTTCCAGCCTGAGCTGCCACCCGACACAAGCACAGTGGAAGCATTTTCTGTTGACTTGTTCACCAGGTGAAAAGCATTCAAGATGCAATTCGAGATCAGAAGCAGCGGTTTGGCTTCCTTGGGGAGGAGATTAGCCTGAAGCCCTCTGTGGGTATCTTCATCACCATGAACCCTGGCTATGCTGGCCGCACAGAGCTGCCGGAGAACCTCAAGGCCCTCTTCAGGTGAGAGTCAGCTCTGCCCCAGGCAAGTGCCCCAAAGAGAAGTTTCTTTTATTTTTCCCACTGAAAATGTGTGACATATCTATCAGAAGAAATTTGGAATGCTTTAAAAAGTAGATTTTACAAAACCATCTTTAATGCTATTATCACTGATGAAATTATGTTTTGCTTAATTGTGTTCTGTTCTTCTTTATATGTATACTATAAAGTCATATTTGTAGTCTACATTTGTGGTCTACACACCGTTTCACATTGGTTTGTTTTTTCAGTTCACAGTCTATCATAATCCTAGCATAAATAGTGTCTTCTCTCAGGCAGTCTTAAGAAATCTTCTTTCATGACTGCATTTTATTCTATCAAGTGCATGGTTCACAGTGTAATTAACGAGTCCCCATAGTTAAATATTAGGACTGTTTCCAACATTTAAAATAAATTTATGCATAATGTGGTAATATACATCTTTGTATGTAAGTCTTTTTTTTTTCTGTATGCATGATTATTTTCTTTGGCTAGCTTCCCAGAAGTGGAATCACTGAGTTAAGAGGAAGGAACATTTTTAAGGCTCTTGATACACATTGCCAAATTGTTTTCTAAAGAGAGTAGTGCCGAATGACACCCTTAGTAGCAATGCATGAGAGCACCTCTTTTACTTTACTTTTGCCACCAGTGGGTATCGCCATGCGTGTGAATCTTCTTTATTGTGTGCAATAAAAGAAACACAAATGCATTTTGTAGCAGGGACTGGAGTCTCCATTCTTTTTTCAGATGAGAAGCCAGCCCAACAAAAAGAAAGTGGAAAGATGCTTCTATTTCGTGGCTTTTGATTTTCTGCCTGTGAGCTGGTACCTAACAGAGAGAGGCTATGAGAGCTCTGATAAAGCTGTTGGTCTTGTCTCTAGACTGAGAGACCCAGGCCTGTCTGTTTGGGGATGCAGAGGCTTAGGGGACTGCCGGGAAGCTCCTGTATACATTGGTCCCTCACATTTAAATGGTTCCCATGGTGGCAGATCCCTGTCTCACTTGGAGAGGTGTGTGGCTCTCCTTCAGACAGATCCCCAGTTTATCCAAGAGCTTGTTGGAATGTCAACAGGCTGTCTAAGCTGGTACCACAAGATACAGGATTGTTTGCTATTTGTTTACACAAAGTGTTTATTACATAAGGCTTGTGCTACAAATAATGATGGGGGTGACTTATCACCCTGGTAAGAATTATTCCTTACATTGTGTTGCTGAATTTCAACGGAATACAGAAGAAAATTTGGGGGGACAAAACTGAAACATATTTGTAAAAACAATAAATGCAAACACCAACTTTAACATTAATTCTCACAAAACCCCTGAGATGGATACTATTAGTTTTCCCCCTGCTCAGTGAGAAAACAGAGTCAACAAATTGCCAGGGTAGATCCCTGTTACTGGGGTTAGCTAGTAACCCAACTAGTAAGCAGCAGTACCGGAGTTTGAACCCTGGCATCTGACTGCAGACACTCTGTCCCTCCCCATCTCGGGCCTGTCATCATGGGATGCTCAGCAGAGTCCTTGGCATTCTTTCTTCCAATGTGATGTGAACAGAGTGTTTCTTTTTCAAACTTTTATGAGACCCTGTATATAGTTTAGTATGTTGCCTTTATTAGTTAATGTTTTCCCATGTCATTAAATAGTTTTTCTCATACCACATTACTTTTTGTGGCCACACTACATTCTGTTGTATGGATGCATATTTAACTTTATTTCAGGCTTCAAAGTAACTTTGAGCATCTGAGCATTTGGTTGCTCCTTTGAGTTTGGATGCAATGTGAAACAACTTAAAGGAAAGATGTAAGCGAATGGTATGTTTTTGAAAATTTTTATCTGTGTAGGAAAAATGCAATTAAAGGAATATAACAACCTTAGGCTCCTATTACATACCTAATCAGTTTTGAAAGTGAGTAATTTTAAAATCAAATATTTCTAGAGCTAGAGGGGGAAAATCACAGGAAATCCTTATGCACAGACAAAAGTCCCCTTCTGTAGTCTCCTATACACCATTCTGTGGCAAGTGGGGTTCATAGGTGCCTACTTTAGATCTCAGCATGAGAGATTTCCACGTGTATGCGGCAAGTACAAGGGAAGCCTGAGCATCAGGGCTTGGAGGTGACACATGTTCTGAGAATGAGGAATGGGGAGATTCTCATTTTCTTGTGGATACCAAGAGAGACTCAGTTCCTCAAGCTAATTACTAAGGCTTTACTGATCTGTGCCTTGTGCAAGGCACACAGGATTCAGGTTGCAAGACTCAGCTGTGGCCCCATTTTTGCCCCTACCTGCTGACATCATCCATCACCTTGGACAAGAGTTCACTTCCTTTATCCTTAGTTAGCTCATCTTTAAATTGAGGGTTTTGATGAAATAATTGCTAAGGTCTCAGTTTTTGCACTCACAAATGCCTCTGTCCATGATCTCAGCCAGTGACTCTTGTCTTATAAGCTCCCTGCAACACTGTGGTTGGGAAACCTAATTGGCTCTCTGTGCTCTTGTACGCAGGTCTTGTGCGATGGTTGTTCCCAACTTTGAGTTGATCTGTGAGATCATGCTGGTGGCAGAAGGATTCATTGAAGTCCGGTTATTAGCCAGAAAATTCATCACTCTCTACCAGTTGTGCAAAGAGCTTCTCTCCAAACAGGTGCGCTCCCTAGCTAGACTGCTCACCGCTCCTATGTGATAGCCCCAGCTCTGGACCGGTTCTGGGGCCAGGATGTTAGGCAAACATTAGAGCCTTCTCAAGGACACTCACTCTGTGTTCAGCTTATTAAAAGCTCTGAACACTTCTATAATAAAGATCTGTGTTCATTTTCTTAGCCCAGCATTTTTAAATGATTTGGCTGTGAAACTCCATTTTTTAAAAGAATACTTAGCAACCCCTTATAGATCCAGTGTCCCAAGAGAAATCCTGCAGTGGCAAACAAAACCCTTGGAGGCAATGGTCTTTATCTGAAGGGGCATGATAAGGGGAGAGGGTTGGAAAGAGAGAGTTAGGCAGTAAGGATCCCCACTTCTCACTGCCTCTCGTCCTTAAAAGGACAAGTAGGACCTATGGCAGGTCCCCCGGCAGGAATAGCACCTTAAAACATGACTGAGCACCTCTAAGTCTAAGCCTTCAGGGGAGAATTTCTTGCTGGCAAGGACAGCCATCAGGCTTCCCTGGGCTGCTCCCACAGACCCCTCTACCGTTTGGGGTTCTCTGGCTTGGATCCCATTTGCCACCACAACATGGGCTCTCTCAGCCCTGTGAAATCTGTCCAAGGCACATAACCACCTCCAGCTGAGCACCTGAAGCTGCTCTTCATGCCAGCCCCCCGCCCCAAGCCTACTTCTCCTGAATTCCCCACTTCAGTACCAGGAACCATCATTTACTCACTTGCTAATTCCAGAACACTGCAGGTTATCCTCGACATGTGCCTCTTCCTCAGCCCTACCTCTTATAATGAATGAGCTGTTGTGCATTCTACCCCCTGGATATTTCTCACATGTGTCTCATATTCTCTCTACCCCTTTGGTTCCAAGCACCCACGTCTCTGGCTTAAACTCTTGGAACTGCTTCTCTGCAAGTTTCTCTACCTCTGCTCCAGTTCCTCAGAGCCCATTCTTTAGCCACCAGCTAAAGTGATCATTTAAAAATGCTAGAATAAATACCAGTATCCTGATCACACCCTTAAAAGACTGTGTGGGACTCTGCCTCCCACCTACTTCCACAGCTGCCATTCACAGTCCTGCACTGGCCTTCCCTAATCTCAGTGTGCATTGAAGGTCAAAGACATGGCTGCTGTAATAGGCTGAGGAGCAGACTTCCCTGAAGAAACAACATTAAAGTCCTGACGGCATAGAATTCAGTGAAGCACAGATGAGAAAGAAGTGCAGCCCAGGCCAGAAGGACCAGGTTATCCACAGGTGAGGGGCAGGAAGACAGTCAGTTTGAGGCAGAGCCACCTTGTCCCCTGTCTTCCTTGTGCAGTGAGTTGTAGCATGTGTCACAGCTCTCATTAAATAATGATCTGCTATGAAGCAAGGAGCAGAGTGGGAACTTGAATCTAGTTCTGCCTGAGTGCAGGCTCTGCTCTGTACTACACACCTCCCCCACCACGCTGCTCGTACACCTGGTGTCAGCAGTATGGCTCACTCTCCCCTGGCATCTACTGTCAGGACTTGTGACCAGTGAGGTTTACTTTTGACAGAATTTTTAAGGAAGTGTTTTTGGGGGAATTCCTTTCTCAGAGTGTTTGAAGCCTTCCAGGGTGGAGTGTGCGAGTTCAGCCTTGGCCATTTCTAAGAGCCAACAAGCTCCCTCCTTTATAACCCTTCCACCCGCTGGATGTACTAGGAGTAGCTAGACAGGTTTGGAAGTGGTTCTGTTTATTTTCCCTGACCTCCAGCCCCTGTATGTCCTGCATCTGTGTTATTGTCATCATAGCTGGAAAACTAATGCCAGACCAGGAGTGAGGATCCTGTGATCAGAATCTTCTACATCACTGGTCTTTTCCTGTGCCTCTGTCTTGGCCCCAGAAGTGACATAATCCTGATGGGATATCTATAACTTTGCAGACACCAGCCCAAGTTCATGGTGTTCTGCAGCCCATAGCCCTGGTCTAACCTGTACTGCCATCCCACAGGATCACTACGACTGGGGCCTGCAGGCCATCAAGTCTGTGCTGGTGGTGGCAGGATCCCTGAAGCAAGGGGACCCTGACCAGCCCGAGGACCAAGTCCTGATGCGCTCCTTGCAAGACTTCAACATCCCCAAGATTGTGACCGACAACATGCCAGTGTTCATGGGCCTGACTGGGGACCTCTTTCCTGCCCTGGACGTCCCTCGGAGGAGAGACCTCAACTTTGAAGGTTTGGTTAGGAAGGCGGTGGTGAATCGGAAGCTCCAGGCTGAAGACATCTTTGTGCTCAAGGTACATGGGGGTTTCCCTCCCAAGATTTCTTTGTCTCTTGGTCCTTTCCTTGGGTGATGGGTTTCCTTCATTCTCAATCCAAGGGGTACTTAGGATGTACAAATGTGTATCAGTTTAGTAATAACCCAGTTCAAGAGCTCTTTATTAGGGCACTCACAGTGTGGAATGTCTGGTGGGGAATGCAAGAGAAAGACAGAGCCCCTACCATCAGGGAGCTGATGATCTAATGAAAGGAAGAAGACACATCCGTTGTGCTCCACCACTTCTTGCCTTCCTGTGAATTACTTCTACATGGTTATAGAGGGGTGATGGTAAATGTGGCAGTCACGTTGGTTCCTCTGCATTTTTCTGATCTTATAAATGTTTTGAAGTGATCAGGAGCAAGCTTTCTTACAATTAAAAAATTCCTAGTGTTAGGAAGACTGATATACCCCTCTGCAAGGTGTGCACATCCTAATTCCCAGGCTCTGTGAATTTGCTACATGGCAAAGGTCACAGATGGAATTAAGGCTGCTAATACACTGACCTGGAGATGAGATGACCCTGGGTTACCTGGGTGGCCCAATATAATCACAATGGTCTATAAAAGTAAGCAGAATGAATGTCAGAGTGACACCACAGGAAAGAGACTCGATCAGACATTGGGGGCTTTTAGAGGGAAGAAGGGGCCACAGGCCAGGAATGGAGCAGCCTCTAGAAGGTGGAAAAAGTAAAAACAAAACAAACAGATTCTCCCACAGATCTTTCAGAAGGATCCAGTCCTATCAACACCTTGGTTTCAGCCCAGTGAGACCCATTTTAGATTTCTGACCACCTAAACTCTTAAGATAACTTGTGTTGCTTTAGGTCATTAAATTTGCAGTGGTTTGTTATTACAACAGCATTAGAAAATGAATACATTTGGCAGTAAATAAAGACTTAAAAAAAAAAACGTTAACTTTAGTGCAAGGGTGACCAGTTGGCTATTAGAACCATTGTGGTGTTTACATTTTCTGGGGAGGCTGAGGGAAGGTGAAGGCATTTCCCTGTTGGGTTAAAACTGTAGATTAATGAAGAAGTGTTCATCCAGAGCAGATCTTTAGTTGTGATCCAAATGACCTTTATTAGGAGTGAATATACCCATGACCTACCTCCTTAAAAAGGAAGCACAGGCCCCCAGATTTAATGGTGCGAAGGATTGACCAACATGGAGCAAGGTGCAAGTGCTCTTGTGATTTAATTGTGCTGACATTTTTATTAGGATTAGGATATACTGTTGAGTTTTTAGGGCTTCAGATATAAAGTTCTGTACATGTTGAATGGTCTGCCCCAGTCCCATTTCTCCAGAAGTCTTACTTTTACTGAGCAATTTTGTAGAAAGTAACATTTTCATGATACATACATGTAGTTCCAGAAGTACCTGTGCACAAATAGCTGGGTCGTGGAGTGAGATGTGACAAGTGCCACAAAGGAGGGTCCTAGGGTGTAGGGACATGGAGAGATTTTTTTTTCTTGTACAATAGTATCTTTAGAAATCACATGACTGTCACTTCAGTGTTTATAAGTGTTTTTATGTTCAGTATCACATTTGATCCCCACAACATATTCAGCTAATGATGCAGATGAGGGACTTTACAGAGGAGGAAACTGGAATGCCGTTACTTTTCCAACATAAGCCACTAAGTTATTTCACAGGACAGAGGGTGCTCCCCTTTGGGGAACAAACAGTCTGGGGGCAGGTTACTTCTACTCCACCCCAGGAGGTGCTTCTAAGCACACAATACTTCACTGGTTGGGATTAAGCCCTGGTGACGTATAAATAGAATCGCAAATTGGTATCTGCTTTCATTTCTGAGACCACGTTTTACAGAAGGAAGCAAGACATCACCTGGTCCTCTGCACCTGTAAGTGTTTTCACCGGTGGGCTCATAGCTACACCCAATGTCTCTCCTCCCAAGTTCACTGGATAGACGTTTTAAAGGTAGAGAAGGACAGGAGGGTCTGCCAGGTAGAGGGAAAGGCTCAGCAAAAGGGTAGATGGGGAACCATAGAGATTGTACAGCAGCAGAGAGAGGTCCAGTGTTGCTGAGAAAAATGTATTGGGGTAGTGGGTGGGCAATAGGGCTGAAAAGATACTGTGGACCATAATACAGAAGACCTTGCATGCCAGACTGAGGGTTTCCTCTTAAAGGAAAGGCTCTGAGCCTAAAAGCTACCCCCACCTCAGAGATGAATTAAATCTGATGTGGTTCCTAAGATGCAGGGCATGGGGCTGATGTCTTAGGATCAGGACAGTCCACATCTTCCCAGATAATCTGGGAGTTGGCTGGGGCAAGATGACCCTCCTTTCCCATTTTCTCCATTTTTTTTTCTTATTGAGAATCTGACCCTCTCTTTCCACAGATGTGTCAGTTAGCCCACATTCTCTTTTCGTTTTTATAACAGGGGGAGAGTGGACATTCCTGTCCTGTTCGTAATCTTAGGTGAAAAGCTTTCAGCTTCTCACTGTTAAGTATGAAGTAGGCTGTGCGTTTGTCATATATGGCCTTTATTATGTTGAGGTACTTGCCCTGTATACCCATTTTGTTGAGAGTTTTTATCATGAATGGATATTGAATTTTGTTGAATGCTTTTTCACCATCTATGGAGATGATCATGTGGATTTTGTGCTTCTTTTTGTTGATGTGGTGGTTGATATTGATGGATTTTCGAATGTTGTACCATCCTTGCATCCCAGAGGTGAATTCCACTTGATCATGGTGTATGATCCTCTTGATGTATTTTTTAACTCAGTTTGCTGTTATTTTGTTGAGTATTTTTGCATGTATGTTATCAGGGATGTTGGTCTGTAATTTTCTTTTATGGCGGGGTCTTTGCCTGGTTTTGGTATTAGAGTGATGCTGACTTCATAGAATGAGTTTGGAAGTATTCCCTCCTCTTCTATTTATTGGAAAGCTTTATGGAGAATGGGTATTATATCTTCTCTCAATGTCTGATAAAATTCAGCAGTGAATCCATCTGGACCAGGGGTTTTGTTCTTGCATAGTTTTTTGATTACTGATTCAATTTCATTCTTCGTAATTGGTCTGTTTAGATTTTGTTCTACCTGGGTCAGTCTTGGAAGATTGTATTTTTCTAGGAAGTTGTCCATTTCTTCTTGGTTATTCAGTTTGTTAGCATATAGATTTTCATAGTATTCTCTCATAATTCTTTGTATTTCTGTGGGGTCTGTTGTGATTTTTTCCTTTTTCATTTCTGATTCTGTTTATGTGTGTAAATTCTCTTTTTCTCTTAATAAGTCTGAGTAGGTGTTTATCTATTTTGTTTATTTTCTCAAAAAACCAGCTCTTAGTTTCATTGATTTTTTTTCTGCTGTTTTATTCTTCTTCTCAATTTTATTTATTTCTTCTCTGATCTTTATTATGCCCCTCCTTCTGCTGACTTAAGCCTCATTTGTTCTTCTTTTTCCAGTTTCAGTAATTGTGACTTTAGACTATTCATTTGGGATTATTCTTCCTTTAAATAGGCCTGGATTGCTAATATACTTTCCCCTTAGAACTGCTTTTGCTGTGTCCCACAGAAGTTGGGGCTTTATGCTGTTGTTGTCATTTGTCTCCATATATTGCTTGATTTCTGTTTTAATTTGGTCATTGATCCATTGATTATTTAGAAGCATGTTCTGAAGCCTCCATGTGTTCATGAGACTTTTTGTTTTCTTTGTACAATTTATTTCTAGTTTTATACCTTTGTGATCTGAGAAGTTGGTTGGTAGAATTTCAATCTTTTTTAATTTTGAGGCTCTTCATGTGGCCTAGTATGTGGTCTATTCTGGAAAATGTTCCATGTGCACTTGAGAAGAATGTGTATCCTGCTGCTTTTGGGTGTAGAGTTCTGTAGATGTCTGTTAGTTCTGTCTGTTCTAGTGTGTTGTTCAGTGCCTCTGTGTCCTTACTTATTTTCTGTCTGGTTGATCTGTCCTTTGGAGTGAGTGGTATGTTGAAGTCTCCTAGAATGAATGCATTCTGTTAGTATTGTTTCACATATGTAGGTGTTCCTTTGTTGGGTGCATAGATATTTATAATGGTTATATCCTCTTGTTGGACTGCCCCTTTATCATTATGTAATGTCTTTCTTTATCTCTTGTTACTTTCTTTGTTTTGAAGTCTATTTTGTCTGATACTAGTACTGTAACACCTGCTTATTACTCCTTGTTGTTTTCTTGTAATATCTTTTCCCATCCCTTGACTTTTAGTCTGTGTAAGTCTTTGGGTTTGAGGTGAGTCTCTTGTAGACAGCATATAGATGGGTCTTGCTTTTTTATCCATTCTATTACTCTGTGTCTTGATTGGTGCATTCAGTTCATTTAAATTTAGGGTTATTATCAAAAGATTTGTACTTATTGCCATTGCAGGCTTTGGATTCATGGTTACCAAAGGTTCAAGGTAGCTTCTTTACTATCTAACTGTCTAACTTAACTCTCTTATTAAGCTATTATAAACACAGTGTGATGGTTCTTTATTTTTCTTCCTTCTTATTCTTCCTCCTCAATTCTTTGTATGTTAGGTCTTTCATTCTGTACTCTTTTGTTTTTCCTTTGACTGCTTTTATGAACAGTTGATTTTATTTTTTGCCTTTAGTTAGTATTTGGTTGATCTGCTTTCTTTGCTGTGATTTTATTTTCTCTGGTGACATCTATTTAGCTTTAGGAGTGCTTCCATCTAGAGCATTCCCTTTAGAATACTCTGTAGGGGTGGTTTGTGGGAGGCAAATTCCCTCAACTTTTGCTTCTCTGAAAATTGTTTAATCCCTCCTTCAAATTTAAATGATAATCATGCTGGATACAGTATTCTTGGTTCAAGACCCTTCTGTTTCATTGCATTCATTATATCATGTTATTCTCTTCTGGTTTGTAAGGTTTCTGTTGAGAAGTCTGATGATAACCTGATGGGTTTCCTTTGTAGGTGATCTTTTTCCTCTCTCTGGCTGGAATACTCTGTCCTTGTCTTTGATCTTTGCCATTTTAATTATTATATGTCTTGGTGTTATCCTCCTTAGGTCCCTTGTTTTGGAAGATCTGTGGGCTCCATGGTCTGAGAGACTATTTCCTCCCCAAGCTTGGGAAAGTTTTCAGCAATTGTTTATTCAAAGACACTTTCTATCCCCTTTTCTCTCTTCTTCTTCTTCTGGTACCCCTATGATACGAATATTGTTCCATTTAGATTGGTCACACAGTTTTCTTAATATTCTTTCATTCCTAGAGATCCTTTTATATCTCTCTGCCTCAGCTTCTCTGTATTCCTGTCCTCTGATTTCTATTCCATTCTATTCCATAGTCTCTTGCACCTCATCTAGTCTGCTTTTAAGTCCTTCTATTGATTGTTTCATTTCTCCCTCTGGACTTCATCCCTTAGCTCTTGCATATTTCTCTGCAGATCCATCAGCATGGTTATGACTTTCATTTTGAATTCTTTTTCAGGATGTTTGGGTATATCTATCTCACCAGGCCCTCTCTCTGGCATTGTTTGAGTGATTTTGGACTGGACCAGGTTATTCTACCTTTTCATAGCAATAGAAGTGATCGCCAGCAAGTGGCGCGTATGTCTTGGACTGATACTTAGAATAACTTCCGTCATCATGACTCTAAATCCACCGAGAACACAATGTAGTGAAAAATATCTACAATCATAAAAGTAAGCCACTATTGGTCTTCAACTCTTATAATCATGGGAAATATAGAAGGTCTAAATATAAGTACAGAACAGAATATAAATATTACCAAATATGGCAACATAAGAGAATAATGGGTCTGGCAGAAGACAGGTGACGGAGAGGACAAGGATGAGTAAAAGTAAGTGTAAGTGTCCTTATATATTTATCTTACAGAAGATACCATCAAAAGTTGGCAGATTAGTAGCAGAGAGTAGAAATAACCAATTTATCAGTTGATAAATGGACAAACAAAATGTGGTTTACCTATGGAGTGGAATTTTATTCCGCTATAAAGAAGAATGAAGTAACTGGTTCATGCTACAGTGTGGGTGGGCCTTGAAAATGCTGTAAGAGGCCATTCACAAAATACCACATATTTAATTAATCTATTTATAGGAAATGTCCAGAATAGTCAGATTTATAGAGGCAGAGTGTACTTCAGGGATTGCACAAGCTGAGGCAGCATTGGGCAGATGGGTGTGACCAGCAATGAGTATGTATATCTTTTTTTCCTTTTGGGGTGATAAAGAGGTCCTAAAATTGGAGAGTGGTGATGGTTGTATAATCCTGGGAATATGCTCAAAACCTTTCAATTTTATACTTTTAAAAGGTAAATTTTATGGTACTTGGGTTATATCTCAACACCACTGAAATGAATAAAATTTGATGGAACTAGAAAGCAATTTTAAGTTTTTCCAGTAGCAGGGAATCGGTAATTGTTGATGAAAAAAGTCTAGGAATATAATACAGTCTCCTTTCAACAGCCAGAGCAGCCCCACCACCACCTCACCTTTCATTATAATCACTTGTCATGTCCACATGACTTGCTTCTCCATCGGACTCTGGGATCATGCTGAGCAGGACGGTCATCTCTGAATGCCCCTCACCTGGTGCACTCTCAAGCACTTAGTGGGTGACTAATAAATTATATGACTGAATGATGAATGAGTGAGTACAGGAATCATGTTGCCCTGTGGTTAGGACCCATCCTGTCTTGAGGGGAATAGCCCTTCCTCTGTTGATGTCGGTCTCACTCCAGACACCAGCCTGGCCCACAGAAGAGCTGTGGGGAGTAGGTGAGTGACAGATAGGTCCCTCTGGCTGAGTGCTGTGTTCCCCCAGGTGGTCCAGCTGGAGGAGCTCCTGACAGTGTGGCACTCAGTGTTCGTGGTGGGCAGTGCCAGTGCTGGCAAGTCCCAGGTGCTGAGGTCCTTGCACAAGACCTATCAGATCATGAAACGTCACCCCGTCTGGACTGACCTCAACCCCAAAGCCGTCACAAATGATGAGCTCTTCGGCATCATCAATCCAGCCACACGAGAATGGAAGGATGTTAAGAGCAGGATACCCCTGGGGAAAGTCCCCACTACCTCAGAGGCCCTCAAGCATGTGTGAACATTGTGAAAAGAGCTGCAGAGGAGAGAATGCTGGGTCGGTCTTTTTGGGATGGGAGAAGGAGGTGAAGAGAGAAACAAGGAAAGGAAGAAACCCTTTGGCTTAGAGGGGAACCTAGCCTTTGGGGTAGTCTCTTTGCTTGGGGACTTTGCAGCTGCCCCTTGAAAGGGGGCACTCACAGAGGATGAGGCCGCCAGGCATTCCCAGCTGCAGTTCTGTGATTCTGGAGCACAGTCACAGAGTCCCTAGCCAGGCAGTGGGTTTAAGACATGGGTGTGATAGGGAAGCCCACAGCCCATTCCTTAGGGAGCAGTGCAGTGTGGCATTGCACAGAGGGCACCGCCCCAGGAGAGATGGGGAAGCTGCCAAAGTAGACATTCAACATCATTCATCTCAGGAGAGCCCTAGAACCCTGGTCTCTTCAACGATCCTGAGGGTTCCAAACCTTTGTTCACTCATTGCTGACCTCACCATCAGCAACGGGCGGATGTTGAAAAAGGGTCTGTTATCACTGGGTGTGAGCAGAAAAGAAAGTGAAGAGAACTCTCTGTGAGTGGATATGATCTCTTTCTAAAACTGATGTTTCAGAAATGAATGAGGACATCTCGGATCCCTCCTCATGTCTCCATGTCTGACTACATCAGGGTCAAACTGCCTGGGTTCCTAATTTAGAGCCTTCAGTCAGAGACCTAGAATAAGGGGAGTAGCATCTCTAGTTTTTATTTCAGTGACTATTAATGAGGCTTAACATCTCTTCCTTGTTACTGGTCTTAGTAATTGGCTCCTCTGTGATTTGACTCCCCCTTATTATTTTCTTTTCAGTTTGTACATTTCTTTATATGTCAAAGCGATTAACCCTTTATCTGTTGTAGGCATTGCTAATGGTTATTCCCTATTTGCCACTTTTCTGCACATACTTCATGGCATATTTACCATACACTTTTTAGAGGAGGAAATTATGTCCATCTAGTCTTTTTAGAATGTGGAATTGTTACGTAGTTTATAACCCTTTCTACCTTTCAGCTATACATTTGGTATCATAAATTTGGTCCTAGAGATTCTTTTTATGTTTACATTTTTATCCATCTGGAATTTATTTTGGGGCTTGGTATGAGGTAAGGTACAGAATCAATTTTATTTCCTTCCAGGTGGATAATTTAAATTAATGTGCAGCAACATTTATTGAGTAAAGTATTCTTTCCCTCTGAATTTAAACACCAGCTTGTCAAATACACTGAGATCTAACTGAGTTTTCTACTTTGTTCCACTCACCTATTTATCTAATGCCATTCTATTTTAGTCACATTTTATAACATTTTAATGTCTGATAAGGTAGGGCCCTCCTCAGTGCTCTTTTGTAATTTTCCTGGCTAGTCTCAAGTACTTCCTATTCCATATCAGATTTAAACTCACATAATATAATCCAAACTTTAAGAGGTGTTTCAATTTTAATTAAAGTTTTATTAATGTGTTCATTAAATGTTGAAAATCTGACAAAATTTATAATAATCATAAATCTGTATTCACTAAACAAGAGAACTTCCAAGTAAATGGAGTATGACTTTATTAAATGTCTCAGAATCACTTAATAAAACAGTAATATAGTATATTATATTAATGCATCTTTTTCAATATTAGATCCAGTAGACAGAAAAATAAGTATAGATATAGAAGTGGGAAATACATCATCAAACTCAGTATAACACATAGTTATATAACTTTGCATCTTAAAAATAGAAAATATTCCTTTCTTGGTAGGTTCATGGAACATTTCCAAAAATTTAGAGTTTCATTGGGAACAAAACAAACCAGAATGAATTCAAAAGTGTTAATGCAGAGGCCACAATTTCTAATAATAATGCAATAGAATTAGAAACAAATAGCAAGGAAATGACCAAGAATAATTTTACCACTTACAGATCAAGAAATGCTCACTTAATCCTTGGGTTAAAGGGAAAATTAAATTGCAATCCCTGTAGGAAGCAATAGAAATAAAAACACTTCATACAAAACCTGTAGGACACATCTAAAGCCAATAAGGAAAAACTCTAAACTCTATTTTACAAGGTAGATGAGAAATGAAGGAAGTCATTATCCATCCTAATTATTCAAAGAATAATAAACTAAACCTGGATAAAATTGGAAGGAAGAAACTTAATACAGATAAAAGGTAAAATTGGTGGAAAGAAGCAAAGAAAACCATAGGAATAATAAATAAATATAAGTCCATTGTGAGCATGATTAATGGGAAAAAAGAGTAAAACTGTATCAGGGAAGGAGAAAGAAGATGTAACAGTATATACAGACAAGATTAAAATAGAAGAGAATACTTAGATGACACATACAAAAATCAGAAATAAAATGGTCCACTGGTAAAGTATAATGTTAAAAGATTTACTCAATATGAAGTAGAAAACGAGTTAACTAATAAAGAGAAAATTTTAAAGTATAGCCAGAACAAAAAAAGATAATTCCAAAATCATAAAAAGGACTTCCCTCAATTCATTTTATGAAGCCACAATAAACTTGATATCAACCTTTCTGTAGAACCAAAAACAAGAGCCTAATTTCACTTAGTAATGTAGATTCAGAAATTCTCTATAAAATATCAGTAAATAGAATCCAACACTGTAAAGAAAATGGAGGTTCCACGGCCAGGATTCTCACCTGACCTTGGTTTGCTTACTCACTGTGCATGAGCAGTGCTGGTAGGTGCAGGCTTGCACACCTGTGGGCAATGAGATATTAGTGACTCAATGTTTGGAGCTCCACCCAGTGCTCTGGGGCTGTGTGGCTACAAGGTGGTGGAGAGGTGGAGAGGCAGAGACTAGCCTGCTGTATGCAGACTGCCCTCAGGCAGACAGGATTCTAGAGCTTGACCTGCCACCATGAGAAAAAGCTGGCTATAAACCCTTTTACCCCAAGAACATTCCATTGTCACTTTTCAGTCTCACTGAATCCAGAGTGAACTTGCCTGGGGCTGACACCCTCAGGGGAGATAAACACTATCTCAAAAGAATAATATACTTTGACCAAGTAGAATCTACTCTAGGAATGTAGGGTTACATTGATTATTTTTAGAGTGTTTTTTTTTAGTATTAATTATTTTTCTAAGTATTTTTAAGTACTTATTAAGTATTTAAGCATATAAGTATTAAGTAAGTACTTATTTTAAAGTATTAATTAAAGCATTGAAAAATTAAAGAAGTAAATCATTTGATCAATCAACAGATGCTGAAAACTCACTGGCCACTCCTAATTTTTTAAAAATTCTAAGTAAAATAGAAATAGAAGGAATCCCTTAAATATAATAAATACTCTTAACCTAAAGTCAAAAGGAAAAAGAAAGCATTCTTAATGATGAGAAAGTAAAACCATTTTCATTGAAATCTGGAATAAGTCAGGGAGACATATTCCAATATTATTAGTGAGGGTTGATTGGTGGGATTCTAGAAGATGCAGTAAGACAAGATAATGGAATATGTGGTATAAATTGGAAGAATGTAGAACAATCATCATTTTGCTGATAAAACTTTATGCCTAAAGAAGTCAAGAGGTATTATTGAAAAATCACTAGAATTAATAAGAACATTTATTAAACGTAACTAGGTATAAACTAAATATACAAAATTTGATAGCTTTTCTCTATACTAGCAGTAGCCAGCTAAAAATGGAAGTACAAAAAAAAAATAGTCCCATTCACAATAGCAATAAAAACTATGAAATGTTTAGGAATATATTTAGCCAAAGTGATACACTGAAAATGCTATAAAATTGTATTAAGGAACATAAAACAATATTTGAATAAATGAAAAGACATACCATATTATTGATTGGGAAAGCTTGGTCTCATAAAAATCAATTCTATCCTAATGAAGATATAAATTTCCTGTAATGCCAGTTTAAATCACATTCAGCCTTTTCTCAAAGTCTGCATTTGACAAGATTTCCCTGGGCTGCAATTACAAAGGATGAAAACTTACCTAAAAAGGTTTTATGTAATTCCATCATGTCACAGTTGCCTGTTGAAATAATTTGCTGAGTCCCTTGTCACGTAAAAAGCCAGTACTATCAGGCATTGTTGTTTTGTGTAGCTGTTCTTACTAAAAGTCAGACTGGAGCAGAGAGAGAGTGGGAGTTGCCTCATGGCACTGTCAAATCTTGGTAAAAAGATACAAAACCAGTTCTGACCTGCCTTTCTATTTACACCTTCTGTAGCTTATAGGGAAAGGCTGTGCTGAGAGAAAGAAGATTGGTGGTGAAATGGAAAATAAATTATCCGTGGTTCCTTTTAGGATTGTTCTCTTCCATCATGTGGGAGCTTGCCAACATCACCCATGATGGCCCCAAGTGGATCTTACTGGATAGCGACATAGATCCAACGTGGATAGAGTCTCTCAACACTGTCATGGATGACAACAAGGTATCAGTGGGGAAGGGGAGTCTGCATCATCCCTACTCATCTATGAAACCTGTACCCCAGGCACATTTGGAATCTCGATTCCACACAGGGCTGGCCCTGAGTACAGAATTATTACCAGTGTCTTTATTTTATTTTTTTATCTATTCCAGCTTTATGGAGATATAATTGACATAGAACATTGTGTAAATTTAAGGTATACAATGTGATGATTTGAAATATGCATATATTTTGAAGTGATTACCACAATAAGGTTAGTTAACACCTCCATCACCTCATCTGATCATCTTTTTGTTGTTGTTTTTGAGAGCTTTTAAGTGCTAAGATCTATTCTCTTAGCAACTTTCAAATATGCAGTACAGTATTAACTATAGCCACCATGCTGTACATTACATCCTAGGATTAATTTATCTTATAACTAGAAGTTTGTAACTTTTGACCTCCTTCATCCATTTTCTCCACCCACCTCATCACCCCCAACCCTGGCAACCACTGATCTATTCTGTTTCTATGATTTTGTTTCTTTTAGATTCCATATACACATGAGATCATATAGTATTTTTCTTTCTCTGTTTGATTTATTTCATGCACCATAATGCTCTCCAGTTCCATCCGTGTTGCCACAAATAATGGGACTTCCTTCTTTTTATGGCTGAATAATATTTCATTGTGTATATGTACCACATTCTCTGTCCATTCATCTTTCATTGGATACTTAGTTTGTTTCCATGTCCCAGGTATTGTAGATAATGCCCCAGTGAATGCAGGGGCACAGATATCTCTTCAAGATCCTGGTTTCACTTATTACTGTTGTCTTTAATAGACATCTCAGAATGGACTCATCTGAATGAGCGACTTTCACTTACATTGATGGCCCTGTTTTTAGCACTGCTGTCATTTCCTTCAATGATCTTCTGCATGTAGATTAATTTAATATTTAGAGCTGAAAGGAATCTTAAATCATCTCATCCAATCTTTTTTCTTTCCAAATAAGGAAACTAAAGATCAGAAATATTCTGAGCTTGTCAGACATTCTCAATGGTGACACTCTTTATCCATGGAAAAAATATTTTTATTTTGTTTTATTTTGGTATCATTAATATACAATTACATGAGCACCATTGTGGTTACTAGATTCCCCCCATTATCAAGTCCCCACCACATACCCCTTTATAGTCACTGTCCATCAGCATAGTAAGATGCTATAGGGTCACTACTTGTCTTCTCTGTGCTATACTGCCTTCCCCATGCCCCCCTATATTACGTGTGCTAGTCGTAATACCCCTTATTTCCCTTATCCCTCCCTTTATATTTTTATTTTTTATAAGCAATGAAGACTAACAATGCCAATAAACTAGCTATTAAGCTGGTGGCTGCTCCTAAACTTGCTCAGAAAGCACATCCATATTAGAAGTGTTACAATGGTTTCTACATTTATAGGATTATTAGAATAAATGTATGTTCTCCCAGAGGGATGACCTAAAGAGACATGGTAGTAATAAGAAGCCTAAGCTTTTTTCCTTTAATAATCTTATTATTCCAGTATGGCCTAATTCATTCAATCACTGACATCAATGTAAGTTTTTTAGGTAACTTATTTCCTGACTCGGTATACACACAGGGGTGGGAGTGGTGAGAGGAGAGAGAGAGGATTGTTGTAGAAAATTTAGAAAACACATGTAATCACAAAGAAGAAAGCAATCATCTGTAATTCTTACAGGAGATATCCAGCAAATCCCTGCCAGCTGGCCATGCGCCCTAAC
The DNA here is from genome assembly GCF_030020395.1 of Manis pentadactyla. NCBI lineage: Eukaryota > Metazoa > Chordata > Mammalia > Pholidota > Manidae > Manis > Manis pentadactyla. The sequence continues at coordinate 129,991,818 of NC_080022.1, read as the reverse complement.
TCCTCCCCACCTGTTGTCCCCCCCATTGTTTCCAGGTGCTGACCCTGGCCAGCAATGAGAGGATCCCTCTGAATCCCACGATGTGGCTCCTCTTTGAGATCAGCCACCTGCGCACAGCTACCCCAGCCACCGTCTCCAGAGCAGGTATGGCATGAGAAAGGACAAAACCACAGAACTGCTCGGCTGAAAACAGGCACCGCCAGCATCACACATGACCTGGCTGGCATGGCAGGAAGCTCCCAGAGGGAGCCAGGCACCCACCAGCCAATCCTCAGCCCCAATCCACATCCATGAGCATGAGCAAGCGCTCTCAGGCCGGGACCCTGTGACCGTCCTAATTCAGAAATGTTATGGTAGGGAAGGGGAATGGCCCGTGGGCTGGACAACTGTACACAAGTGCCTCAAATTAGGCTACTTTCAAGCCAGTGCTCGCCTTCGTGACAATGGAGGTGACAAGCTTTGCGACTCTCACGACATCCTAGTGGAAGATAACAACTTTATGCCTTAACTTTCCTCTAACACCAAGGCCAAATTTATTGACAGGCTAGTGGGTGAAGAGATCACCATCGTGACAGATTCCCTTGCAGGGACCTGTGCTGAGGTTGTGAACAGGGCCCAAGAGACTTGCCTCTCCCAGCCTATTCATTTCCAAGGAGCACTGTAACGAATCACAACCTTGGTGGCTTTGCAAACAGCAGTAATTTATTTTCTCTTTCTTCTGCAAGTCAGACATCCAAAATCAAAGTGTCAGGCCAGCTGCTGTCCCTCTGAAGGCTTCAGGGGAGCACCCTTCCTCACACAGTCCAGCAGAGGCACTCCTTGGCTCGTGGCCTGTGACTCCAGGCTCTGCCTCCATCTTCATGTGGCCTTCTCTGTGTGTGCCTTTCCTCCGCTGTCTCTTCGAAGGACATTTGTACGTGTTCCACCCAGATAATCCAGGATGATCTCATCTCAAGGTCCTGAATTACACCTGCAAAAGTCCTTTTTCAACATAAGACCGTGTTCCCAGTGTCCCAGGGTTAGGACATGGACAGATCCTTTCAGGTCCCACCATTTGACCTGCCACACACTTCCACACCATGCCAAGTATGCCTAATGGCATAGCCTTCTCTCTTCTTGAGCCTAGAGTTGGCCTTAGGATCCTTGCCAACACTGCTTTCCACCAGCTGTTCTCAGTCCAGAGCTGGCCCCAAGAGCAAACCCGCTTGCCCCAAAGTCATCAGCCAGATCTCCGTTCTTTTGAAGTCCAGTGTTCTGTATGTTTTCTAAACAGAGAAAACAACTCTGGGGTGAAGACTATACTGACACCTGTGGAAAACTCACTGAACAATATTCTCTGTGCTCCCAGGGATCCTGTATATCAATCCAGCAGACCTGGGGTGGAACCCTGCAGTGAGCAGCTGGATCGACAAGAGGGAAATCCAGACAGAGTGAGCCAACCTAACCATTCTGTTTGACAAGTATCTTCCAACCTGCTTAGACACACTCAGAATCAGGTAGGTCACAAAACACAGGATGTAATGCGTTAAAGCTGCAGAAGAACCGGTTGGCTCACATCTGAGGCCCCCCCCGACACTGTGTCCTGCCCCTAAAGTGAGATGTCCCTAAGCATTTCCCTGTGGGTGTGGCAGATGGCAGAGGAGAACGCACACTAGGATGGCCATTTGATGCCTATTATCAGTTCAGGCAAGAAGCGAGGTGGGTGAGGAGGAGGAGGAAGGTGGCAAGTGCCTCCCATGAGTGCATGTGGATGTATCCGGCAGAGGCGGCAGGTTGTAATACACAGCAATCCTGAAGTCCTTTGGTTTGCAGGACACACAACTGGTCCTCCTACAGAGGCCAGGCTAACAGACCTAGAGGTCAGTGGCCCTTGATACCCACTTTCTGTTCCTGGTCATGTATGTTCCTGGCCCATGTAATGCAGGATCAGGTAGAATGCATCGTTTGGCCAGTCTTGCTCCTCTGGACACTGTGCGTTCACCTCTCCTCTTACAGGTCTGCAAGAGCAGAGGCAATAAGCCCTGGACACTTATCACATGAACAAGAGATTATTCCTCTTAACCAAAAAGATACTTACAGCCACAATATCACATGTGTCTGCAAAGAGAGGTTCCAGCATTAGGCCCCTGCTTTTGTTTTACATTCTCTTTTCTTGGTCAATTGATGCATCATTCTATGAATCAGGCACCCAAGTTTGTGGTTCCTCCAACTTCAACCATCAGAGGCTGGTGCCGTGAAGGCAACGTGACTCAGAGATGCACAACTCTTAAAGGGTCAGCAGGTTAGGGTCAGGATTGTTTTGGGGAAATTAAGTCCACCACTCAAAATGATCCCTGACTCCTTTATTCATTGGTCTGTCAAGCACAGGATGGAGAACCACGGACACGCACAGACGCAGAGGTGAATGAGTGCCCCAGGCCCTCTGACTGCACATGCCTGCCCTCACCCTATCAAAATCCACCCACGTTTAGAGTGAATTTTATGTAACTAAAACTTGAGTTGCAGCTGAGCCATTGACATAGTAGTATATTTTTAGATATTTAATCACACACATATTAATTTTGATTTTGAAATTTTTATATGCCAGGGTCAGTAATTACTTTTCCAAGTTGCACCATTTTCATAAACCCATGAAAAGCCTTCAGCCCTTCGTGGCCTGTGGGCCCCGTGGCCTTGGCTAATGAGATAAAGCAGCCCTGGCAGCAGGCAAAGTCTGGAAGTGGGAATGGTGGCTAGTGTCTCCTGGGGGCAAGGGCAGCAAAGAGGTCAACCAGAAGGGAGATTTTAGGAAACCAGCATACACCTGTTCTTTGTCATTTGCTGAGACAATTGTCCAGTTTGTCTTTTGACTAGGAGGCCATTCCCCACTCTGGGCATTTAGAACCAGAGATGCCAAACTCTTGTCTAAATGGGTATGGGCAAGTGTGTGTTCGTGTGCATGTGCAAACCTTGGAACAAGCTTTGAAGACACTAACTGTACTAAATCTCTCCAGACAGAACACCCCCCAGTCTCTGAATTCTGGTTATCAAGGAAAAAGCACAGCTGTCAATTATGGTTATCTCATTTCACTCTGACAGCATTCCTAAGAGGGCATGATATCCCATAGACAAAGAGCTGGGGTTCCACGGTGCTCCCTCGGGGCCACAGCTAGTTAGTGACAAGGTGCACACTTCAAAGTCTTACTGGTATTTTAATCTGTCACGGCATCATAATGCTGGCTTTGTAGGGCCCTGTTACTATGAAGCTGTGTGAGGTCAACATAGCGTGATTTTTATACTGAATGAGTGGGCCTCGTAAGGGATGATTATAAAGCAACTTATTTTGTTTCCCACTGTTCCTTCAAAACCATTTTATGTGGCTGGTTCTCCTCCTACCCCTGGATGACACCTACGTAAACACCCATGACTTTACCCGTCATTGTCCAGTAATAAAAAGGCATCTGATCATTTGTAGTCACACAATTACACAATCACACATGCGTGCACAAACACACACATGAAAATTTAAAGAAAACACACAGTGAAAATTTTAAAAAGCAGACTGCATTTAAATGACACTTCTCCCCTGGCCCATAGCTCAGACCATCTTCCAGATGTCACCCTCAGTGCCAAAGGGAAGTGTCCTTGACTTCCTCTGTCCTGACTCTACCAGTCACCCCCTCAATCAGCTGCAGCTTCTGACCTGTCAAGGCTGAAGGGTGATGGAGAGAAGAGAGTAAGAGGGAGGAAAGGCCTTAATGACTGGCTCTGGCATGGCCTTAGTTACCCTAACTGTGGCAGATCCAAAACTGAAGATTTTGTGAGTCCTTGGGCCCCTTTCCATCACTGGGGATCTTCCACATGCCTTCCTTTGAAGAAAGTAAATGCATCTCCATCAGCCGGTCTTGTATAATTCCTCATGCAAACTGCTCCTTTGGCCGGCATCTAAAGCAGCCCCACATGCTCATGGCTCACAGGGGGATTCCAGGAAATACTCGCCCCTCCCTGCTTTGATAAATGGGAGCACAGGCTGCCCCAGTGAGCAACCTCCTCGCTCTGATATGAGATAAGCCAGTCTCTTCAAGGTTCTTCAATTACAGGTCCTTTGCCGCTTCATAGCGGTCCTACTGAAACCGTTTCTCCAACTTTATTCCGGGTGAGCACCTGCCTTCCCCGTGGGTGAGGGGACACATTGCCCACCAGGTGTTCTCTGTGTGCCAACTGCTGGCCCCTCCGGCATCTCCCACTTCCATCCTCTCTTCCTGGGGAGTATGAGAGGCCAGGGTTGTAACAGCCTTTACAGGTGCCCCCGGGTTGCCTGGATGTCAGTTTGGAATGGTCAGCCTAGTCAGCCCCTATCATCTTGGTGCCTTATTCAAAACTCTGCCTGAGACAGCTCCATTTTAACCTTCTGTTGCAAATATGTGTCAAATGAAGAAAAGCCTCTCAAGTACTCAATTTTCCCCTCACTGATGGAAGCCTTGACTACTGGACTACTTCAGAGTGTCGTTGTGAGACAGAACTAGACTGAGAGCAGGTGTAAGAACCAAACACTAAGAAGAATGGAATGTGAGGGAGTGCTGAGGCCTAGTGCTGGAGAATGACTGAAGATCTTAGTGGCCGTGTCATTCATCCTGTAACAGCGGACCTGCTCCTGTGTGGCCTGTGAGCTCATCCTGCCGTGGGAAGCGGCTGCGAGGGCAGGTGTGCAGGAGAAGTTGAGCGTGTGGGTATGTGGGCACTCTGTGTGCATCGTGGGCTGAAAGTGCCCTTGTGCATACATATGTGTGTGCGTGCATGCCTGTTTGTGTGTGTGCACGCACGTGTGTGTGGATGCACACATGCTCCTGTTCCCTTGGGACAGGTCACCTTTGTACATCCCTTGATACCTGCTTTTCAGTGAAGACATCCAAAGCCAAGGTTAAGAGGACAAACACCAGGCCAGGACAGAGGCACAGGGGCGTAGTCTTGGAAGACAAACTCCATCAAGTTAATCATGATTGTATAAAGTAATCATTTGTCCTCTCTGTACTCCTCCCACCCCAATATAAGACTCTGGCCCCAAGGGAAACATTTACACTGTGTTTTAGTTACTCCTCTGAGCAGAAGGAATGGAAGCAGCAACCTCAGAATGGCACCCATATTGACTCTTGAGGTGCTTTCTGGCAAAAGAGAAAATTCTGAGATATTTACTTACATTTTCACAGTTGCCCACTTTTCCCAAGGATTGAGAGGGGTCATCAGTGTTGAGAGGAGGGAAGAGGGAGGCAAGAGTATCAGAGGAAAGGGTGATAGGAAAAGGAACCTTCCCAGAAACCTTCTGGGCCCTTACTTGTCTGCACAGCGAGATGACCCAAAATAGCTGATGAGGATGCAGGCTGAAGAAGCGTCTGGCCCTCTGTAAGCCCTAAGAGTCTGGCAGGTCATGAGCCCACCAGAACCAAGTGGCTTGCACAGCCATCTGACCATGCCTCTAGGATGGAAAATGCAGTGTTCTAGAGCACATCTGGCTCTCTCTTTGCAGATTTAAGAAGATAATTCCTATCCCAGAGCAGAGTACGGTGCAGATGCTCTGCCACCTTCTTGAGTGTCTCCTGACCAAGGAGGACATCCCTGCAGACTGCCCCAAGGAAACCTATGAGCTGTATTTTGTGTTTTCTGCCATCTGGGCATTTGGTGGAGCGATGGTCCAAGATCAGGTAAGAGGCTGGGATGCAGAGAGCACCTACATCCATGTCCACAGCAGCAAAACCTGATCTTCCAGCAAAGATTTGGGAGACGGGACAACTAAATGTCAGGATGAACATGAACGCACCAGATGGTTTAGTTATCCATGCATTGCTCTGCTGAAGACATGCATTCCCACGAAAAGGTGTCCTGGGGGAGGCAGGTGAGATTTTGCTGTTTCTTGTTGAGTTAGTGACTGTATCGCTGCTTTCCTGGAGAGCTGCCATGTCTGAGCTTCAACAGCTGGAGGGTACTGTGCAAGGTGATGGGAGTTTTATAGGTGGAATAATGCTGTGCTGTAGATTGAATAGGAGGAATCCCTCTAGCCTTTGAAAAGTCCCTCAGAAGTACGAGGCCAGAGTGAACCAGCATGTCTCCTTACCCTTAAAATGCAGAGCTGTCCATGGAAGTTTAGACCAAAAGTTAGTTGCCGGCTGTGGGTAGGAAAGCAAAGCAGTATGTGTCTCATAGCGTTAGCTGCAGGAGCCTCATGCAATTCGGAGTTAGGTATGTCAGGCTGGAGTATCTTGGCATCCTTTTGCCCTAGCCGTTCCTGTATTCCCAGCCTTTTTCTTTACTTAATTTCATCCAAATAAAAAGCACTTTGTCTAGAGATATCACATTCAAGGTTATGCAAACCAGTCTTTTACAACTGACTCTAGCTACCAGGCAATGTCACATACAGGTTTAAGAACATGGAGTCTGGATTTGAATTGTAACTCGGCCCCTCATTATGACTCATTGGGCAAAATTACTTAACCTTTCTCTACCTTACTCCCCCATGGGTGCAAAGGAGATGAGGGTGGTGATGGTACCCAGTTCCTAGGATGGCTGTGAGGATTAAGTCAAGGGACACTATTTTACTTGTCTGGCATGAATATGTGCAAAACACTTAAAAGTCATGCTGGCACATGCGTGTGTTTGTTATTCATATTCTCCTGCCATAATATCCAGGTTCACAGCAAATATCTGGTACCTCTTGCATGACAGGGGAGCAATCCAAGCTGCCATGGTTGGAGAGTTAGGATTTACTCCTTTTGGTCTGACTTGATTGTGGGCTCTTTGGAGAGAGCGGGAAAATGTGTCAGCCTCCTGGGACAAAGCCTTGTTTTAAGAATGCAGAGTAGAGGTGAGCTGGGAGAATTCACAATTAATTTAGAATTCACAGTTAATTTTTTTTCGCAGGCCCTGGCTGTAAACATCCAGCCCCCCTCCCACTACCTGCTAACATGTCCTTTTGTGCTCCAAATTCAGTAGGCAGCTCTCACTAGCTCCTGGGACCAAGGCCTTTCTCCATCTCCCTCCCCAGAGCTGGTGCTGGTGGGAAGGGGGAATCTTCACAGTCAGGAGGAGGCTGGACAGAGAGCTTGACATCTGAGGGTTTCATGCTGTCTGTTCTGTAGCCCCAGGAGCTTCTCCATGGACTGCCTCTTTGGCAGTTATATTTCCTCTTTGAGGCGAGGAGGCAACCAGTCCAGCAAAATGGATGAGAGCTTGCGAAAGGCAGAGACCCAGATGAATAGGTTAGTGCTTCCCATCAAACACACTCCCTGACCTTTCAGCTGCTGAAATGCCAGACAGCAAGCACTGCTGGGCATCCCCTACTCCCAAGCAGTAGGATATCAGGATGAAGTACTTGGTCAATTTTCTATCTCTGTATGGAAAACTGTAAATCCACTCAACTCTTTTCTATAAGCTCGGGAGAAAGCATCCCTCCCATTGTCCTGGGCTCTGTAGGCAGCCATGCTGCACATGCAGAGAAGACAAGGGCAAAAGCTTTTAGCAGCAGGGGTGGTCCAAGACCCCCTGCACAAGCTGCCTTCAAGCCAGACACCAAAAATAGTGCTATAAATCGAAAAGTAGGAAGTTGGCCAAAAGACTCATAACAGGAACACTAGTTGTGCTTATATTTAACAGGCTGTCATTAAAGCAAAGCAGAAATACAAAATGCAGCCCATACGTGAGTAGAAGGTCCAAAAAAAGGCCAGGGCAGGGGGAGGTTTTCCCTAAATGCTTTGCAGGGAACACAGGACACAGTCTATCAGAGAGCTCCATACTGGGAGAGTGAAACCTGGGTTCAAATCCCAATTCTTCAGATGCTTCTAGATGTGTAACCTTTGAGCTTTTGTCCTTTGATACATAAAAGAGGAATAATTTTCACCAGGATAACTTGGAGGCATTGTGAGGATCAAATGAGGTGATGTTACATTCCAAACTCTGCTACGGTCTGTGGAGAGAGCCTTAGGGTCCCTGAGGTCAAAGGGCAGGAAGAGAACCAGAGGATTGTCTCAGTCTAAAGGAGAAGGGGGCCTCTGTACTTAAGGTCACTGCTGCAGAGACACCTCCCTGCCCCCCACAAAGAGCTGAAATGAGAAAGGGCCATCAAATGACTCAGCAGAGGTGACCTTGATTATATTACAGTGACCAGTTATAGTAGAAGACGAGGTCACGCTCCAGCTTACAGGCAGTGAGATGATATTAGTACAGCCCAGCTAATGGTTTGGTTGAGAAGATGACTGAGTAACTCAGGTGAGATTGGAGATGAGGAGAGAAGGTCCATCCAATCTTCTTCTTTCTAGAGGTTGCCTTCATCTCAGATTTCCCATCTAAACCTAAAATCTGGCTTTTAAAGGTCCTCAAGAATTTTATCAATGAGTTAAAAATAGGGATTTTTCTGAGGCTTCCAATTGCAGAGAACAATACTGAGAGACACAGTGTACCCTTAATCAGAATAAGAACAGCAAACAAATCTGTCCTCACAGTAGAGCCTATTTCCATTCTCATTTTAAAGCAAAATAATTCAATCCTATTTACCTAATGGGTAGCAAAATGCCCAGTACCATTCTTCCAGGTCCAGCTTCATTCCCACACAGCCAGCTTCCTGGTGTGTCCTGCCTTTGCACTTCCTCTCTGGCCTGCCCTCCAGGAACATTTCCTAAAATGCCCAATCTCAGTCTCTTCTTTTTTTAGATTTTTCCTAGGTCTGTGTGTTCAAAGAGGGTGTTTGAGGTCCTCCCCTAGAGGGTTGCTAGTAGCACTAGTTTTGTGGCTGGTGGGAGGTGGGGGTGTGCACGTGTATGTGCACATGCATATGGGTGTATATTTGGGCTTGGCCACGTCAGACAGTTTGAGCACACTGAGTGCACAGTGCTATCCTGAGAGGCACAGGATCTGATCTGTATGCACGTGAATTATATGTCTCCACCCATTCCTTTTGTCATGAAGACCCATTTGTGTTTGTCTTTGCTGCTCCTAGACTTAGAATTTTAGCTCTTGAGGACACCTTAGAAGTCTTTTCTTGGATCCTCATTTTATGGATGGGGAAATGGAGGCACAGAAAGAAGTGGGGCTCCTCCCACCCCACCACCCTGTGCTCCCAGCATCAGTGGTCACCGTTTTATTCTTGCTGCTGACTGCCATCCTGGGCATTGCTCAGTCTCAGGGGTCTAGGAAGACCGAGCTCTATCTCGTTGGGAGATCCTGACCACACTTGCCCACCTTGTGGACACAGGCTCCCACTGTCCTCCATGTTACCACCGGTTTCCTCCCGTGCACCCCACGAAGCACTGGGGTGACTCAGCTGCGAGGTCCAGCAGCTGGGCATGTTCATTGCTGAGGGCTGCCAGCTGGGCCTTGTCAGACTGGTCCTGGGGGGAGCAGTGTCCTTCCTGAAGGAGCTGATCCACTGGGCAGGCCTGCACAAACCGGGCCTCTTTGTGTCCCCTCCCTGACCTCTGCCTGATGCCAGGGCTGCTTGTCCAGCTTACCGGCTCTGGGAAACCGTGCACCCTAACCTGCTTTGTTTTGGCAGCTTGTGGGCTACAGGGAAGAATTCAGCAAATGGTGGCTGACAGAATACAAGACAGTCAAGTTTCCTTCCCAGGGAACCATCTTTGAGTACTACATAGACTCAGAAACCAAGAAATTTGAGCCTTGGTCCAAGCTCTTCCCCCAGTTTGAATTTGATCCCGAGATGCCTTTGCAGGTGAGTGTGGCCAAGTGAACAGACACGTGTGGTCATCCCAGGACCTGCAGAGGCTGCTGCCCCTTATGGAAATCCAAGTGTTCTGGCCTTGCTAGGAACTAGTCATTCCCAGCTACACAGCTTTTCTGGGGAAATTTTAGGTGCAATGCAGTACAAGATCCCCCAAAGGGCTCTTGATTCCTAGAGCCCCCCAGCATCCTGTGGGCAGAAGATTAAAAAAAAACAACTAAAATATGTGAGTGAAGCCACAGGGAGGCAGACAGAGCTGGAAGAGGATGGGAGGGGATACTCGCTACACTGAGGGGGAGTTATAGGATGGCCTTACCATAGCTATGAGGGGAGACACTCCTGCCCGCAGTAGTGAGCCTGCTCCGCCCTGCCGGCAGCATCCCTCTCCTGAAATGGTCCAGAACGTTTTGCAGTGAATCTCTCTCTCCCACAAGCCCCTGGCACGCTCATCGTGTTCCCGTTCCAGGCTTGTTTGGTGCACACGAGCGAGACCATCCGAGTGTGCTACTTCCTGGAGCGGCTTATGGAGCGGCGGCGGCCAGTCATGCTGCTGGGGACCGCGGGCACCGGCAAGTCAGTGCTGGTGGGAGCCAAGTTGGCCTGCCTCGATGGCGAGCAGTACCAGGTGAAAAACGTGCCCTTCAACTACTACACCATGTTGGCAATGCTGCAAGGTGAGGGGCATGCTGGGGAGCCAGTGACCCCATTCTTGACTCTGTGCTGCAGCAGAGTGCCAGGCACTTGCTGGGTGGGCTTGGCTCCTGAGGCCGCACCGCTCCTCCCTCTCTGCTGCCCTTGGGCCGCCCCCCTCCTCTCTCCCACAGCACCCTTTAGCCCCATGCCCTTTCCTGTCCTTTCCCTACATTCCTCCTTGGCCTGTGCAAGCTCCTCCAGGCCCCAAGTTCAACACACTACAAGCAGTTCAGCACCTTGAGGACAAGGAAAGCGGGAAGCCATTGAGAGATTTCAGCAGGCTGGTAGGCTTCTGTCAGTGGAAGCATCTCTAGAGATCATTCTGTTCACCCCTCCTATCTTATAGATAGGAAACTGAGGCTCAGGTAATAGTAAGAGATTGCCCAAGGTCACCATCAGGCAGCAAGGCTGGCAGGTGCATCCAGTCTTTGACCACATGGAGCACGCTTCTTACTGACTTTCCACGCCTGGCTGCAGCCTCAGGGTCAGGGGCTCATTGCAGGGATTTCCCCTGCCAGAGTCACTTCCTCCCTGACCCTCACTCCCAGGAGGGTCCCTAACCCCACCCTGCCCAGCTTTCCCAATGAGATCCCAGTGCACGGCCACACCTACAGGGCAAAATCCCCCAGAGGTGGGGAATCAGCACACACCTTCTTGGGATGGGCAAGTCAGAAGCCACAGCCGATAGGAGACATGAACCTTCCATTTCCTCCCCCAGTACATTGCCCAGGCCTTAGGCGGCTGACTCACAACGTGGGCTTGCTGAGCCTGGACCGCTTCAGTCCCCCGGTCCTTCCTTGGCACCTGCTCACATGAACTCAAGCCAACCAGTACGGGGTCACCGGTGCTCGGGCCCCACCAGGTCCCATGGTAGTGAGAGAGCAGCTCAGTTCTGCCTCCTTTCTGCACTGCTTTCCAGCTCTCCCGGCATCGGGGTCTGGGGCTGGGAGGCCCAGCACTGCCTCTGCTTTCTGCATCGCAGAGCAGTTAGCAGACTCCCGCCTCTCTGTCACACTGGCCTCTGGGCTTCATCCTGCTGGGCTGGGAAATGTTTCACAGGTCAGTCTCGGTCCACCAATTGATTCTAGCTACCTCATGGGTGGTAACAAGTAAGACAAAGGGGGTGAAGACTCAGGTCAGAACTTGGCTGGTTTGTCCACAACGTGGGCGTCTTCTGAAGAAAGAATGTGGGGCTCTTCACCATGTAAACAGTTACAGGTATGACACACTTTTAAGAGTAATCTGCATTAGCATTTGTGTCCAGCATCTCTTAAGTCTACACAGTAACAAAACAGACCAAGCCCTGCTCTGTATGTCTGCCAGCTTCCGTAGTGTAGATCCTCCCACCATGACTGGTTGCAAGTTACTGATGCAATGAACGTGGTCAGTGAACATGGAGTCAGAGATGCACAGTGGCGCCCCAGTTATCATATCTCCACACTTTACAGATATGATAATGAAAGATGAAAATAACCTGAAGAGTATAGATGATGGTAAAATGTGGTAAGCTAATTTGGATGTAATGAGTTTTGTATAGTTATTACCTTTGTTTTGGATACAATATACTTAATTGTATGATTGACTAATTTTTTTTTTCAAACAATGGCTGTGTTTACCAACCAGCTCGCAAAATTCCCTCCGTGTTAGCAATCAGCTCTGAAGAGACAGCTCTGGTAAACAGCTAGCTTCCTCTTTGCTCCACGAGGCCTCAGCCCCCACCATGCCACACAATGTCATAACCGTCCCTCATGGCCCCACACTGTCACGTTAGTGCCCACCCGTGACCGTGAGCAGGCTCTACACACCTGGCTGGAGCTCGCCAGGTCTGCCTAACACAGTTTCCCTTTCTTGTTCATGGAAACATACCACCTCTACACCTATCTGCAAGCCTTGATTCCAAGGGCTGATCAGATTATCAGCTCTGCCTATTTACTGCGGTTCTTAATTTACTCTGTTTACTTAGTACAACTACACTAAATAATAATAATAATGATAATGATGATGATGATAATAATTATTATTACTGGCATTTATCAAACATCCATCAGGTATGTGTCTGGTGCTAACCTGAGGTTTTTTTTTTTTTCTCTGAGGTTAGACTTTTATACAATTTTTAATCGCTTAATCTTGCACAAACCTGTGAGGTTAAGTACTTACATCATCCCCGTGTTATAAATGAGAAAATCAAGGCACAGTGAAGTTAAGTAAACTACCTGAGGTCACACATAAGTGGAGGAGCCAGGGTTTGAACCCAGACAGTCTGACTTCAGAGTCTGTGCTCTTAACCACCAGGGTACCTCTCTGATAAGAAAACACTTTGGAAAGTGAAATAAATATTTGATATTAATATTATTATTTGTGGTACTATTTGAGTATTCTAGAGGATCTTTTTCCTAGAATCCTACATTGATTTTATAATTCAAAGAATACTTCAAATAGAGAGTAAAACTTCATAGCCAAGGAAAAGGGGATGAGCTTCTACACTGCTCAGGCCTCTTGTTCTTACTCTGGGTCCCTCAGCTGGAGGATTTTCTCCTTTCTTCCTGTTGGAACACAAAGAATTATTCAAAACAGTCACAGAATGCTGTCAAATAGAGCCAGGATGGACACTGGCTCCCTACCACAGCTAGACTTACACCAAAACACAGTGCTCTCGGTCTCTTGTTAATTCCCTGGTGGCCTCTCGGTCCCAGCGCTCCTCTCACACTAGATGATGGATGAAGCAGCTGTCCGCTACCATCACCTCTCCAGAACTAACTAGAATTGGTGGGTAACTCAAAGCACCAGAGTAGCCAGCATCCATGTCACAAAGTCCATGTAGCAAAGCTCATGCCCTTACCTCTGAAAAGCACGGAATTCCTTTACTTGGGATCTCCTGCCTCTTACTTTAGTCACAGTCCAAACAACTTTGTTTATCTGACTTGCTAGCCTAAAACATTTTAGAAGCAACAAAATGGTAAGAGAAAGGGTGCAACTAACAGAAAAGTGGGAGCTGGAGACTTGGTATCCAAGAGGAAATAGAATTTTTACAAAAGGAGATACAGAAACTCAGAGGGTAGCTTCTCTGGCATTAGATGAGAGGCTAACTGTCCCACCCACGTCGTGAGCCCATCATGCTTTTTACAGCCCAGCATTTTCATTGCTGTTTGTACTTAAGACCCTATGTAATAAAGAAAAGATTAGCTTTGATGTGGTACAGTCCACTTTAAATGGCAGATAGTACACCCAGACAGATGTGCAAGATGTGTGTTTATAATGTATATGTAATGGAAAAAGATGGGAAATGGCCTGATTTTCCATAGGATGGAATCCTAAGCATTATTACAAAGAATGAAGAAATTCTGTATTAATTGAGTTGGAACTATTTCCAAAGCTTTTTGAAGAGAGAAACAAGATACAGGAGAGTGTATATAGTAAGCACCAGATTGTGTCTTGTTTAAAAAGAGATACATAAAAATTTACATCTATATACACTCACACATCTATGCTTCTATATACTTAGTATATCTCCAGAAGGCCATACAATCAACCGACCATAGCAGTTGCCTGTGGCATGGAGAACTGGATGCTAAGAGTAGGAAGGAGAATTACTTAAACTTTAAAAAAATTATGAAATATTTCAAGCATGCAGAAAAGTACAGAAAATAATACAACAGATGTCCATGCACCCACCACCCAGACTTCACAGATGTTAAAATTTTGTCATTCTGCTATGGATCTTAGCATCGCAGCCAACACCCACCCCCATCCATTCCTCCTTCTTGCTCCTTGGTAACCAAAGTTGATGTGTATCATTCCAAACTTACACTGTGGGTACATATAGGTACCCATACAGATACACAGTACTGTTGTGTGTATTTAAATTTTAAATATGTATCTTACTGTAACTTTTTAAGAAACTTCTTAAATCACTGACTGTTTTCATACATGCAGATCTACTTCATTACTCTCATTGCTGCATAGAATTCCATTGTGTAAATAAACCACAGCTCATTTATCCATTTCCTACTAAAAGGCAGCATAATTTTTTAAATGTTTTCCCTTTAGAAAAAGCATTATTGAGTTATAATCGACACACAATACATGGTACATATTAGAGGATACACCTTGATAAGTTTTGACATATTTACACAGCTGTGACGCAATCACTACAATAAAAATAATGAACATAACCATCACCTCTGGAAGTTCCTCATGTCTCTTGCTAATCCCTCCCTCCGTCCCAGTCCTTCCACCCTCCCCCGTACCTAGGCCAACACTGATCTGTTTCTGTCACAGTGGGTTAGCTTGCATTTTCTAGAATTTTATATAATGGAATCATTTGACATGCACTCCTTTTTTTGTCTGGCTTCTTTCACACAGCATGATTTGAGATTTATCCATGTTGTTGAGTATATCAATAGTTCATTCTTCTCATTCCTGAATAGCAGGGTAAAATATATAAAACACTCAGAATGACTCCCAGCAAACAGTAAGTGCTGAGTAAATGGAAACTGTTATTATACTAATATTAAAGATCCTTCTCAAACTTAAGACCCTATAAATATTTTTTAATAATGTCTAAGTCCCAACTGCCAAAACAAAAGAAGCAAGCAAACCCCTTTCACTGGAAGGAGTTAAACATAAACTGCTAAAGCAAAAAATGTTTTTGCAAGAAATGTTCCAACTTTCAAATGGGCAATAACCCCACAGCAGGTCCATTCATTGAGGGCTTCAGGGGCATATTTTGCAGCTCATTCATCCTGCTAGTCCACCAAAAGCCATTTTTCTCAAAATCAGATGTTCTTTTATTAAGGAGGCAGTTACTCCTTCACTTCTCCTCTCTTTCACTACATCCAGCACTGCGGTTCCACTGAGTACTTTCTAAACACAGATTCAGGACTCTTTAAATTTAAATGTTGGTTGTGTTTCAAGGCATTGACATTGCTCACCAGTGTTGATAGCACATGGTTTATTTAATGTTTGAAGTGTGCCAAACCTTGTGCTGAGGGTTTTACTCCCTTCAGTTCATTTAATCATCCCCACCCAGTGAGACACTGTATTAGTAATGCTTTTGACTGCAAGCAGCAGAAAATCTGACAAGAATGACATAAACAGAATTTTTTCATGCAACAAGAAGTCTTGAGGTAGGCAGTTGCTAATGCTAAACCAATGGCTCAGTGATATCAGTGCTGTAATATCTATTATTAGCTGCTCCCTCAGGATGGCAGAACGTGTGCTGCTCCAGCCATCACATCTGCATTCCAAATAGAAAGATAAAGGAGAGACCTAGTGCCCATGTCAGGAGATGATAGTTCTCCAGGAACCCCATAGCTTTGTGTCTGTGCCTTGTCGTCCAGAACAGCGTCACACAGCCACATCAGCTGGAAAGTGACTGAAGAGAAGAAAGCTGGAAATGGTGACCATCACAGATCTGATGATAGTCTCATTTTTACAAGATTAGAAAATGAGGTTCAGAGGTGTAAAGTGACTTCTTTTAAAGTCACACAGTGTATTAATAACAAATGTGTCTTATTTCATAGGACTCTAGTGGCCTTCCTCTCTGATAAGCGTGTAAGTCATACATCTTAATTTCCCTAGTAGAATGCCAACTTTCTTCTGTTAGTCTGATACCTAGAGCACAGGGTTATCTTTCCCTTTGATAGGAAATAAAATAGCCCCTTCAGTTCTTCTTAGAAACACTCAGACTTCAACTGACTACCTGCCAACAGCTACACAAAGCACAGATTAGTAAACCTGACATCTCAGGTTAGAGGCAGAGATCCGTCCTCATTCTCCTCCTCCTCTGAGCTCCGCAGATGCACTTGCCTCGCTTTCATTCCCTCCACAGATTACAGCCAATGATCGGTCCTTGGGTTTTGTTAAGAGTTAGGGTGATAAAAGATAATTTTAAGTTACATTTGTATCTTCTGTAAAATCTCAGTTGAAGACCATGCCCATCTTGTAGCCTGATTTATCTTTGTGAGTATCCCTGATATATGCCTTTTAGAACTTACTGCCTGGGAAAACTTTTTCATATGAAAGTAGAGGTAGATTTGTGCCAGTAATCTGGATTGGCATGTAATTAAATACAGATTGAGTCCTGAGCTTTCAAGTAGGCAGGTCAGAAAGGGAGATGTGAGATACATTTTTATTTGGTTATAGTAACTATGTCCTTCTAGGTTATCGGTGCAAACATGTTTCTTCCCCTATAGTATCCCTTTTTAGTCTATATTTTATTTTGTCTGTTTTATGTCTACTCAAATACCTCAAGCCTCTTCTCATTCCTTTTGAAATAAAAGTAATTTTTAAAATGAAAAAATTCACAATGGCCCATAGACAGGCTAGTTTAGAAAGAGACAAGGAGAAGCAAAGGTCAAGGTGTAAAGAGAGTGGGACAGAGATGATGGCCTCCACAATTCTGAATTCTCTCACCATCCAACTGCAATTTAAATTGTTAGTTCAACAAATATTTGAGTGCTTAATTACACTAATTAGATAGGAGCTCCTGTGTCTGAGTGTAAACAAATCTCTGTAACTTGATCATTAAAAGTTTAAGCTTGGATGGCACCGTGAAAGATCTGACCAGACTCTCAACCTTGAAGGAGCAATGAGCTTCCATTATCACATATAGACAGCTCTCTTCTTCTTACCTTAATGTCTTCCAAAAAGGAGATGACACAAAATTAAATCATCAAATATTTATCAGCTAGTGGGCAAGAACTCTGCTTGGAATGGGGGAAGTGAGTTTCAAAGTATAAGGAAATTGAAAACAACACATTTCAGACAATAGAGAAAGCATTCCATAAATTTTGGTATCTCCAAATTATGGAATGCAATGCGGCAATTAAAATCATGTTTTAGGAGGATATATATTATCATATAAAGATGTTTATAATATGTGTAATGAAAACTTTTACAAGCAGAAAATGCAGTATAATTCTGATTTTGTAAAGGAAAAATCTAACAGAGTAAATAGAGTAGAATGAAATATACCAAAATATTGGAAGTAATGCTTACTACTAGGTGATAAAATTATTTGCAATTTTTATGTTCATCATTATGATTTCTATGCTTTTTAATCTTTAAATAATGAATATGTATTATTTTTTAAATCATGCAAAACATGTTATTTTTTGAAAGAATAAATGCAAAGCCCTTACTTTTCAAATTCCCAATACACCAGAAATGTCTTAACAAGTGAAAGATTAGACTACATGGAAGGAAAATAGTTAAAACACAGGTATACAAATCATGTTGGTACAAAGTAAGACATGATTAATTGCTAATGTACTCTTGTCAAAATATGGTCAGGCACTGAATTAACTAAACTGGGGATTTCTCAAGGGCAGAAGCCATGAAATAATAATGTTTAAGAAGTAATTTGTAGTAGTGGTAACAGGAGGTAACCTGGGTTTAAATCCTGGTTTTGCCACTCAGTAGCTGTATGACCTTGGATAAAATCCTTTAATTTTTCTAAGTTTCAGTTTTCTCATGTGTTAAAAGAATTTTTAAAGGTATTGGTAATACACAGTAGGCGTTATCTGTGGGATCATTGATAAAATGCATATCCTGTACTCCATACAGAGCCAGTCAACATTTGCATGGATGAATGAATGAATGCACTGCTCTCGAGTTCAGAGACTGGAGGAATCAGGAGGACTGGAATGGTTGGTACACCCTAGAGAGGGATCAGGATGTGAGCACTCACGGGCTCTCTCCCTGAGTCATATGAAAGGAGTGTTGGAATCAGTATCTGTAGATAGGAGTTCTAATTCCAGCAAGGTATTTAACCTGCCTTCGCTTCTATTTTCTTAATTACAAAATACAGATAATATACCTTTCTTTGCCTATTCATGAGATTTGTTATGCAAATAAAATTCACTCATTCATTCACTTAATACATGTTTTTTGAGGAGCCTACTATATGCTAGATAATGTTCTAGGTGTTGGAGTTATGACAATAAGAAAAACAGAGAAAAATTCCTGTCCTTAGGACATTTATAGTGTGGAGGGTTGACATGACACAAAAGACAAATAATTAAAATATCTAGGATATTAAGTGGTGATAAGTGTTGTGGAGAAAAATGGAGCAGGGACAAGGAATAGGAGGTAGGAGGAAGCATAGAGTTAGAGTATCAGGGAAGAGTTTTTGTGAAAATGACATTTGAATAAATAAATGCCTGATGGAAGTGAGCAAGCAAACTGTGCTGGCACTTGGGTGAAGAAGATTCCAGGCAGAGGACACAGCCAGAGCCAAGTCCCTGAGGCAGCGAGTGTGTTAGAAGCAGGATGGCTGGAGCAGGGGTGCAGAGCGGGAAGTAGAAGGGGAAAATGGATGCAAGGTCTGCAGATGTAACCAGATTGGCTTTGTGCTAAGTGAGGGTGATGCCACTGGAGAGCTGACTCTGGCACAATCTGATTTCCATCTTACAAGGATTCCCCTGAGTGTGCTTTGAGAATACGGTGAAGTGATTACTGGGGGGGAAGCAGGGCAGCCATTAGGGAGGATGTCTCCTTTACCAGGTGAGTGATAATGGACAAGGAGGGTAGCAGCGGAGATGGTGAAGTGAGGTAACAAATGAGAACCCACTTTGAAAATGAAGTCACTCTTCAAATGTAGGATGGTGATGAAATGGTGCAGAAGGAATGGCGAGAAGATATGAAGAGAGGGCAGCTGGTGCTGCTCCACGCAGTCACGGCCAAATGCCATGCTGCAGAAATTCAGTGAGATGGTACAGATGAGCTCTGCACCCGGCTGTGGACTTGACTCCAAGGGCGTGTTCATGACAATGCAAAGCCCAGATTGTGGAGGGAAGGTCACATACTTTTATGTCTCCTGTGTTTAGTGCCTTCAACATCAGCATGTTTGCTGAAACTTAAACTTCTGCTCTTGCAGTTCTGCCTACAAATGGAAGGACTTGCTACCATTCCATCCTCAATGCGACTTGGAGCAAAGCTTGTCCAAGAAGGGATCAAAATGTGTATGCCTTTTCCAGGGTCGGGGGAGCTCTCTTTCTCGGGAGTACTTAACATCATCCTTTTGAGATAATCCAGAGCATTCCAAGGCCACTTCTTGCTAACTGACATGCTTTTCTACTCAAAATCCTAGAAGCACAAAAGGTTTAATCAACCCAAATTACAGGGTCTGCTTAATTCCAGGGGTTGACTTGAATATCACCACTTTGGGAGGAGGAGAAACAAGTCTTCCTAAGGAGAGAATTTCCTACTAGAAGGACTGTTGCCCAGAACAGGCCCTTGGCAGCCCATTAATTATATTTCATTTTGACAGATCTCATATAGAGTTGGTATATCTTTAGGGGGGAAGATGGTGCTGGGTGATTAATTGGTTGCTAGTGTATGTTAATTGGATGCTAATTTAATTTGAATTTAATTCATATTTTAAGCACTTAATTCAACTCAGGACCTGAAAAATTAGAATATTCAAGCTTCTTGAAGGAACTTGTCTTTCTATCTGTCACCTTTATATGTCTATTGACACTTTCTCCTTGTTTACAAACTTGTTTTTTAAGAGAAGAAATCAGATGGTTCTTAGCACTTCCAGCTGTAATCGGAACTGTTGATTCTTGTAATACATAAATATTTAATTGCTTTACTGGAAAGAAAAGACACATATATCCACCCTATTACTTAAAAGTTTGTTCTAAACAAGTCCTGTCAGGCTGGAAAATGGTGCTGTTTGGTTTTTTCCTCTGGCTGGATAATTGAAGAAGTAGCTTCTCAAGAGAGTCTATACTTCGTCTCCAGGAAGGTACTGAGATGCCCTGATAGATGGGCCTCAGAACCTGCAGGCAGTGGGGCAGTGCCCTTCATGATACTTGGAGGCTTCTGGGAAATTACTCTGAGGCTGTTGTTTCTGTTCCCCTGCAGGAGAACCACGGGAGGTGAACTCTCTGAGAACACCTTTTATGACATATCCAATAATCCCTCTTACATCACAGGGGAAGGAGGGCCCCCACCTACCCCTGGGATGGGGGCCACAGCCTCACGCTCATCCATGTCTAAGGTAGAGAGGCCAGATCTACCCAGGATCTGGCTATCTGTAGATTTTTGGAGGGTAGAGTACCAGTATTGGGACTATGAACGTCTCTTCCAGTTCTAGTCTATAAACAAAGAAAACTGGGGACCACAAGTATGATAGCAGGAGCATAGGCTTTGAAATTTAACTACTTTGGACTTGTTTCCTGACTCTATCTTAGAAAAGTCACTCTTCTAAGTCTAAGTTCCCTCATCTGTATATTGGGATGATAATACTAATCTTGCAGTGATGTTTTAAGGATTCAAGGGGATAATAAATGTTTGAAAAACCGAACAGTGTAAAAATAAGATGTTCAACACCTGGCCAGTACTTCCCTGCTACTGCCAGGTCATTTCCAGCTTCTCCTTCTGGTTCTGTGGGGTGCCTGAATCTAGTAGTAGTTGCCACCATCGTTTGGAAGCCTGAGCACATTGCACCATTGCTTGACCTTGACATCCATATTCGCTGGGTACTAGCACCTGAGGTTTGAACTTCCTTGTTTCACTAACTGGCTCTCTTCCTCAGCTGTCCTGGAGAAGCCTCTAGAAAAGAAGGCTGGCAGAAATTATGGCCCCCCAGGCAACAAGAAGCTTATCTATTTCATCGATGACATGAACATGCCCGAGGTGGATGCCTACGGGACTGTGCAGCCACACACGGTCATCAGGCAGCATCTGGACTATGGCCACTGGTAAGAGCACACGCAGAGGGGGTGGGAAAGGCCCAAGGCAGAGCTGAAGCCCAGTCTATTCTGCTGGGGCTGCCAGCCTCAATTGATCTCTGGTGCCAGCTGAGAATCCCCATGGCAAACTGTATTCCTCACAGGCTTCTGTTTTCTAGAAAGCTCTTTCAGAAAGGGCATTAAAACCCATATAAAAGGTTTGGCCAGAGAAGATACATGGCTCTCATGTAAGGAAAAAAGCCTCCTCTTTTAGATTCATGGCCGTAAATCTTAACTGAGAAGTAGAAACTTCTCAGGGATTCTCCCATACTGCCTATGCATGTTCACATCTCCACTCTCAGAAAAGTCGGTTTCATATCTTCTCTTCTCGCCTCAAACCTCCCACCCACCTCCGCGAATGATCACACACGCCATCTCCATTTCTTGCTTGCACAACTTACTTGCACCCCCATGCATCTTTCTGTCCCTCCTGCTGACATATCTGCCCTGAGGCTTAGCTGTCCACCACACCTTAACCCCACTCTCTCCAACCTCCTGAGATCCTCACTCCATCATCTAGCCCCCCTTTTCTCCTGATTAGCTCCTTCTCACCAGTATTTAAACTTGTATAAATTTCTCTATTGAGTTCAGAAAATG
The DNA here is from genome assembly GCF_030020395.1 of Manis pentadactyla. Lineage (NCBI taxonomy): Eukaryota > Metazoa > Chordata > Mammalia > Pholidota > Manidae > Manis > Manis pentadactyla. The sequence continues at coordinate 129,970,089 of NC_080022.1, read as the reverse complement.
ATTTTCTAGTTACTAGTCTCTCTCTCCCTACATAACCAAATTTCTCTGCTGTTTTCACATCCTCTCCCACTCACTCCCCGGCCCACTATTATTTACTTTCTGTTTTCCTCAACTTTACTGAGCTGTTTTGCCCAACTGCTCACTGTGTCTTTATGTGAAGTCTGACAGACTTCAGATGTGGGTCATTACCTTTCTTATTCTCTTGACAGCACTTGACATGGCTGACGGCTCTCTCCTTTTGAAAACACTGACTTCCTTTGCATTCTGAGGTGCCACACACCCCTGACTTTCTGCCTCCCACTTTTCTTAGTCCATCCATATTGTCTCTTCTTCCTATGCTATTCCATAGATATTAGATCCCTCAGGATTTTGTCCCAGGCTCTTGTCTCTTTTCAGTCTCTACCAATGGACCAAGACATTCATGTACTCAAATGCATGAATAATAGGGCACAGCCCAGCACACCGTCACAAGGCATTCACCTGCCTGGGCCCTCACACATCTCTGACGTGTGGTTTCTGACTGTTCCAGGTATGACCGTAACAAGCTGTGCCTAAAGGAGATCATGAATGTACAGTATGTTTCCTGCATGAACCCCACTGCAGGCAGCTTCACCATCAACCCACGGCTTCAGGTATGGGAGTAGCCAGTATCTGAGTCCTAAACACTCCCTTACTAGGGCAGATGTCCCTTGATTTTAAGTAATAATTGGCCCTTCCCCTGTCCAGCTTCTTAAAGTGGTAAATCATACAGGATACTGACTTGTATTTCTAGTGGGTTGGAGAAACTCCTGGACCCAGAGTTATGAAGCTTTTAAAGCTGAAAGGGGTCATCAAGTTCATCTGATATGACTCATTCTTCAGGATAAGAAAACTTCAGGGGGATGAAATGACTCTCCCAAGCTCATGTGGGTACTCAGTAGCATTGAGATTTGGGCTCACATTCTCTGAGTTCAGGTTCTCTTCTTACTACCCCATACTGATGTCTTTGACCAAAGGTTCAAAGCCCATTATTCCCCCAGTCATTTTAGCTCAACCTAAGCTTGGCTTTAGGATGAGAAATGAGACCAGTATGTAGAATTCAAAGCCTTATAGGAAGTCTTCATAGTGTTATCCAAATCTGGAGATGGTGATTTTTATTCTGTGGTAGATGTCTGACTCCGGGTCCTTCCATATACCTCTCTTCCCGGTGCAGTGCCATTTCAGTGTGTTCGTCCTCTCCTTCCCGGGAGCAGACGCCCTGTCCTCCATCTAGAGCACCATCCTGAGTCACCACCTAAAGCTTGGAAACTTCCCAGCATCCCTGCAGAGGTTTGTCCCCCCGCTGATCGACCTCATCCTTAACTTCCACCAGAAGATTGCCACCACGTTCCTCCCCACAGCCATCAAATTCCACTACATCTTCAATCTCAGAGACTTTGCCAACATTTTCCAGGTAGGTCAGTCTGTGCCAGCTGAGATGGCTGAATAATTATCTGGTTTCTTCCATTCTAGTAAAATAGCAGTTAATGCCAAACTCTTAGGCAAGGGCTCAGTTCCTATGGACGCATGAACATAAAAAGGTAAACAGAGTGAGATGGGCCCCGTAAGGAAGGACTTCAGCAAAACAGAGTTCTGTTTGCTAATGACCTTATTTCCCAGTAAGCAGAATGCATTTCTGAGTTGGTTCCTTCTGGCTGGAGAGGGCTCAGCATCTTGGAGATAATGTCATGTAATGATTTTGGCTCGCCTAGGAAAGAAGATGACAGAGAAGACAAAGCTGAAGCTATTTTGCAGGCCCTGGTTGTATACCTATTGTTCTTGGGATAAAAAGAAGTCCCCTAAATCATGCAGGATAGATCTGCTTCTTGAAGAAGCCATATCATAATATCTCTAAGACACCATCTGCCAGCCCTTGGAATGCCTCACTTGTAAAATATCCAAGTTCTTTCCCAGGGCAAAGCCATTTCAGATCCTTGCAGCTGCTCATCTGAATAGTAATGGCCTATCTCTGCCCATCATTTCTAGTTGCTTGGCCCTTCACTGTCAGAGTCTCAGAGGGCAATGCAGCAGACCCTGGCCTCTCTTCCTCTTGGTCAGGTACAGCATCCTCACATGGCAGAGGCCACAACTTTCTCACCCTCCACAAGAATCTGAAGAAACTACTTTTCAGAGAGATTACTCCCAAGATTGCACCAAGCCATTATTGGGTGAAGGATGCCTTTCACACCAAGCAGAGGCCACACCTGTAGGGAAAGGTCAACAGGATCAGGGAGAGAAGCATGACCCTGCAGGGAGCACATGTATGTGCAATTCGTTACCCAGACTCTGGGGAACCTAAAACCAGCAAAGCTTCAGACCTGAGGACTCAGGGCCTGCATGTTCCAGCCAGGATTCTTGGTCATAAGGAGCAGAAGCCTAGTAAATGTTAGCTCAAAGATCCAAGAGCTGTGCTCAGAAAGGCTTTAGGGTTCTAAAGGTGGAGCCACTGAATCCATAGCAAGGTCAAGTCTCAGAATACATGTGAGTTGGCTCAGGGCAGCATTCCTAGTCATATACCTCCCAAGAATAAACTTGGTTAAAAAGAAGCAGAGACATACAAAGATTATACAGACTTGCCTAAAACACCCAGCCAGCCAGTGAAGGAACTGGAAAGCCTGGGAGGGTAAGTCTTATTTCCCTGGCCCCATTTCTCTACCTGACCCAGGTAGGCTGAGTGGCAACCCCCTGGGCTCTATGTCCCAGCCAGGCATCTCTGCAGCTTGCCAGCTGTCAGCCACCTGCCACAAGTGTGGGGAAGCACATCCTCCATGGACCACATGCCTCCTTTCAACTAACAGTCCTTCACCCACCTCTTCCAGAGGGGGTTTCAAGCTCGTAGCTTGACCTCAGCCTTCCTGTGCTTCCCTCCTTCCCTGCCTGCTTGTCTACAGGCTTGACAGAAGAGCCTAAGGGGATGGTTGAATGCCCACTGGGAGACAGGCACTGCCCAGGGGTCATGCTGCTTTTCTTCATCCAGCTTGCTCCAAGGCTCAGTCATTCAGACTTCCTCTGCACTTGCTTGTGCTGTCCCCATCAGGACAGAATTTGATAGAGCTCTGAGCAGCAGCCATCATTAACCATCCCCATCTCAGTGTCGCACATAACTGTCTTCGCACATGACATGCTCACTTTGACTCTACCTTTAATTGTCAGTCAGCCTGAGTGATTGGGGTAAGAAGGCTGATACACCAGCTGACAGCGCACCCCGCAGTCAGACACAGTCCTCAAATCAGGATTCCCGGCTGGTGCTTCTTCCTGCCCCATGCATCTCATACACGGTGGATACTTAGGGGAGCTGGGAAGGAGAGAAGAGCTGAGATGTATGTATGGTGGAGCCAAAGGGACCTCATGTAATTTCTTTCTCTAAAATAAACTTTTATTAAAGTACAACATACAAGTAGAAAAGCATGCAAGTCATAAGCATACAGCTTGGTTAATTATCACAAAGCCATCACACCTACGTAACCACAACTCAGATCAAGAAATAGAACATTGCTATCATCGCTGAAGCTCCTGATTTTTCTTACTTCCATTCCCTCTTTCCTCCTCCACCCAGAGGTAAATATTGTCTGGATTTCTAACATAAGTTATTTTGGCCTATTTTTGGACTTTATGTGAATAGAATCATATGATAAATATTCTTTTGTGTCTTCTGTTCAATATTATACACCTGTATATAGAATCACGTTATTGGTAAATAATAATAATAACAATTTCTTTCTTTCTGATCCTTAATCTTGTAATTTCTTTTTCTTCTCCTATTGTACTGGCTACAACTGCCAGTACAATATTGAAGGGAAGTAGTGAGAGTGGCATCTCATTGCATTCTAAATTTTAGGGTGAAAAGCTTTTAATAGTTGACCATTAAATATGATGCTTACAGATTTTTGAGGATACTCTTTGCCAGATTAAAAAAATTTCTTCCTGTTTATACTTTACTGTTTTATTCACAAACATATGTGGAAACTTAAAAAATGATTTTTATGTATCTGTTGAAGTAATTATATTGCTTTTTTTCTCCCCCTTTTCTGGAAATACAATGTTACATTGATTATTTTTTCATGTTAGATCAACCTTGCATTCCTATAATCCACCCAACTTAATTGCTACCTGCTGAATGTTTTACATTTTGTTGGATTCTATTTGCTTTTTTTGTTCAATTTTTGCTTTTATATTAATGAGATTGTCCTGTAATTACTTTTCTTCCAATATTTTAAGGTTATGATGTCCTCATAAAATACACTGGGAAGAGTTCCCTCTTTTTCTACTCTCAAGAAGTTGTTATAAAACATTATATTGTGCCTTCTTTAAATGTCAGAAGAATTTACTGATGAAACTTTCTGTAGTTTTCTTTATGGAACATGTTAAATTATGAATTCAGTTTCTTTAATACCTACTAGAGAATTCAGATTTTCTGTTTATTCATATACCAGTGTGGTAAGATGCCAATGTCATCATTTTCTAATTTATCAGCATAAAATTATTGATCATATCCCATTATTATCTTTTAATCATCTATAGTATCTCATATTATGCCCTCTTTCTTAATCTGGATATTGATATATGTGTGCCTTTTCTGTTTTTCTGTTTTTCTCTTTTATCAGCCTTACTAGGGAGTTATCAGTTGTGCTGGTCTTGTCAAAGAAACTGGGAAGTATACCAAAATTAGGTTTTTTATTTTATTGACTGTCTCTATTTGACATCTGTTTTTTATGCTATTAATATTTGTTCCTTTCTTTACAGTCTCTTTCTATTTCCTTTGGATTTGGGGTTAGTTTGTTCTTTTTCTAACTTCTTGGCATGGTTGCTTAGGCCATTAACTCTCAGCCTTTCATCTCTTCTAAAACACTCATTTTAAGGCCAAAAATTTCTCTGTAATTAAACCATTAGCTGCATTATGCAAGCATTTTATACATTGTATTATTATTATCATTTACTTCATAATATTTCTTAATTTCCCCTATATTTCTTTAATCTATGGGATACTTTGAAATATAGTACTTTATTTTCCAAAATTTAGAGATTTTTCTAGTTATTTTTTTCTTATTGATGCCTGCCTAGCTTAGTTCTACTGTTGTCAGAAAATATGCTCAATATAATTTTATTCCTTTGAAGTTTATTGAGATTGGCTTTATGTCCCAAGATATAAACAATGTGCACTTTTTAAAATAATGCATTTTGCATGTGTTGGGTGTAGTTTTATCAATAGGTCAATTAGGTCAAACTTGTAAATCATGTTGTTTAAATTGTCTATATCCTTACTGGTTTTTTTTTTGTCTGCTTATTGCGTTCATTTCTGAGAAGGGTATGTTAAAATCTCACTGTAACTATAGACATGTCAATTTCTCCTTTTATTTCTGACATATTTATATATTTTGGAATGTTAGATGCACAGAATAAGTATATCTTCCTATGGACTGACCCTTTCCTTCTTTTTAAATGCATTCTCTATTTCTAAAAATGGTTCTTGCTTTAAAGTCAACTTTCTATGGTATTAGTATGGCTACTCCATACTAATTTTTTAGTCAAACCAGTCATACTAATTCTTTTAGTCAGTATTTTCATGCTATATTATTTTGGAACTTCTTATCCCACATTTTCCTATTTAAGAAAATCTCTATAGGCAGCATACAGATGGACTTTAAAAAAATATTTTAAAAAAATTTAATGATTTTTTAAAAAATCAGTGTCTTCTAATTAAAATGTTTTTAATGCATTTATATTTGATGTTATTTTATATAATAATATATTTAGGCTACTTTATACTATTTGTTTTCAAGATGTCCTATTTATTCTGTTTTCTTCCTTCTCTTATATTCTATCAAACTAATTTATGTTTACAAAATTCTTTTTATTTTCTCTTTTTTAGCATGCTGTTCATTCTTTTGTAATTCACCTAATGGTTACCAAATGCATCATTTTATCCTCTATTCTTTTATGTTAACACTTGTATCAACTGTCATACAATGCAAGGATCTTAGAAAAATTTACCTCCTTCCAATTTTTGTGCTATTATTTCTTTTAATTCAGTTTATATTGAAAACCCACAATACACTAATACTTTTGTCCTAGTAAGTCTATGTTTATTTAGATTTACCCACATATTACTTTTTCCATTACTCTTTATTCCTGCTGAATATTTGTTCTTCCTTTTGGAATCATTTTTATTCTGCCTCGAGAACACATTTAGTATTTAGTTTATATCTGCTAGACAAGAATCTCTAAGTTTTTACTTGGCTAAAAATATATTGATTTATTATTTTTGGAAGAATTTTGGGAGGAGGTTTAGAATTCTAGGTTGGCAGCTATTTTTGCTCTACACATTGAAGGTATTACTTCATTGTTTTCTGGTTTGCATCGTTTCAGTTGATAAATAATCTCTAAGTGTTATTGTTCCTTTGAAGTACACATATTTATTTTTTCACTTGCCTGATTTTGAGATTTACTCTTTGTCTTTGATTTTTCAAAACTTTCACTTTTATGCCTAAGATGACTAAGGCAGTATTTTTTGTATTTATCCTGCTTAGTGTTTGTAGCACTTTTGAATCTGGTTCAGTGTTCAGTTTTAGAGATGATACAGCGAGTGTGTCCTCAAATATTGCTTCTGCTTCTCTCCCTTTTTCTGGTTTTCCAGCACATTTTGAGACCTTTTCACTCTGTCCTATGCCCTTATGCTCTTTTCTTTTTTTTAAATTTTTTCTCATTGCTACTCAATCTGAATATTTTATGCTAATCTCTCTTCCCATTCACTAATTCTTCTTTCAGCTGTGTCTGTTCTGCTGTTAGCCCTATTTGAAATGTTCTTAGTTTCAGTTACTGTAACCTTGGGGTAATTTTTAATTTGAGACTTTGCATTTGATTAATTTTAAAAGTTCCAGTTTTCTGAAATTCTTTACCTTATCATCTAATTTCTAGTCATATTCATCATAGTTAAAGTCTGTATCTGATTATTGCAAGACCTAGATCCCCTGTGGGTCAGTTTTTTTATTTGGTTTTGGTCCTATTTCCTGTTATTCCCAGTAATTTTTGCTTGATTGCCAGATATTGTGAGGTTTTAAATGTGCAGATAATTTGAGGGTTGAGATGGCATTATTTTACTTCATTGATTATATACTTCTGTTTCTGGCAAGCAGCTACCAGGGATTGAGAAGATTGAAGCTGAGCATGAGTTTCTGTAATGATTGAATGATCTGTGTTCACTCATACCCCTAGTGTGTAACCCTTGGAGGCGGTCCCTTGGGGTTGGAGGTCTGACCCCTTCTTGGTAATCACTGAACTCCAGTTTTTATCCTCCCTTCTCCATGAGATGAGAAAACTCTGCTCAGTGTCTTGATCTCTCACTTGTATCTGTCTTCTCAGTTTCTGAAACTGTAAGCTACTGCTCATGATTTGGCAAATGTCTGAAGAGAAAAAATGGTGTCAAAGTTTGGGTTCATTTTTCTTCCTCCTCTTCTCTCTGGTATCTTAGCCCAGACTGCCTTGGTTACTTTCTAATGCCTCTAAAATGATTAAGCTTTAAAGTAATTTTCCTGTTTTCTGTAGTTGACCTCAGTGGGTTGGTGAGATCAGCTACTCTGCCATTGCCAAAAGCAGAAATCCTGATGGAGGTTCTTGCTATGTTACAGTAATTGAAGGATTCAATATCAACCCATTCATTCTTTCAGCAAGCATTTGTTGAGAATCTAGCATATGTCAGGCACCATGCTGTGTACTAGTAATACAATGATAAAAATAAATAACATCCAAATTATTTCTTTCAATTTCCCTGTCCTTTGAGACACTCACCAAGACTGGAAGATGGAGACCTTTGTGAATAAAAATAATTTTAGAAACTAATAGTTCTTCTGTAATAGAGATTTATGCATAAAGGGTTATGTGGGGTGCATCAGAGGGAATGCTGTTGGGCAGGAAAGATGATGTCATGCATGACTTCAACAAAGACATATCAATTAAGCTAGATCTTGAAATGTGAGCATAGCAAGCAAAGCAAAAGGCATGAAGGTACAGAAAGTGTGCAGGGTTATTACTGTCAGTAATGAGGGACAACCAAATGGCCACTTTTCCTCTAAAGAATGAGGGCAATGAAGGCAAACAGGTATAGATGACTTTGAAGTTACTGGATTTGTTGAGGTTGCCAAAGGGCTAATCTTGGTGGTCTCCATTTGTCAATGAAAGAGAAGGCTGAGACATTAGCTAATAGCAACAGAGGAAGGTGACAGAAAAATTCAAAAAGTATAGCAAATATCTGGAACAACCCCTGTGGTATATAGGAAGGAGAATCTACTAGAGATGAATAAATAGTTTGCTGACCTGCAAAAGTTAACTATATTCATTTCCTTACTTGGTTATCAATTTTTCATAAGCGATTGTCCCCAGGACTCATTTTCAAAGTGACACTCGTAGAATTGAAATACAGCAGAGAAGCCACCTTTCCCCCCATTATTGTGGTGATTCAGAATGTAATGGTTGAAATTCCAGATTCTCACTTCAGGCACACCTGGTTTCAAAACCTTGTGGTTTTGAACTTAAGCCTTTTACTGCATGCCCTGGGCATGCTTCCTGTCTTTCTGAATCCCAATCTCCACATTATACAAAATAGATATAATAAAAATTACTCTGTAGGGTCATCATGATGGGTAAGTGAGCTTTGTCTGGTGAAACATCCAGTCCAGGACCTGTCACATAACTGGCTTCAATAAATTGTAACTGTTGGCAGTTTTCAATTGTTGTTCATGGTTTTGTTTGTTTTGTTTTGTTGTCTATTCTCCTTAAAGGGCATTCTCTTTTCCTCAATGGAATGTGTAAAATCCACACAGGACCTAGTAAAGCTCTATGTGCATGAATCAAATCAGGTTTATCGGGATAAGATGGTGGAAGAGAAGGACTTTAATCTTTTTTGATAAAATCCAGACAGAAGTGGTCAAGAAAATTTTTTGTGTGAGTATTGCCTTGTGAATTTTTCTTTACAGTTAATCATGTAACTGTGCAGCTGATCCCCCAAATGATAACATTTAGCTCATAAATGGGAAAAAAAATCAGAGATTAGATAAGGAAAGAAAATCTATCATTACTTTGCCAAGGTGAACAATGTTGAGGCAAGAAGAGACCCAAGTTAATCGTGGAATTTCAGCGGTAGGAAGAGATCTTCAGATCCAAGTACTTATCCTCTACTAACTCCTCTGAGCAGCATTTCCCAGGATGGTCGTCCCAGTTGACATGCCAGCCTCCCTGGAGATGCACAGCCTTTCCCAGAGCAACCATTTTGGAACTGCTAATGTCTGAACATATGGACCAGTTTTGAAATTTGGAACCTTTGGGACAATTTTAAAGACTAGAAATTGATTCTAAGAATGATCTAAAGTGTATTTCCCTGTCTGTCCATCCTAGGTCTACATGACAAGCCTTCAGATATTTTAAGACCATTTATCTTCTCTTTCCTGGGTCTCCTCTCCTCCAGGCCAAATAGCGTCTGTTCTCTTAGCCACTTCTGATGTGGCTTGTTTACCAGCCTGGAGAAATTTGACATCATCTTGATTAGTCTCCTCTCTGTTCTCCTTTCTGAAATCACAGCGCCCAACTTTCATAACACAACCCAGTTGGAGTCTGACCGAAAAAGCAGGGATCATCATTCCTCTCTTCTAATATACTGCAGCTTTGTTATACTGCTTCCCAAAATTTGTCCTTCTGGAGACTTGTGGTATGATGTACTCATTGGAAAGAAGGTATCTTTAATGAAATAAATTGAGAAAGTTCTTCATATTATATCCCTTTCTTGGAAATCCACAGTGCAGTCAGCACAGTAAAGCCCTGAAAATCTTGAATAACCCTGATTCATTTATCATTTCCCACATGTATTGGGCCCTAAAATTCTTTTCCCTTCATAAAACCTATTAATAGTTTGCAGAATGAATGGTCCATAGAATATGCCTTGAGAAGCACTGATACATTAACACAGCCTAAGATCATATTTATATTTCTTAGTGTCAAAATTACCCCACAACTAACACAGAGCCTTCTGTTGTGAAAAGCCCCATATTTTTCACACATACTGCTTGACTGCCCCCTCTTGAATTTAGAAATAATCAAATCTTGTATTTAAATGTACCACATTGCACCTATGCTCATCTTGCTAGATTTAGCTCCATATTTTTCCTTGATAGATCCTGGGTCTACCTCTGAAAACATTACAGTCCATCCAAGCTATATGACAGCCTTTTGAATGTTTTGACAGCATATTAAGTAGTTTATCTCTGTCTGCCCTTTGCTAATCCAAACAGCCTGAATTCTTCCACTTTCCCATTCTTTTCATATGGCCTGATGTTAAATACTGCCACATCTTAAATGCCCTTCTTTGAGCATGGTAGAATTTGCCAGTTTATGTATCCATTGTTAGCTCTGCAAAAGAGCTTTGAGTATCTTCTGGTCTGAGCTAGTTCTTTGAAGAAACAACACTCAGTCTTTGAAACAGAAGTCCTTATGTGGGTCTGTATGCTAAGGGCACATCCTTTTGATCACAGACCCAGATATAATTAATACTGGCATTACCTTTCCACAACATTTCAAATGCCAGCCTCAAGCACTTTTGGCTGCACCAAATCTTGGTATTGGTGTTAAAGAAAAGTTGCCATATTTCCACGAAGGAGGTGATACCATCCTGTTTCTGCCATAAAAGCTTGAAATTCTTTAATTCATGGCCCTTGTGCAATTAAGAAATTTTTGATTCACTATGTGGCTGGGTTTCTCTCCCTTTTACACAGCCTGGTTCTGGTCATAAAATCAGAGGTCTGTTGTTTTGTTTATCAAAGAGTCTTCGCAGACCAGGGCTTTCAGGCCTGCCCTTCAGTGGCCCCTCTGCTGGATCGTTGATGTAAACTGCCTGCCATCAGGACTGATTCCCGGGATATTAGCCCATTTTCAAACTGGACAAATGTATTCCCACATAACTTTCCTACATGTTTTTTTACTGCCAAGAATGCTCCCCTGCATTGCATTAAATCTTTTCCAAACGTCTGGATGCTTATCGTTACTGTCTGGCAGAGCCAGAATAGTTTAAGGGTTTTCTGTGGTCCTGAAACCACTTTCATGTACATAACTGTTTGATAATTCAACTCTTTCCACTTCTTTCTTCTTCCAACAAGACAGCAGCCCTGGCTTCTCTGTAGATGTCAGTGTATCCTCACTTTCCCTCCATTAGGTTTGGTGCATCTTGTCTCTTGGGCTTCCAGGGTGAACCCTACAGTGGCTTGTGCCCAGGATCACGGCCCTGCTGGTGAATAGCATGCTGATTACATCTCCCCGGGTGGCTCTCCCAGTCTTAGACTTTGGAGAAGAGAATGGCAGGTGGAGGCAACTGCTTGAACTGATTCCTACTTATGCATTAGAAAACCTGTTCTTTCTCCCACTTAATTCCTCTACATCCTTTCTTTTGAAGTAGCAGGCATTTGGGTTTTGATAAGTGATTCCTTTCTGAAATAAAAATTTTAAAAGTTACCTCTTCAAAACTTAGAGGGTAGATTGGTGGAGATGTTAACTCCCTGTCTTTAAGTTAATTGAGTTGTACTGGGTATTTATTAAACCTGGTGAGGTTTATCCTGTGAGCAAGAACTGACACACAATCCCAGATCTTTGGGAAAGTTTTTATAAGTAGGGGGTTCTATTATAAATGTTTTATGAGATTATCAATGTCCCCATTAAACAAACCAGTCGCCTAAGAATGGCTCGTGGTGCATTTTTCAGAAGCCAAGCTCTCTGAGCTGAGCCTATGAAGTTGGGGTTGGCAGCCTATAGTGTGCAATCTCACAGGAAGCAGGAAAGGGTGTTTTACAACACTGCTCTGGATTGGAGAGCAAGACCTGTTGGATTGGATGTGGGGACATGAGGCCACTGGACCATGGACTCCTTCACCCAGCACTGCTGAGGTCCCCTGCTTAGGGACATCCATCCATGTGTCCCCATCCACTCCTCTGCTCAGACCCGGGCTCTTACTGTACATGTAGGAAAGCCACTCCCACCTTCCATTTCACATCCTCAGCCTGAAAGGAATGGCAGACATCATCCGTGACTTCATGGGGCTTAGAAACGAGTAGAGCTTCCACCCTAGAAGGGAGTCTCAAGAAAACGCGTTCAGGGAGTGTTCAGAGAGGAAAAGTGAATGAGGTGTGTCTGCTCTGTGGGGACCAGAACCGAGAGTAAGAAGGGTGCTTGTGTCTCTTCTCCAGGGTATGGAAGGGACTGTGGAGCAGACACAAAGCCGGGACGTGTATTGTCATTTTGCAAATGGCACTGGCGAGCCCAAGTACCTGCCGGTACAGTCGTGGGAACTTTTGACCCAGACTTTGGTGGAAGCCCTGGAGAACCACAATGAAGGCCAGGGTGATGGACCTGGTGCTCTTTGAGGATGCCGTGCGCCACGTGTAAGTGTGCTTCTTTCCTGCCTTCCCTCAGCTGCCTCCTCTTCCCAGTGTGGGGCCTCGTTTGGGCATTAGAGGCCACTCTGATAAAACCAGGAAAGCCGCAATGACTCCTGCCACGAAGGTCAAGGTGGCAGCTGATCAGAGCAGCAGCTGCGGCTTTGGTCCCCCGCCCTTGTGGGCAGCATGGTGCTGAAGTCAGGCACAACTGGGTTTATGTCCTTGTCTGCCGTTGACAGTCCCCAGGCATGATTACAGTGACACTAAAGAAAATTTGAAAATCATAAAAGAGGCACAAGAACAGCTCAGAACTTGCATCCCCACCCCCTACTAGTCTAAGAGCCAATTTTAATGAAATTGAAGGTTTCTGCTTAAGTGCTCACATATTTCAAAAAGTCAAATATCCTTTTAGGTGTCACTGCTGTCAAATGAATCACTCACAGTAATCACCAAGCCTCCCAGATAATTTATTCTCATACCAATGCTATCCCTGTACTGCTCTTTACATCCCCCAGTCTGGGTCATATTTACCATCCCTCCCTGCCTTCCAAAATCTTTCCACCCTGTCCCCCACCCCCGGTACTCACTCTTTAGCAGCAAAATCTACTTGAACTTTTCTGAACTTTCTATTGCTGAGGCATTCTAAAGTGAAACTGATGACCTCTGAGTTGAGGAAACTGCTTTTTCTTCCCCATTCTATGCACCCCAGGGTCTAGAGAGAGGGACACCCTCCTCCCCAACCCCACGCCAATGGCATGTTTAAACCATTTCCCCTTTTATCCTCTGCAAAGCCCAGTTCTTTTGAAGCTCATTAACTGGACTTTCATTCTCATTATTCCTCTTGTTAACTGTCATCCACTGACAGCCCGTTACTCCCTGTCATCTGCAAACTGCCCCAGAGGTTGGAACATCTTCTTCCTTCTACCTGCCTTTCTACATTCCTGCCTTTGTCTGTCACCTGGTCTTTCTTTTCACCGGCCTTCTTAGCTCCAGTGATCCTTTCTTCCACCCCGTCTCAGCTGCCCCCTCATGGGCTCCTACCCAGAACTTTTATCGTCAATAATGAGCCCACTGCCACATCCCATCTTCAGACATCTCACTGTCTGGCTTGTACCTCCTACCCATCCACTCATCTGCTCTAGTTTCCATTCCAGCTACTCTTTTTTTCCCATTTTATTAAGGTATAATTGACATATAGCATTGTATAAGTTTAAGGTGTTCAACATAATGTACATGTATATTGCAAAATTATTACCATGATAAAATCAGTTAACATCAATCACCTCACAGAGTCACAATTTTTTCCTTGTGATGAGAATTTTTAAGATCCACTGTTAGTGACTTTCAAATACACTCTACAGCATTGTTAACTATTCCCCGTGCTATACATGACCTCCCCAGCACTTACATATCTTATACTGGAAGTTTGTACCTTTTGACCTCCTTCCCCTAATCCCCCCACTCCCCATCTCTGGCAACCACAAATCTGTTCTCTGTTCCTGTGAGTTTGTTATCTTTAGATTCCACATAGGATTTGTCTTTCTCTGCCTGACATACTCCACTTAGCATGATGCCTTCAATGTCCATTCATGTGGTTGCAAATTAAAATATTCCAGCTATTCTTTTTTGTTGGTTGTTTGGTACAGGTATATTCATAGCTACTTTATTCAAAATAGTCAACACTGACTCAGCCCAGGTGTCCATCATCAGGACAAAATATTTTAATGAAATACCACTCAGCAATTTAAAGTAACAATGTGATTTATACAAAAATATACTAAGCCATAGAAGTCATATGCAAAAAGGACACACTGTGTGATTCTAGTCGGATGAAATTTGAGGACAGGCAAAACTAGGGAGCAAAATTCAGAACAGTGTAGGTGGGGAATGACTGGGAAGGAAACTGAGGGAACTTCCTGAGGGGATAGTGTTCTCTGTCTAGATAGGGGTTCAGGCTATGCAAGCACACACATGTGTCAAAACTCAGAACTGGCACATTTGAGGTTTGTGCATTTCATTATATATAACTGTCTCTTCAATAAAAGAATAGGAAGTCAGTGCGGAAGTCTAGTTAATGATGTGCATGCTGAAATGTTTAGAGATGAAGAATACTGAGGTCTGCAATAAGTGCATCAAAAATAAGACAGATTGATGAAAGAAGAGTGCGATGGATATTCCAGCTATTCTTAAACTTCAAGACTTCATTTCTGGAGGCAGCTACTTTCTGAAACTGCCTACCATGTCTTTACTTTCCTCAGTCACCATAGACCCATCATCCTGGTTCAAGCTCCCCTAACCTTCCTGTCATTGCATCCATATGGCAAAATCCCGCTCTAATGAAACCCCACTGTCTTCATATCCCATACCTGCCTCAGAGCACCTGACGATTACTGAAGAAACACCATCATCGTGTTGACTGGAGGTGCTTTAGTTTGCAGCCACAAATATCAAACGGGCTGTCAACTTTGCTGGAAACCCTCCTCCACTACCCTGGGCAGTTTGCTCTCTTCCCCTCCCTGTGATGACTGCATGACACATTTTTCTTCTCAAGTGTCTAAGACTCCTCCCCCTCTCTTCATTCCTGGCTAATGAGCACATCTCCTATTTCGCTGAGATAGTGAAAGCAACCAGAAGTGAATTCTGTCATCTCCCTGCTATCAAATCTAACAGCCTATCTGCATCCCACCTGCAAAGTTGCTACCAAAGGCCAATCCCTCCACATGTGCACCAGATCCTATCTCTTTCCCCTTATCCATGACTTTGCTCCTTCCTGCACTTACCCCTTCTCTCTCCCCCTCTTTCCTATTTTCTTTTCCCTCCTCTTCCCTCTTACTCCACCATCATTAATTCATTGGCTTTTGGATCTTATCCATTAATATATAACCATATTGTGTTATCATTTACCAAAAAAACAACAAATCTATTCCTGGACTCTTACAGCCTTTCTATCTCCTACCCCCATTTCTCTGCTTCTGTTCACAACAAAACTCATCAAAAGGGTTCTATACCTGTTATACTTTCTCACTTCTCATTGGTCCATTTCTTACCACTTGAATAAAAGAGCTCTCATCAAAGTCACCACAGTTCCAGCTCTTGCTAAAGTTAGTTGTCAGTTCTGGGTCCTTTCCATGTATTACTTCACAACCCTGCTGCATTTGTATATAACGTCCTGCAGGTTTGTTTAGAAATATCAGCGTCCCATGACTTCATCCCTGCTACCCCTCCCTCCCGTCCCTGGCGCTCCTCGGCCCTCTTGGCTGCTTCAGCCAGCCAGATAGAGCAGAAGTGGGGCACCAAACGACAGAGGTCACAGCTGCGGGGAGTGCCCACGGCCTCGCAATACTGCACACGGGGCCCAAAGCACAGGCACCGGAATCAGTGCAGGAAGGTCCCGCCTTCTTACACCCGAGCGCCCACCGCACGGCGGGGAAGGAGTGCGCACGCGCTCTCCCAGGACCAACGCACCTGGGCTGTCCAAGGAGCTGTGGTTACAGGTCAATGAGGCGTAACCTCACCTTGATTTTTTTATCCGCCTGTATCTTCTCACCTCTTGAGTGCGTAACATTTTCTTTCATTTGATTCCCCTACACCTTTCCGAAACTTTGCTGCTGTCTCTTTCCACTGCTCTCGTGCTTAACCCGTAATGGAGCCCTGTGTAGTGGTTAGGCGCACAGGCTCTGCAGATAGAGTCAGACCCAAGTGCAGATCCTTGTTCTGCCACTAATTGGCTGTGGTTCTTTGCAAAGGACACAACTTCCCCAAGCGTCAGTCTCCTTCTCTGAAAAATGAGCATGATAAGAATGCCTACATCGTAGGTCATTGCTGTCTGTGCCAAGTGCTTTGCACTTAATGAGCTGTCCAGAAATGTTAGACTTTGTTTTTGAGTGGTTTTCTTTTCTCAGTGGTACCATTTGCCCTCCTACTCCTTCACCATTTCAGCAGAGTCTTGTACTGCTTTTTCTTTCAGCTTTACCCTGGATATTTTCCCCAGCTTTTGGCATAATCTTACTCTACATTTTTCTTTGTTTATTCACTCCCACGTGTATTTTTTCAGCCTCCTCTCTCTTTTTTTTTTTTTTAGAGTCACTTCTAAATCATTAACAAAAAAGGAACTTCTGATGTACTTCTCTCATGCCCCCTGTATCAGTTCTCAAGGGTGTGTGTGTGTGTGTGTGTGTGTGTGTGTGTGTGTGTGTGGTCTCCAGTGAGCCAGCTTCCCCCAGCTGTGCTGTGGCGCATCTTCAGCTTTTGTTTTTAATCGCCCAGAAATTCAGTAATGGGCTTAACTTAGACTGCCTTGGTTTTCTGGCCCAGGAGCCCTTTAGAATATTGATCTTCCTTTAAAATTTTGTAATTAAATGCAGAGTCCTTTGCACTCGTCAGACGTTGTTGATGAATCCGCAGCCAGAGTCCAGGGCTGACAATTGCAGACTTCTTTGGAAACTTCATCACTAATGATGCATTTCCCACTTAGATACTGAATAGCACGGCCCATGCTAAGCTGAGTTCAGGCCTTCCTGAACAGAGCTGGGTGCTGCAAGCCCTCCTCCCCCTCCTCCTGCTCCTTGCTTACCTCTCTCTTCCATTAACCCATTCCCACCCTCTCCTTTTTTGAATTAGAGGAGAGGGTTTGTATATCTTGCCACCATTGTTTCTCCTTTTATCATTTTGTCAGGCACCATCTAATGTGGCCCCAAAGCAGGTGGTTCCTTGCACCTAGAGTAATGAATGATTCCATTCATCACCCCAAAGGTGATGCTGAGTATAAAGTATATGTAATTCTGCTTAAATTTAACAAAAATGTGTCAAACACCTTTAATATGTTAGCACCCTAGAAAATATGAGTACACTCTTCGGATGTCTAGAAACTATGGTTTAATAAGGGGGCAAGAGAAGTGTAAATCTATTTGATATAAGATGAAGTATCACAGTTACATAATTATAAGGTGAAAAAAGAAATGCATGAAAGAACTAAATGTAGGTTAATAACTCCTGAATATGTAGAGACTTAAATTTTAACTACATAGATTTAGTGATATACAAGTTTAGGTCTCCAAAGCTAAAATTTTCTGTAATCTAAAAACACATGGAAACTAACAGGTAAAAGTGACAAATTGGGGGGATAAGTTAAAACATACATAGAGGGGTCATCTCACCAATCTACAAGAACACTTCAATGAGAAGCGACAATGGATATGAACAGAAAATTCACAAAAGAAAGGATACATAACAATTCATAAGAAAAATGCCCAATTCCCTAGAAATCAAAGAAATAAAAAACAACATGTTCAACCATCAAATTGGCACCAATTAAAAAAAATAACACCCAGTGTCAACAAGGGTGGGGGCCATACTCTCCTGCATGCTGGTGATGGGAGTTGTTGACTCATACGTACTTCTGCTCGGGATTTCTTTCAAATACCAAGTGCTTTCCATGAGAGAGATGAAAGAATGAGGATCCACATTTAATTTACTAATGCTAATTACGACCAAGTCATCAGTATGTGGAAGAAATTTTCAGTAAGAAGAAACTTCAAACCACAGAAGCTCAACATGAGCCCTTTAATATCATACATACTCCCGTTTGGTTGACATGTCAAAGTTCCCAGGCCAAGACATCCCCGCCCCCAGCCCTTCCTCCAAACTGGAGTTAGCTAGACCTTAAGCTGCTCCATCCTTAGTTAATTACCATTGCTTAATTTGAACCTGGTATTTTTCATTATAATATCGTTAACACAAGACAGGAACACAGGGTTATAGCCAGTGCAATTCAGCATCAGATGTAGCCTCTGCACTTCTTGGTCGGGCTTTACCTGAGTTCTTGTTCTGCATAACTCTTCATCCAAAGATCACCAACACCTGTTGACTCTTCTTCCTTATCCATTTCTCCAGTGGCTTGATCGCTGTCTTATGTTTCCCCAAATTCACTGACTTAACACGGTCTAATTCAACTAACATCTAACATATTCTCATCCTGCAGTATAATAGATTCACCTTTTGATCAACCCTACTTAAGATCTAAATTGGTGACACCATTCCAGGGGGATGATTTTCAGCATGTATCAGAAGCTGTGCAAACTGCTCTACTGTCTGACTTGGCAGTTTTACTCCTAGGAATTTATGCCAAAGGCATAATTACAGATACAAATTTAAAATGCTTCTATCACATTGTTCATAACTGGAAAATGTTGGCAACAACCTAAATATCCAACAGCAGGCTACTGAAGTTAAGGAACTTACTCTCTGCAATGGAATATCAGTCCACCATTAGTAGCATGGTATAGCAGATCATTCAGTGACATAGTGAAATAATAATCGTTAAATGAGAAAAAGGTTCCAAGAAATGATGTTCAATATACACTGTGAGCCCAATTTTGAAAATACAGAACAGAAATATATTGAGTTTTCAGGTGTAATAAATGTATGTACACATAAATGTACACTTATAAACATACAGACACTAGAAAAAAGTCCAAACGGACACATAATTAATGTCAGTGGTGTTTTTGACTAATAGTAGAATTGTAGTTTTTTCCTGTCTTTTCTGCATTTTGCACCAAGAATAGTCATTGTTTTTAAGATGAGAAAAGAAGAGGGAATAGGGGTTATTTTTATAGAGAATGGAGGTACCTTACATTAGATATAGACGTAGTGCTGAGGGGAATTCTAGAAAAGACTGGCAGTGTTTCCTGAAGGGGAGGCTGTGGACAGCTTGATGGAAGACTAGCATTTGGGGAAGGCCTGGAGGGGTGGGAGGAGTGGGTTCCTCTGGAGGGCCTGGTCTAAGCCCAGGGCCAGGGAATATTTCCCCAGTGCTGACTCCTGAGGGTGGTAAGTATAGCTGCAGAGGGAGGAATACAGAAGCCAAGGAAGTGGGTGTCTTCTAGGCTGACACAAGGATCCACAAATATTCATTTCTAGGGCATCAACATCCAGAAAGGATAAAAGAGGGAGTGGAAAAAGCTAAGCCTGGGCCCTCTGCTGTTCTGCTGACCTTAATCTGCTCCTTCTTTCTGAAGAGGAACAAATTGTTCTGTTCCTGCTTGTCCTCTAGCCTTCCCTGATGTTTATTCCAATGGTACATTTTCTACTTTCCCATCCCCTCCTTTTGCTTAAATGCACAAATAGGTGAGGCACAGTGAAGTGGGGGATTGTGGCAGAGTCAGGTTCATCTGGGGAGACGTGGGAGGGTAAGCCCAGGTCCCCTCCTGTGGCCATCACAGGCCCCCCAGTCCTCCCTGGCTGCTGGGAGATCTTCCACCACTGCCCCTAGTTAGCCAGCGGCATTGGCTTAAAGCAAAGCAGGGTTGACTTCAATCTACTTGGACAAGAAGGTGAGGCTAGGTGTGGGGACAATTTAACTCAGATTTCCTACAGCTCAGCCCATGATGTGCCTCCAAGGAGGGCTCCAGTTCTCACTGGGACCAGGAAGCATGCTCTCCCAGAGGAAGGTCGGACCACAGCCATATGCCCTGCTTCCTTCTCTTTAGCTGCCATATCAATTGTATCCTGGATTCCCCCTGGGGAAATGCTCTCCTGGTTGGTGTAGGTGGGAGCGGCAAGCAGAGTCTGACAAGGCTTGCAGCCTTCATCAGCTCCATGGATGTATTCCAGATCACGCTGCGGAAGTTCTACCAGATCCCAGACTTCAAGGTCAGAAGGCCAGGCGGGAGTGGGGAGATAGCAGCCTCTCCAATTACCCTCGGCTCTCTGTCACTCTTCATTAGCTCTTCAGTTCCCTTGCCCACAACCTCCCCTTAATCGTCCAGCCATTTTCTTCTTAGATTTTGGACTAGTGACATGAGGGGCTCTTTTCTTACTAGACAGCCTGAGAACACTGGCCTTCACAAGGTTGCATCTGTGAGGACTCAGCTGCTTTGTTGCATCTGGAGAGCCTCAGCTCCTGCCCAAACCAGAAGCACTCATCTCCCCTCTAGCTCCAGTAGGAGGAATTCTGACACTCTGCCCAAGTTTCATAAGAAATTCATATTTTAAAAGATGAGTTCAGGAAGCACCAGCCGCTGAGACCCTCTGTGACATTTCCTGGTTCCAGACATCTGGCAGGAAGGGGCCACAGTGCACACTCTAGAAAGCGGAGAAAGGCATTATATAGGACCTTCAGAAGTCGCTTTGTCCAACCCCGCCCTTTAGTCCAGGGCCACAGTAGAGGAACCATAGGGAGCCATGTAAGTTCCATCAGGATACTGCTCCTGCTGTCCCCAGGACAATGTCAGCCACACAGAGCCAGACTTACCACCTACATAATCTCTTCACATCGTATAAGGTCATTCACTTATATGATGATACAGAGTAACACAGGTGAGCAGGGATGATTTCTGACCCTTTGGAAAACTTAACCTCTCTGCACAAAGCAGGAGCCAGAAGCTATACAGGAGCCACAGTGGTTGTATGAATTAATGATCATCACTATTGAACTTTATTTAACTCCTCCTTCATAATCTCTCAGCCAGTGGTACTCGCTGCTATAAAACTGCAGGTCATCCTGTCCATGATTGGCTAAATGTAAGGTCGTACACCAAGTTCACATGAGGTCAATCTTCAGTGCTTCCAAAAAAGAGACTATAGTGCATATTTGAAATATGCTGTTACAGAATGATCTAAGCAGGGGTTCTCAACCTTGACTATATACTGGAATCCCCTTCGAATAATGCTGATACCTGTATCCCACCCCACCCCCAAAATTCTGACTTAGCTAGTCCAGGGGGTGGCCTGGCATCAGGACTTTTCAAAGTATCCCCTAGCTAATTCCAATGAGAGTTGAGAAGCATTATCTTAGGTAATTCTCTTAAATGAGGTTGAGAACCACTAATCTAAAAGGAATTTTACTAACTTTAAAGGGGAATTATTTGGATGCAAAGGAAGCTCAGCTGTAGGGAAATGTATGAGGCTACTAGAGAATAAGCTTTGAGAAGTGTGAGAGAGAGAAGAGCAAGACTGAGGCTGATGGCTGAGCTTTGTGAAAGGGAAACAGCAAAGGAACCAAGACTGGCTACGCTGGAGAATTCAGGGGTTGGCATCCTAGCCCAAAATTTCATGCACCTGTAATTTTGAATGAATTTGATTTCCTACCAGGTAATATGTGTGTGTGTGTGTGTGTGTGTGTGTGTGTGTGTGCGCGCGCGCGCATGCACACATGCATGCACCATGCCTGTGTTCCCCGGTATATTTTTTCCAACACAAGTCTTTTGCTGGAGCTAATCATGAGAACTCAAGACTCTGCTAGTGTAACACGTTTCTCCCTGAGGCCAGTATCCCCAAGTACATGACTCTTCTGTCAAGACCAACAACAATCGCCTGCCTTCTGGGCAGGTCATTCAATTACATGATGATACAGAGTAACACGGATGAGCAGGGACTATTTCTGATCCTTTGGCAAACTATCAACCTCTCTGCACAAAGCAGGAGCTCCAGAAGCTATACAGGAGCCACAGTGGTTGTATGAATTAAAGATCATCACTATTTAACTTAACTTACCTACCTCTGTCGGGATCAAGGCCTGGGAATGAGACATATTTCCCTGCCTATCAGGGCAAGATAGAACTCCTCCCTACCTCCATTGCCATTTTGCTTTATTTCCCATTAGAGTAGATAAGAAAATGGTCCTATTCCTAAATAGTGGGTTGGGCATCTCTTTCTATCAGACCCTCTTCTCGGGGATCTCTGATATCGATTGTTTCTGCAGGTGTACCTGGCCAGCTTGTGCCTGAAATCCGGGGTAAAGAATATCAGCACAGTGTTCCTCATGACTGATGCCCAAGTGGCTGATGAGAAGTTCCTGGTGCTCATTAATGATCTATTGGCATCTGTTAAGTGACTTCTTTGCTCTTGAGTTTCCAATAAATTTCCCCTGCAGTCAGAGTCATTGCAAGATGGAGACTTGGTCAAAGGTTGGAAGAGCAAGGTCATGGCAATGAGAAAACTGATACAGTGGGCTATGCACTGAGGTCCTTCTAGGGCTGGTGCTCTGTCTGCTGTCCTGGCTTTCTCATTCTCATTTCATTTCAAAGCAGACAATCTTGGGGCTCTCTCACTGGGACTGGACTGTTGGAAGAAGAGCAGGTCAAGAGGGTGCTAATCTGCTTAGGCCAGAGAGAAGGTGCTGTCCCCTCCCCATATGGAAGACAGAGAGAAACTGGTAAGTGCACAGTATTTTAGGTAGCTCAGGCATTGGCAGAAATATGCACACACATTCACAGAATGTACACATACAAAGCCTACACAACAGGAAAAGATTAGGCTGCCGATTTAATTAACCAAGGATTCAGGAGTTTGTGGAAGCAAAGTGAAAGCAGTAACAGATTTGGAATATGTCTAAAATGATTTCCTTGGTTTCCAAAGAACGTGACAGGGGCTGCCAACTGCTCTGTGACACTATCAGTGCAAGATAGGACTTAAAGGGGGAAATTGAATTATTGATACTTTACTCTCCTTATTTGTTTAGGAACTCAGGACTTATGTCAGCCATTCTGGAAAAAAATCATGTGTATTTACATATATATATATGTATGTATGTGAAAAGATGTAAATATGTATATAAATATCCAAGAATATAAGACAATTTAGTATATAAATTATACATTTATAGAAATGTGGGGTGGATTGTGTGTGTGTGTGTGTGTGTGTGTGTGTGTGTGTGTATATATATATATTTAAATAATTGAAGGTAGAATATGCTTTCCTGGCTCTAAAACCAAATTTAGCATCTGTTAAAGTACCTCTTCATCTGGATTAAGAAAACAAAGTCAGTGAACAGATGTTCTTGAACAAAATGTGTGCATCTAACTTTCCAGAATTTCAGATAGCCCATTTATCCAAAGTTCATCCCTGGCTCTTTTACTGAATACTCTTTCATACTGAAGTACGAAAACCATGATCACGGTATATTTCTCTGTAGTCTATCCCATGCCATATGTAGTATGTTTCAGGATGACTATTACCATTTAATCCCTAGGAACTTCCCTTCAGAATCACTGCCTGCTTCAAATTCTGTGCCCATTCCCTTAGATTTTCAGTTTTATGGGGTTGTATAATCACTCCACTCCTAGATAACACGATAGAGACTCTGAAATTACATGTTGGGCTCCCTTACCATTGACTCATCCCTCTTTAGTTATCTACAAGTCCTGTTCTATTGCATATATAGGCACAATAAGTAAATTCCACTGATTCAGCTCTCCCCCCAAAACATCTTTCTCAGTAACTTAATTATCTCATGCCATAGGCTATCTGGTTTCTTTCCACATTTCTTTAGTTCATTGTTTCATCACTTGATTTCCTGACACCAATTCCAAAATCAAACCATGATAATGATTCAGCTCATAAATCCCACTTCTGACACCAGCCAGACATCTCAGAACCCATCATTATGCCAGTTGCATCTCAGGTGGGTTACAGAGTGATAGGACTAAATCCTATGCACAAAGTTAAAAAAATAAATATAGTTCCTGGTCAAATTTGCAAAAGATACATAATTGTATCAGAGGTGGCCACATAGATTAGGAATAAATGAAGCATATCTTTGAGACACATCCCTTGGCTGCCAGAGTCCTTAAAGGGTGTCAATTGCTGGTTGAAATTATGCATGAACTGTTGACCCTTGTTGAATCTGGAAAGTTCAGTTTTTACTATGTCCTTATTGCCCTGTTATAATAATTCCTAAAGAATGTACACTGGCCCTCAAACACAGATATTCTTAGAAAATGTGTTCTCTCTTAGTTTTTCAATCAAGCTCAGAATCAGCAAGATCTTATCCTAATATATATAGAGAAAACAAAATCATTCTCTAGCTTTCTGGCACAGCACATCTGCTTCCAGCTTTCCAGAATTCCAGAGAGCCCACTTAACTGCAGTCCCAGTCAAGAAGGCCCATTCTGCTCCAGATGTAGTGTCTCTCCTTTCCTCACTCTGCCTGATTTTATACTTCATTTTATTTTAGGATCCTATATTAGGTTTTCCTTTTCCTTTTTGAAAAGCTTAATTATTCCATCCAAAATTAAGATTTCTCTTCCCTGGCTCAGATTATATCCCGTTCCATTTATTCATGTATTCAAGCCATTTATTAAACCCCCATCTTCCAATCAGTAGGTGCTGTGTATCATATAGCTTATATGGGGTCCATTGGAATAGTTTATAACCAATGGCTCCCCTCTCTTGTAACAGTATATGTCTCTCCATCTCTAAACCAGACTGTCCTTTTTATATTTGGGCCAAATATCCTCTTGGCATATGTAACATGAGAAGTTCACCATGTCTTCCAGATGCTTTAGGATTAGATCCCAGATTGCCATATTAGTGGTCTGCACACATCTTCATGATAATGTAGCCTGGAAGTATTTATAACAGACTTGGCATGAGATTGCTCATCTCCCATGAAAACCTGGAGTTCCTGATGGACTATCTATGCTTTATATAAACTGAAATCTGGCCCAGTTTCCCTGAAAAGGAAAAAGAGAAAGTGTTGGGGCAAAAGAGAAGCTGTCAAGCATGTACCAGATTACCTGAGCATATTTTATGGTCTCTGTGAATCCATTCACCAGATGCATCTTCAAACCACAAAGAGCACAAATTTAAACCCACACCTGGTGGCTCTCCAGGTCCAAGAAGAAATGTCAAAAGGGTAATGCAAAAAGATGCTCAAATAATCACCATTTTCTTTTCTTCCTGTGGTACTGAATTCCCACATGAGTTTTTTGAGACTGTGCCTTTGTGCATTCCCCTACATTGCTAACCTCTCCCTTACCACCTATATCCAAGCTATAATCAACTGCCACCAGTTTCACCTCCTATTCTGAATCCATATATTCTCTATCATGACCATCACGGCTACACTGATCTTTTCATCTTTTGTTTCAGCAAATGCAGACACTACTTTAACTCACCTCCCTACCTAACAGGCAATACCTCTTCCAATCAGTCCCCCTCTCTGGTTCAAAAAAGTCTATCTATACTATAATTACTTCATTAGCTCCTAACTGAACGCAGGGGAATATCCAAGCCCCTTTTATACAGAAAAATAAATTGTCTTTGACCTCTGTATGATCTTGTAATTCCTAACTCCTTGAGATAATTCTCTATGCTGTTTCCTGACATCCTTACTTAATCACACTGTTCTTTTTGAACTGCATGCCCTTCTCCCTTGTCTGGATTAACTTCTACCCATGTTGTAAGACATATCTGGGGTGTCACCTCTCTAGGAAATCTTCCCCGATTCCCTGTCACCCCTGGGCATGAGGAACATCCCTCCATATTTCCACAGCACTCCACTGCTGCACACATCACCATTGTATTGAAACAACACCATACATTTATGGGAGGAAAGACCATGTTGTCTGCTGTTGGTTAATTATTTGTTATTAAACAATCCAGAGATACAAAATAAAAAGGATTAAGTATATACCATCCAGTTTAGAAAATAAAACCATACTGATAGAACTATAACCCTCTATAGATACTTATTTTCATCATTTATATTGTCAGCAATTAATGTATTTCTTGGCACATAATCAGTATTCAGGAGGTATTCATTGAACGAAACTGGGTTCATATCATGAGAATGATGTGCCATCTTATATATTATATATCACCATTGGACATGTGGTGAGGTTGCCAGGTATGTAGACAAAGGGGCAGGGAAAAGGGTACAGAAATTCTCAATCATAATATAAGTTGCTCACAGCGGTGGTAGTACAACATGGAGAATATTGCCAATGATTCTGTAACATTTTCCTAAGTTGACAGATAGTAACTGCTCTAGTGGGGGTGACGATTTAATCATGTGGGTAGCTGTTGAACCACTGTAAACCGTTGTATACTTAAAACCAACATAAGATTGGATATCAATGATACTTAATTTTTAAAAAGAGAAAAGAGGGCAGGAGTACCGTGATAGCCACCACAGCCCCTTGCTTTTTCTCCCTTGAGACCTGAGAAATATTTTGGAAAACAGTGGGTCTATATGAGGCCAAAGCCCTGAAGCCAGTGTGAAGCTAACTGGCTCACAGTCCTTTTTATTGCCAAGCTCCAACGAACTGAAGCATCTTAAGCCGTCAGGATCTCCTCTCCCAACAGCAGTTATTACCTCTGAGACCCCCAGACTAACACAGAGTAGATGATGCTTACTGTGACTTGTGAAATATTTGGACATGTTAATGATCACACGGCGCCTGCAAGCACTTGGAGGCAGAAACAATGTCTTCCAACTTTAGGTCTCTGGAGGGTGCTTTTCAAATACTTGTTTTCACTTCTCTTCTTCACATCAGAAAATCCCCTCTGGCAATTCAGTCTCCTGTTTTCAGCATGACTACCTACATCATGCGTAAGTGACAGGAACACTGTCAGGAGAAACTGGAGGGACAAACCTGAAATGCAGACTTTCCTCCCAATTCAGAGGTGCTCAATGCCATCTGGCAGTCTTCTTAAGAGTTCTTGGAATCTTCTGACAAACAGCATTATCCTAAGGGCCTGGAAAAAGGCTCGAAATGGCCTGGGTGCTTTCAACATCCAGGCGGTAAGGGTATCACATAAACCAAGGTCAGCAAACTTTTTCTATAAAGGGTCAGAAAGCTAATATTGGCAACTTTCAGACCATGCAGTCTCTGTCACAACTACTCAGCTCTGTCATTGCATTGGGAAAATAGCCATAGACAATCCCTAAGTGGATGAGTGTGGCTGTGAGCAATAAAACTTTATTTATGGTCAATAAAATTTGAATGTCCTATAATTTTCACATATCATTAAATATTATTATTTTAATTTTTTTCAACCATTAGAATTCTAAAAACCATTTATTCTTAGCTTGCAGGCCATGCAAATAGAGGTGGCAAGCCAGATTTAGCCTGCAGACTATAGTTTGCCGCCCAGTACCCAGCAGGTTATACATAAAAACACCAAAAGGACAGAAATCCTACATATTTCAAATAATAGGTGAAGAACACAGTCATGATTACAAATGTTCTGAGACTGAAGGGAATCCAAGTCCTTACTGGAGGGCTCTGGCGTGTTAACAGACAAGAAATGCAGACTATCAGAGAGGTAAAGGAGAGGGGTATATAGGCCACGGCCAGCCCCTGACGCTGGAGGAATATGGCTCATGCCAACTCCATTTGAATGTTTCCTTTTTAAAAACTTCCCTGAACTCAACTCCCAACACATGCTAAATACCATTTCATTTCCCTAACAGTTTTCTCTGACTCCTATTTTTTTTTTTAGATAATTATTTTTTATTGAAGGGTAGTTGACGCACAGTATTACATTACATTAGTTTCAAGTGTACAACACAGTGATAAAACATTTATATACATAGTTCTAGGTTCCAGCTATCACCCTACCAAGCTGTTACAATATCTTGACTATATTCCTTATGCTATACATTACATCCCGGTTACTTATTTATTTTACCATTGGAAGTCTGTCCTTTTTTATTTTTTTTTGTGAGGGCATCTCTCATATTTATTGATCAAATGGTTGTTAATGATAATAAAATTCTGTATAGGGTAGTCAATGCTCATTGCACAATCATTTATCCACCCCAAGCCTAATTTTGGTCACTCTCCAATCTTCTGAGGCATAACAAACAAGTTGTTACATGGAGAACAAATTCTTACATAATGAATAAGTTACATAGTGAACAGTACAAGGTCAGTCATCACAGAAACTTTCGGTTTTGCTCATGCATTATGAACTATAAACAGTCAGTTCAAATATGAATACTCATTTGGTTTTTATACTTGATTTATATGTGGATACCACATTTCTCTCTTTATTATTATTATTTTTAATAAAATTCTGAAGTGGAAGGTAGATACAAGATAAAGGTAGAAAACATAGTTTAGTGTTGTAAGAGAGCAAATGTAGATGATCAGTTGTGTGCCTGTAGACTATGTGTTAATCCATGCTAGACAAGGGCAATAAAACATCCACGTATGCAGAAGATTTCTCTCAGAATGGGGGGGTGAGGTTCTAAGCCTCACCTCTGTTGATCCCCAATTTCTCACCTGATGACCCCCCTGTGACTGCCTTTCTTAGGTTGTTCCTCCCTTGAGGAATCTTACCCGTCTCTGGCTAACCAGTCATCTTCCGGGGCCATACAGGGAAATGTAAAGTTGGTAAGTGAGAGAGAAGCCTTATTGTTTGAAATGGTTAGCTTTTTATTTCTTTGCATATTTATGCCCTGTAGCTTCTATGCCCAGCATTTGTCTTGAGGTATCTTTACCACTTGGAAGAGTTATGATACTCGGTAAATTTGATATGAGGCACGAATTCTGTTTAAGGGTTGTAATTAGGAAGGAAGAAGAAAAGCTATAGAAGTAGCAGGCGGAAGAAAACATGGGAAGATTGATTATTTCTTTGACATATCTTCTTGTAGAGTAACTTCAGCATGTATAGGTTTTAAGCTACTACTTAAATTGTGCACACACATTAACATAATAGGAGTATAGTTACATAACCAAAGCATATCTGTAATTACCAGCCATCTCCAGTGAAACCAAGAAAACCAGTTAGGCACCTTAGGCATTTGTGAAAACTTATCTATGATATGGTGGATATTGTCCAACTGAACTTGAATAGTCTGAGAGAAATCAGAGAAATTAAAACAACCCATTCCTGGGGAGTGTTCACATCCTATATGTTCTTTTAACAGTAAATAGTCTGTAGTTGTAAGATTTTGGAGCACTACAATTTGCATTTCTCCTAATTCTGAGTTGAGTTGCAACAGTATAGATCCAGTCAAATTTGTTGTTTTACTGTATGAACAGGCCAGCTTAGATATCTCCTTCTTCATTCCCATGGCAAGTCCAGGAACTGGTGGGATGAGTGCATCTACAGATGTAGCAGTGCGTGGATCTTTGTTGGGGTTTTTTGATGATCATCTTCTGGCATGAGTCTTCCAGAGAGTACTGATGTTGGAAGTTCTCTTTCATATCTTATCTTAGTTCATTTTCGGGGTAGCCCAATTAGGCTTTGATCTTCTGTATAAACGCAAACAGACTCTTTGCCTACACTTTTATATGCCCTTTATACCCTTGTGTAGAACTCATTGGAGGTTACCACACAGGAAGTGCCCTTTTTGTTTTGTTTTGTTTTGTTTTTGGTATCACTAGTCTACACTTACATGGTGAATATTATGTTTACTAGGCTCTCCCTTATACCAGGTCTCCCCTATAAACCCCTTTACAGTCACTGTCCATCAGCATAGCAAAATGTTGTAGAATCACTACTTGCCTTCTCTGTGTTGTACAGCCCTCCCTTTTCTCCTACCGCCCCATACATATTATTCTTAATATCCCCCTACTTTCCCCCCCTTATCCCTCCCTACCCACCCATCCTCCCTAGTCCCTTTCCCTTTGGTACCTGTTAGTCCATTCTTGAATTCTGTGATTCTGGTGCTGTTTTGTTCCTTCAGTTTTTCCTTTGTTCTTATATTCCTCAGATAAGTGAAATCATTTGGTATTTCTCTTTCTCCGCTTGGCTTGTTTCACTGAGCATAATACCCTCCAGCTCCATCCATGTTGCTGCAAATGATTGGATTTGCCCTTTTCTTATGGCTGAGTAGTATTCCATTGTGTATATGTACCACATCTTCTTTATCCATTCATCTATCGATGGACATTTAGGTTGCTTCCAATTCTTGGCTATTGTAAATAGTGCTGTGATAAACATAGAGGTGCACTGATCTTTCTCATACTTGATTGCTGCATTCTTAGGGTAAATTCCTAGGAGTGCAATTCCTGGGTCAAATTGTAAGTCTGTTTTGAGCATTTTGATGTACCTCCATACTGCTTTCCACAATGGTTGAACTAACTTACATTCCCACCAGCAGTGTAGGAGGTTTCCCCTTTCTCCACAGCCTCACCAACATTTGTTGTTGTTTGTCTTTTGGATGGCAGCCATCCTTACTGGTGTGAGGTGATACCTCATTGTAGTTTTAATTTGCATTTCTCTAATAATTAGCGATGTAGAGCATCTTTTCATGTGTCTGTTCGCCATCTGTATTTCTGTTTTGGAGAACTGTCTGTTCAGTTCCTCTGCCCATTTTTTAATTGGGTTATTTGTCTTTTGTTTGTTGAGGCATGTGAGCTCTTTATATATTCTGGACTTCAAGCGTTTATCGGATGTGTCATTTTCAAATATATTCTCCCATATTGTAGGGATCCTTTTTGTTCTATTGATGGTGTCTTTTGCTGTACAGAAGCTTTTCAGCTTAATATAGTCCCACTTACTCATTTTTGCTGTTCTTTTCCTTGCCCTTGGAGATATGTTCAAGAAGAGGTACTCATGTTTATGTCTAAGAGGATTTTGCCTATGTTTTCTTCCAAGAGTTTAATGGTTTCATGACTTACATTCAGGTCTTTGATCCATTTTGAATTTACTTTTGTATATGGGGTTAGACAATTGTCCAGTTTCATTCTCCTACATGTAGCTGTCCAGTTTTGCCAGCACCACCTGTTGAAGAGACTGTCATTTGGCCATTGTATGTCCATGGCTGCTTTATCAAATATTAATTGACCATATATGTCTGGGTTAATGTCTGGATTCTCTAGTCTGTTCCATTGGTCTGTGGCTCTGCTCTTGTGCCAGTACCAAATTGTCTGGATTACTATGGCTTTATAGTAGAGCTTGAAGTTGGGGAGTGAGACCCCCCTACTTTATTCTTCTTTCCCAGGATTGCTTTGCTATTCGGGGTCTTTTGTGTTTCCATATGAATTTTTGAATTATTTGTTCCAGTTCATTGAAGAATGTTGCTGGTAGTTTCATAGGGATTGCATCAAATCTGTATATTGCTTTGGGCAGGGTGGCCATTTTGACGATATTAATTCTTCCTAGCCATGAGCATGGGATGAGTTTCCATCTTTTAGTGTCCCCTTTAATTTCTCTTAAGAGTGACTTGTAGTTTTCAGAGTATAAGTCTTTCACTTCTTTGGTTAGGTTTGTTCCAAGGTATTTTATTTTTTTTGATGCAATTGTGAATGGAGTTGTTTTCCTGATTTCTCTTTCTGTTGGTTCATTGTTAGTGTATAGGAAAGCCACAGATTTCTGTGTGTTGATTTTGTATCCTGCAACTTTGCTGTATTCCGATATCAGTTCTAGTAGTTTTGGGGTGGAGTCTTTAGGGTTTTTTATGTACAGTATCATGTCATCTGCAAATAGTGACAGTTTAACTTCTTCTTTACCAATGTGGATTCCTTGTATTTCTTTGTTTTGTCTGATCGCCATGGCTAGGACCTCCAGTACTATGTTAAATAACAGTGGAGAGAGTGGGCATCCCTGTCTAGTTCCCGATCTCAGAGGAAATGCTTTCAGCTTCTCGCTGTTCAATATAATGTTGGGTGTCGGTTTATCATAGATGGGCTTTGTTATGTTGAGGTAGTTGCCCCCTATTCCCATTTTGCTGAGAGTTTTTATCATGAATGGATGTTGTACTTTGTCAAATGCTTTTTCAGCATCTATGGAGATGATCATGCGGTTTTTGTCTTTCTTTTTGTTGATGTGGTGTATGATGTTGATGGACTTTCGAATGTTGTACCATCCTTGCATCCCTGGGTTGAATCCCACTTGGTCATGGTGTATGATCCTTTTGATGTATTTTTGAATTCGGTTTGCTAATATTTTGTTGAGTATTTTTGCATCTACGTTCATGAGGGATATTGGTCTTTAGTTTTCTTTTTTGGTGGGGTCTTTGCCTGGTTTTGGTATTAGGGTGATGTTAGCTTCATAGAATGAGTTTGGGAGTATCCCCTCCTACTCTATTTTTTGGCAAACTTTAAGGAGAATGGGTATTATGTCTTCCCTGTATGTCTGATAAAATTCCGAGGTAAATCCATCTGGCCCGGGGGTTTTGTTCTTTGGTAGTTTTTTGATTACTGCTTCAATTTCGTTGCTGGTAATTGGTCTGTTTAGATTTTCTGTTTCTTTCTGGGTCAATCTTGGAAGGTTGTATTTTTCTATGAAGTTGTCCATTTCTCCTAGGTTTCCCAGCCTGTTAGCATATAGGTTTTAATAGTATTCTCTAATAATTATTTGTATTTCTGTGGAGTCCGTCGTGATTTTTCCTTTCTTGTTTCTGATACTCTTGATTTGTGTTGACTCTCTTTTCTTCTTAATAAGTCTGGCTAGAGGCTTATCTATTTTGTTTATTTTCTCGAAGAACCAGCTCTTGGTTTCATTGATTTTTGTTATTGTTTTATTCTTCTCAATTTTATTTATTTCTTCTCTGATCTTTATTATGTCCCTCCTTCTGCCGACCTTAGGCCTCATCTGTTCTTCTTTTTCCAATTTCGATAATTGTGACATTAGACCATTCATTTGGGATTGCTCTTCCTTTTTAAAATATGCTTGGATTGCTATATACTTTCCTCTTAAGACTGCTTTTGCTGTGTCCCACAGAAGTTGGGGCTTACTGTTGTTGTTGTCATTTGTTTCCATATATTGCTGGATCTCCATTTTGATTTGGTCATTGAACCATTGATTATTTAGGAGCATGTTGTTAAGCCTCCATGTGTTTGTGAGCCTCTTTGCTTTCTTTGTACAGTTTATTTCTAGTTTTATGCCTTTGTGGTCTGAAAAGTTGGTTGGTAGGATTTCAATCTTTTGGAATTTTCTGAGGCTCTTTTGTCGCCTAGTATGTGGTCTATCCTGGAGAATGTTCCATGTGCACTTGAGAAGAATGTATATCCTGTTGCTTTTGGATGTAGAGTTCTATAGATGTCTATTAGGTCCATCTTCTCTACTGTGTTGTTCAGTGCTTCCGTGTCCTTACTTATTTTCTGCCCAGTGGATCTATCCTTTGGGGTGAGTGGTGTGTTGAGATCTCCTAGAATGAATGCATTGCAGTATATATCCCCCTTTAGTTCTGTTAGTATTTGTTTCATATATGCTGGTTCTCCTGTGTTGGGTGCATATATATTTAGAATGGTTATATCCTCTTGTTTGACTGAGCCCTTTATCATTATGTAGTGTCCTTCTTTATCTCTTGTTACTTTCTTTGTTTTGAAGTCTATTTTGTCTGATATTAGTACTGCAACCCCTGCTTTCTTCTCACTGTTGTTTGCTTGAAATATGTTTTTCCATCCCTTGACTTTTAGTCTGTACATGTCTTTGGGTTTGAGGTGAGTTTCTTGTAAGCAGCATATAGACGGGTCTTGCTTTTTTATCCATTCTGTTACTCTGTGTCTTTTGATTGGTGCATTCAACCCATTAACATTTAGGGTGACTATTGAAAGGTATGTACTTATTGCCATTGCAGGCTTTAAATTCGTGGTTACCAAAGGTTCAAGGTTAGCCTCTTTAGTATCTTACTGCCTAACTTAGCTCGCTTATTGAGCTGTTATATACACTGTCTGGAGATTCTTTTCTTCTCTCCCTTCTTGTTCCTCCTCCTCAATTCTTCATATGTTGGGTGTTTTGTGCTGTGCTCTTTCTAGGAGTGCTCCCATCTAGAGCAGTCCCTCTAAGATGTTCTGTAGAGGTGGTTTGTGGAAAGCAAATTCCTTCAGCTTTTGTTTGTCTGGAAATTGTTTAATCCCACCATCATATTTGAATGATAGTCGTGCTGGATACAGTATCCTTGGTTTAAGGCCCTTCTGCTTCATTGTGTTAAATATATCATGCCATTCTCTTCTGGCCTGTAGGGTTTCTGTCGAGAAGTCTGATGTTAGCCTGATGGGTTTTCCTTTATAGGTGACCTTTTTCTTTCTACCTGCCTTTTACACTCTTTCCTTGTCCTTGGTCTTTGCCATTTTAATTATTATGTGTCTTGGTGTTGTCCTCCTTGGATCCTTTCTGTTGGGGGTTCTGTGTATTTCCGTGGTCTGTTCCATTATTTCCTCCCCCAATTTGGGGACGTTTTCAGCAATTATTTCTTCTAAGATACTTTCCATCTCTTTTCCTCTCTCTTCTTCTTCTCGGACCCCTATAATACGGATATTGTTCCTTTTGGATTGGTCACACAGTTCTATTAATATTGTTTCATTCCTGGAGATCCTTTTGTCTCTCTCTATGTCAGCTTCTATGCGTTCCTGTTCTCTCATTTCAGTTCCATCAATGGCCTCTTGCATTCTATCCATTCTGCTTATAAACCCTTCCAGAGTTTGTTTCATTTCTGCGATCTCCTTTCTGTCATCTGTGATCTCCCTCCGGACTTCATCCCATTTCTCTTGCGTATTTCTCTGCATCTCTGTCAGCATGTTTATGATTCTTATTTTGAATTCTTTTTCAGGAAGACTGGTTAAGTCTGTCTCCTTCTCTGGTGTTGTCTCTGTGATCTTTGTCAGCCTGTAGCTTTGCCTTTTCATGGTGATAGGAATAGTTTGCAGAGCTGGGACGAGTGACTGCTGGAAGGACTTCCTTTCTTGTTGGTTTGTGGCCCTCTTCTCCCCTTTCGCGAGGCGCTGGGTTCTCTCAGGTGCATATGTGTTCTGCATATTGTCCTGTGTCCTCTGGTCTTTATTCTAGGAAGGGTTGTCTTTGTTATATTTTCATAGATATATGTTGTTTTGGGAGGAGATTTCCGCTGCTCTACTCACGCCGCCATCTTCCGCCCCTCCCAATCGAACTCTCTGACTCCTATTTTTATCGAATAAGACTGAAATGGATTATTCCATTAGTAAGACCTTGATTTTGACAAATTATAGCCAAGAGTATTTTATATGCATGCTATGAAATATCTTAACAAATGGAAATTAAATCGTTTGTCTAATTAAGGGAAGAAAATACGTGATCGTTTTCATGAGAATTCATTTGTTCATTTGACCTTGTAAATGATTAAGCCTAATCAGTATAAAAGTCTTACTAAACTCTCAGCTACTAGATTAGTGCTGTCAGACTACGAAGACCAGAAACTTGTTGGAAATTGGTGTAAGTTTCGTCCGGGTATAGCAGTTCAAGGAAGTGCTGCAGCCTCCCCGATGGAGTCATAATTCCCATCAGTCTGATTAGTCCCAAACCATCTGGCAAGCCTCCCATCTTTGAGGATGTCACCCAAATCCCTAAGGAAGTGGCATGAGTAGGGTGGCCTCGGTGGCTTCTTCCATCTCTGACATTTCCACGGAGTTAACATTTCTGTGTTGATTATGGAAGAGGGAAGAGGCATGCGGGTGTGGAGAACTTTAAAGGGGAGCATGTATATGACTTCAGCTCCTGATGGCCTCCATACCTACCAAATGCTTTGTCCTGGAAATGAGAAAGAGCTTTTCTGATGCCCACAGACTACCCTGGAATGAGCCACATTCACCTTTACATCCTGCCTAGTGTTGTCAACATTTCACCAGCTCTTCCCTTAATTCTTACCTCCCTCAACCTCCTCTCTCACATTGAGAAAACAGGTCATTTAGTTTGAGCCTTGCGAATACCTGTATACCTCACAGTCTGTCTCCTTGTGAACATCTCTTTTCCTCCAATATTACCATGCTTCCTTTCCAAGGCCAGTCCTTCCATCTGCACCAGGAACCCACCTCTTGGTTCCTGATTCACAGCTCTGCCCTGTCTGCTTCTTCTTTCATTCCTGCCTCTCCCTTATGGTTTTTACATTCTCAACACTCACAATTTACTTTCTCCCCTTTATGTTTTCCATATTTCTTTATAACATATCTTGGACTTTCAGAAAGCAAAACAAACTCCCATGCAATCACATACAATGTTGCAAAATAGAATCTTCTGTGTGCATGTTGAAGAGTTTCTTTACAGTAGGTGCCCCAAAGGTTCCCCAAAGGACTGACTTGTCTGATATGTGCATTTCAACTTTACTAAAAAACGCCAAATTGCTCACCATAGTATACTCACTGTATAAATGAACTCTCTGGCCAATACTGCATGAATACCTGTTTGCACCTAACTTCTTCACATTGGATTTATGTGACATAGTAATTTATGCCAGCTAGTATGAAATGAAATCTCATTGTTTTCCTTTCCCTATTTTTCTTGTGACATCAAGCATCTTTTCAAGTTTTTTTGGCTATTCCTCTTCTGTGAGTTGCCTTTTTCTAAATTTGCCCTTTTGCTCTCGTGTTCTTTGTCTTTCTCATAGATTTGTAAGAGTTCTTTATATATTCTGGATACTAACCCTTTGTTCATTATATGGGTTGTAAATATCTTTTTGAGTCTGTATATGACTTTTTTTGTCATGCTGATTTAGTTTAAATGTTGTAAAATTTATGTCTTTTTTAATGCTTTCTGCTATTTGTCCTGTTTCACAAATTTTGTCTTATCCAACATCATAAAAATTATCTCCTTATTTTTAAATCATTATTGTATCACTTTCCTTATGTATGTCTTTCATCCACCTGGTATTTATTTTTGTATAATGTTCTAATTTTATTTTTTAATGGTGACAATTGTCTTAACATCACTTATTGGTTAATCCATCCCTGTTTGCACTCTGATTTTTAGTATCAATTTCATATTTGTACCTGGGTCTGTTCCTAGGAGTTGCTTTCATTGTTCCTTTCATCCCGGTACCAATTTCACTCTGTTTCAATCATCATAGCTCATAAAGAAACCTGATTTCTGGTAGGGCAAATCCCTCCTTTTGATTCTTCTTCAGAAAGTCATGCCCATTCTTTGCCCTTTGCTCTTCCATATAAATTTTAGAATATGCTTGTCAGGATTGGAAAGAAACCCATTTTATTTTTTATTGAAATTACATTTTTATGATACTAGTAATACTAAATCATCCACCCATGAGCACAATCTTTCTTTCCATTTATTTAGGGTTTTATTTATGCCCTTCAATAGTATGTTTTAGTTTTTGTATCAAGATCTGGCCCCTCTTTCCAAGTACAACCACCTGCCTTATAAGGCATTCACAATTGTTTTTGCTGGTATTCTAAATAGCTTTTTAAGTAACCTTTTTTTCCTTGAGTACAGCCATGCCATTTTATTTCCGATCCTGATTTTGCATCCAGCAAGCTTGTTGTTGGACATGCTTATGAGTTCTGATTGCTTGTTTATATTTTAGTTTTTCTATGTAGAAAATTAGATTTTGAGCAAAAAAGTTTTATTTCCTTAAGTATCCTTATACATTTTCCTTTTCTTGATCTTTTTGCATAGTCTAGGAACTCCCATATAACATTGAATAGAAAACATGCTAGCAATCATACTTGTCTTTTTCTAGATTTGAAAGAGAATATTTTAGTATTTCACAATTAGGTATGATGTTTGCTCTGAATCTGCAGTAGATATCTATTTTCAAGTGTTAACCTAAAAAATAAAAGTATGTAAGTTATTTTATTAGCAGAAATGGGTTTATTCGGGAATAGCAGAGAATTGCAATTTGGGACAAGGCTCGCACAGCAAAAGCATAGGCTAGTTCAGAGAACAAAGGAGAGGAATGCTTTTTCATAGAGAAAAGCAGGGAGTTGAGAGGGGCTGTTACAAACAAAAAGTCTATGGAACTGGGAGTCGGAAGTGTAGTGGCTTCTCATTGGCTGAGTTGTAATGGTCTGTCATTGGCTGGGCTATTGGCTGTTAAGGATAGGAGGACATCGTCCTTACTCCTGCTGAGGTAGAAAGAGTATCTAAATCAGAATAGCCCTGCAGGTCTACCTCTTCTGTGTCTGCAACTGATAAGGAGTGGTTGGTGTGAGAGCTCCCCCTGCAGGCCTCCAAGCTCCATGACAGTGAGGTTTCCCCTAATTAATTTTCACAAGGTTTAGAGAAATTTCATTTATTCCAAGTTTACTAATAGTTTTTAGAAATTTTGTACGTCTTTTTTAACAGTCATATTGTTTAACCTCTTTAATCTTATTAATGTAATGAACTTTTTTCGTGGATTTTTCTAATATTTAACCATAATTGCATTTCCAGGATAAACCCTACTTGGTCATCCTATTTTTATATATTTAGTTAAGATTTAAAAACGTTTTTCTTCTCATGCTGCATTATTAGTACAAAATTTTATCTAACTTTCTGAATTTTGCCAATCTTATAAAAAATAATAATTAGGCATAGTTTTAAAGTTCATTTATAGGGTTGAGTGTTCATATGCTGGCCAATCTGATTTGCACAAACAAAACAATAAGTAAACATAGCTTCAGTGTGCATATCTGCTGTTACAAGTAAGGTAAAACATTTGTTCACATGCTTAAGGCGCATTTGTATTTCCTGTACTGTGAACTCCACTTTCATTTCCTTCACCATATCTCACTTTTGAAGTATCGATCTTCTTTATTTGTAGAGTTTCTTTAAATTTTAAGGAGATCAGCCATCTAACTGCAATGTAAGTTATACATATACTTTCTTTTTTTAACGTTTTTGAATGAGAACATCTAAGTTCTACTCTCTCAGCAAAGTTAGTGTAGTGTTATCTATCAGCTATAGTCACCATGTTATACATTAGATCCTTAGACTTTATTCATCTTACAACTGAAAAGTTTGTATCCTCTTACCAACCTCTCCCTATTTCCCACTCCACCACTCCAGGTCCTGGCAAACACTTTCCACTCTCTGTTTCTATGACTTTGACTTTTTTTTTAGATTCCACATATAACTGATGCCATGCAGTATTTGTCTTTCCCTGTGTGGCTTACTTCACTTGGCATAATGCCTTCTTGGTTCATTCCTGTTACTGAAGATGACAGGATTTCCTTCTTTTAAACAATGTTCATGTATTTTTCATATTTGGATGTGTATATGTATATTTTTTACACATATGTGTATATATATAATTTCTCGATCTGTTCATCTGCTGATGAACACTTAGATTGTTTCCACACCTTGGTTATCATGAATAATGATGCTTCAGGAAGCTTGGGAATACAGAAATCTCTGAGCTGTGGTTTTATTTCTTTTGGATATATACCCAGAAGTGGGATTGCTGAATCACTTAGTGGTTCTATTTTAGGTTTCTTGAGGAGCTTCCATACTGGTTTCCATAGTGGCTGTACCACTTTGCATTCCCACTGACAGTGTTCAAAGGGTCCGCCTGTCTTCATATGCTCACCAGCATTTATCTTGTCTGATTGATGACAGCCACCCTGACTGGTGTGAGATGCTACCTCATTGTGGTTTGACTTGCATTTCTCTGATGATTAGAGATGCCGAGCACCATTTCCTGCACCTGTTGGCCATTTGCATGTCTTCTTTGGAAAACATGCATTTTCTTCATTGGTTCTTTCGGTTTTGTTATTGCTATTGTTATACCTTGTCTATGTCATTTTTTACATAAAATTTATATTTTCCATACAATTTATCAGTTTATATGTATCAAATGTATCTGTCTTTTAAAGCATACCAATTTTGATTTATAGTTAGGAAGCCTTTCCTCACTCAGAGTTTATGAAAGTATTCCCCTCATTTTTTCTATCATTTTTATGGTTTTACTATTTTATAGTTAAATCTTTCCATTCTTTTATGTATCATTCCCCAGCCCTGGGTTTGGAATCCATATGGTGTCCATTCAGTTTCACCAGCAAGAGTGGCCTAAAAATCAAAGGCCATGTCTTCCAAGGTTGGATAACCTCTCTTGTCCAATTGTACCATGTGGGGAGATGCCAAAGCTGCCCACCTGTGTTCCATTTCTTCCCAGGAGAGATCCCAGATCTCTACTCTGAGGATGAAGTCGAGAACATCATAAACCATGTGGGGAATGAAGTCAAGAGCCAAGGTCTGATTGACAGCAGAGAGAACTGCTATAAGTTCTTTATCGGTCGGGTCCGACGACAGCTGAAGGTACAGAGGGTTTACTGTCCAGGGTAGGCAGGGCCAGTGATGGGTTGTGGAAGCCTCTGCTGCCATTTTGGACACAGCTGTCCTCACTGACTGTGCTGGGGGTGGGCAGCAAGGGTGCAGTGGCCTGAGCACCTAGGCAGGGGTGCCCTTCTGATCTGCTTCCTCTGCAGTGGCCTCCCTCTTGCCTCACACAGTCTCAGTATTGTTAATTTTTTGTTAACAAGACTGACTAGCATTTATAGATGTTTTTTCGCTGTTGAGTTTGCTTCCCAACTTCCTGGGAAATAAAAAGCCTGATGCCAGTCTGTCTACGAGTGCTTCTCGAAAAGCTTCTCGGTTCTCCCCACCCTTCTGACTTCTCAGGTGACTCTCTGTTTCTCCCCTGTGGGGAACAAGCTGAGGGTCCGCAGCAGGAAGTTCCCAGCCATTGTGAACTGCACAGCCATCGACTGGTTCCATGAGTGGCTTCAGCAGGCACTGCAGTCTGTCAGCCTCTGCTTCTTGCAGAGCACAGAGAGCATTGAGGTGAGAGGGAAAAGTAGGCATTCCTCAAGAACCTCTCCACCTCAGGGCACAAGGAATTCTGTGTTCAGAGTTTCAGGGGTCAAGCTCAGGCTTGGACAGAGTTGCTGGAGCTCAGTTTTTCCACACTATCAAGCATGGTAGGCCGTCAGCTCCAGTCTTCACAGCCAGACCATCCCTTTATTTCCTGCTTTGATTTCAGCCCAAGGTCAAGCAGTCAATCAGCAAGTTCATGGCTTTTGTCCACACAAGTGTCAACCAAACGTCCCAGTCTTACCTGAGCAACGAGTAGCGCTACAACTACACTACTCCCAAATCATTTCTGGAGTTCATCAGACTCTACCAGAGCTTGCTGAACAGCAACGGGAAAGAGCTCAAGTCCAAGATGGAGCCGCTGGGGATTGGGCTGCTGAAGCTCCACAGCACGTCTGCCCAGGTGAGCCTTAGCGGTCAATCTCTGCTGCCTGCAGAGGGCCGAGGGGGAGTGGGGGCTGCCCCTTTCCAGACAACTAGAGGGATCACAACCGAGGTCCCAACATCATTCATGGTCTTCCAGAGAAACAGGACCAAAAGTTACAGCTGAGCTCCCCCAGCAGCCGGGTGTGCCCTCGAGTGTGGTCTGCTCTGCTGTCTTTCACTGACACGAGAATCCCGATCCCCTGAAGCACCTTTCTCCCTCTTCACTATTTCCTCCCGTTCTGCTGCTTCCTTTTCCTCTCCACCCACTTCCCTTCCATCTTCAAAACCAAAAAAGATGACTGGTTAAGAGAAATGGTTGCAGAGTGATAGCAATTTTTTGTTGTTGTTTCTTGTGTCTTACTATATGGTCTATCAAAGAGCCACTGGAACCTAATTTCTTAAACAAATCCTGTCTGATCTTATGCACCTCCTCATCTGTTCCTAAGTGGCTGTCTATCAAAAGTAGGCCCCTGTCATCCTGACCTTGTTATATTTTTCTACTAACTCTTCCAAAGGGATGAGTTTATTCTAGTCAATTTTCATTCTTCCCTTGAGAACTGGGGACAATTCTAGCATCCTCTCTGCCCCTGCTTATGCCCATCAAATATCACTGGTCCCTTGAAGGCCCCATTTTGTGCTCTGTTTACCAGCTGCAGCAGCAGCCTCTCATTAAGATGGTGAACTTTCATACCTTTCTGCACAGTGAAACTAAGATTTTGATCAATTTAATTCTTGGATGTCACATGGTCTTGACAATGTCTAAGCCTTTCACTTACTGTCATTTTCTCAGAATGTTGCTTTTGGAATAACTCTGTACTGAACTTCCTTATTCTGACTTCTCCTTTCTACCCACTTCAGTTTCTTGGTTCATAGATGTACTATTTCCAAATGAGTTCATTCATTTTGTGGGATGCAGTGAGCTCTTGCAGTCTATACATAGAGATTTTTTCTGCTTGGGTCAGTCTTCTTCTATTATCTGGGATTGTTCATCTGGTCTGGCCTCTCCTCCCAGAGCAATGATCTTCTAGATGGGTTCTCTGTGCCCCATATCTATTATTTTCTCACTCATTGTTTTCATCCCTTTGGCCTTGTTCTCTACATTCCAGGAGAGCTTTCCAAGTTTATCCTCAGTAATACTAATTTAATAGTGTGTAATATTGCTACTGCTTCTCCTGCTTTCAGTGACAACTTTAATGATGCCATTACATTTTTACCATTCTAACAGCCCTTCCTCATCTTGTCCCTTTTCCCTTTCCAACACATCCTATTGTTTTTTTATTTCAGCCTGTGTTTCTGCAATGGTATCACAGAAACCATTCTACAGTTGATGCCAAGCAGCTTTCTTTATGTTTTTTGTAGATCTGGTTAATGGGTCATTTCCAGAGCTATGTTATTCTTCCTCTTCTATACTGCTATTCCTTTCCTTGTTCTGTATTTATATAAATACCTCTTGCTTTCTTTATTTCCTTGCAGGCACAGTGAAATCTGTTCAAACTCGATGTTTGTCAACAAATGGCATGCAACAATGATCTAAGACACTACTCTCTTTCCATTTGTGTCATATCTAAAACCCCTTCTTAGAACAGCGCAGGACAGGTTGAGGTACATAGGTCCCAATCCAGGTAGTAGCAGTTTGCCTGTTATACATGTTTGTTGTGGAAAGGAAGCATCTTCTCTTCCATTTACTTTTTATTTCTTTCCATCTCTGAACTTCTAGGGAGCAGCATAAGGTAGAATCCAGAATGCAGTCCTACCAGATTTTTTCCCATACCTCCCACCTCTTCCTCTTTCTGTCTTCCCCAACCTACAGGGCCCTCAGAATATTCTTCACCCCCACCAGCTCCTGTCTGCCTCCTACTCACTCATCCTTTGCGAATTGCTGATCAGTCTGTCTAGAGCACACTTGCTAGGGAGCAAGTAATGGGAAAGGTACTCCTGCACTTCACAGAGCAGCGTGCACAGTTCTCCTTTATGCAGCCCTTTGGCCTTAGGGCAGACAGTGAAGAAAGCATAATGTCTGTTCTTGTGTTTTTAGGGATCTCTAGTAAGGAGAAGCTTGGTTATTACATGCTCTCTAACAGAAAAGCCTGGTTGTTAGGTGATCTCTAACAGGGAAGACTGGTTGTTAGGTGACCTCTAATAAGGAAGAGTCAGGTTGTTAGGTGATCTCTGAAATGGAGAAGCCTGGTGGATAGGTGATCTCTAACAAAAGTCTGTTGTTAGGTGATTTCAAATGGAGAAGCCTGGTTGTTCGGTATTCTCTAATAAGGAGAAGCCTAGTTGTTAGGTGATCTCTGACAGGGAACGTGGTTGTTAGGTTACCTCTGATGGAGAAGCATGGTTGTTAGGTGATCTCAAATAAGGAGAGGTGTGGCTGTTAGGTGATCTCCAATAAGAAGAGGTCTGATTGTTAGGTGATCTCTAGTGGAGAAGCCTGGTTGTTAGGTTACCTCTTACAGACAAGCCTGGTTGTTAGTTGACCTCTTAAAGAGAAGACTGGTTGTTAGGAGATCTCTAATAAGGACAAGACTGGTTGTTAGGTGACATCCAACAGAGAAGCCTTCTGGTTAGGTGTCATCTGAAAGAGAAACCTGGATATTATGTGATTTCTGCCGGACAACCTTGGTAGTTAGGTGACCTCTGAACGAGAAGCCTGGTTGTGACATAATCTCTGTCAGTGAAGACTGGTTGGTAGATGATCTCATAAAGAGAAGCCTGGTTGTA
The DNA here is from genome assembly GCF_030020395.1 of Manis pentadactyla. Lineage (NCBI taxonomy): Eukaryota > Metazoa > Chordata > Mammalia > Pholidota > Manidae > Manis > Manis pentadactyla. The sequence continues at coordinate 129,926,275 of NC_080022.1, read as the reverse complement.
CTGTGATCTCTAATAATGAGGATCTGGGTTGATAGATTTTCTCTGACATAAAAGCATGGTTGCTCGTTCACCTCTTATAGGGAAGACAGAATGTTAGGTGACCTGTAATCAGTGGAAGGCTTCTTGTTAGATGACTTCTCACAGAGAAATCTTCTCCGGTGATGTCTGAAGGAGAAACGTGTTTAATACAGAGCTCTTACAGAGAATCCTTGTTGTTATGTGATCTCATAAGAGAAGACTGGTCGTTGGATGATCTAATAAGGAGAAGCCTGTTTGTTATGAGCTCTTACATAAGTCTGGTTATCTGGTTATCTGTGACAGAGAAGCATGGTTTTTAGGTCACCTCTTAAAGGGAAGACTGTTTGGTAGGTGATCTGTAATCAGCGGAAGGATTGTTGTTAGATGACCTCTGACAGAGGTGTTTGTTAGGTGACGTGTGACTGAGAAACCTGTTTGTTAAAGAGCTCTTACAGAGAAGCCTGGGTGTTATGTGACCTCATAAATGGAAGGCTGGTTGTTTTGTGATCTAATAAGGGGAAGCATATTTGTCAGCTGAGCTCTTACAGAGAAGCCTGGTTGTTATGTGACCTCTGAAACAGAAGCCTGTTTGTTAGGTGACTACTGATGGAGAAGCTTGATTGTTATGTAGTCTCTGACAGTGAAGACTTGTTGGTAGGTGACCTCATAAAGAAGGCTGGTTGTTCAGTGATCTCTAATAAGGCTTACAGAGAAGCCTAGTTGTTATGTGACCTCATAAAGGGAGAACTGGTTGTTGGGTGATCTAATAAGGAGATGCCTGTTTGTTAAGCGAGCTCTGAGAGAAGCCTGGTTATCAGGTTCTCTCTGACAGAAAAGCATGGGTGTTTGGTCACCTCTTAAAGGAAAGGCTGACTGTTACATGATCTGTAGTAAGTGGAAGCCTTGTTGTTAGATGACCTCTGAGAGAGAAGTCTTGTTGTTAGGTGATGTCTGACAGAGAAACAAGTTTGTTACATGACCACTTACACAGAAGCTTGGTTGTTAGGTGATTTCGGACAGTGAAGCATGTTTCTAAGGTGACATCTGATGGAGAAGCCTGGTTGTCAGGCGACCTCTGACAGAGAAGGCTGGTTGTTAAGGCAGCTCTTAAATAGAACCTTGATTATAAGGTTGTCTCGGTCAGAGAAGACGGGTTGGTAGGTGACCTCACAAAGAGAAAACTGAGAAAACTTGCTGTTAAGTGATCTGTAATAAGGAGAAGCCTGTTTATTATGTGAGCTCTTACAGAGACACTTGGATGTTATGTGACCTCAGAAAGAATAGACTGATCGTTGGGTGATCTCATAAGGAGAAGCCTGTTTGATACGTGCTCTTACAGAAGCCTGGTTGTCTGGTTATCTGTGACAGAGAAGCATGGTTTTTACATCACGTCTTAAAGGGAAGCTGTTTGGTAGGTGATCTGTAATCAGTGGAAGGCTTGTTGTTAGATGACCTCTGAGAAGAAGTTTGTTAGGTGATGTGTGACTGAGAAACCTGTTTGTTGAAGAGCTCTTACAGAGAAGCCTGGGTGTTATGTGACCTCATAAATGGAAGGCTGGTTGTTTTGTGATCTAATAAGGGGAAGCATGTTTGTCAGCTGAGCTCTTACAGAGAAGCCTGGTTGTTACGTGACCTCTGAAACAGAAGCCTGTTTGTTAGGTGACTACTGATGGAGAAGCTTGATTGTTATGTAGTCTCTGACAGTGAAGACTTGTTGGTAGGTGACCTCATAAAGAAGGCTGGTTGTTCAGTAATCTCTCATAAGGCTTACAGAGAAGCCTAGTTGTTATGTGACCTCATAAAGGGAGAACTGGTTGTTGGGTGATCTAATAAGTAGCAGCCTGTTTGTTAAGCGAGCTATGAGAGAAGCCTGGTTATCAGGTTCTCTCTGACAGATAAGCATGGGTGTTTGGTCACCTCTTAAAGGGAAGGCTGACTGTTACGTGATCTGTAGTAAGTGGAAGCCTTGTTGTTAGATGACCTCTGAGAGAGAAGTCTTGTTGTTAGGTGATGTCTGACAGAGAAACCAGTGTGTTACATGACCCCTTACACAGAAGCTTGGTTGTTAGGTGATCTCTGACAGAGAAGCATTTTTTTCAGGTAATATCTGATGGAGAAGCCTGGTTGTCTGGCAACCTCTGACAGTGAAGGCAGGTTGTTAAGGCAGCTCTTAAATAGAAGCTTGATTATAAGGTTGTCTCTGTCAGAGAAGACTGGTTTGTAGGGGAACTCATAAAGAGAACACTGTTTCTTAGGTGATCTAATAAGTAGCAGCCTGGTTGTTAAGTGACCTCTGAAAGAGAAGTCTACCTCACAGTCTTCTGACAGAGAAGACGGGTTGGTAAGTGACCTCACAAAGAGAAAACTTGCTGTTAAGTGATCTGTAATAAGGAGAAGCCTGTTTATTATGTGAGCCCTTCCAGAGACACTTGGATATTATGTGACCTCATAAAGAGAAGACTGGTCGTTGGGTGATGTAAGAAGGAGAAGCCTGTTTATTATGTGAGCTCTTACAGAGACACTTGGATGTTATGTGACCTCCTAAAGAGAAGACTGGCCATTGGGTGATGTAAGAAGGAGAAGCCTGTTTGTTACGAGAGCTCTGACAGAAAAGCCTGGTTGTTAGGTGGCTTCTGATGGAGACGATTGGTTGTTATGTAATCTCTGACAGTGAAGACTGGTTGGTAGGTGACCTCATGAAGAGAAGCCTGGTTCTTCGGTTATCTCTATTAAGCATTAGAGTGAAGCTTGACTATAGAGAGGCCTTGTTGTTATGTGACCTCATTAAGAGGAGCCTGGTTGTTGGGTGATGTTATGAGGAGAAGCCCCTCTGTTAGGCGTGCTCTTACAGAAGCCTGGTTATCAGGTTATCTGTGACAGAGAAGTTCGGTTGTTAGGTCACCTCTTAAATCGAAGACTGATTGTTAGGTGATCTGTAATCAGTGGAAGGCTTGTGGTGAGCAGATCTCTGACAGAGAAGTCTTGTTAAGTCATGTCTGACAGAGAAACCTGTTTGTTACAGAGCTCTCACAGAGAAGCGTGATTGTTATGTGAGCTCATAAGGAGAAGACTGGTTGTTAGGTGACCTCCAATAGAGAAGCCTGGTGGTGAGGTGACCTCCAAAAGAGAAGCCTGGTGGTTAGGTGACTTGTGACAGAGAAGGTAAGTTGTTACATTATCTCTGACAGAAATGTGAAGACTGGTTGGTTACTGACCTCACAAAGAGAAGCCTGGTTGTCAGTTGATCTCTAATAAGGAGAAACCTGGTAGTCATGTGATCCGTAATGAGGATAACCCTGGTAGGTTACCTCTGACCGAGAAGACTGATTGTTAGGTGACATCTGAGGGAGAAGCCTGCTTATCAGGTTTTCCCTGACAGAGAAGCATGGTTGCTCGTTCACCTCTTATAGGGAAGACAGAACGTTAGGTGACCTGTCATCAGTGGAAGGCTTCTTGTTAGATGACTTCTCACAGAGAAGTCTTCTCCGGTGACGTCTGAAGGAGAAACCTGTTTAATACAGAGCTCTTCCAGAGAATCCTGGTTGTTATGTGACCTCATAAAGAGAAGACTGATCGTTGGGTGATCTCAAAAGGAGAAGCCTGTTTTGATACGCGCTCTTACAGAAGCCTGGTTGTCTGGTTATCTGTGACAGAGAAGCATGGTTTTTACGTCACGTCTTAAAGGGAAGCTGTTTGGTAGGTGATCTGTAATCAGTGGAAGGCTTGTTGTTAGATGACCTCTGAGAAAGAAGTTTGTTAGGTGAAGTGTGACTGAGAAACCTGTTTGTTAAAGAGCTCTTACAGAGAAGCCTGGGTGTTATGTGACCTCATAAATGGAAGGCTGGTTGTTTTGCGATCTAATAAGGGGAAGCATGTTTGTCAGCTGAGCTCATACAGAGAAGCCTGGTTGTTACGTGACCTCTGAAACAGAAGCCTGTTTGTTAGGTTGCTACTGATGGAGAAGCTTGATTGTTATGTAGTCTCTGACAGTGAAGACTTGTTGGTAGGTGACCTCATAAAGAAGGCTGGTTGTTCAGTGATCTCTCATAAGGCTTACAGAGAAGCCTAGTTGTTATGTGACCTCATAAAGGGAGAACTGGTTGTTGGGTGATCTAATAAGTAGCAGCCTGGTTGTTAAGTGACCTCTGAAAGAGAAGTCTACCTCACAGTCTTCTGACAGAGAAGACGGGTTGGTAAGAGACCTCACAAAGAGAAAACTTGCTGTTAAGTGATCTGTAATAAGGAGAAGCCTGTTTATTATGTGAGCCCTTCCAGAGACACTTGGATGTTATGTGACCTCATAAAGAGAAGACTGGTCGTTGGGTGATGTAAGAAGGAGAAGCCTGTTTATTATGTGAGCTCTTACAGAGACACTTGGATGTTATGAGACCTCATAAAGAGAAGACTGGCCATTGGGTGATGTAAGAAGGAGAAGCCTGTTTGTTACGAGAGCTCTGACAGAAAAGCCTGGTTGTTAGGTGGCTTCTGATGGAGACGGTTGGTTGTTATGTAATCTCTGACAGTGAAGACTGGTTGGTAGGTGACCTCATGAAGAGAAGCCTGGTTCTTCGGTTATCTCTATTAAGCATTAGAGTGAAGCTTGACTATAGAGAGGCCTTGTTGTTATGTGACCTCATTAAGAGGAGCCTGGTTGTTGGGTGATGTTATGAGGAGAAGCCCCTCTGTTAGGCGTGCTCTTACAGAAGCCTGGTTATCAGGTTATCTGTGACAGAGAAGTTCGGTTGTTAGGTCACCTCTGAAATTGAAGACTGATTGTTAGTTGATCTGTAATCAGTGGAAGGCTTGTGGTGAGCAGATCTCTGACAGAGAAGTCTTGTTAAGTCATGTCTGACAGAGAAACCTGTTTGTTACAGAGCTCTCACAGAGAAGCCTGATTGTTATGTGAGCTCATAAGGAGAAGACTGGTTGTTAGGTGACCTCCAATAGAGAAGCCTGGTGGTGAGGTGACCTCCAAAAGAGAAGCCTGGTGGTTAGGTGACTTGTGACAGAGAAGGTAAGTTGTTACATTATCTCTGACAGAAATGTGAAGACTGGTTGGTTACTGACCTCACAAAGAGAAGCCTGGTTGTCAGTTGATCTCTAATAAGGAGAAACCTGGTAGTCATGTGATCCGTAATGAGGATAACCCTGGTAGGTTACCTCTGACCGAGAAGACTGATTGTTAGGTGACATCTGAGGGAGAAGCCTGCTTATCAGGTTTTCCCTGACGGAGAAGCATGGTTGCTCGTTCACCTCTTATAGGGAGGACAGAACGTTAGGTGACCTGTAATCAGTGGAAGGCTTCTTGTTAGATGACTTCTCACAGAGAAGTCTTCTCCGGTGACGTCTGAAGGAGAAACCTGTTTAATACAGAGCTCTTCCAGAGAATCCTGGTTGTTATGTGACCTCATAAAGAGAAGACTGATCGTTGGGTGATCTCAAAAGGAGAAGCCTTTTTGATACGCGCTCTTACAGAAGCCTGGTTGTCTGGTTATCTGTGACAGAGAAGCATGGTTTTTACGTCACGTCTTAAAGGGAAGCTGTTTGGTAGGTGATCTGTAATCTGTGGAAGGCTTGTTGTTAGATGACCTCTGAGAAAGAAGTTTGTTAGGTGAAGTGTGACTGAGAAACCTGTTTGTTAAAGAGCTCTTACAGAGAAGCCTGGGTGTTATGTGACCTCATAAATGGAAGGCTGGTTGTTTTGTGATCTAATAAGGGGAAGCATGTTTGTCAGCTGAGCTCATACAGAGAAGCCTGGTTGTTACGTGACCTCTGAAACAGAAGCCTGTTTGTTAGGTGGCTACTGATGGAGAAGCTTGATTGTTATGTAGTCTCTGACAGTGAAGACTTGTTGGTAGGTGACCTCATAAAGAAGGCTGGTTGTTCAGTGATCTCTCATAAGGCTTACAGAGAAGCCTAGTTGTTATGTGACCTCATAAAGGGAGAACTGGTTGCTGGTTGATCTAATAGGTAGCAGCCTGGTTGTTAAGTGACCTCTGAAAGAGAAGTCTACCTCACAGTCTTCTGACAGAGAAGACGGGTTGGTAAGTGACCTCACAAAGAGAAAACTTGCTGTTAAGTGATCTGTAATAAGGAGAAGCCTGTTTATTATGTGAGCCCTTCCAGAGACACTTGGATGTTATGTGACCTCATAAAGAGAAGACTGGCCCTTGGCTGATGTAAGAAGGAGAAGCCTGTTTATTATGTGAGCTCTTATAGAGACACTTGGATGTTATGAGACCTCATAAAGAGAAGACTGGCCATTGGGTGATGTAAGAAGGAGAAGCCTGTTTGTTACGAGAGCTCTGACAGAAAAGCCTGGTTGTTAGGTGGCTTCTGATGGAGACGGTTGGTTGTTATGTAATCTCTGACAGTGAAGACTGGTTGGTAGGTGACCTCATGAAGAGAAGCCTGGTTCTTCGGTTATCTCTAATAAGCATTAGAGTGAAGCTTGACTATAGAGAGGCGTTGTTGTTATGTGACCTCATTAAGAGGAGCCTGGTTGTTGGGTGATGTTATGAGGAGAAGCCCCTCTTTTAGGCGTGCTCTTACAGAAGCCTGGTTATCAGGTTATCTGTGACAGAGAAGTTCGGTTGTTAGGTCACCTCTTAAATCGAAGACTGATTGTTAGGTGATCTGTAATCAGTGGAAGGCTTGTGGTGAGCAGATCTCTGACAGAGAAGTCTTGTTCAGTCATGTCTGACAGAGAAACCTGTTTGTTACAGAGCTCTCACAGAGAAGCCTGATTGTTATGTGACCTCATAAGGAGAAGACTGGTTGTTTGGTGACCTCCAATAGAGAAGCCTGGTGGTGAGGTGACCTCCAAAAGAGAAGCCTGGTGGTTAGGTGACTTCTGACAGAGAAGGTAAGTTGTTACATTATCTCTGACAGAAATGTGAAGACTGGTTGGTTACTGACCTCACAAAGAGAAGCCTGGTTGTCAGTTGATCTCTAATAAGGAGAAACCTGGTAGTCATGTGATCCGTAATGAGGATAACCCTGGTAGGTTACCTCTGACCGAGAAGACTGATTGTTAGGTGACATCTGAGGGAGAAGCCTGCTTATCAGGTTTTCCCTGACAGAGAAGCATGGTTGCTCGTTCACCTCTTATAGGGAAGACAGAACGTTAGGTGACCTGTAATCAGTGGAAGGCTTCTTGTTAGATGACTTCTCACAGAGAAGTCTTCTCCGGTGACGTCTGAAGGAGAAACCTGTTTAATACAGAGCTCTTCCAGAGAATCCTGGTTGTTATGTGACCTCATAAAGAGAAGACTGATCGTTGGGTGATCTCAAAAGGAGAAGCCTGTTTGATACGCGCTCTTACAGAAGCCTGGTTGTCTGGTTATCTGTGACAGAGAAGCATGGTTTTTACGTCACGTCTTAAAGGGAAGCTGTTTGGTAGGTGATCTGTAATCAGTGGAAGGCTTGTTGTTAGATGACCTCTGAGAAAGAAGTTTGTTAGGTGAAGTGTGACTGAGAAACCTGTTTGTTAAAGAGCTCTTCAGAGAAGCCTGGGTGTTATGTGACCTCATAAATGGAAGGCTGGTTGTTTTGTGATCTAATAAGGGGAAGCATGTTTGTCAGCTGAGCTCATACAGAGAAGCCTGGTTGTTACGTGACCTCACAAACAGAAGCCTGTTTGTTAGGTGGCTACTCATGGAGAAGCTTGATTGTTATGTAGTCTCTGACAGTGAAGACTTGTTGGTAGGTGACCTCATAAAGAAGGCTGGTTGTTCAGTGAGCTCTCATAAGGCTTACAGAGAAGCCTAGTTGTTATGTGACCTCATAAAGGGAGAACTGGTTGTTGGGTGATCTAATAAGTAGCAGCCTGGTTGTTAAGTGACCTCTGAAAGAGAAGTCTACCTCACAGTCTTCTGACAGAAAAGACGGGCTGTTAAGTGACCTCACAAAGAGAAAACTTGCTGTTAAGTGACCTGTAATAAGGAGAAGCCTGTTTATTATGTGAGCCCTTCCAGAGACACTTGGATGTTATGTGACCTCATAAAGAGAAGACTGGTCGTTGGGTGATGTAAGAAGGAGAAGCCTGTTTATTATGTGAGCTCTTACAGAGACACTTGGATGTTATGTGACCTCATAAAGAGAAGACTGGCCATTGGGTGATGTAAGAAGGAGAAGCCTGTTTGTTACGAGAGCTCTGACAGAAAAGCCTGGTTGTTAGGTGGCTTCTGATGGAGACGGTTGGTTGTTATGTAATCTCTGACAGTGAAGACTGGTTGGTAGGTGACCTCATGAAGAGAAGCCTGGTTCTTCGGTTATCTCTAATAAGCATTAGAGTGAAGCTTGACTATAGAGAGGCCTTGTTGTTATGTGACCTCATTAAGAGGAGCCTGGTTGTTGGGTGATGTTATGAGGAGAAGCCCCTCTTTTAGGCGTGCTCTTACAGAAGCCTGGTTATCAGGTTATCTGTGACAGAGAAGTTCGGTTGTTAGGTCACCTCTTAAATCGAAGACTGATTGTTAGGTGATCTGTAATCAGTGGAAGGCTTGTGGTGAGCAGATCTCTGACAGAGAAGTCTTGTTAAGTCATGTCTGACAGAGAAACCTGTTTGTTACAGAGCTCTCACAGAGAAGCCTGATTGTTATGTGACCTCATAAGGAGAAGACTGGTTGTTAGGTGACCTCCAGTAGAGAAGCCTGGTGGTGAGGTGACCTGCAAAAGAGAAGCCTGGTGGTTAGGTGACTTCTGACAGAGAAGGTAAGTTGTTACATTATCTCTGACAGAAATGTGAAGACTGGTTGGTTACTGACCTCACAAAGAGAAGCCTGGTTGTCAGTTGATCTCTAATAAGGAGAAACCTGGTAGTCATGTGATCCGTAATGAGGATAACCCTGGTAGGTTACCTCTGACCGAGAAGACTGATTGTTAGGTGACATCTGAGGGAGAAGCCTGCTTATCAGGTTTTCCCTGACAGAGAAGCATGGTTGCTCGTTCACCTCTTATAGGGAAGACAGAACGTTAGGTGACCTGTAATCAGTGGAAGGCTTCTTGTTAGATGACTTCTCACAGAGAAGTCTTCTCCGGTGACGTCTGAAGGAGAAACCTGTTTAATATAGAGCTCTTCCAGAGAATCCTGGTTGTTATGTGACCTCATAAAGAGAAGACTGATCGTTGGGTGGTCTCATAAGGAGAAGCCTGTTTGATACGCGCTCTTACAGAAGCCTGGTTGTCTGGTTATCTGTGACAGAGAAGCATGGTTTTTACGTCACGTCTTAAAGGGAAGCTGTTTGGTAGGTGATCTGTAATCAGTGGAAGGCTTGTTGTTAGATGACCTCTGAGAAAGAGGTTTGTTAGGTGATGTGTGACTGAGAAACCTGTTTGTTAAAGAACTCTTACAGAGAAGCCTGGGGGTTATGTGACCTCATAAATGGAAGGCTGGTTGTTTTGTGATCTAATAAGGGGAAGCATGTTTGTCAGCTGAGCTCATACAGAGAAGCCTGGTTGTTACGTGACCTCACAAACAGAAGCCTGTTTGTTATGTGGCTACTCATGGAGAAGCTTGATTGTTATGTAGTCTCTGACAGTGAAGACTTGTTGGTAGGTGACCTCATAAAGAAGGCTGGTTGTTCAGTGAGCTCTCATAAGGCTAACAGAGAAGCCTAGTTGTTATGTGACCTCATAAAGGGAGAACTGGTTGTTGGGTGATCTAATAAGTAGCAGCCTGGTTGTTAAGTGACCTCTGAAAGAGAAGTCTACCTCACAGTCTTCTGACAGAGAAGACGGGTTGGTAAGTGACCTCACAAAGAGAAAACTTGCTGTTAAGTGATCTGTAATAAGGAGAAGCCTGTTTATTATGTGAGCCCTTCCAGAGACACTTGGATGTTATGTGACCTCATAAAGAGAAGACTGACCGTTGGGTGAACTCAAAAGGAGAAGCCTGTTTGATACGCGCTCTTACAGAAGCCTGGTTGTCTGGTTATCTGTGACAGAGAAGCATGGTTTTTACGTCACGTCTTAAGGGGAAGCTGTTTGGTAGGTGATCTGTAATCAGTGGAAGGCTTGTTGTTAGATGACCTGTGAGAAAGAAGTTTGTTAGGTGAAGTGTGACTGAGAAACCTGTTTGTTAAAGAGCTCTTACAGAGAAGCCTGGGTGTTATGTGACCTCATAAATGGAAGGCTGTTTGTTTTGTGATCTAATAAGGGGAAGCATGTTTGTCAGCTGAGCTCATACAGAGAAGCCTGGTTGTTACGTGACCTCTGAAACAGAAGCGTGTTTGTTATGTGGCTACTGATGGAGAAGCTTGATTGTTATGTAGTCTCTGACAGTGAAGACTTGTTGGTAGGTGACCTCATAAAGAAGGCTGGTTGTTCAGTGAGCTCTCATAAGGCTTACAGAGAAGCCTAGTTGTTATGTGACCTCATAAAGGGAGAACTGGTTGTTGGGTGATCTAATAAGTAGCAGCCTGGTTGTTAAGTGACCTCTGAAAGAGAAGTCTACCTCACAGTCTTCTGACAGAGAAGACGGGTTGGTAAGTGACCTCACAAAGAGAAAACTTGCTGTTAAGTGACCTGTAATAAGGAGAAGCCTGTTTATTATGTGAGCCCTTCCAGAGACACTTGGATGTTATGTGACCTCATAAAGAGAAGACTGGTCGTTGGGTGATGTAAGAAGGAGAAGCCTGTTTATTATGTGAGCTCTTACAGAGACACTTGGATGTTATGTGACCTCATAAAGAGAAGACTGGCCATTGGGTGATGTAAGAAGGAGAAGCCTGTTTGTTACGAGAGCTCTGACAGAAAAGCCTGGTTGTTAGGTGGCTTCTGATGGAGACGGTTGGTTGTTATGTAATCTCTGACAGTGAAGACTGGTTGGTAGGTGACCTCATGAAGAGAAGCCTGGTTCTTCGGTTATCTCTAATAAGCATTAGAGTGAAGCTTGACTATAGAGAGGCCTTGTTGTTATGTGACCTCATTAAGAGGAGCCTGGTTGTTGGGTGATGTTATGAGGAGAAGCCCCTCTTTTAGGCGTGCTCTTACAGAAGCCTGGTTATCAGGTTATCTGTGACAGAGAAGTTCGGTTGTTAGGTCACCTCTTAAATCGAAGACTGATTGTTAGGTGATCTGTAATCAGTGGAAGGCTTGTGGTGAGCAGATCTCTGACAGAGAAGTCTTGTTAAGTCATGTCTGACAGAGAAACCTGTTTGTTACAGAGCTCTCACAGAGAAGCCTGATTGTTATGTGACCTCATAAGGAGAAGACTGGTTGTTAGGTGACCTCCAGTAGAGAAGCCTGGTGGTGAGGTGACCTCCAAAAGAGAAGCCTGGTGGTTAGGTGACTTCTGACAGAGAAGGTAAGTTGTTACATTATCTCTGACAGAAATGTGAAGACTGGTTGGTTACTGACCTCACAAAGAGAAGCCTGGTTGTCAGTTGATCTCTAATAAGGAGAAACCTGGTAGTCATGTGATCCGTAATGAGGATAACCCTGGTAGGTTACCTCTGACCGAGAAGACTGATTGTTAGGTGACATCTGAGGGAGAAGCCTGCTTATCAGGTTTTCCCTGACAGAGAAGCATGGTTGCTCGTTCACCTCTTATAGGGAAGACAGAACGTTAGGTGACCTGTAATCAGTGGAAGGCTTCTTGTTAGATGACTTCTCACAGAGAAGTCTTCTCCGGTGACGTCTGAAGGAGAAACCTGGTTAATACAGAGCTCTTCCAGAGAATCCTGGTTGTTATGTGACCTCATAAAGAGAAGACTGATCGTTGGGTGATCTCAAAAGGAGAAGCCTGTTTGATACGCGCTCTTACAGAAGCCTGGTTGTCTGGTTATCTGTGACAGAGAAGCATGGTTTTTACGTCACGTCTTAAAGGGAAGCTGTTTGGTAGGTGATCTGTAATCAGTGGAAGGCTTGTTGTTAGATGACCTCTGAGAAAGAAGTTTGTTAGGTGAAGTCTGAGTGAGAAACCTGTTTGTTAAAGAGCTCTTACAGAGAAGCCTGGGTGTTATGTGACCTCATAAATGGAAGTTTGGTTGTTTTGTGATCTAATAAGGGGAAGCATGTTTGTCAGCTGAGCTCATACAGAGAAGCCTGGTTGTTACGTGACCTCACAAACAGAAGCCTGTTTGTTATGTGGCTACTCATGGAGAAGCTTGATTGTTATGTAGTCTCTGACAGTGAAGACTTGTTGGTAGGTGACCTCATAAAGAAGGCTGGTTGTTCATTGATCTCTCATAAGGCTTACAGAGAAGCCTAGTTGTTATGTGACCTCATAAAGGGAGAACTGGTTGCTGGGTGATCTAATAGGTAGCAGCCTGGTTGTTAAGTGACCTCTGAAAGAGAAGTCTACCTCACAGTCTTCTGACAGAGAAGACGGGTTGGTAAGTGACCTCACAAAGAGAAAACTTGCTGTTAAGTGATCTGTAATAAGGAGAAGCCTGTTTATTATGTGAGCCCTTCCAGAGACACTTGGATTTATGTGACCTCATAAAGAGAAGACTTGTCGTTGGGTGATGTAAGAAGGAGAAGCCTGTTTATTATGTGAGCTCTTACAGAGACACTTGGATGTCATGTGACCTCATAAAGAGAAGACTGGCCATTGGGTGATGTAAGAAGGAGAAGCCTGTTTGTTACGAGAGCTCTGACAGAAAAGCCTGGTTGTTAGGTGGCTTCTGATGGAGACGGTTGGTTGTTATGTAATCTCTGACAGTGAAGACTGGTTGGTAGGTGACCTCATGAAGAGAAGCCTGGTTCTTCGGTTATCTCTAATAAGCATTAGAGTGAAGCTTGACTATAGAGTGGCCTTGTTGTTATGTGACCTCATTAAGAGGAGCCTGGTTGTTGGGTGATGTTATGAGGAGAAGCCCCTCTTTTAGGCGTGCTCTTACAGAAGCCTGGTTATCAGGTTATCTGTGACAGAGAAGTTCGGTTGTTAGGTCACCTCTTAAATCGAAGACTGATTGTTAGGTGATCTGTAATCAGTGGAAGGCTTGTAGTGAGCAGATCTCTGACAGAGAAGTCTTGTTAAGTCATGTCTGACAGAGAAACCTGTTTTGTTACAGAGCTCTCACAGAGAAGCCTGATTGTTATGTGACCTCATAAGGACAAGTCTGGTTGTTAGGTGACCTCCAATAGAGAAGCCTGGTGGTGAGGTGACCTCCAAAAGAGAAGCCTGGTGGTTAGGTGACTTCTGACAGAGAAGGTAAGTTGCTACATTATCTCTGACAGAAATGTGAAGACTGGTTGGTTACTGACCTCACAAAGAGAAGCCTGGTTGTCAGTTGATCTCTAATAAGGAGAAACCTGGTAGTCATGTGATCGGTAATGAGGATAACCCTGGTAGGTTACCTCTGACCGAGAAGACTGATTGTTAGGTGACATCTGAGGGAGAAGCCTGCTTATCAGGTTTTCCCTGACAGAGAAGCATGGTTGCTCGTTCACCTCTTATAGGGAAGACAGAACGTTAGGTGACCTGTAATCAGTGGAAGGCTTCTTGTTAGATGACTTCTCACAGAGAAGTCTTCTCCGATGACGTCTGAAGGAGAAACCTGTTTAATACAGAGCTCTTCCAGAGAATCCTGGTTGTTAAGTGACCTCATAAAGAGAAGACTGATCGTTGGGTGATCTCAAAAGGAGAAGCCTGTTTGATACGCGCTCTTACAGAAGCCTGGTTGTCTGGTTATCTGTGACAGAGAAGCATGGTTTTTACGTCACGTCTTAAGGGGAAGCTGTTTGGTAGGTGATCTGTAATCAGTGGAAGGCTTGTTGTTAGATGACCTCTGAGAAAGAAGTTTGTTAGGTGAAGTGTGACTGAGAAACCTGTTTGTTAAAGAGCTCTTACAGAGAAGCCTGGGTGTTATGTGACCTCATAAATGGAAGGCTGGTTGTTTTGTGATCTAATAAGGGGAAGCATGTTTGTCAGCTGAGCTCATACAGAGAAGCCTGGTTGTTACGTGACCTCTGAAACAGAAGCCTATTTGTTAGGTGGCTACTGATGTAGAAGCTTGATTGTTATGCAGTCTCTGACAGTGAAGACTTGTTGGTAGGTGACCTCATAAAGAAGGCTGGTTGTTCAGTGATCTCTCATACATCTTACAGAGAAGCCTAGTTGTTATGTGACCTCATAAAGGGAGAACTGGTTGTTGGGTGATCTAATAAGTAGCAGCCTGGTTGTTAAGTGACCTCTGAAAGAGAAGTCTACCTCACAGTCTTCTGACAGAGAAGACGGGTTGTTAAGTGACCTCACAAAGAGAAAACTTGCTGTTAAGTGATCTGTAATAAGGAGAAGCCTGTTTATTATGTGAGCCCTTCCAGAGACACTTGGATGTTATGTGACCTCATAAAGAGAAGACTGTTCGTTGGTGATGTAATAAGGAGAAGCCTGTTTATTATGTGAGCCCTTCCAGAGACACTTTAATGTTATGTGACCTCATAAAGAGGAGACTGGTCGTTGGGTGATGTAAGAAGGAGAAGCCTGTTTATTATGTGAGCTCTTACAGAGACACTTGGATGTTATGTGACCTCATAAAGAGAAGACTGGCCATTGGGTGATGTAAGAAGGAGAAGCCTGTTTGTTACGAGAGCTCTGACAGAAAAGCCTGGTTGTTAGGTGGCTTCTGATGGAGACGGTTGGTTGTTATGTAATCTCTGACAGTGAAGACTGGTTGGTAGGTGACCTCATGAAGAGAAGCCTGGTTCTTCGGTTATCTCTAATAAGCATTAGAGTGAAGCTTGACTATAGAGAGGCCTTGTTGTTATGTGACCTCATTAAGAGGAGCCTGGTTGTTGGGTGATGTTATGAGGAGAAGCCCCTCTTTTAGGCGTGCTCTTAAAGAAGCCTGGTTATCAGGTTATCTGTGACAGAGAAGTTCGGTTGTTAGGTCACCTCTTAAATCGAAGACTGATTGTTAGGTGATCTGTAATCAGTGGAAGGCTTGTGGTGAGCAGATCTCTGACAGAGAAGTCTTGTTAAGTCATGTCTGACAGAGAAACCTGTTTGTTACAGAGCTCTCACAGAGAAGCCTGATTGTTATGTGACCTCATAAGGAGAAGACTGGTTGTTAGGTGACCTCCAGTAGAGAAGCCTGGTGGTGAGGTGACCTGCAAAAGAGAAGCCTGGTGGTTAGGTGACTTCTGACAGAGAAGGTAAGTTGTTACATTATCTCTGACAGAAATGTGAAGACTGGTTGGTTACTGACCTCACAAAGAGAAGCCTGGTTGTCAGTTGATCTCTAATAACTAGAAACCTGGTAGTCATGTGATCCGTAATGAGGATAACCCTGGTAGGTTACCTCTGACCGAGAAGACTGATTGTTAGGTGACATCTGAGGGAGAAGCCTGCTTATCAGGTTTTCCCTGACAGAGAAGCATGGTTGCTCGTTCACCTCTTATAGGGAAGACAGAACGTTAGGTGACCTGTAATCAGTGGAAGGCTTCTTGTTAGATGACTTCTCACAGAGAAGTCTTCTCCGGTGACGTCTGAAGGAGAAACCTGTTTAATATAGAGCTCTTCCAGAGAATCCTGGTTGTTATGTGACCTCATAAAGAGAAGACTGATCGTTGGGTGGTCTCATAAGGAGAAGCCTGTTTGATACGCGCTCTTACAGAAGCCTGGTTGTCTGGTTATCTGTGACAGAGAAGCATGGTTTTTACGTCACGTCTTAAAGGGAAGCTGTTTGGTAGGTGATCTGTAATCAGTGGAAGGCTTGTTGTTAGATGACCTCTGAGAAAGAGGTTTGTTAGGTGATGTGTGACTGAGAAACCTGTTTGTTAAAGAACTCTTACAGAGAAGCCTGGGGGTTATGTGACCTCATAAATGGAAGGCTGGTTGTTTTGTGATCTAATAAGGGGAAGCATGTTTGTCAGCTGAGCTCATACAGAGAAGCCTGGTTGTTACGTGACCTCACAAACAGAAGCCTGTTTGTTATGTGGCTACTCATGGAGAAGCTTGATTGTTATGTAGTCTCTGACAGTGAAGACTTGTTGGTAGGTGACCTCATAAAGAAGGCTGGTTGTTCAGTGAGCTCTCATAAGGCTACCAGAGAAGCCTAGTTGTTATGTGACCTCATAAAGGGAGAACTGGTTGTTGGGTGATCTAATAAGTAGCAGCCTGGTTGTTAAGTGACCTCTGAAAGAGAAGTCTACCTCACAGTCTTCTGACAGAGAAGACGGGTTGGTAAGTGACCTCACAAAGAGAAAACTTGCTGTTAAGTGATCTGTAATAAGGAGAAGCCTGTTTATTATGTGAGCCCTTCCAGAGACACTTGGATGTTATGTGACCTCATAAAGAGAAGACTGACCGTTGGGTGAACTCAAAAGGAGAAGCCTGTTTGATACGCGCTCTTACAGAAGCCTGGTTGTCTGGTTATCTGTGACAGAGAAGCATGGTTTTTACGTCACGTCTTAAGGGGAAGCTGTTTGGTAGGTGATCTGTAATCAGTGGAAGGCTTGTTGTTAGATGACCTCTGAGAAAGAAGTTTGTTAGGTGAAGTGTGACTGAGAAACCTGTTTGTTAAAGAGCTCTTACAGAGAAGCCTGGGTGTTATGTGACCTCATAAATGGAAGGCTGTTTGTTTTGTGATCTAATAAGGGGAAGCATGTTTGTCAGCTGAGCTCATACAGAGAAGCCTGGTTGTTACATGACCTCTGAAACAGAAGCGTGTTTGTTATGTGGCTACTGATGGAGAAGCTTGATTGTTATGTAGTCTCTGACAGTGAAGACTTGTTGGTTGGTGACCTCATAAAGAAGGCTGGTTGTTCAGTGAGCTCTCATAAGGCTTACAGAGAAGCCTAGTTGTTATGTGACCTCATAAAGGGAGAACTGGTTGTTGGGTGATCTAATAAGTAGCAGCCTGGTTGTTAAGTGACCTCTGAAAGAGAAGTCTACCTCACAGTCTTCTGACAGAGAAGACGGGTTGGTAAGTGACCTCACAAAGAGAAAACTTGCTGTTAAGTGACCTGTAATAAGGAGAAGCCTGTTTATTATGTGAGCCCTTCCAGAGACACTTGGATGTTATGTGACCTCATAAAGAGAAGACTGGTCGTTGGGTGATGTAAGAAGGAGAAGCCTGTTTATTATGTGAGCTCTTACAGAGACACTTGGATGTTATGTGACCTCATAAAGAGAAGACTGGCCATTGGGTGATGTAAGAAGGAGAAGCCTGTTTGTTACGAGAGCTCTGACAGAAAAGCCTGGTTGTTAGGTGGCTTCTGATGGAGACGGTTGGTTGTTATGTAATCTCTGACAGTGAAGACTGGTTGGTAGGTGACCTCATGAAGAGAAGCCTGGTTCTTCGGTTATCTCTAATAAGCATTAGAGTGAAGCTTGACTATAGAGAGGCCTTGTTGTTATGTGACCTCATTAAGAGGAGCCTGGTTGTTGGGTGATGTTATGAGGAGAAGCCCCTCTTTTAGGCGTGCTCTTACAGAAGCCTGGTTATCAGGTTATCTGTGACAGAGAAGTTCGGTTGTTAGGTCACCTCTTAAATCGAAGACTGATTGTTAGGTGATCTGTAATCAGTGGAAGGCTTGTGGTGAGCAGATCTCTGACAGAGAAGTCTTGTTAAGTCATGTCTGACAGAGAAACCTGTTTGTTACAGAGCTCTCACAGAGAAGCCTGATTGTTATGTGACCTCATAAGGAGAAGACTGGTTGTTAGGTGACCTCCAGTAGAGAAGCCTGGTGGTGAGGTGACCTCCAAAAGAGAAGCCTGGTGGTTAGGTGACTTCTGACAGAGAAGGTAAGTTGTTACATTATCTCTGACAGAAATGTGAAGACTGGTTGGTTACTGACCTCACAAAGAGAAGCCTGGTTGTCAGTTGATCTCTAATAAGGAGAAACCTGGTAGTCATGTGATCCGTAATGAGGATAACCCTGGTAGGTTACCTCTGACCGAGAAGACTGATTGTTAGGTGACATCTGAGGGAGAAGCCTGCTTATCAGGTTTTCCCTGACAGAGAAGCATGGTTGCTCGTTCACCTCTTATAGGGAAGACAGAACGTTAGGTGACCTGTAATCAGTGGAAGGCTTCTTGTTAGATGACTTCTCACAGAGAAGTCTTCTCCGGTGACGTCTGAAGGAGAAACCTGGTTAATACAGAGCTCTTCCAGAGAATCCTGGTTGTTATGTGACCTCATAAAGAGAAGACTGATCGTTGGGTGATCTCAAAAGGATAAGGCTGTTTGATACGCGCTCTTACAGAAGCCTGGTTGTCTGGTTATCTGTGACAGAGAAGCATGGTTTTTACGTCACGTCTTAAAGGGAAGCTGTTTGGTAGGTGATCTGTAATCAGTGGAAGGCTTGTTGTTAGATGACCTCTGAGAAAGAAGTTTGTTAGGTGAAGTCTGAGTGAGAAACCTGTTTGTTAAAGAGCTCTTACAGAGAAGCCTGGGTGTTATGTGACCTCATAAATGGAAGTTTGGTTGTTTTGTGATCTAATAAGGGGAAGCATGTTTGTCAGCTGAGCTCATACAGAGAAGCCTGGTTGTTACGTGACCTCACAAACAGAAGCCTGTTTGTTATGTGGCTACTCATGGAGAAGCTTGATTGTTATGTAGTCTCTGACAGTGAAGACTTGTTGGTAGGTGACCTCATAAAGAAGGCTGGTTGTTCATTGATCTCTCATAAGGCTTACAGAGAAGCCTAGTTGTTATGTGACCTCATAAAGGGAGAACTGGTTGCTGGGTGATCTAATAGGTAGCAGCCTGGTTGTTAAGTGACCTCTGAAAGAGAAGTCTACCTCACAGTCTTCTGACAGAGAAGACGGGTTGGTAAGTGACCTCACAAAGAGAAAACTTGCTGTTAAGTGATCTGTAATAAGGAGAAGCCTGTTTATTATGTGAGCCCTTCCAGAGACACTTGGATTTATGTGACCTCATAAAGAGAAGACTTGTCGTTGGGTGATGTAAGAAGGAGAAGCCTGTTTATTATGTGAGCTCTTACAGAGACACTTGGATGTCATGTGACCTCATAAAGAGAAGACTGGCCATTGGGTGATGTAAGAAGGAGAAGCCTGTTTGTTACGAGAGCTCTGACAGAAAAGCCTGGTTGTTAGGTGGCTTCTGATGGAGACGGTTGGTTGTTATGTAATCTCTGACAGTGAAGACTGGTTGGTAGGTGACCTCATGAAGAGAAGCCTGGTTCTTCGGTTATCTCTAATAAGCATTAGAGTGAAGCTTGTCTATAGAGTGGCCTTGTTGTTATGTGACCTCATTAAGAGGAGCCTGGTTGTTGGGTGATGTTATGAGGAGAAGCCCCTCTTTTAGGCGTGCTCTTACAGAAGCCTGGTTATCAGGTTATCTGTGACAGAGAAGTTCGGTTGTTAGGTCACCTCTTAAATCGAAGACTGATTGTTAGGTGATCTGTAATCAGTGGAAGGCTTGTGGTGAGCAGATCTCTGACAGAGAAGTCTTGTTAAGTCATGTCTGACAGAGAAACCTGTTTTGTTACAGAGCTCTCACAGAGAAGCCTGATTGTTATGTGACCTCATAAGGAGAAGACTTGTTGTTAGGTGACCTCCAATAGAGAAGCCTGGTGGTGAGGTGACCTCCAAAAGAGAAGCCTGGTGGTTAGGTGACTTCTGACAGAGAAGGTAAGTTGTTACATTATCTCTGACAGAAATGTGAAGACTGGTTGGTTACTGACCTCACAAAGAGAAGCCTGGTTGTCAGTTGATCTCTAATAAGGAGAAACCTGGTAGTCATGTGATCCGTAATGAGGATAACCCTGGTAGGTTACCTCTGACCGAGAAGACTGATTGTTAGGTGACATCTGAGGGAGAAGCCTGCTTATCAGGTTTTCCCTGACAGAGAAGCATGGTTGCTCGTTCACCTCTTATAGGGAAGACAGAACGTTAGGTGACCTGTAATCAGTGGAAGGCTACTTGTTAGATGACTTCTCACAGAGAAGTCTTCTCCGGTGACGTCTGAAGGAGAAACCTGTTTAATACAGAGCTCTTCCAGAGAATCCTGGTTGTTAAGTGACCTCATAAAGAGAAGACTGATCGTTGGGTGATCTCAAAAGGAGAAGCCTGTTTGATACGCGCTCTTACAGAAGCCTGGTTGTCTGGTTATCTGTGACAGAGAAGCATGGTTTTTACGTCACGTCTTAAAGGGAAGCTGTTTGGTAGGTGATCTGTAATCAGTGGAAGGCTTGTTGTTAGATGACCTCTGAGAAAGAAGTTTGTTAGGTGATGTGTGACTGAGAAACCTGTTTGTTAAAGAGCTCTTACAGAGAAGCCTGGGTGTTATGTGACCTCATAAATGGAAGGCTGGTTGTTTTGTGATCTAATAAGGGGAAGCATGTTTGTCAGCTGAGCTCATACAGAGAAGCCTGGTTGTTACGTGACCTCTGAAACAGAAGCCTATTTGTTAGGTGGCTACTGATGTAGAAGCTTGATTGTTATGCAGTCTCTGACAGTGAAGACTTGTTGGTAGGTGACCTCATAAAGAAGGCTGGTTGTTCAGTGATCTCTCATACGGCTTACAGAGAAGCCTAGTTGTTATGTGACCTCATAAAGGGAGAACTGGTTGTTGGGTGATCTAATAAGTAGCAGCCTGGTTGTTAAGTGACCTCTGAAAGAGAAGTCTACCTCACAGTCTTCTGACAGAGAAGACGGGTTGTTAAGTGACCTCACAAAGAGAAAACTTGCTGTTAAGTGATCTGTAATAAGGAGAAGCCTGTTTATTATGTGAGCCCTTCCAGAGACACTTGGATGTTATGTGACCTCATAAAGAGAAGACTGTTCGTTGGTGATGTAATAAGGAGAAGCCTGTTTATTATGTGAGCCCTTCCAGAGACACTTTAATGTTATGTGACCTCATAAAGAGGAGACTGGTCGTTGGGTGATGTAAGAAGGAGAAGCCTGTTTATTATGTGAGCTCTTACAGAGACACTTGGATGTTATGTGACCTCATAAAGAGAAGACTGGCCATTGGGTGATGTAAGAAGGAGAAGCCTGTTTGTTACGAGAGCTCTGACAGAAAAGCCTGGTTGTTAGGTGGCTTCTGATGGAGACGGTTGGTTGTTATGTAATCTCTGACAGTGAAGACTGGTTGGTAGGTGACCTCATGAAGAGAAGCCTGGTTCTTCGGTTATCTCTAATAAGCATTAGAGTGAAGCTTGACTATAGAGAGGCCTTGTTGTTATGTGACCTCATTAAGAGGAGCCTGGTTGTTGGGTGATGTTATGAGGAGAAGCCCCTCTTTTAGGCGTGCTCTTACAGAAGCCTGGTTATCAGGTTATCTGTGACAGAGAAGTTCGGTTGTTAGGTCACCTCTTAAATCGAAGACTGATTGTTAGGTGATCTGTAATCAGTGGAAGGCTTGTGGTGAGCAGATCTCTGACAGAGAAGTCTTGTTAAGTCATGTCTGACAGAGAAACCTGTTTGTTACAGAGCTCTCACAGAGAAGCCTGATTGTTATGTGACCTCATAAGGAGAAGACTGGTTGTTAGGTGACCTCCAGTAGAGAAGCCTGGTGGTGAGGTGACCTGCAAAAGAGAAGCCTGGTGGTTAGGTGACTTCTGACAGAGAAGGTAAGTTGTTACATTATCTCTGACAGAAATGTGAAGACTGGTTGGTTACTGACCTCACAAAGAGAAGCCTGGTTGTCAGTTGATCTCTAATAAGGAGAAACCTGGTAGTCATGTGATCCGTAATGAGGATAACCCTGGTAGGTTACCTCTGACCGAGAAGACTGATTGTTAGGTGACATCTGAGGGAGAAGCCTGCTTATCAGGTTTTCCCTGACAGAGAAGCATGGTTGCTCGTTCACCTCTTATAGGGAAGACAGAACGTTAGGTGACCTGTAATCAGTGGAAGGCTTCTTGTTAGATGACTTCTCACAGAGAAGTCTTCTCCGGTGACGTCTGAGGGAGAAACCTGTTTAATATAGAGCTCTTCCAGAGAATCCTGGTTGTTATGTGACCTCATAAAGAGAAGACTGATCGTTGGGTGGTCTCATAAGGAGAAGCCTGTTTGATACGCGCTCTTACAGAAGCCTGGTTGTCTGGTTATCTGTGACAGAGAAGCATGGTTTTTACGTCACGTCTTAAAGGGAAGCTGTTTGGTAGGTGATCTGTAATCAGTGGAAGGCTTGTTGTTAGATGACCTCTGAGAAAGAGGTTTGTTAGGTGATGTGTGACTGAGAAACCTGTTTGTTAAAGAACTCTTACAGAGAAGCCTGGGGGTTATGTGACCTCATAAATGGAAGGCTGGTTGTTTTGTGATCTAATAAGGGGAAGCATGTTTGTCAGCTGAGCTCATACAGAGAAGCCTGGTTGTTACGTGACCTCACAAACAGAAGCCTGTTTGTTATGTGGCTACTCATGGAGAAGCTTGATTGTTATGTAGTCTCTGACAGTGAAGACTTGTTGGTAGGTGACCTCATAAAGAAGGCTGGTTGTTCAGTGAGCTCTCATAAGGCTAACAGAGAAGCCTAGTTGTTATGTGACCTCATAAAGGGAGAACTGGTTGTTGGGTGATCTAATAAGTAGCAGCCTGGTTGTTAAGTGACCTCTGAAAGAGAAGTCTACCTCACAGTCTTCTGACAGAGAAGACGGGTTGGTAAGTGACCTCACAAAGAGAAAACTTGCTGTTAAGTGATCTGTAATAAGGAGAAGCCTGTTTATTATGTGAGCCCTTCCAGAGACACTTGGATGTTATGTGACCTCATAAAGAGAAGACTGACCGTTGGGTGAACTCAAAAGGAGAAGCCTGTTTGATACGCGCTCTTACAGAAGCCTGGTTGTCTGGTTATCTGTGACAGAGAAGCATGGTTTTTACGTCACGTCTTAAGGGGAAGCTGTTTGGTAGGTGATCTGTAATCAGTGGAAGGCTTGTTGTTAGATGACCTCTGAGAAAGAAGTTTGTTAGGTGAAGTGTGACTGAGAAACCTGTTTGTTAAAGAGCTCTTACAGAGAAGCCTGGGTGTTATGTGACCTCATAAATGGAAGGCTGTTTGTTTTGTGATCTAATAAGGGGAAGCATGTTTGTCAGCTGAGCTCATACAGAGAAGCCTGGTTGTTACGTGACCTCTGAAACAGAAGCGTGTTTGTTATGTGGCTACTGATGGAGAAGCTTGATTGTTATGTAGTCTCTGACAGTGAAGACTTGTTGGTAGGTGACCTCATAAAAAAGGCTGGTTGTTCAGTGAGCTCTCATAAGGCTTACAGAGAAGCCTAGTTGTTATGTGACCTCATAAAGGGAGAACTGGTTGTTGGGTGATCTAATAAGTAGCAGCCTGGTTGTTAAGTGACCTCTGAAAGAGAAGTCTACCTCACAGTCTTCTGACAGAGAAGACGGGTTGGTAAGTGACCTCACAAAGAGAAAACTTGCTGTTAAGTGACCTGTAATAAGGAGAAGCCTGTTTATTATGTGAGCCCTTCCAGAGACACTTGGATGTTATGTGACCTCATAAAGAGAAGACTGGTCGTTGGGTGATGTAAGAAGGAGAAGCCTGTTTATTATGTGAGCTCTTACAGAGACACTTGGATGTTATGTGACCTCATAAAGAGAAGACTGGCCATTGGGTGATGTAAGAAGGAGAAGCCTGTTTGTTACGAGAGCTCTGACAGAAAAGCCTGGTTGTTAGGTGGCTTCTGATGGAGACGGTTGGTTGTTATGTAATCTCTGACAGTGAAGACTGGTTGGTAGGTGACCTCATGAAGAGAAGCCTGGTTCTTCGGTTATCTCTAATAAGCATTAGAGTGAAGCTTGACTATAGAGAGGCCTTGTTGTTATGTGACCTCATTAAGAGGAGCCTGGTTGTTGGGTGATGTTATGAGGAGAAGCCCCTCTTTTAGGCGTGCTCTTACAGAAGCCTGGTTATCAGGTTATCTGTGACAGAGAAGTTCGGTTGTTAGGTCACCTCTTAAATCGAAGACTGATTGTTAGGTGATCTGTAATCAGTGGAAGGCTTGTGGTGAGCAGATCTCTGACAGAGAAGTCTTGTTAAGTCATGTCTGACAGAGAAACCTGTTTGTTACAGAGCTCTCACAGAGAAGCCTGATTGTTATGTGACCTCATAAGGAGAAGACTGGTTGTTAGGTGACCTCCAGTAGAGAAGCCTGGTGGTGAGGTGACCTCCAAAAGAGAAGCCTGGTGGTTAGGTGACTTCTGACAGAGAAGGTAAGTTGTTACATTATCTCTGACAGAAATGTGAAGACTGGTTGGTTACTGACCTCACAAAGAGAAGCCTGGTTGTCAGTTGATCTCTAATAAGGAGAAACCTGGTAGTCATGTGATCCGTAATGAGGATAACCCTGGTAGGTTACCTCTGACCGAGAAGACTGATTGTTAGGTGACATCTGAGGGAGAAGCCTGCTTATCAGGTTTTCCCTGACAGAGAAGCATGGTTGCTCGTTCACCTCTTATAGGGAAGACAGAACGTTAGGTGACCTGTAATCAGTGGAAGGCTTCTTGTTAGATGACTTCTCACAGAGAAGTCTTCTCCGGTGACGTCTGAAGGAGAAACCTGGTTAATACAGAGCTCTTCCAGAGAATCCTGGTTGTTATGTGACCTCATAAAGAGAAGACTGATCGTTGGGTGATCTCAAAAGGAGAAGCCTGTTTGATACGCGCTCTTACAGAAGCCTGGTTGTCTGGTTATCTGTGACAGAGAAGCATGGTTTTTATGTCACGTCTTAAAGGGAAGCTGTTTGGTAGGTGATCTGTAATCAGTGGAAGGCTTGTTGTTAGATGACCTCTGAGAAAGAAGTTTGTTAGGTGAAGTCTGAGTGAGAAACCTGTTTGTTAAAGAGCTCTTACAGAGAAGCCTGGGTGTTATGTGACCTCATAAATGGAAGTTTGGTTGTTTTGTGATCTAATAAGGGGAAGCATGTTTGTCAGCTGAGCTCATACAGAGAAGCCTGGTTGTTACGTGACCTCACAAACAGAAGCCTGTTTGTTATGTGGCTACTCATGGAGAAGCTTGATTGTTATGTAGTCTCTGACAGTGAAGACTTGTTGGTAGGTGACCTCATAAAGAAGGCTGGTTGTTCATTGATCTCTCAAAAGGCTTACAGAGAAGCCTAGTTGTTATGTGACCTCATAAAGGGAGAACTGGTTGCTGGGTGATCTAATAGGTAGCAGCCTGGTTGTTAAGTGACCTCTGAAAGAGAAGTCTACCTCACAGTCTTCTGACAGAGAAGACGGGTTGGTAAGTGACCTCACAAAGAGAAAACTTGCTGTTAAGTGATCTGTAATAAGGAGAAGCCTGTTTATTATGTGAGCCCTTCCAGAGACACTTGGATTTATGTGACCTCATAAAGAGAAGACTTGTCGTTGGGTGATGTAAGAAGGAGAAGCCTGTTTATTATGTGAGCTCTTACAGAGACACTTGGATGTCATGTGACCTCATAAAGAGAAGACTGGCCATTGGGTGATGTAAGAAGGAGAAGCCTGTTTGTTACGAGAGCTCTGACAGAAAAGCCTGGTTGTTAGGTGGCTTCTGATGGAGACGGTTGGTTGTTATGTAATCTCTGACAGTGAAGACTGGTTGGTAGGTGACCTCATGAAGAGAAGCCTGGTTCTTCGGTTATCTCTAATAAGCATTAGAGTGAAGCTTGTCTATAGAGTGGCCTTGTTGTTATGTGACCTCATTAAGAGGAGCCTGGTTGTTGGGTGATGTTATGAGGAGAAGCCCCTCTTTTAGGCGTGCTCTTACAGAAGCCTGGTTATCAGGTTATCTGTGACAGAGAAGTTCGGTTGTTAGGTCACCTCTTAAATCGAAGACTGATTGTTAGGTGATCTGTAATCAGTGGAAGGCTTGTAGTGAGCAGATCTCTGACAGAGAAGTCTTGTTAAGTCATGTCTGACAGAGAAACCTGTTTTGTTACAGAGCTCTCACAGAGAAGCCTGATTGTTATGTGACCTCATAAGGAGAAGTCTGGTTGTTAGGTGACCTCCAATAGAGAAGCCTGGTGGTGAGGTGACCTCCAAAAGAGAAGCCTGGTGGTTAGGTGACTTCTGACAGAGAAGGTAAGTTGTTACATTATCTCTGACAGAAATGTGAAGACTGGTTGGTTACTGACCTCACAAAGAGAAGCCTGGTTGTCAGTTGATCTCTAATAAGGAGAAACCTGGTAGTCATGTGATCCGTAATGAGGATAACCCTGGTAGGTTACCTCTGACCGAGAAGACTGATTGTTAGGTGACATCTGAGGGAGAAGCCTGCTTATCAGGTTTTCCCTGACAGAGAAGCATGGTTGCTCGTTCACCTCTTATAGGGAAGACAGAACGTTAGGTGACCTGTAATCAGTGGAAGGCTTCTTGTTAGATGACTTCTCACAGAGAAGTCTTCTCCGGTGACGTCTGAAGGAGAAACCTGTTTAATACAGAGCTCTTCCAGAGAATCCTGGTTGTTAAGTGACCTCATAAAGAGAAGACTGATCGTTGGGTGATCTCAAAAGGAGAAGCCTGTTTGATACGCGCTCTTACAGAAGCCTGGTTGTCTGGTTATCTGTGACAGAGAAGCATGGTTTTTACGTCACGTCTTAAAGGGAAGCTGTTTGGTAGGTGATCTGTAATCAGTGGAAGGCTTGTTGTTAGATGACCTCTGAGAAAGAAGTTTGTTAGGTGATGTGTGACTGAGAAACCTGTTTGTTAAAGAGCTCTTACAGAGAAGCCTGGGTGTTATGTGACCTCATAAATGGAAGGCTGGTTGTTTTGTGATCTAATAAGGGGAAGCATGTTTGTCAGCTGAGCTTATACAGAGAAGCCTGGTTGTTACGTGACCTCTGAAACAGAAGCCTATTTGTTAGGTGGCTACTGATGTAGAAGCTTGATTGTTATGCAGTCTCTGACAGTGAAGACTTGTTGGTAGGTGACCTCATAAAGAAGGCTGGTTGTTCAGTGATCTCTCATACGGCTTACAGAGAAGCCTAGTTGTTATGTGACCTCATAAAGGGAGAACTGGTTGTTGGGTGATCTAATAAGTAGCAGCCTGGTTGTTAAGTGACCTCTGAAAGAGAAGTCTACCTCACAGTCTTCTGACAGAGAAGACGGGTTGTTAAGTGACCTCACAAAGAGAAAACTTGCTGTTAAGTGATCTGTAATAAGGAGAAGCCTGTTTATTATGTGAGCCCTTCCAGAGACACTTGGATGTTATGTGACCTCATAAAGAGAAGACTGTTCGTTGGTGATGTAATAAGGAGAAGCCTGTTTATTATGTGAGCCCTTCCAGAGACACTTTAATGTTATGTGACCTCATAAAGAGGAGACTGGTCGTTGGGTGATGTAAGAAGGAGAAGCCTGTTTATTATGTGAGCTCTTACAGAGACACTTGGATGTTATGTGACCTCATAAAGAGAAGACTGGCCATTGGGTGATGTAAGAAGGAGAAGCCTGTTTGTTACGAGAGCTCTGACAGAAAAGCCTGGTTGTTAGGTGGCTTCTGATGGAGACGGTTGGTTGTTATGTAATCTCTGACAGTGAAGACTGGTTGGTAGGTGACCTCATGAAGAGAAGCCTGGTTCTTCGGTTATCTCTAATAAGCATTAGAGTGAAGCTTGACTATAGAGAGGCCTTGTTGTTATGTGACCTCATTAAGAGGAGCCTGGTTGTTGGGTGATGTTATGAGGAGAAGCCCCTCTTTTAGGCGTGCTCTTACAGAAGCCTGGTTATCAGGTTATCTGTGACAGAGAAGTTCGGTTGTTAGGTCACCTCTTAAATCGAAGACTGATTGTTAGGTGATCTGTAATCAGTGGAAGGCTTGTGGTGAGCACATCTCTGACAGAGAAGTCTTGTTCAGTCATGTCTGACAGAGAAACCTGTTTGTTACAGAGCTCTCACAGAGAAGCCTGATTGTTATGTGACCTCATAAGGAGAAGACTGGTTGTTTGGTGACCTCCAATAGAGAAGCCTGGTGGTGAGGTGACCTCCAAAAGAGAAGCCTGGTGGTTAGGTGACTTCTGACAGAGAAGGTAAGTTGTTACATTATCTCTGACAGAAATGTGAAGACTGGTTGGTTACTGACCTCACAAAGAGAAGCCTGGTTGTCAGTTGATCTCTAATAAGGAGAAACCTGGTAGTCATGTGATCCGTAATGAGGATAACCCTGGTAGGTTACCTCTGACCGAGAAGACTGATTGTTAGGTGACATCTGAGGGAGAAGCCTGCTTATCAGGTTTTCCCTGACAGAGAAGCATGGTTGCTCGTTCACCTCTTATAGGGAAGACAGAACGTTAGGTGACCTGTAATCAGTGGAAGCCTTCTTGTTAGATGACTTCTCACAGAGAAGTCTTCTCCGGTGACGTCTGAAGGAGAAACCTGTTTAATACAGAGCTCTTCCAGAGAATCCTGGTTGTTATGTGACCTCATAAAGAGAAGACTGATCTTTGGGTGGTCTCATAAGGAGAAGCCTGTTTGATACGCGCTCTTACAGAAGCCTGGTTGTCTGGTTATCTGTGACAGAGAAGCATGGTTTTTACGTCACGTCTTAAAGGGAAGCTGTTTGGTAGGTGATCTATAATCAGTGGAAGGCTTGTTGTTAGATGACCTCTGAGAAAGAGGTTTGTTAGGTGATGTGTGACTGAGAAACCTGTTTGTTAAAGAACTCTTACAGAGAAGCCTGGGGGTTATGTGACCTCATAAATGGAAGGCTGGTTGTTTTGTGATCTAATAAGGGGAAGCATGTTTGTCAGCTGAGCTCATACAGAGAAGCCTGGTTGTTACGTGACCTCACAAACAGAAGCCTGTTTGTTAGGTGGCTACTGATGGAGAAGCTTGATTGTTATGTAGTCTCTGACAGTGAAGACTTGTTGGTAGGTGACCTCATAAAGAAGGCTGGTTGTTCAGTGATCTCTCATAAGGCTTACAGAGAAGCCTAGTTGTTATGTGACCTCATAAAGGGAGAACTGGTTGTTGGGTGATCTAATAAGTAGCAGCCTGGTTGTTAAGTGACCTCTGAAAGAGAAGTCTACCTCACAGTCTTCTGACAGAGAAGACGGGTTGGTAAGTGACCTCACAAAGAGAAAACTTGCTGTTAAGTGATCTGTAATAAGGAGAAGCCTGTTTATTATGTGAGCCCTTCCAGAGACACTTGGATGTTATGTGACCTCATAAAGAGAAGACTGGCCATTGGGTGATGTAAGAAGGAGAAGCCTGTTTGTTACGAGAGCTCTGACAGAAAAGCCTGGTTGTTAGGTGGCTTCTGATGGAGACGGTTGGTTGTTATGTAATCTCTGACAGTGAAGACTGGTTGGTAGGTGACCTCATGAAGAGAAGCCTGGTTCTTCGGTTATCTCTAATAAGCATTAGAGTGAAGCTTGACTATAGAGAGGCCTTGTTGTTATGTGACCTCATTAAGAGGAGCCTGGTTGTTGGGTGATGTTATGAGGAGAAGCCCCTCTTTTAGGCGTGCTCTTACAGAAGCCTGGTTATCAGGTTATCTGTGACAGAGAAGTTCGGTTGTTAGGTCACCTCTTAAATCGAAGACTGATTGTTAGGTGATCTGTAATCAGTGGAAGGCTTGTGGTGAGCACATCTCTGACAGAGAAGTCTTGTTCAGTCATGTCTGACAGAGAAACCTGTTTGTTACAGAGCTCTCACAGAGAAGCCTGATTGTTATGTGACCTCATAAGGAGAAGACTGGTTGTTTGGTGACCTCCAATAGAGAAGCCTGGTGGTGAGGTGACCTCCAAAAGAGAAGCCTGGTGGTTAGGTGACTTCTGACAGAGAAGGTAAGTTGTTACATTATCTCTGACAGAAATGTGAAGACTGGTTGGTTACTGACCTCACAAAGAGAAGCCTGGTTGTCAGTTGATCTCTAATAAGGAGAAACCTGGTAGTCATGTGATCCGTAATGAGGATAACCCTGGTAGGTTACCTCTGTCCGAGAAGACTGATTGTTAGGTGACATCTGAGGGAGAAGACTGCTTATCAGGTTTTCCCTGACAGAGAAGCATGGTTGCTCGTTCACCTCTTATAGGGAAGACAGAACGTTAGGTGACCTGTAATCAGTGGAAGGCTTCTTGTTAGATGACTTCTCACAGAGAAGTCTTCTCCGGTGACGTCTGAAGGAGAAACCTGTTTAATACAGAGCTCTTCCAGAGAATCCTGGTTGTTATGTGACCTCATAAAGAGAAGACTGATCGTTGGGTGGTCTCATAAGGAGAAGCCTGTTTGATACGCGCTCTTACAGAAGCCTGGTTGTCTGGTTATCTGTGACAGAGAAGCATGGTTTTTACGTCACGTCTTAAAGGGAAGCTGTTTGGTAGGTGATCTGTAATCAGTGGAAGGCTTGTTGTTAGATGACCTCTGAGAAAGAAGTTTGTTAGGTGAAGTGTGACTGAGAAACCTGTTTGTTAAAGAGCTCTTCAGAGAAGCCTGGGTGTTATGTGACCTCATAAATGGAAGGCTGGTTGTTTTGTGATCTAATAAGGGGAAGCATGTTTGTTAGCTGAGCTCATACAGAGAAGCCTGGTTGTTACGTGACCTCTGAAACAGAAGCGTGTTTGTTAGGTGGCTACTGATGGAGAAGCTTGATTGTTATGTAGTCTCTGACAGTGAAGACTTGTTGGTAGGTGACCTCATAAAGAAGGCTGGTTGTTCAGTGATCTCTCATAAGGCTTACAGAGAAGCCTAGTTGTTATGTGACCTCATAAAGGGAGAACTGGTTGTTGGGTGATCTAATAAGTAGCAGCCTGGTTGTTAAGTGACCTCTGAAAGAGAAGTCTACCTCACAGTCTTCTGACAGAAAAGACGGGCTGTTAAGTGACCTCACAAAGAGAAAACTTGCTGTTAAGTGACCTGTAATAAGGAGAAGCCTGTTTATTATGTGAGCCCTTCCAGAGACACTTGGATGTTATGTGACCTCATAAAGAGAAGACTGGTCGTTGGGTGATGTAAGAAGGAGAAGCCTGTTTATTATGTGAGCTCTTACAGAGACACTTGGATGTTATGTGACCTCATAAAGAGAAGACTGGCCATTGGGTGATGTAAGAAGGAGAAGCCTGTTTGTTACGAGAGCTCTGACAGAAAAGCCTGGTTGTTAGGTGGCTTCTGATGGAGACGGTTGGTTGTTATGTAATCTCTGACAGTGAAGACTGGTTGGTAGGTGACCTCATGAAGAGAAGCCTGGTTCTTCGGTTATCTCTAATAAGCATTAGAGTGAAGCTTGACTATAGAGAGGCCTTGTTGTTATGTGACCTCATTAAGAGGAGCCTGGTTGTTGGGTGATGTTATGAGGAGAAGCCCCTCTTTTAGGCGTGCTCTTACAGAAGCCTGGTTATCAGGTTATCTGTGACAGAGAAGTTCGGTTGTTCGGTCACCTCTTAAATCGAAGACTGATTGTTAGGTGATCTGTAATCAGTGGAAGGCTTGTGGTGAGCAGATCTCTGACAGAGAAGTCTTGTTAAGTCATGTCTGACAGAGAAACCTGTTTGTTACAGAGCTCTCACAGAGAAGCCTGATTGTTATGTGACCTCATAAGGAGAAGACTGGTTGTTAGGTGACCTCCAGTAGAGAAGCCTGGTGGTGAGGTGACCTGCAAAAGAGAAGCCTGGTGGTTAGGTGACTTCTGACAGAGAAGGTAAGTTGTTACATTATCTCTGACAGAAATGTGAAGACTGGTTGGTTACTGACCTCACAAAGAGAAGCCTGGTTGTCAGTTGATCTCTAATAAGGAGAAACCTGGTAGTCATGTGATCCGTAATGAGGATAACCCTGGTAGGTTACCTCTGACCGAGAAGACTGATTGTTAGGTGACATCTGAGGGAGAAGCCTGCTTATCAGGTTTTCCCTGACAGAGAAGCATGGTTGCTCGTTCACCTCTTATAGGGAAGACAGAACGTTAGGTGACCTGTAATCAGTGGAAGGCTTCTTGTTAGATGACTTCTCACAGAGAAGTCTTCTCCGGTGACGTCTGAAGGAGAAACCTGTTTAATACAGAGCTCTTCCAGAGAATCCTGGTTGTTATGTGACCTCATAAAGAGAAGACTGATCGTTGGGTGGTCTCATAAGGAGAAGCCTGTTTGATACGCGCTCTTACAGAAGCCTGGTTGTCTGGTTATCTGTGACAGAGAAGCATGGTTTTTACGTCACGTCTTAAAGGGAAGCTGTTTGGTAGGTGATCTGTAATCAGTGGAAGGCTTGTTGTTAGATGACCTCTGAGAAAGAGGTTTGGTAGGTGATGTGTGACTGAGAAACCTGTTTGTTAAAGAACTCTTACAGAGAAGCCTGGGGGTTATGTGACCTCATAAATGGAAGGCTGGTTGTTTTGTGATCTAATAAGGGGAAGCATGTTTGTCAGCTGAGCTCATACAGAGAAGCCTGGTTGTTACGTGACCTCACAAACAGAAGCCTGTTTGTTATGTGGCTACTCATGGAGAAGATTGTTATGTAGTCTCTGACAGTGAAGACTTGTTGGTAGGTGACCTCATAAAGAAGGCTGGTTGTTCAGTGAGCTCTCATAAGGCTAACAGAGAAGCCTAGTTGTTATGTGACCTCATAAAGGGAGAACTGGTTGTTGGGTGATCTAATAAGTAGCAGCCTGGTTGTTAAGTGACCTCTGAAAGAGAAGTCTACCTCACAGTCTTCTGACAGAGAAGACGGGTTGGTAAGTGACCTCACAAAGAGAAAACTTGCTGTTAAGTGATCTGTAATAAGGAGAAGCCTGTTTATTATGTGAGCCCTTCCAGAGACACTTGGATGTTATGTGACCTCATAAAGAGAAGACTGACCGTTGGGTGAACTCAAAAGGAGAAGCCTGTTTGATACGCGCTCTTACAGAAGCCTGGTTGTCTGGTTATCTGTGACAGAGAAGCATGGTTTTTACGTCACGTCTTAAGGGGAAGCTGTTTGGTAGGTGATCTGTAATCAGTGGAAGGCTTGTTGTTAGATGACCTCTGAGAAAGAAGTTTGTTAGGTGAAGTGTGACTGAGAAACCTGTTTGTTAAAGAGCTCTTACAGAGAAGCCTGGGTGTTATGTGACCTCATAAATGGAAGGCTGGTTGTTTTGTGATCTAATAAGGGGAAGCATGTTTGTCAGCTGAGCTCATACAGAGAAGCCTGGTTGTTACGTGACCTCTGAAACAGAAGCGTGTTTGTTATGTGGCTTCTGATGGAGAAGCTTGATTGTTATGTAGTCTCTGACAGTGAAGACTTGTTGGTAGGTGACCTCATAAAGAAGGCTGGTTGTTCAGTGAGCTCTCATAAGGCTTACAGAGAAGCCTAGTTGTTATGTGACCTCATAAAGGGAGAACTGGTTGTTATGTGATCTAATAAGTAGCAGCCTGGTTGTTAAGTGACCTCTGAAAGAGAAGTCTACCTCACAGTCTTCTGACAGAGAAGACGGGTTGGTAAGTGACCTCACAAAGAGAAAACTTGCTGTTAAGTGACCTGTAATAAGGAGAAGCCTGTTTATTATGTGAGCCCTTCCAGAGACACTTGGATTTATGTGACCTCATAAAGAGAAGACTGGTCGTTAGGTGATGTAAGAAGGAGAAGCCTGTTTATTATGTGAGCTCTTACAGAGACACTTGGATGTTATGTGACCTCATAAAGAGAAGACTGGCCATTGGGTGATGTAAGAAGGAGAAGCCTGTTTGTTACGAGAGCTCTGACAGAAAAGCCTGGTTGTTAGGTGGCTTCTGATGGAGACGGTTGGTTGTTATGTAATCTCTGACAGTGAAGACTGGTTGGTAGGTGACCTCATGAAGAGAAGCCTGGTTCTTCGGTTATCTCTAATAAGCATTAGAGTGAAGCTTGACTATAGAGAGGCCTTGTTGTTATGTGACCTCATTAAGAGGAGCCTGGTTGTTGGGTGATGTTATGAGGAGAAGCCCCTCTTTTAGGCGTGCTCTTACAGAAGCCTGGTTATCAGGTTATCTGTGACAGAGAAGTTCGGTTGTTAGGTCACCTCTTAAATCGAAGACTGATTGTTAGGTGATCTGTAATCAGTGGAAGGCTTGTGGTGAGCAGATCTCTGACAGAGAAGTCTTGTTCAGTCATGTCTGACAGAGAAACCTGTTTGTTACAGAGCTCTCACAGAGAAGCCTGATTGTTATGTGACCTCATAAGGAGAAGACTGGTTGTTAGGTGACCTCCAGTAGAGAAGCCTGGTGGTGAGGTGACCTCCAAAAGAGAAGCCTGGTGGTTAGGTGACTTCTGACAGAGAAGGTAAGTTGTTACATTATCTCTGACAGAAATGTGAAGACTGGTTGGTTACTGACCTCACAAAGAGAAGCCTGGTTGTCAGTTGATCTCTAATAACGAGAAACCTGGTAGTCATGTGATCCGTAATGAGGATAACCCTGGTAGGTTACCTCTGACCGAGAAGACTGATTGTTAGGTGACATCTGAGGGAGAAGCCTGCTTATCAGGTTTTCCCTGACAGAGAAGCATGGTTGCTCGTTCACCTCTTATAGGGAAGACAGAACGTTAGGTGACCTGTAATCAGTGGAAGGCTTCTTGTTAGATGACTTCTCACAGAGAAGTCTTCTCCGGTGACGTCTGAAGGAGAAACCTGTTTAATACAGAGCTCTTCCAGAGAATCCTGGTTGTTATGTGACCTCATAAAGAGAAGACTGATCGTTGGGTGATCTCAAAAGGAGAAGCCTGTTTGATACGCGCTCTTACAGAAGCCTGGTTGTCTGGTTATCTGTGACAGAGAAGCATGGTTTTTACGTCACGTCTTAAAGGGAAGCTGTTTGGTAGGTGATCTGTAATCAGTGGAAGGCTTGTTGTTAGATGACCTCTGAGAAAGAAGTTTGTTAGGTGAAGTCTGAGTGAGAAACCTGTTTGTTAAAGAGCTCTTACAGAGAAGCCTGGGTGTTATGTGACCTCTTAAATGGAAGGGTGGTTGTTTTGTGATCTAATAAGGGGAAGCATGTTTGTCAGCTGAGCTCATACAGAGAAGCCTGGTTGTTACGTGACCTCACAAACAGAAGCCTGTTTGTTATGTGGCTACTCATGGAGAAGCTTGATTGTTATGTAGTCTCTGACAGTGAAGACTTGTTGGTAGGTGACCTCATAAAGAAGGCTGGTTGTTCATTGATCTCTCATAAGGCTTACAGAGAAGCCTAGTTGTTATGTGACCTCATAAAGGGAGAACTGGTTGCTGGGTGATCTAATAGGTAGCAGCCTGGTTGTTAAGTGACCTCTGAAAGAGAAGTCTACCTCACAGTCTTCTGACAGAGAAGACGGGTTGGTAAGTGACCTCACAAAGAGAAAACTTGCTGTTAAGTGATCTGTAATAAGGAGAAGCCTGTTTATTATGTGAGCCCTTCCAGAGACCCTTGGATTTATGTGACCTCATAAAGAGAAGACTTGTCGTTGGGTGATGTAAGAAGGAGAAGCCTGTTTATTATGTGAGCTCTTACAGAGACACTTGGATGTCATGTGACCTCATAAAGAGAAGACTGGCCATTGGGTGATGTAAGAAGGAGAAGCCTGTTTGTTACGAGAGCTCTGACAGAAAAGCCTGGTTGTTAGGTGGCTTCTGATGGAGACGGTTGGTTGTTATGTAATCTCTGACAGTGAAGACTGGTTGGTAGGTGACCTCATGAAGAGAAGCCTGGTTCTTCGGTTATCTCTAATAAGCATTAGAGTGAAGCTTGACAATAGAGTGGCCTTGTTGTTATGTGACCTCATTAAGAGGAGCCTGGTTGTTGGGTGATGTTATGAGGAGAAGCCCCTCTTTTAGGCGTGCTCTTACAGAAGCCTGGTTATCAGGTTATCTGTGACAGAGAAGTTCGGTTGTTAGGTCACCTCTTAAATCGAAGACTGATTGTTAGGTGATCTGTAATCAGTGGAAGGCTTGTAGTGAGCAGATCTCTGACAGAGAAGTCTTGTTAAGTCATGTCTGACAGAGAAACCTGTTTTGTTACAGAGCTCTCACAGAGAAGCCTGATTGTTATGTGACCTCATAAGGAGAAGTCTGGTTGTTAGGTGACCTCCAATAGAGAAGCCTGGTGGTGAGGTGACCTCCAAAAGAGAAGCCTGGTGGTTAGGTGACTTCTGACAGAGAAGGTAAGTTGTTACATTATCTCTGACAGAAATGTGAAGACTGGTTGGTTACTGACCTCACAAAGAGAAGCCTGGTTGTCAGTTGATCTCTAATAAGGAGAAACCTGGTAGTCATGTGATCCGTAATGAGGATAACCCTGGTAGGTTACCTCTGACCGAGAAGACTGATTGTTAGGTGACATCTGAGGGAGAAGCCTGCTTATCAGGTTTTCCCTGACAGAGAAGCATGGTTGCTCGTTCACCTCTTATAGGGAAGACAGAACGTTAGGTGACCTGTAATCAGTGGAAGGCTTCTTGTTAGATGACTTCTCACAGAGAAGTCTTCTCCGGTGACGTCTGAAGGAGAAACCTGTTTAATACAGAGCTCTTCCAGAGAATCCTGGTTGTTAAGTGACCTCATAAAGAGAAGACTGATCGTTGGGTGATCTCAAAAGGAGAAGCCTGTTTGATACACGCTCTTACAGAAGCCTGGTTGTCTGGTTATCTGTGACAGAGAAGCATGGTTTTTACGTCACGTCTTAAAGGGAAGCTGTTTGGTAGGTGATCTGTAATCAGTGGAAGGCTTGTTGTTAGATGACCTCTGAGAAAGAAGTTTGTTAGGTGATGTGTGACTGAGAAACCTGTTTGTTAAAGAGCTCTTACAGAGAAGCCTGGGTGTTATGTGACCTCATAAATGGAAGGCTGGTTGTTTTGTGATCTAATAAGGGGAAGCATGTTTGTCAGCTGAGCTCATACAGAGAAGCCTGGTTGTTATGTGACCTCTGAAACAGAAGCCTGTTTGTTAGGTGGCTACTGATGGAGAAGCTTGATTGTTATGTAGTCTCTGACAGTGAAGACTTGTTGGTAGGTGACCTCATAAAGAAGGCTGGTTGTTCAGTGATCTCTCATAAGGCTTACAGAGAAGCCTAGTTGTTATGTGACCTCATAAAGGGAGAACTGGTTGTTGGGTGATCTAATAAGTAGCAGCCTGGTTGTTAAGTGACCTCTGAAAGAGAAGTCTACCTCACAGTCTTCTGACAGAGAAGACGGGTTGGTAAGTGACCTCACAAAGAGAAAACTTGCTGTTAAGTGATCTGTAATAAGGAGAAGCCTGTTTATTATGTGAGCCCTTCCAGAGACACTTGGATGTTATGTGACCTCATAAAGAGAAGACTGGTCGTTGGGTGATGTAAGAAGGAGAAGCCTGTTTATTATGTGAGCTCTTACAGAGACACTTGGATGTTATGTGACCTCATGAAGAGAAGACTGGCCATTGGCTGATGTAAGAAGGAGAAGCCTGTTTGTTACGAGAGCTCTGACAGAAAAGCCTGGTTGTTAGGTGGCTTCTGATGGAGACGGTTGGTTGTTATGTAATCTCTGACAGTGAAGACTGGTTGGTAGGTGACCTCATGAAGAGAAGCCTGGTTCTTCGGTTATCTCTAATAAGCATTAGAGTGAAGCTTGACTATAGAGAGGCCTTGTTGTTATGTGACCTCATTAAGAGGAGCCTGGTTGTTGGGTGATGTTATGAGGAGAAGCCCCTCTTTTAGGCGTGCTCTTACAGAAGCCTGGTTATCAGGTTATCTGTGACAGAGAAGTTCGGTTGTTAGGTCACCTCTTAAATCGAAGACTGATTGTTAGGTGATCTGTAATCAGTGGAAGGCTTGTGGTGAGCAGATCTCTGACAGAGAAGTCTTGTTAAGTCATGTCTGACAGAGAAACCTGTTTGTTACAGAGCTCTCACAGAGAAGCCTGATTGTTATGTGACCTCATAAGGAGAAGACTGGTTGTTAGGTGTCCTCCAATAGAGAAGCCTGGTGGTGAGGTGACCTCCAAAGAGAAGCCTGGTGGTTAGGTGACTTCTGACAGAGAAGGTAAGTTGTTACATTATCTCTGACAGAAATGTGAAGACTGGTTGGTTACTGACCTCACAAAGAGAAGCCTGGTTGTCAGTTGATCTCTAATAAGGAGAAACCTGGTAGTCATGTGATCCGTAATGAGGATAACCCTGGTAGGTTACCTCTGTCCGAGAAGACTGATTGTTAGGTGACATCTGAGGGAGAAGCCTGCTTATCAGGTTTTCCCTGACAGAGAAGCATGGTTGCTCGTTCACCTCTTATAGGGAAGACAGAACGTTAGGTGACCTGTAATCAGTGGAAGGCTTCTTGTTAGATGACTTCTCACAGAGAAGTCTTCTCCGGTGACGTCTGAAGGAGAAACCTGTTTAATACAGAGCTCTTCCAGAGAATCCTGGTTGTTATGTGACCTCATAAAGAGAAGACTGATCGTTGGGTGATCTCATAAGGAGAAGCCTGTTTGATACGCGCTCTTACAGAAGCCTGGTTGTCTGGTTATCTGTGACAGAGAAGCATGGTTTTTACGTCACGTCTTAAAGGGAAGCTGTTTGGTAGGTGATCTGTAATCAGTGGAAGGCTTGTTGTTAGATGACCTCTGAGAAAGAAGTTTGTTAGGTGATGTGTGACTGAGAAACCTGTTTGTTAAAGAGCTCTTACATAGAAGCCTGGGTGTTATGTGACCTCATAAATGGAAGGCTGGTTGTTTTGTGATCTAATAAGGGGAAGCATGTTTGTCAGCTGAGCTCATACAGAGAAGCCTGGTTGTTACGTGACCTCTGAAACAGAAGCCTATTTGTTAGGTGGCTACTGATGGAGAAGCTTGATTGTTATGCAGTCTCTGACAGTGAAGACTTGTTGGTAGGTGACCTCATAAAGAAGGCTGGTTGTTCAGTGATCTCTCATACGGCTTACAGAGAAGCCTAGTTGTTATGTGACCTCATAAAGGGAGAACTGGTTGTTGGGTGATCTAATAAGTAGCAGCCTGGTTGTTAAGTGACCTCTGAAAGAGAAGTCTACCTCACAGTCTTCTGACAGAGAAGACGGGTTGTTAAGTGACCTCACAAAGAGAAAACTTGCTGTTAAGTGATCTGTAATAAGGAGAAGCCTGTTTATTATGTGAGCCCTTCCAGAGACACTTGGATGTTATGTGACCTCATAAAGAGAAGACTGTTCGTTGCTGATGTAATAAGGAGAAGCCTGTTTATTATGTGAGCCCTTCCAGAGACACTTGGATGTTATGTGAGCTCATAAAGAGAAGACTGGCCATTGGGTGATGTAAGAAGGAGAAGCCTGTTTGTTACGAGAGCTCTGACAGAAAAGCCTGGTTGTTAGGTGGCTTCTGATGGAGACGGTTGGTTGTTATGTAATCTCTGACAGTGAAGACTGGTTGGTAGGTGACCTCATGAAGAGAAGCCTGGTTCTTCGGTTATCTCTAATAAGCATTAGAGTGAAGCTTGACTATAGAGAGGCCTTGTTGTTATGTGACCTCATTAAGAGGAGCCTGGTTGTTGGGTGATGTTATGAGGAGAAGCCCCTCTGTTAGGCGTGCTCTTACAGAAGCCTGGTTATCAGGTTATCTGTGACAGAGAAGTTCGGTTGTTAGGTCACCTCTTAAATCGAAGACTGATTGTTAGGTGATCTGTAATCAGTGGAAGGCTTGTGGTGAGCAGATCTCTGACAGAGAAGTCTTGTTAAGTCATGTCTGACAGAGGAACCTGTTTGTTACAGAGCTCTCACAGAGAAGCCTGATTGTTATGTGACCTCATAAGGAGAAGACTGGTTGTTAGGTGACCTCCAGTAGAGAAGCCTGGTGGTGAGGTGACCTCCAAAAGAGAAGCCTGGTGGTTAGGTGACTTCTGACAGAGAAGGTAAGTTGTTACATTATCTCTGACAGAAATGTGAAGACTGGTTGGTTACTGACCTCACAAAGAGAAGCCTGGTTGTCAGTTGATCTCTAATAAGGAGAAACCTGGTAGTCATGTGATCCGTAATGAGGATAACCCTGGTAGGTTACCTCTGACCGAGAAGACTGATTGTTAGGTGACATCTGAGGGAGAAGCCTGCTTATCAGGTTTTCCCTGACAAAGAAGCATGGTTGCTCGTTCACCTCTTATAGGGAAGACAGAACGTTAGGTGACCTGTAATCAGTGGAAGGCTTCTTGTTAGATGACTTCTCACAGAGAAGTCTTCTCCGGTGACGTCTGAAGGAGAAACCTGTTTAATACAGAGCTCTTCCAGAGAATCCTGGTTGTTATGTGACCTCATAAAGAGAAGACTGATCGTTGGGTGATCTCAAAAGGAGAAGCCTGTTTGATACGCGCTCTTACAGAAGCCTGGTTGTCTGGTTATCTGTGACAGAGAAGCATGGTTTTTACGTCACGTCTTAAAGGGAAGCTGTTTGGTAGGTGATCTGTAATCAGTGGAAGGCTTGTTGTTAGATGACCTCTGAGAAAGAAGTTTGTTAGGTGAAGTGTGACTGAGAAACCTGTTTGTTAAAGAGCTCTTACAGAGAAGCCTGGGTGTTATGTGACCTCATAAATGGAAGGCTGGTTGTTTTGTGATCTAATAAGGGGAAGCATGTTTGTCAGCTGAGCTCATACAGAGAAGCCTGGTTGTTACGTGACCTCACAAACAGAAGCCTGTTTGTTATGTGGCTACTCATGGAGAAGCTTGATTGTTATGTAGTCTCTGACAGTGAAGACTTGTTGGTATGTGACCTCATAAAGAAGGCTGGTTGTTCAGTGATCTCTCATAAGGCTTACAGAGAAGCCTAGTTGTTATGTGACCTCATAAAGGGAGAGCTGGTTGCTGGGTGATCTAATAGGTAGCAGCCTGGTTGTTAAGTGACCTCTGAAAGAGAAGTCTACCTCACAGTCTTCTGACAGAGAAGACGGGTTGGTAAGTGACCTCACAAAGAGAAAACTTGCTGTTAAGTGATCTGTAATAAGGAGAAGCCTGTTTATTATGTGAGCCCTTCCAGAGACACTTGGATTTATGTGACCTCATAAAGAGAAGACTTGTCGTTGGGTGATGTAAGAAGAAGAAGCCTGTTTATTATGTGAGCTCTTACAGAGACACTTGGATGTTATGTGACCTCATAAAGAGAAGACTGGCCATTGGGTGATGTAAGAAGGAGAAGCCTGTTTGTTACGAGAGCTCTGACAGAAAAGCCTGGTTGTTAGGTGGCTTCTGATGGAGACGGTTGGTTATTATGTAATCTCTGACAGTGAAGACTGGTTGGTAGGTGACCTCATGAAGAGAAGCCTGGTTCTTCGGTTATCTCTAATAAGCATTAGAGTGAAGCTTGACTATAGAGAGGCCTTGTTGTTATGTGACCTCATTAAGAGGAGCCTGGTTGTTGGGTGATGTTATGAGGAGAAGCCCCTTTGTTAGGCGTGCTCTTACAGAAGCCTGGTTATCAGGTTATCTGTGACAGAGAAGTTCCGTTGTTAGGTCACCTCTTAAATCGAAGACTGATTGTTAGGTGATCTGTAATCAGTGGAAGGCTTGTGGTGAGCAGATCTCTGACGGAGAAGTCTTGTTAAGTCATGTCTGACAGAGAAACCTGTTTTGTTACAGAGCTCTCACAGAGAAGCCTGATTGTTATGTGACCTCATAAGGAGAAGACTGGTTGTTAGGTGACCTCCAGTAGAGAAGCCTGGTGGTGAGGTGACCTCCAAAAGAGAAGCCTGGTGGTTAGGTGACTTCTGACAGAGAAGGTAAGTTGTTACATTATCTCTGACAGAAATGTGAAGACTGGTTGGTTACTGACCTCACAAAGAGAAGCCTGGTTGTCAGTTGATCTCTAATAAGGAGAAACCTGGTAGTCATGTGATCCGTAATGAGGATAACCCTGGTAGGTTACCTCTGACCGAGAAGACTGATTGTTAGGTGACATCTGAGGGAGAAGCCTGCTTATCAGGTTTTCCCTGACAGAGAAGCATGGTTGCTCGTTCACCTCTTATAGGGAAGACAGAACGTTAGGTGACCTGTAATCAGTGGAAGGCTTCTTGTTAGATGACTTCTCACAGAGAAGTCTTCTCCGGTGACGTCTGAAGGAGAAACCTGTTTAATACAGAGCTCTTCCAGAGAATCCTGGTTGTTATGTGACCTCATAAAGAGAAGACTGATCGTTGGGTGGTCTCATAAGGAGAAGCCTGTTTGATACGCGCTCTTACAGAAGCCTGGTTGTCTGGTTATCTGTGACAGAGAAGCATGGTTTTTACGTCACGTCTTAAAGGGAAGCTGTTTGGTAGGTGATCTGTAATCAGTGGAAGGCTTGTTGTTAGATGACCTCTGAGAAAGAGGTTTGTTAGGTGATGTGTGACTGAGAAACCTGTTTGTTAAAGAACTCTTACAGAGAAGCCTGGGGGTTATGTGACCTCATAAATGGAAGGCTGGTTGTTTTGTGATCTAATAAGGGGAAGCATGTTTGTCAGCTGAGCTCATACAGAGAAGCCTGGTTGTTATGTGACCTCTGAAACAGAAGCCTGTTTGTTAGGTGGCTACTGATGGAGAAGCTTGATTGTTATGTAGTCTCTGACAGTGAAGACTTGTTGGTAGGTGACCTCATAAAGAAGGCTGGTTGTTCAGTGATCTCTCATAAGGCTTACAGAGAAGCCTAGTTGTTATGTGACCTCATAAAGGGAGAACTGGTTGTTGGGTGATCTAATAAGTAGCAGCCTGGTTGTTAAGTGACCTCTGAAAGAGAAGTCTACCTCACAGTCTTCTGACAGAGAAGACGGGTTGGTAAGTGACCTCACAAAGAGAAAACTTGCTGTTAAGTGATCTGTAATAAGGAGAAGCCTGTTTATTATGTGAGCCCTTCCAGAGACACTTGGATGTTATGTGACCTCATAAAGAGAAGACTGGTCGTTGGGTGATGTAAGAAGGAGAAGCCTGTTTATTATGTGAGCCCTTCCAGAGACACTTGGATGTTATGTGACCTCATAAAGAGAAGACTGTTCGTTGGTGATGTAAGAAGGAGAAGCCTGTTTGTTACGAGAGCTCTGACAGAAAAGCCTGGTTGTTAGGTGGCTTCTGATGGAGACGGTTGGTTGTTATGTAATCTCTGACAGTGAAGACTGGTTGGTAGGTGACCTCATGAAGAGAAGCCTGGTTCTTCGGTTATCTCTAATAAGCATTAGAGTGAAGCTTGACTATAGAGAGGCCTTGTTGTTATGTGACCTCATTAAGAGGAGCCTGGTTGTTGGGTGATGTTATGAGGAGAAGCCCCTCTTTTAGGCGTGCTCTTACAGAAGCCTGGTTATCAGGTTATCTGTGACAGAGAAGTTCGGTTGTTAGGTCACCTCTTAAATCGAAGACTGATTGTTAGGTGATCTGTAATCAGTGGAAGGCTTGTGGTGAGCAGATCTCTGACAGAGAAGTCTTGTTAAGTCATGTCTGACAGAGAAACCTGTTTGTTACAGAGCTCTCACAGAGAAGCCTGATTGTTATGTGACCTCATAAGGAGAAGACTGGTTGTTAGGTGACCTCCAGTAGAGAAGCCTGGTGGTGAGGTGACCTCCAAAAGAGAAGCCTGGTGGTTAGGTGACTTCTGACAGAGAAGGTAAGTTGTTACATTATCTCTGACAGAAATGTGAAGACTGGTTGGTTACTGACCTCACAAAGAGAAGCCTGGTTGTCAGTTGATCTCTAATAAGGAGAAACCTGGTAGTCATGTGATCCGTAATGAGGATAACCCTGGTAGGTTACCTCTGTCCGAGAAGACTGATTGTTAGGTGACATCTGAGGGAGAAGCCTGCTTATCAGGTTTTCCCTGACAGAGAAGCATGGTTGCTCGTTCACCTCTTATAGGGAAGACAGAACGTTAGGTGACCTGTAATCAGTGGAAGGCTTCTTGTTAGATGACTTCTCACAGAGAAGTCTTCTCCGGTGACGTCTGAAGGAGAAACCTGGTTAATACAGAGCTCTTCCAGAGAATCCTGGTTGTTATGTGACCTCATAAAGAGAAGACTGATCGTTGGGTGATCTCAAAAGGAGAAGCCTGTTTGATACGCGCTCTT
Organism: Manis pentadactyla; assembly: GCF_030020395.1. Lineage (NCBI taxonomy): Eukaryota > Metazoa > Chordata > Mammalia > Pholidota > Manidae > Manis > Manis pentadactyla. The sequence goes on along the minus strand of NC_080022.1, from coordinate 129,882,476 downwards.
ACAGAAGCCTGGTTGTCTGGTTATCTGTGACAGAGAAGCATGGTTTTTACGTCACGTCTTAAAGGGAAGCTGTTTGGTAGGTGATCTGTAATCAGTGGAAGGCTTGTTGTTAGATGACCTCTGAGAAAGAAGTTTGTTAGGTGAAGTCTGAGTGAGAAACCTGTTTGTTAAAGAGCTCTTACAGAGAAGCCTGGGTGTTATGTGACCTCATAAATGGAAGTTTGGTTGTTTTGTGATCTAATAAGGGGAAGCATGTTTGTCAGCTGAGCTCATACAGAGAAGCCTGGTTGTTACGTGACCTCACAAACAGAAGCCTGTTTGTTATGTGGCTACTCATGGAGAAGCTTGATTGTTATGTAGTCTCTGACAGTGAAGACTTGTTGGTAGGTGACCTCATAAAGAAGGCTGGTTGTTCATTGATCTCTCATAAGGCTTACAGAGAAGCCTAGTTGTTATGTGACCTCATAAAGGGAGAACTGGTTGCTGGGTGATCTAATAGGTAGCAGCCTGGTTGTTAAGTGACCTCTGAAAGAGAAGTCTACCTCACAGTCTTCTGACAGAGAAGACGGGTTGGTAAGTGACCTCACAAAGAGAAAACTTGCTGTTAAGTGATCTGTAATAAGGAGAAGCCTGTTTATTATGTGAGCCCTTCCAGAGACACTTGGATTTATGTGACCTCATAAAGAGAAGACTTGTCGTTGGGTGATGTAAGAAGGAGAAGCCTGTTTATTATGTGAGCTCTTACAGAGACACTTGGATGTCATGTGACCTCATAAAGAGAAGACTGGCCATTGGGTGATGTAAGAAGGAGAAGCCTGTTTGTTACGAGAGCTCTGACAGAAAAGCCTGGTTGTTAGGTGGCTTCTGATGGAGACGGTTGGTTGTTATGTAATCTCTGACAGTGAAGACTGGTTGGTAGGTGCCCTCATGAAGAGAAGCCTGGTTCTTCGGTTATCTCTAATAAGCATTAGAGTGAAGCTTGTCTATAGAGTGGCCTTGTTGTTATGTGACCTCATTAAGAGGAGCCTGGTTGTTGGGTGATGTTATGAGGAGAAGCCCCTCTTTTAGGCGTGCTCTTACAGAAGCCTGGTTATCAGGTTATCTGTGACAGAGAAGTTCGGTTGTTAGGTCACCTCTTAAATCGAAGACTGATTGTTAGGTGATCTGTAATCAGTGGAAGGCTTGTAGTGAGCAGATCTCTGACAGAGAAGTCTTGTTAAGTCATGTCTGACAGAGAAACCTGTTTTGTTACAGAGCTCTCACAGAGAAGCCTGATTGTTATGTGACCTCATAAGGAGAAGACTGGTTGTTAGGTGACCTCCAATAGAGAAGCCTGGTGGTGAGGTGACCTCCAAAAGAGAAGCCTGGTGGTTAGGTGACTTCTGACAGAGAAGGTAAGTTGTTACATTATCTCTGACAGAAATGTGAAGACTGGTTGGTTACTGACCTCACAAAGAGAAGCCTGGTTGTCAGTTGATCTCTAATAAGGAGAAACCTGGTAGTCATGTGATCCGTAATGAGGATAACCCTGGTAGGTTACCTCTGACCGAGAAGACTGATTGTTAGGTGACATCTGAGGGAGAAGCCTGCTTATCAGGTTTTCCCTGACAGAGAAGCATGGTTGCTCGTTCACCTCTTATAGGGAAGACAGAACGTTAGGTGACCTGTAATCAGTGGAAGGCTTCTTGTTAGATGACTTCTCACAGAGAAGTCTTCTCCGGTGACGTCTGAAGGAGAAACCTGTTTAATACAGAGCTCTTCCAGAGAATCCTGGTTGTTAAGTGACCTCATAAAGAGAAGACTGATCGTTGGGTGATCTCAAAAGGAGAAGCCTGTTTGATACGCGCTCTTACAGAAGCCTGGTTGTCTGGTTATCTGTGACAGAGAAGCATGGTTTTTACGTCACGTCTTAAAGGGAAGCTGTTTGGTAGGTGATCTGTAATCAGTGGAAGGCTTGTTGTTAGATGACCTCTGAGAAAGAAGTTTGTTAGGTGATGTGTGACTGAGAAACCTGTTTGTTAAAGAGCTCTTACAGAGAAGCCTGGGTGTTATGTGACCTCATAAATGGAAGGCTGGTTGTTTTGTGATCTAATAAGGGGAAGCATGTTTGTCAGCTGAGCTCATACAGAGAAGCCTGGTTGTTACGTGACCTCTGAAACAGAAGCCTATTTGTTAGGTGGCTACTGATGTAGAAGCTTGATTGTTATGCAGTCTCTGACAGTGAAGACTTGTTGGTAGGTGACCTCATAAAGAAGGCTGGTTGTTCAGTGATCTCTCATACGGCTTACAGAGAAGCCTAGTTGTTATGTGACCTCATAAAGGGAGAACTGGTTGCTGGGTGATCTAATAGGTAGCAGCCTGGTTGTTAAGTGACCTCTGAAAGAGAAGTCTACCTCACAGTCTTCTGACAGAGAAGACGGGTTGGTAAGTGACCTCACAAAGAGAAAACTTGCTGTTAAGTGATCTGTAATAAGGAGAAGCCTGTTTATTATGTGAGCCCTTCCAGAGACCCTTGGATTTATGTGACCTCATAAAGAGAAGACTTGTCGTTGGGTGATGTAAGAAGGAGAAGCCTGTTTATTATGTGAGCTCTTACAGAGACACTTGGATGTCATGTGACCTCATAAAGAGAAGACTGGCCATTGGGTGATGTAAGAAGGAGAAGCCTGTTTGTTACGAGAGCTCTGACAGAAAAGCCTGGTTGTTAGGTGGCTTCTGATGGAGACGGTTGGTTGTTATGTAATCTCTGACAGTGAAGACTGGTTGGTAGGTGACCTCATGAAGAGAAGCCTGGTTCTTCGGTTATCTCTAATAAGCATTAGAGTGAAGCTTGACAATAGAGTGGCCTTGTTGTTATGTGACCTCATTAAGAGGAGCCTGGTTGTTGGGTGATGTTATGAGGAGAAGCCCCTCTTTTAGGCGTGCTCTTACAGAAGCCTGGTTATCAGGTTATCTGTGACAGAGAAGTTCGGTTGTTAGGTCACCTCTTAAATCGAAGACTGATTGTTAGGTGATCTGTAATCAGTGGAAGGCTTGTAGTGAGCAGATCTCTGACAGAGAAGTCTTGTTAAGTCATGTCTGACAGAGAAACCTGTTTTGTTACAGAGCTCTCACAGAGAAGCCTGATTGTTATGTGACCTCATAAGGAGAAGTCTGGTTGTTAGGTGACCTCCAATAGAGAAGCCTGGTGGTGAGGTGACCTCCAAAAGAGAAGCCTGGTGGTTAGGTGACTTCTGACAGAGAAGGTAAGTTGTTACATTATCTCTGACAGAAATGTGAAGACTGGTTGGTTACTGACCTCACAAAGAGAAGCCTGGTTGTCAGTTGATCTCTAATAAGGAGAAACCTGGTAGTCATGTGATCCGTAATGAGGATAACCCTGGTAGGTTACCTCTGACCGAGAAGACTGATTGTTAGGTGACATCTGAGGGAGAAGCCTGCTTATCAGGTTTTCCCTGACAGAGAAGCATGGTTGCTCGTTCACCTCTTATAGGGAAGACAGAACGTTAGGTGACCTGTAATCAGTGGAAGGCTTCTTGTTAGATGACTTCTCACAGAGAAGTCTTCTCCGGTGACGTCTGAAGGAGAAACCTGTTTAATACAGAGCTCTTCCAGAGAATCCTGGTTGTTAAGTGACCTCATAAAGAGAAGACTGATCGTTGGGTGATCTCAAAAGGAGAAGCCTGTTTGATACACGCTCTTACAGAAGCCTGGTTGTCTGGTTATCTGTGACAGAGAAGCATGGTTTTTACGTCACGTCTTAAAGGGAAGCTGTTTGGTAGGTGATCTGTAATCAGTGGAAGGCTTGTTGTTAGATGACCTCTGAGAAAGAAGTTTGTTAGGTGATGTGTGACTGAGAAACCTGTTTGTTAAAGAGCTCTTACAGAGAAGCCTGGGTGTTATGTGACCTCATAAATGGAAGGCTGGTTGTTTTGTGATCTAATAAGGGGAAGCATGTTTGTCAGCTGAGCTCATACAGAGAAGCCTGGTTGTTATGTGACCTCTGAAACAGAAGCCTGTTTGTTAGGTGGCTACTGATGGAGAAGCTTGATTGTTATGTAGTCTCTGACAGTGAAGACTTGTTGGTAGGTGACCTCATAAAGAAGGCTGGTTGTTCAGTGATCTCTCATAAGGCTTACAGAGAAGCCTAGTTGTTATGTGACCTCATAAAGGGAGAACTGGTTGTTGGGTGATCTAATAAGTAGCAGCCTGGTTGTTAAGTGACCTCTGAAAGAGAAGTCTACCTCACAGTCTTCTGACAGAGAAGACGGGTTGGTAAGTGACCTCACAAAGAGAAAACTTGCTGTTAAGTGATCTGTAATAAGGAGAAGCCTGTTTATTATGTGAGCCCTTCCAGAGACACTTGGATGTTATGTGACCTCATAAAGAGAAGACTGGTCGTTGGGTGATGTAAGAAGGAGAAGCCTGTTTATTATGTGAGCTCTTACAGAGACACTTGGATGTTATGTGACCTCATGAAGAGAAGACTGGCCATTGGCTGATGTAAGAAGGAGAAGCCTGTTTGTTACGAGAGCTCTGACAGAAAAGCCTGGTTGTTAGGTGGCTTCTGATGGAGACGGTTGGTTGTTATGTAATCTCTGACAGTGAAGACTGGTTGGTAGGTGACCTCATGAAGAGAAGCCTGGTTCTTCGGTTATCTCTAATAAGCATTAGAGTGAAGCTTGACTATAGAGAGGCCTTGTTGTTATGTGACCTCATTAAGAGGAGCCTGGTTGTTGGGTGATGTTATGAGGAGAAGCCCCTCTTTTAGGCGTGCTCTTACAGAAGCCTGGTTATCAGGTTATCTGTGACAGAGAAGTTCGGTTGTTAGGTCACCTCTTAAATCGAAGACTGATTGTTAGGTGATCTGTAATCAGTGGAAGGCTTGTGGTGAGCAGATCTCTGACAGAGAAGTCTTGTTAAGTCATGTCTGACAGAGAAACCTGTTTGTTACAGAGCTCTCACAGAGAAGCCTGATTGTTATGTGACCTCATAAGGAGAAGACTGGTTGTTAGGTGTCCTCCAATAGAGAAGCCTGGTGGTGAGGTGACCTCCAAAGAGAAGCCTGGTGGTTAGGTGACTTCTGACAGAGAAGGTAAGTTGTTACATTATCTCTGACAGAAATGTGAAGACTGGTTGGTTACTGACCTCACAAAGAGAAGCCTGGTTGTCAGTTGATCTCTAATAAGGAGAAACCTGGTAGTCATGTGATCCGTAATGAGGATAACCCTGGTAGGTTACCTCTGTCCGAGAAGACTGATTGTTAGGTGACATCTGAGGGAGAAGCCTGCTTATCAGGTTTTCCCTGACAGAGAAGCATGGTTGCTCGTTCACCTCTTATAGGGAAGACAGAACGTTAGGTGACCTGTAATCAGTGGAAGGCTTCTTGTTAGATGACTTCTCACAGAGAAGTCTTCTCCGGTGACGTCTGAAGGAGAAACCTGTTTAATACAGAGCTCTTCCAGAGAATCCTGGTTGTTATGTGACCTCATAAAGAGAAGACTGATCGTTGGGTGATCTCATAAGGAGAAGCCTGTTTGATACGCGCTCTTACAGAAGCCTGGTTGTCTGGTTATCTGTGACAGAGAAGCATGGTTTTTACGTCACGTCTTAAAGGGAAGCTGTTTGGTAGGTGATCTGTAATCAGTGGAAGGCTTGTTGTTAGATGACCTCTGAGAAAGAAGTTTGTTAGGTGATGTGTGACTGAGAAACCTGTTTGTTAAAGAGCTCTTACATAGAAGCCTGGGTGTTATGTGACCTCATAAATGGAAGGCTGGTTGTTTTGTGATCTAATAAGGGGAAGCATGTTTGTCAGCTGAGCTCATACAGAGAAGCCTGGTTGTTACGTGACCTCTGAAACAGAAGCCTATTTGTTAGGTGGCTACTGATGGAGAAGCTTGATTGTTATGCAGTCTCTGACAGTGAAGACTTGTTGGTAGGTGACCTCATAAAGAAGGCTGGTTGTTCAGTGATCTCTCATACGGCTTACAGAGAAGCCTAGTTGTTATGTGACCTCATAAATTGAGAACTGGTTGTTGGGTGATCTAATAAGTAGCAGCCTGGTTGTTAAGTGACCTCTGAAAGAGAAGTCTACCTCACAGTCTTCTGACAGAGAAGACGGGTTGTTAAGTGACCTCACAAAGAGAAAACTTGCTGTTAAGTGATCTGTAATAAGGAGAAGCCTGTTTATTATGTGAGCCCTTCCAGAGACACTTGGATGTTATGTGACCTCATAAAGAGAAGACTGTTCGTTGCTGATGTAATAAGGAGAAGCCTGTTTATTATGTGAGCCCTTCCAGAGACACTTGGATGTTATGTGAGCTCATAAAGAGAAGACTGGTCGTTGGGTGATGCAAGAAGGAGAAGCCTGTTTATTATGTGAGCTCTTACAGAGACACTTGGATGTTATGTGACCTCATAAAGAGAAGACTGGCCATTGGGTGATGTAAGAAGGAGAAGCCTGTTTGTTACGAGAGCTCTGACAGAAAAGCCTGGTTGTTAGGTGGCTTCTGATGGAGACGGTTGGTTGTTATGTAATCTCTGACAGTGAAGACTGGTTGGTAGGTGACCTCATGAAGAGAAGCCTGGTTCTTCGGTTATCTCTAATAAGCATTAGAGTGAAGCTTGACTATAGAGAGGCCTTGTTGTTATGTGACCTCATTAAGAGGAGCCTGGTTGTTGGGTGATGTTATGAGGAGAAGCCCCTCTGTTAGGCGTGCTCTTACAGAAGCCTGGTTATCAGGTTATCTGTGACAGAGAAGTTCGGTTGTTAGGTCACCTCTTAAATCGAAGACTGATTGTTAGGTGATCTGTAATCAGTGGAAGGCTTGTGGTGAGCAGATCTCTGACAGAGAAGTCTTGTTAAGTCATGTCTGACAGAGGAACCTGTTTGTTACAGAGCTCTCACAGAGAAGCCTGATTGTTATGTGACCTCATAAGGAGAAGACTGGTTGTTAGGTGACCTCCAGTAGAGAAGCCTGGTGGTGAGGTGACCTCCAAAAGAGAAGCCTGGTGGTTAGGTGACTTCTGACAGAGAAGGTAAGTTGTTACATTATCTCTGACAGAAATGTGAAGACTGGTTGGTTACTGACCTCACAAAGAGAAGCCTGGTTGTCAGTTGATCTCTAATAAGGAGAAACCTGGTAGTCATGTGATCCGTAATGAGGATAACCCTGGTAGGTTACCTCTGACCGAGAAGACTGATTGTTAGGTGACATCTGAGGGAGAAGCCTGCTTATCAGGTTTTCCCTGACAAAGAAGCATGGTTGCTCGTTCACCTCTTATAGGGAAGACAGAACGTTAGGTGACCTGTAATCAGTGGAAGGCTTCTTGTTAGATGACTTCTCACAGAGAAGTCTTCTCCGGTGACGTCTGAAGGAGAAACCTGTTTAATACAGAGCTCTTCCAGAGAATCCTGGTTGTTATGTGACCTCATAAAGAGAAGACTGATCGTTGGGTGATCTCAAAAGGAGAAGCCTGTTTGATACGCGCTCTTACAGAAGCCTGGTTGTCTGGTTATCTGTGACAGAGAAGCATGGTTTTTACGTCACGTCTTAAAGGGAAGCTGTTTGGTAGGTGATCTGTAATCAGTGGAAGGCTTGTTGTTAGATGACCTCTGAGAAAGAAGTTTGTTAGGTGAAGTGTGACTGAGAAACCTGTTTGTTAAAGAGCTCTTACAGAGAAGCCTGGGTGTTATGTGACCTCATAAATGGAAGGCTGGTTGTTTTGTGATCTAATAAGGGGAAGCATGTTTGTCAGCTGAGCTCATACAGAGAAGCCTGGTTGTTACGTGACCTCACAAAAAAAAGCCTGTTTGTTATGTGGCTACTCATGGAGAAGCTTGATTGTTATGTAGTCTCTGACAGTGAAGACTTGTTGGTATGTGACCTCATAAAGAAGGCTGGTTGTTCAGTGATCTCTCATAAGGCTTACAGAGAAGCCTAGTTGTTATGTGACCTCATAAAGGGAGAGCTGGTTGCTGGGTGATCTAATAGGTAGCAGCCTGGTTGTTAAGTGACCTCTGAAAGAGAAGTCTACCTCACAGTCTTCTGACAGAGAAGACGGGTTGGTAAGTGACCTCACAAAGAGAAAACTTGCTGTTAAGTGATCTGTAATAAGGAGAAGCCTGTTTATTATGTGAGCCCTTCCAGAGACACTTGGATTTATGTGACCTCATAAAGAGAAGACTTGTCGTTGGGTGATGTAAGAAGAAGAAGCCTGTTTATTATGTGAGCTCTTACAGAGACACTTGGATGTTATGTGACCTCATAAAGAGAAGACTGGCCATTGGGTGATGTAAGAAGGAGAAGCCTGTTTGTTACGAGAGCTCTGACAGAAAAGCCTGGTTGTTAGGTGGCTTCTGATGGAGACGGTTGGTTGTTATGTAATCTCTGACAGTGAAGACTGGTTGGTAGGTGACCTCATGAAGAGAAGCCTGGTTCTTCGGTTATCTCTAATAAGCATTAGAGTGAAGCTTGACTATAGAGAGGCCTTGTTGTTATGTGACCTCATTAAGAGGAGCCTGGTTGTTGGGTGATGTTATGAGGAGAAGCCCCTCTTTTAGGCGTGCTCTTACAGAAGCCTGGTTATCAGGTTATCTGTGACAGAGAAGTTCGGTTGTTCGGTCACCTCTTAAATCGAAGACTGATTGTTAGGTGATCTGTAATCAGTGGAAGGCTTGTGGTGAGCAGATCTCTGACAGAGAAGTCTTGTTAAGTCATGTCTGACAGAGAAACCTGTTTGTTACAGAGCTCTCACAGAGAAGCCTGATTGTTATGTGACCTCATAAGGAGAAGACTGGTTGTTAGGTGACCTCCAGTAGAGAAGCCTGGTGGTGAGGTGACCTGCAAAAGAGAAGCCTGGTGGTTAGGTGACTTCTGACAGAGAAGGTAAGTTGTTACATTATCTCTGACAGAAATGTGAAGACTGGTTGGTTACTGACCTCACAAAGAGAAGCCTGGTTGTCAGTTGATCTCTAATAAGGAGAAACCTGGTAGTCATGTGATCCGTAATGAGGATAACCCTGGTAGGTTACCTCTGACCGAGAAGACTGATTGTTAGGTGACATCTGAGGGAGAAGCCTGCTTATCAGGTTTTCCCTGACAGAGAAGCATGGTTGCTCGTTCACCTCTTATAGGGAAGACAGAACGTTAGGTGACCTGTAATCAGTGGAAGGCTTCTTGTTAGATGACTTCTCACAGAGAAGTCTTCTCCGGTGACGTCTGAAGGAGAAACCTGTTTAATACAGAGCTCTTCCAGAGAATCCTGGTTGTTATGTGACCTCATAAAGAGAAGACTGATCGTTGGGTGGTCTCATAAGGAGAAGCCTGTTTGATACGCGCTCTTACAGAAGCCTGGTTGTCTGGTTATCTGTGACAGAGAAGCATGGTTTTTACGTCACGTCTTAAAGGGAAGCTGTTTGGTAGGTGATCTGTAATCAGTGGAAGGCTTGTTGTTAGATGACCTCTGAGAAAGAGGTTTGGTAGGTGATGTGTGACTGAGAAACCTGTTTGTTAAAGAACTCTTACAGAGAAGCCTGGGGGTTATGTGACCTCATAAATGGAAGGCTGGTTGTTTTGTGATCTAATAAGGGGAAGCATGTTTGTCAGCTGAGCTCATACAGAGAAGCCTGGTTGTTACGTGACCTCACAAACAGAAGCCTGTTTGTTATGTGGCTACTCATGGAGAAGATTGTTATGTAGTCTCTGACAGTGAAGACTTGTTGGTAGGTGACCTCATAAAGAAGGCTGGTTGTTCAGTGAGCTCTCATAAGGCTAACAGAGAAGCCTAGTTGTTATGTGACCTCATAAAGGGAGAACTGGTTGTTGGGTGATCTAATAAGTAGCAGCCTGGTTGTTAAGTGACCTCTGAAAGAGAAGTCTACCTCACAGTCTTCTGACAGAGAAGACGGGTTGGTAAGTGACCTCACAAAGAGAAAACTTGCTGTTAAGTGATCTGTAATAAGGAGAAGCCTGTTTATTATGTGAGCCCTTCCAGAGACACTTGGATGTTATGTGACCTCATAAAGAGAAGACTGACCGTTGGGTGAACTCAAAAGGAGAAGCCTGTTTGATACGCGCTCTTACAGAAGCCTGGTTGTCTGGTTATCTGTGACAGAGAAGCATGGTTTTTACGTCACGTCTTAAGGGGAAGCTGTTTGGTAGGTGATCTGTAATCAGTGGAAGGCTTGTTGTTAGATGACCTCTGAGAAAGAAGTTTGTTAGGTGAAGTGTGACTGAGAAACCTGTTTGTTAAAGAGCTCTTACAGAGAAGCCTGGGTGTTATGTGACCTCATAAATGGAAGGCTGGTTGTTTTGTGATCTAATAAGGGGAAGCATGTTTGTCAGCTGAGCTCATACAGAGAAGCCTGGTTGTTACGTGACCTCTGAAACAGAAGCGTGTTTGTTATGTGGCTTCTGATGGAGAAGCTTGATTGTTATGTAGTCTCTGACAGTGAAGACTTGTTGGTAGGTGACCTCATAAAGAAGGCTGGTTGTTCAGTGAGCTCTCATAAGGCTTACAGAGAAGCCTAGTTGTTATGTGACCTCATAAAGGGAGAACTGGTTGTTATGTGATCTAATAAGTAGCAGCCTGGTTGTTAAGTGACCTCTGAAAGAGAAGTCTACCTCACAGTCTTCTGACAGAGAAGACGGGTTGGTAAGTGACCTCACAAAGAGAAAACTTGCTGTTAAGTGACCTGTAATAAGGAGAAGCCTGTTTATTATGTGAGCCCTTCCAGAGACACTTGGATTTATGTGACCTCATAAAGAGAAGACTGGTCGTTAGGTGATGTAAGAAGGAGAAGCCTGTTTATTATGTGAGCTCTTACAGAGACACTTGGATGTTATGTGACCTCATAAAGAGAAGACTGGCCATTGGGTGATGTAAGAAGGAGAAGCCTGTTTGTTACGAGAGCTCTGACAGAAAAGCCTGGTTGTTAGGTGGCTTCTGATGGAGACGGTTGGTTGTTATGTAATCTCTGACAGTGAAGACTGGTTGGTAGGTGACCTCATGAAGAGAAGCCTGGTTCTTCGGTTATCTCTAATAAGCATTAGAGTGAAGCTTGACTATAGAGAGGCCTTGTTGTTATGTGACCTCATTAAGAGGAGCCTGGTTGTTGGGTGATGTTATGAGGAGAAGCCCCTCTTTTAGGCGTGCTCTTACAGAAGCCTGGTTATCAGGTTATCTGTGACAGAGAAGTTCGGTTGTTAGGTCACCTCTTAAATCGAAGACTGATTGTTAGGTGATCTGTAATCAGTGGAAGGCTTGTGGTGAGCAGATCTCTGACAGAGAAGTCTTGTTCAGTCATGTCTGACAGAGAAACCTGTTTGTTACAGAGCTCTCACAGAGAAGCCTGATTGTTATGTGACCTCATAAGGAGAAGACTGGTTGTTAGGTGACCTCCAGTAGAGAAGCCTGGTGGTGAGGTGACCTCCAAAAGAGAAGCCTGGTGGTTAGGTGACTTCTGACAGAGAAGGTAAGTTGTTACATTATCTCTGACAGAAATGTGAAGACTGGTTGGTTACTGACCTCACAAAGAGAAGCCTGGTTGTCAGTTGATCTCTAATAACGAGAAACCTGGTAGTCATGTGATCCCTAATGAGGATAACCCTGGTAGGTTACCTCTGACCGAGAAGACTGATTGTTAGGTGACATCTGAGGGAGAAGCCTGCTTATCAGGTTTTCCCTGACAGAGAAGCATGGTTGCTCGTTCACCTCTTATAGGGAAGACAGAACGTTAGGTGACCTGTAATCAGTGGAAGGCTTCTTGTTAGATGACTTCTCACAGAGAAGTCTTCTCCGGTGACGTCTGAAGGAGAAACCTGTTTAATACAGAGCTCTTCCAGAGAATCCTGGTTGTTATGTGACCTCATAAAGAGAAGACTGATCGTTGGGTGATCTCAAAAGGAGAAGCCTGTTTGATACGCGCTCTTACAGAAGCCTGGTTGTCTGGTTATCTGTGACAGAGAAGCATGGTTTTTACGTCACGTCTTAAAGGGAAGCTGTTTGGTAGGTGATCTGTAATCAGTGGAAGGCTTGTTGTTAGATGACCTCTGAGAAAGAAGTTTGTTAGGTGAAGTCTGAGTGAGAAACCTGTTTGTTAAAGAGCTCTTACAGAGAAGCCTGGGTGTTATGTGACCTCTTAAATGGAAGGGTGGTTGTTTTGTGATCTAATAAGGGGAAGCATGTTTGTCAGCTGAGCTCATACAGAGAAGCCTGGTTGTTACGTGACCTCACAAACAGAAGCCTGTTTGTTATGTGGCTACTCATGGAGAAGCTTGATTGTTATGTAGTCTCTGACAGTGAAGACTTGTTGGTAGGTGACCTCATAAAGAAGGCTGGTTGTTCATTGATCTCTCATAAGGCTTACAGAGAAGCCTAGTTGTTATGTGACCTCATAAAGGGAGAACTGGTTGCTGGGTGATCTAATAGGTAGCAGCCTGGTTGTTAAGTGACCTCTGAAAGAGAAGTCTACCTCACAGTCTTCTGACAGAGAAGACGGGTTGGTAAGTGACCTCACAAAGAGAAAACTTGCTGTTAAGTGATCTGTAATAAGGAGAAGCCTGTTTATTATGTGAGCCCTTCCAGAGACCCTTGGATTTATGTGACCTCATAAAGAGAAGACTTGTCGTTGGGTGATGTAAGAAGGAGAAGCCTGTTTATTATGTGAGCTCTTACAGAGACACTTGGATGTCATGTGACCTCATAAAGAGAAGACTGGCCATTGGGTGATGTAAGAAGGAGAAGCCTGTTTGTTACGAGAGCTCTGACAGAAAAGCCTGGTTGTTAGGTGGCTTCTGATGGAGACGGTTGGTTGTTATGTAATCTCTGACAGTGAAGACTGGTTGGTAGGTGACCTCATGAAGAGAAGCCTGGTTCTTCGGTTATCTCTAATAAGCATTAGAGTGAAGCTTGACAATAGAGTGGCCTTGTTGTTATGTGACCTCATTAAGAGGAGCCTGGTTGTTGGGTGATGTTATGAGGAGAAGCCCCTCTTTTAGGCGTGCTCTTACAGAAGCCTGGTTATCAGGTTATCTGTGACAGAGAAGTTCGGTTGTTAGGTCACCTCTTAAATCGAAGACTGATTGTTAGGTGATCTGTAATCAGTGGAAGGCTTGTAGTGAGCAGATCTCTGACAGAGAAGTCTTGTTAAGTCATGTCTGACAGAGAAACCTGTTTTGTTACAGAGCTCTCACAGAGAAGCCTGATTGTTATGTGACCTCATAAGGAGAAGTCTGGTTGTTAGGTGACCTCCAATAGAGAAGCCTGGTGGTGAGGTGACCTCCAAAAGAGAAGCCTGGTGGTTAGGTGACTTCTGACAGAGAAGGTAAGTTGTTACATTATCTCTGACAGAAATGTGAAGACTGGTTGGTTACTGACCTCACAAAGAGAAGCCTGGTTGTCAGTTGATCTCTAATAAGGAGAAACCTGGTAGTCATGTGATCCGTAATGAGGATAACCCTGGTAGGTTACCTCTGACCGAGAAGACTGATTGTTAGGTGACATCTGAGGGAGAAGCCTGCTTATCAGGTTTTCCCTGACAGAGAAGCATGGTTGCTCGTTCACCTCTTATAGGGAAGACAGAACGTTAGGTGACCTGTAATCAGTGGAAGGCTTCTTGTTAGATGACTTCTCACAGAGAAGTCTTCTCCGGTGACGTCTGAAGGAGAAACCTGTTTAATACAGAGCTCTTCCAGAGAATCCTGGTTGTTAAGTGACCTCATAAAGAGAAGACTGATCGTTGGGTGATCTCAAAAGGAGAAGCCTGTTTGATACACGCTCTTACAGAAGCCTGGTTGTCTGGTTATCTGTGACAGAGAAGCATGGTTTTTACGTCACGTCTTAAAGGGAAGCTGTTTGGTAGGTGATCTGTAATCAGTGGAAGGCTTGTTGTTAGATGACCTCTGAGAAAGAAGTTTGTTAGGTGATGTGTGACTGAGAAACCTGTTTGTTAAAGAGCTCTTACAGAGAAGCCTGGGTGTTATGTGACCTCATAAATGGAAGGCTGGTTGTTTTGTGATCTAATAAGGGGAAGCATGTTTGTCAGCTGAGCTCATACAGAGAAGCCTGGTTGTTATGTGACCTCTGAAACAGAAGCCTGTTTGTTAGGTGGCTACTGATGGAGAAGCTTGATTGTTATGTAGTCTCTGACAGTGAAGACTTGTTGGTAGGTGACCTCATAAAGAAGGCTGGTTGTTCAGTGATCTCTCATAAGGCTTACAGAGAAGCCTAGTTGTTATGTGACCTCATAAAGGGAGAACTGGTTGTTGGGTGATCTAATAAGTAGCAGCCTGGTTGTTAAGTGACCTCTGAAAGAGAAGTCTACCTCACAGTCTTCTGACAGAGAAGACGGGTTGGTAAGTGACCTCACAAAGAGAAAACTTGCTGTTAAGTGATCTGTAATAAGGAGAAGCCTGTTTATTATGTGAGCCCTTCCAGAGACACTTGGATGTTATGTGACCTCATAAAGAGAAGACTGGTCGTTGGGTGATGTAAGAAGGAGAAGCCTGTTTATTATGTGAGCTCTTACAGAGACACTTGGATGTTATGTGACCTCATGAAGAGAAGACTGGCCATTGGCTGATGTAAGAAGGAGAAGCCTGTTTGTTACGAGAGCTCTGACAGAAAAGCCTGGTTGTTAGGTGGCTTCTGATGGAGACGGTTGGTTGTTATGTAATCTCTGACAGTGAAGACTGGTTGGTAGGTGACCTCATGAAGAGAAGCCTGGTTCTTCGGTTATCTCTAATAAGCATTAGAGTGAAGCTTGACTATAGAGAGGCCTTGTTGTTATGTGACCTCATTAAGAGGAGCCTGGTTGTTGGGTGATGTTATGAGGAGAAGCCCCTCTTTTAGGCGTGCTCTTACAGAAGCCTGGTTATCAGGTTATCTGTGACAGAGAAGTTCGGTTGTTAGGTCACCTCTTAAATCGAAGACTGATTGTTAGGTGATCTGTAATCAGTGGAAGGCTTGTGGTGAGCAGATCTCTGACAGAGAAGTCTTGTTAAGTCATGTCTGACAGAGAAACCTGTTTGTTACAGAGCTCTCACAGAGAAGCCTGATTGTTATGTGACCTCATAAGGAGAAGACTGGTTGTTAGGTGTCCTCCAATAGAGAAGCCTGGTGGTGAGGTGACCTCCAAAGAGAAGCCTGGTGGTTAGGTGACTTCTGACAGAGAAGGTAAGTTGTTACATTATCTCTGACAGAAATGTGAAGACTGGTTGGTTACTGACCTCACAAAGAGAAGCCTGGTTGTCAGTTGATCTCTAATAAGGAGAAACCTGGTAGTCATGTGATCCGTAATGAGGATAACCCTGGTAGGTTACCTCTGTCCGAGAAGACTGATTGTTAGGTGACATCTGAGGGAGAAGCCTGCTTATCAGGTTTTCCCTGACAGAGAAGCATGGTTGCTCGTTCACCTCTTATAGGGAAGACAGAACGTTAGGTGACCTGTAATCAGTGGAAGGCTTCTTGTTAGATGACTTCTCACAGAGAAGTCTTCTCCGGTGACGTCTGAAGGAGAAACCTGTTTAATACAGAGCTCTTCCAGAGAATCCTGGTTGTTATGTGACCTCATAAAGAGAAGACTGATCGTTGGGTGATCTCATAAGGAGAAGCCTGTTTGATACGCGCTCTTACAGAAGCCTGGTTGTCTGGTTATCTGTGACAGAGAAGCATGGTTTTTACGTCACGTCTTAAAGGGAAGCTGTTTGGTAGGTGATCTGTAATCAGTGGAAGGCTTGTTGTTAGATGACCTCTGAGAAAGAAGTTTGTTAGGTGATGTGTGACTGAGAAACCTGTTTGTTAAAGAGCTCTTACATAGAAGCCTGGGTGTTATGTGACCTCATAAATGGAAGGCTGGTTGTTTTGTGATCTAATAAGGGGAAGCATGTTTGTCAGCTGAGCTCATACAGAGAAGCCTGGTTGTTACGTGACCTCTGAAACAGAAGCCTATTTGTTAGGTGGCTACTGATGGAGAAGCTTGATTGTTATGCAGTCTCTGACAGTGAAGACTTGTTGGTAGGTGACCTCATAAAGAAGGCTGGTTGTTCAGTGATCTCTCATACGGCTTACAGAGAAGCCTAGTTGTTATGTGACCTCATAAAGGGAGAACTGGTTGTTGGGTGATCTAATAAGTAGCAGCCTGGTTGTTAAGTGACCTCTGAAAGAGAAGTCTACCTCACAGTCTTCTGACAGAGAAGACGGGTTGTTAAGTGACCTCACAAAGAGAAAACTTGCTGTTAAGTGATCTGTAATAAGGAGAAGCCTGTTTATTATGTGAGCCCTTCCAGAGACACTTGGATGTTATGTGACCTCATAAAGAGAAGACTGTTCGTTGCTGATGTAATAAGGAGAAGCCTGTTTATTATGTGAGCCCTTCCAGAGACACTTGGATGTTATGTGAGCTCATAAAGAGAAGACTGGCCATTGGGTGATGTAAGAAGGAGAAGCCTGTTTGTTACGAGAGCTCTGACAGAAAAGCCTGGTTGTTAGGTGGCTTCTGATGGAGACGGTTGGTTGTTATGTAATCTCTGACAGTGAAGACTGGTTGGTAGGTGACCTCATGAAGAGAAGCCTGGTTCTTCGGTTATCTCTAATAAGCATTAGAGTGAAGCTTGACTATAGAGAGGCCTTGTTGTTATGTGACCTCATTAAGAGGAGCCTGGTTGTTGGGTGATGTTATGAGGAGAAGCCCCTCTGTTAGGCGTGCTCTTACAGAAGCCTGGTTATCAGGTTATCTGTGACAGAGAAGTTCGGTTGTTAGGTCACCTCTTAAATCGAAGACTGATTGTTAGGTGATCTGTAATCAGTGGAAGGCTTGTGGTGAGCAGATCTCTGACAGAGAAGTCTTGTTAAGTCATGTCTGACAGAGGAACCTGTTTGTTACAGAGCTCTCACAGAGAAGCCTGATTGTTATGTGACCTCATAAGGAGAAGACTGGTTGTTAGGTGACCTCCAGTAGAGAAGCCTGGTGGTGAGGTGACCTCCAAAAGAGAAGCCTGGTGGTTAGGTGACTTCTGACAGAGAAGGTAAGTTGTTACATTATCTCTGACAGAAATGTGAAGACTGGTTGGTTACTGACCTCACAAAGAGAAGCCTGGTTGTCAGTTGATCTCTAATAAGGAGAAACCTGGTAGTCATGTGATCCGTAATGAGGATAACCCTGGTAGGTTACCTCTGACCGAGAAGACTGATTGTTAGGTGACATCTGAGGGAGAAGCCTGCTTATCAGGTTTTCCCTGACAAAGAAGCATGGTTGCTCGTTCACCTCTTATAGGGAAGACAGAACGTTAGGTGACCTGTAATCAGTGGAAGGCTTCTTGTTAGATGACTTCTCACAGAGAAGTCTTCTCCGGTGACGTCTGAAGGAGAAACCTGTTTAATACAGAGCTCTTCCAGAGAATCCTGGTTGTTATGTGACCTCATAAAGAGAAGACTGATCGTTGGGTGATCTCAAAAGGAGAAGCCTGTTTGATACGCGCTCTTACAGAAGCCTGGTTGTCTGGTTATCTGTGACAGAGAAGCATGGTTTTTACGTCACGTCTTAAAGGGAAGCTGTTTGGTAGGTGATCTGTAATCAGTGGAAGGCTTGTTGTTAGATGACCTCTGAGAAAGAAGTTTGTTAGGTGAAGTGTGACTGAGAAACCTGTTTGTTAAAGAGCTCTTACAGAGAAGCCTGGGTGTTATGTGACCTCATAAATGGAAGGCTGGTTGTTTTGTGATCTAATAAGGGGAAGCATGTTTGTCAGCTGAGCTCATACAGAGAAGCCTGGTTGTTACGTGACCTCACAAACAGAAGCCTGTTTGTTATGTGGCTACTCATGGAGAAGCTTGATTGTTATGTAGTCTCTGACAGTGAAGACTTGTTGGTATGTGACCTCATAAAGAAGGCTGGTTGTTCAGTGATCTCTCATAAGGCTTACAGAGAAGCCTAGTTGTTATGTGACCTCATAAAGGGAGAGCTGGTTGCTGGGTGATCTAATAGGTAGCAGCCTGGTTGTTAAGTGACCTCTGAAAGAGAAGTCTACCTCACAGTCTTCTGACAGAGAAGACGGGTTGGTAAGTGACCTCACAAAGAGAAAACTTGCTGTTAAGTGATCTGTAATAAGGAGAAGCCTGTTTATTATGTGAGCCCTTCCAGAGACACTTGGATTTATGTGACCTCATAAAGAGAAGACTTGTCGTTGGGTGATGTAAGAAGAAGAAGCCTGTTTATTATGTGAGCTCTTACAGAGACACTTGGATGTTATGTGACCTCATAAAGAGAAGACTGGCCATTGGGTGATGTAAGAAGGAGAAGCCTGTTTGTTACGAGAGCTCTGACAGAAAAGCCTGGTTGTTAGGTGGCTTCTGATGGAGACGGTTGGTTATTATGTAATCTCTGACAGTGAAGACTGGTTGGTAGGTGACCTCATGAAGAGAAGCCTGGTTCTTCGGTTATCTCTAATAAGCATTAGAGTGAAGCTTGACTATAGAGAGGCCTTGTTGTTATGTGACCTCATTAAGAGGAGCCTGGTTGTTGGGTGATGTTATGAGGAGAAGCCCCTTTGTTAGGCGTGCTCTTACAGAAGCCTGGTTATCAGGTTATCTGTGACAGAGAAGTTCCGTTGTTAGGTCACCTCTTAAATCGAAGACTGATTGTTAGGTGATCTGTAATCAGTGGAAGGCTTGTGGTGAGCAGATCTCTGACGGAGAAGTCTTGTTAAGTCATGTCTGACAGAGAAACCTGTTTTGTTACAGAGCTCTCACAGAGAAGCCTGATTGTTATGTGACCTCATAAGGAGAAGACTGGTTGTTAGGTGACCTCCAGTAGAGAAGCCTGGTGGTGAGGTGACCTCCAAAAGAGAAGCCTGGTGGTTAGGTGACTTCTGACAGAGAAGGTAAGTTGTTACATTATCTCTGACAGAAATGTGAAGACTGGTTGGTTACTGACCTCACAAAGAGAAGCCTGGTTGTCAGTTGATCTCTAATAAGGAGAAACCTGGTAGTCATGTGATCCGTAATGAGGATAACCCTGGTAGGTTACCTCTGACCGAGAAGACTGATTGTTAGGTGACATCTGAGGGAGAAGCCTGCTTATCAGGTTTTCCCTGACAGAGAAGCATGGTTGCTCGTTCACCTCTTATAGGGAAGACAGAACGTTAGGTGACCTGTAATCAGTGGAAGGCTTCTTGTTAGATGACTTCTCACAGAGAAGTCTTCTCCGGTGACGTCTGAAGGAGAAACCTGTTTAATACAGAGCTCTTCCAGAGAATCCTGGTTGTTATGTGACCTCATAAAGAGAAGACTGATCGTTGGGTGGTCTCATAAGGAGAAGCCTGTTTGATACGCGCTCTTACAGAAGCCTGGTTGTCTGGTTATCTGTGACAGAGAAGCATGGTTTTTACGTCACGTCTTAAAGGGAAGCTGTTTGGTAGGTGATCTGTAATCAGTGGAAGGCTTGTTGTTAGATGACCTCTGAGAAAGAGGTTTGTTAGGTGATGTGTGACTGAGAAACCTGTTTGTTAAAGAACTCTTACAGAGAAGCCTGGGGGTTATGTGACCTCATAAATGGAAGGCTGGTTGTTTTGTGATCTAATAAGGGGAAGCATGTTTGTCAGCTGAGCTCATACAGAGAAGCCTGGTTGTTATGTGACCTCTGAAACAGAAGCCTGTTTGTTAGGTGGCTACTGATGGAGAAGCTTGATTGTTATGTAGTCTCTGACAGTGAAGACTTGTTGGTAGGTGACCTCATAAAGAAGGCTGGTTGTTCAGTGATCTCTCATAAGGCTTACAGAGAAGCCTAGTTGTTATGTGACCTCATAAAGGGAGAACTGGTTGTTGGGTGATCTAATAAGTAGCAGCCTGGTTGTTAAGTGACCTCTGAAAGAGAAGTCTACCTCACAGTCTTCTGACAGAGAAGACGGGTTGGTAAGTGACCTCACAAAGAGAAAACTTGCTGTTAAGTGATCTGTAATAAGGAGAAGCCTGTTTATTATGTGAGCCCTTCCAGAGACACTTGGATGTTATGTGACCTCATAAAGAGAAGACTGGTCGTTGGGTGATGTAAGAAGGAGAAGCCTGTTTATTATGTGAGCCCTTCCAGAGACACTTGGATGTTATGTGACCTCATAAAGAGAAGACTGTTCGTTGGTGATGTAAGAAGGAGAAGCCTGTTTGTTACGAGAGCTCTGACAGAAAAGCCTGGTTGTTAGGTGGCTTCTGATGGAGACGGTTGGTTGTTATGTAATCTCTGACAGTGAAGACTGGTTGGTAGGTGACCTCATGAAGAGAAGCCTGGTTCTTCGGTTATCTCTAATAAGCATTAGAGTGAAGCTTGACTATAGAGAGGCCTTGTTGTTATGTGACCTCATTAAGAGGAGCCTGGTTGTTGGGTGATGTTATGAGGAGAAGCCCCTCTTTTAGGCGTGCTCTTACAGAAGCCTGGTTATCAGGTTATCTGTGACAGAGAAGTTCGGTTGTTAGGTCACCTCTTAAATCGAAGACTGATTGTTAGGTGATCTGTAATCAGTGGAAGGCTTGTGGTGAGCAGATCTCTGACAGAGAAGTCTTGTTAAGTCATGTCTGACAGAGAAACCTGTTTGTTACAGAGCTCTCACAGAGAAGCCTGATTGTTATGTGACCTCATAAGGAGAAGACTGGTTGTTAGGTGACCTCCAGTAGAGAAGCCTGGTGGTGAGGTGACCTCCAAAAGAGAAGCCTGGTGGTTAGGTGACTTCTGACAGAGAAGGTAAGTTGTTACATTATCTCTGACAGAAATGTGAAGACTGGTTGGTTACTGACCTCACAAAGAGAAGCCTGGTTGTCAGTTGATCTCTAATAAGGAGAAACCTGGTAGTCATGTGATCCGTAATGAGGATAACCCTGGTAGGTTACCTCTGTCCGAGAAGACTGATTGTTAGGTGACATCTGAGGGAGAAGCCTGCTTATCAGGTTTTCCCTGACAGAGAAGCATGGTTGCTCGTTCACCTCTTATAGGGAAGACAGAACGTTAGGTGACCTGTAATCAGTGGAAGGCTTCTTGTTAGATGACTTCTCACAGAGAAGTCTTCTCCGGTGACGTCTGAAGGAGAAACCTGGTTAATACAGAGCTCTTCCAGAGAATCCTGGTTGTTATGTGACCTCATAAAGAGAAGACTGATCGTTGGGTGATCTCAAAAGGAGAAGCCTGTTTGATACGCGCTCTTACAGAAGCCTGGTTGTCTGGTTATCTGTGACAGAGAAGCATGGTTTTTACGTCACGTCTTAAAGGGAAGCTGTTTGGTAGGTGATCTGTAATCAGTGGAAGGCTTGTTGTTAGATGACCTCTGAGAAAGAAGTTTGTTAGGTGAAGTCTGAGTGAGAAACCTGTTTGTTAAAGAGCTCTTACAGAGAAGCCTGGGTGTTATGTGACCTCATAAATGGAAGTTTGGTTGTTTTGTGATCTAATAAGGGGAAGCATGTTTGTCAGCTGAGCTCATACAGAGAAGCCTGGTTGTTACGTGACCTCACAAACAGAAGCCTGTTTGTTATGTGGCTACTCATGGAGAAGCTTGATTGTTATGTAGTCTCTGACAGTGAAGACTTGTTGGTAGGTGACCTCATAAAGAAGGCTGGTTGTTCATTGATCTCTCATAAGGCTTACAGAGAAGCCTAGTTGTTATGTGACCTCATAAAGGGAGAACTGGTTGCTGGGTGATCTAATAGGTAGCAGCCTGGTTGTTAAGTGACCTCTGAAAGAGAAGTCTACCTCACAGTCTTCTGACAGAGAAGACGGGTTGGTAAGTGACCTCACAAAGAGAAAACTTGCTGTTAAGTGATCTGTAATAAGGAGAAGCCTGTTTATTATGTGAGCCCTTCCAGAGACACTTGGATTTATGTGACCTCATAAAGAGAAGACTTGTCGTTGGGTGATGTAAGAAGGAGAAGCCTGTTTATTATGTGAGCTCTTACAGAGACACTTGGATGTCATGTGACCTCATAAAGAGAAGACTGGCCATTGGGTGATGTAAGAAGGAGAAGCCTGTTTGTTACGAGAGCTCTGACAGAAAAGCCTGGTTGTTAGGTGGCTTCTGATGGAGACGGTTGGTTGTTATGTAATCTCTGACAGTGAAGACTGGTTGGTAGGTGCCCTCATGAAGAGAAGCCTGGTTCTTCGGTTATCTCTAATAAGCATTAGAGTGAAGCTTGTCTATAG
The DNA here is from genome assembly GCF_030020395.1 of Manis pentadactyla. Classification (NCBI taxonomy): domain Eukaryota; kingdom Metazoa; phylum Chordata; class Mammalia; order Pholidota; family Manidae; genus Manis; species Manis pentadactyla. The sequence goes on along the minus strand of NC_080022.1, from coordinate 129,860,302 downwards.
AGTGGCCTTGTTGTTATGTGACCTCATTAAGAGGAGCCTGGTTGTTGGGTGATGTTATGAGGAGAAGCCCCTCTTTTAGGCGTGCTCTTACAGAAGCCTGGTTATCAGGTTATCTGTGACAGAGAAGTTCGGTTGTTAGGTCACCTCTTAAATCGAAGACTGATTGTTAGGTGATCTGTAATCAGTGGAAGGCTTGTAGTGAGCAGATCTCTGACAGAGAAGTCTTGTTAAGTCATGTCTGACAGAGAAACCTGTTTTGTTACAGAGCTCTCACAGAGAAGCCTGATTGTTATGTGACCTCATAAGGAGAAGACTGGTTGTTAGGTGACCTCCAATAGAGAAGCCTGGTGGTGAGGTGACCTCCAAAAGAGAAGCCTGGTGGTTAGGTGACTTCTGACAGAGAAGGTAAGTTGTTACATTATCTCTGACAGAAATGTGAAGACTGGTTGGTTACTGACCTCACAAAGAGAAGCCTGGTTGTCAGTTGATCTCTAATAAGGAGAAACCTGGTAGTCATGTGATCCGTAATGAGGATAACCCTGGTAGGTTACCTCTGACCGAGAAGACTGATTGTTAGGTGACATCTGAGGGAGAAGCCTGCTTATCAGGTTTTCCCTGACAGAGAAGCATGGTTGCTCGTTCACCTCTTATAGGGAAGACAGAACGTTAGGTGACCTGTAATCAGTGGAAGGCTTCTTGTTAGATGACTTCTCACAGAGAAGTCTTCTCCGGTGACGTCTGAAGGAGAAACCTGTTTAATACAGAGCTCTTCCAGAGAATCCTGGTTGTTAAGTGACCTCATAAAGAGAAGACTGATCGTTGGGTGATCTCAAAAGGAGAAGCCTGTTTGATACGCGCTCTTACAGAAGCCTGGTTGTCTGGTTATCTGTGACAGAGAAGCATGGTTTTTACGTCACGTCTTAAAGGGAAGCTGTTTGGTAGGTGATCTGTAATCAGTGGAAGGCTTGTTGTTAGATGACCTCTGAGAAAGAAGTTTGTTAGGTGATGTGTGACTGAGAAACCTGTTTGTTAAAGAGCTCTTACAGAGAAGCCTGGGTGTTATGTGACCTCATAAATGGAAGGCTGGTTGTTTTGTGATCTAATAAGGGGAAGCATGTTTGTCAGCTGAGCTCATACAGAGAAGCCTGGTTGTTACGTGACCTCTGAAACAGAAGCCTATTTGTTAGGTGGCTACTGATGTAGAAGCTTGATTGTTATGCAGTCTCTGACAGTGAAGACTTGTTGGTAGGTGACCTCATAAAGAAGGCTGGTTGTTCAGTGATCTCTCATACGGCTTACAGAGAAGCCTAGTTGTTATGTGACCTCATAAAGGGAGAACTGGTTGCTGGGTGATCTAATAGGTAGCAGCCTGGTTGTTAAGTGACCTCTGAAAGAGAAGTCTACCTCACAGTCTTCTGACAGAGAAGACGGGTTGGTAAGTGACCTCACAAAGAGAAAACTTGCTGTTAAGTGATCTGTAATAAGGAGAAGCCTGTTTATTATGTGAGCCCTTCCAGAGACCCTTGGATTTATGTGACCTCATAAAGAGAAGACTTGTCGTTGGGTGATGTAAGAAGGAGAAGCCTGTTTATTATGTGAGCTCTTACAGAGACACTTGGATGTCATGTGACCTCATAAAGAGAAGACTGGCCATTGGGTGATGTAAGAAGGAGAAGCCTGTTTGTTACGAGAGCTCTGACAGAAAAGCCTGGTTGTTAGGTGGCTTCTGATGGAGACGGTTGGTTGTTATGTAATCTCTGACAGTGAAGACTGGTTGGTAGGTGACCTCATGAAGAGAAGCCTGGTTCTTCGGTTATCTCTAATAAGCATTAGAGTGAAGCTTGTCTATAGAGTGGCCTTGTTGTTATGTGACCTCATTAAGAGGAGCCTGGTTGTTGGGTGATGTTATGAGGAGAAGCCCCTCTTTTAGGCGTGCTCTTACAGAAGCCTGGTTATCAGGTTATCTGTGACAGAGAAGTTCGGTTGTTAGGTCACCTCTTAAATCGAAGACTGATTGTTAGGTGATCTGTAATCAGTGGAAGGCTTGTAGTGAGCAGATCTCTGACAGAGAAGTCTTGTTAAGTCATGTCTGACAGAGAAACCTGTTTTGTTACAGAGCTCTCACAGAGAAGCCTGATTGTTATGTGACCTCATAAGGAGAAGTCTGGTTGTTAGGTGACCTCCAATAGAGAAGCCTGGTGGTGAGGTGACCTCCAAAAGAGAAGCCTGGTGGTTAGGTGACTTCTGACAGAGAAGGTAAGTTGTTACATTATCTCTGACAGAAATGTGAAGACTGGTTGGTTACTGACCTCACAAAGAGAAGCCTGGTTGTCAGTTGATCTCTAATAAGGAGAAACCTGGTAGTCATGTGATCCGTAATGAGGATAACCCTGGTAGGTTACCTCTGACCGAGAAGACTGATTGTTAGGTGACATCTGAGGGAGAAGCCTGCTTATCAGGTTTTCCCTGACAGAGAAGCATGGTTGCTCGTTCACCTCTTATAGGGAAGACAGAACGTTAGGTGACCTGTAATCAGTGGAAGGCTTCTTGTTAGATGACTTCTCACAGAGAAGTCTTCTCCGGTGACGTCTGAAGGAGAAACCTGTTTAATACAGAGCTCTTCCAGAGAATCCTGGTTGTTAAGTGACCTCATAAAGAGAAGACTGATCGTTGGGTGATCTCAAAAGGAGAAGCCTGTTTGATACACGCTCTTACAGAAGCCTGGTTGTCTGGTTATCTGTGACAGAGAAGCATGGTTTTTACGTCACGTCTTAAAGGGAAGCTGTTTGGTAGGTGATCTGTAATCAGTGGAAGGCTTGTTGTTAGATGACCTCTGAGAAAGAAGTTTGTTAGGTGATGTGTGACTGAGAAACCTGTTTGTTAAAGAGCTCTTACAGAGAAGCCTGGGTGTTATGTGACCTCATAAATGGAAGGCTGGTTGTTTTGTGATCTAATAAGGGGAAGCATGTTTGTCAGCTGAGCTCATACAGAGAAGCCTGGTTGTTATGTGACCTCTGAAACAGAAGCCTGTTTGTTAGGTGGCTACTGATGGAGAAGCTTGATTGTTATGTAGTCTCTGACAGTGAAGACTTGTTGGTAGGTGACCTCATAAAGAAGGCTGGTTGTTCAGTGATCTCTCATAAGGCTTACAGAGAAGCCTAGTTGTTATGTGACCTCATAAAGGGAGAACTGGTTGTTGGGTGATCTAATAAGTAGCAGCCTGGTTGTTAAGTGACCTCTGAAAGAGAAGTCTACCTCACAGTCTTCTGACAGAGAAGACGGGTTGGTAAGTGACCTCACAAAGAGAAAACTTGCTGTTAAGTGATCTGTAATAAGGAGAAGCCTGTTTATTATGTGAGCCCTTCCAGAGACACTTGGATGTTATGTGACCTCATAAAGAGAAGACTGGTCGTTGGGTGATGTAAGAAGGAGAAGCCTGTTTATTATGTGAGCTCTTACAGAGACACTTGGATGTTATGTGACCTCATGAAGAGAAGACTGGCCATTGGCTGATGTAAGAAGGAGAAGCCTGTTTGTTACGAGAGCTCTGACAGAAAAGCCTGGTTGTTAGGTGGCTTCTGATGGAGACGGTTGGTTGTTATGTAATCTCTGACAGTGAAGACTGGTTGGTAGGTGACCTCATGAAGAGAAGCCTGGTTCTTCGGTTATCTCTAATAAGCATTAGAGTGAAGCTTGACTATAGAGAGGCCTTGTTGTTATGTGACCTCATTAAGAGGAGCCTGGTTGTTGGGTGATGTTATGAGGAGAAGCCCCTCTTTTAGGCGTGCTCTTACAGAAGCCTGGTTATCAGGTTATCTGTGACAGAGAAGTTCGGTTGTTAGGTCACCTCTTAAATCGAAGACTGATTGTTAGGTGATCTGTAATCAGTGGAAGGCTTGTGGTGAGCAGATCTCTGACAGAGAAGTCTTGTTAAGTCATGTCTGACAGAGAAACCTGTTTGTTACAGAGCTCTCACAGAGAAGCCTGATTGTTATGTGACCTCATAAGGAGAAGACTGGTTGTTAGGTGTCCTCCAATAGAGAAGCCTGGTGGTGAGGTGACCTCCAAAGAGAAGCCTGGTGGTTAGGTGACTTCTGACAGAGAAGGTAAGTTGTTACATTATCTCTGACAGAAATGTGAAGACTGGTTGGTTACTGACCTCACAAAGAGAAGCCTGGTTGTCAGTTGATCTCTAATAAGGAGAAACCTGGTAGTCATGTGATCCGTAATGAGGATAACCCTGGTAGGTTACCTCTGTCCGAGAAGACTGATTGTTAGGTGACATCTGAGGGAGAAGCCTGCTTATCAGGTTTTCCCTGACAGAGAAGCATGGTTGCTCGTTCACCTCTTATAGGGAAGACAGAACGTTAGGTGACCTGTAATCAGTGGAAGGCTTCTTGTTAGATGACTTCTCACAGAGAAGTCTTCTCCGGTGACGTCTGAAGGAGAAACCTGTTTAATACAGAGCTCTTCCAGAGAATCCTGGTTGTTATGTGACCTCATAAAGAGAAGACTGATCGTTGGGTGATCTCATAAGGAGAAGCCTGTTTGATACGCGCTCTTACAGAAGCCTGGTTGTCTGGTTATCTGTGACAGAGAAGCATGGTTTTTACGTCACGTCTTAAAGGGAAGCTGTTTGGTAGGTGATCTGTAATCAGTGGAAGGCTTGTTGTTAGATGACCTCTGAGAAAGAAGTTTGTTAGGTGATGTGTGACTGAGAAACCTGTTTGTTAAAGAGCTCTTACATAGAAGCCTGGGTGTTATGTGACCTCATAAATGGAAGGCTGGTTGTTTTGTGATCTAATAAGGGGAAGCATGTTTGTCAGCTGAGCTCATACAGAGAAGCCTGGTTGTTACGTGACCTCTGAAACAGAAGCCTATTTGTTAGGTGGCTACTGATGGAGAAGCTTGATTGTTATGCAGTCTCTGACAGTGAAGACTTGTTGGTAGGTGACCTCATAAAGAAGGCTGGTTGTTCAGTGATCTCTCATACGGCTTACAGAGAAGCCTAGTTGTTATGTGACCTCATAAAGGGAGAACTGGTTGTTGGGTGATCTAATAAGTAGCAGCCTGGTTGTTAAGTGACCTCTGAAAGAGAAGTCTACCTCACAGTCTTCTGACAGAGAAGACGGGTTGTTAAGTGACCTCACAAAGAGAAAACTTGCTGTTAAGTGATCTGTAATAAGGAGAAGCCTGTTTATTATGTGAGCCCTTCCAGAGACACTTGGATGTTATGTGACCTCATAAAGAGAAGACTGTTCGTTGCTGATGTAATAAGGAGAAGCCTGTTTATTATGTGAGCCCTTCCAGAGACACTTGGATGTTATGTGAGCTCATAAAGAGAAGACTGGTCGTTGGGTGATGCAAGAAGGAGAAGCCTGTTTATTATGTGAGCTCTTACAGAGACACTTGGATGTTATGTGACCTCATAAAGAGAAGACTGGCCATTGGGTGATGTAAGAAGGAGAAGCCTGTTTGTTACGAGAGCTCTGACAGAAAAGCCTGGTTGTTAGGTGGCTTCTGATGGAGACGGTTGGTTGTTATGTAATCTCTGACAGTGAAGACTGGTTGGTAGGTGACCTCATGAAGAGAAGCCTGGTTCTTCGGTTATCTCTAATAAGCATTAGAGTGAAGCTTGACTATAGAGAGGCCTTGTTGTTATGTGACCTCATTAAGAGGAGCCTGGTTGTTGGGTGATGTTATGAGGAGAAGCCCCTCTGTTAGGCGTGCTCTTACAGAAGCCTGGTTATCAGGTTATCTGTGACAGAGAAGTTCGGTTGTTAGGTCACCTCTTAAATCGAAGACTGATTGTTAGGTGATCTGTAATCAGTGGAAGGCTTGTGGTGAGCAGATCTCTGACAGAGAAGTCTTGTTAAGTCATGTCTGACAGAGGAACCTGTTTGTTACAGAGCTCTCACAGAGAAGCCTGATTGTTATGTGACCTCATAAGGAGAAGACTGGTTGTTAGGTGACCTCCAGTAGAGAAGCCTGGTGGTGAGGTGACCTCCAAAAGAGAAGCCTGGTGGTTAGGTGACTTCTGACAGAGAAGGTAAGTTGTTACATTATCTCTGACAGAAATGTGAAGACTGGTTGGTTACTGACCTCACAAAGAGAAGCCTGGTTGTCAGTTGATCTCTAATAAGGAGAAACCTGGTAGTCATGTGATCCGTAATGAGGATAACCCTGGTAGGTTACCTCTGACCGAGAAGACTGATTGTTAGGTGACATCTGAGGGAGAAGCCTGCTTATCAGGTTTTCCCTGACAAAGAAGCATGGTTGCTCGTTCACCTCTTATAGGGAAGACAGAACGTTAGGTGACCTGTAATCAGTGGAAGGCTTCTTGTTAGATGACTTCTCACAGAGAAGTCTTCTCCGGTGACGTCTGAAGGAGAAACCTGTTTAATACAGAGCTCTTCCAGAGAATCCTGGTTGTTATGTGACCTCATAAAGAGAAGACTGATCGTTGGGTGATCTCAAAAGGAGAAGCCTGTTTGATACGCGCTCTTACAGAAGCCTGGTTGTCTGGTTATCTGTGACAGAGAAGCATGGTTTTTACGTCACGTCTTAAAGGGAAGCTGTTTGGTAGGTGATCTGTAATCAGTGGAAGGCTTGTTGTTAGATGACCTCTGAGAAAGAAGTTTGTTAGGTGAAGTGTGACTGAGAAACCTGTTTGTTAAAGAGCTCTTACAGAGAAGCCTGGGTGTTATGTGACCTCATAAATGGAAGGCTGGTTGTTTTGTGATCTAATAAGGGGAAGCATGTTTGTCAGCTGAGCTCATACAGAGAAGCCTGGTTGTTACGTGACCTCACAAAAAAAAGCCTGTTTGTTATGTGGCTACTCATGGAGAAGCTTGATTGTTATGTAGTCTCTGACAGTGAAGACTTGTTGGTATGTGACCTCATAAAGAAGGCTGGTTGTTCAGTGATCTCTCATAAGGCTTACAGAGAAGCCTAGTTGTTATGTGACCTCATAAAGGGAGAGCTGGTTGCTGGGTGATCTAATAGGTAGCAGCCTGGTTGTTAAGTGACCTCTGAAAGAGAAGTCTACCTCACAGTCTTCTGACAGAGAAGACGGGTTGGTAAGTGACCTCACAAAGAGAAAACTTGCTGTTAAGTGATCTGTAATAAGGAGAAGCCTGTTTATTATGTGAGCCCTTCCAGAGACACTTGGATTTATGTGACCTCATAAAGAGAAGACTTGTCGTTGGGTGATGTAAGAAGAAGAAGCCTGTTTATTATGTGAGCTCTTACAGAGACACTTGGATGTTATGTGACCTCATAAAGAGAAGACTGGCCATTGGGTGATGTAAGAAGGAGAAGCCTGTTTGTTACGAGAGCTCTGACAGAAAAGCCTGGTTGTTAGGTGGCTTCTGATGGAGACGGTTGGTTATTATGTAATCTCTGACAGTGAAGACTGGTTGGTAGGTGACCTCATGAAGAGAAGCCTGGTTCTTCGGTTATCTCTAATAAGCATTAGAGTGAAGCTTGACTATAGAGAGGCCTTGTTGTTATGTGACCTCATTAAGAGGAGCCTGGTTGTTGGGTGATGTTATGAGGAGAAGCCCCTTTGTTAGGCGTGCTCTTACAGAAGCCTGGTTATCAGGTTATCTGTGACAGAGAAGTTCCGTTGTTAGGTCACCTCTTAAATCGAAGACTGATTGTTAGGTGATCTGTAATCAGTGGAAGGCTTGTGGTGAGCAGATCTCTGACGGAGAAGTCTTGTTAAGTCATGTCTGACAGAGAAACCTGTTTTGTTACAGAGCTCTCACAGAGAAGCCTGATTGTTATGTGACCTCATAAGGAGAAGACTGGTTGTTAGGTGACCTCCAATAGAGAAGCCTGGTGGTGAGGTGACCTCCAAAAGAGAAGCCTGGTGGTTAGGTGACTTCTGACAGAGAAGGTAAGTTGTTACATTATCTCTGACAGAAATGTGAAGACTGGTTGGTTACTGACCTCACAAAGAGAAGCCTGGTTGTCAGTTGATCTCTAATAAGGAGAAACCTGGTAGTCATGTGATCCGTAATGAGGATAACCCTGGTAGGTTACCTCTGACCGAGAAGACTGATTGTTAGGTGACATCTGAGGGAGAAGCCTGCTTATCAGGTTTTCCCTGACAGAGAAGCATGGTTGCTCGTTCACCTCTTATAGGGAAGACAGAACGTTAGGTGACCTGTAATCAGTGGAAGGCTTCTTGTTAGATGACTTCTCACAGAGAAGTCTTCTCCGGTGACGTCTGAAGGAGAAACCTGTTTAATACAGAGCTCTTCCAGAGAATCCTGGTTGTTATGTGACCTCATAAAGAGAAGACTGATCGTTGGGTGGTCTCATAAGGAGAAGCCTGTTTGATACGCGCTCTTACAGAAGCCTGGTTGTCTGGTTATCTGTGACAGAGAAGCATGGTTTTTACGTCACGTCTTAAAGGGAAGCTGTTTGGTAGGTGATCTGTAATCAGTGGAAGGCTTGTTGTTAGATGACCTCTGAGAAAGAGGTTTGTTAGGTGATGTGTGACTGAGAAACCTGTTTGTTAAAGAACTCTTACAGAGAAGCCTGGGGGTTATGTGACCTCATAAATGGAAGGCTGGTTGTTTTGTGATCTAATAAGGGGAAGCATGTTTGTCAGCTGAGCTCATACAGAGAAGCCTGGTTGTTATGTGACCTCTGAAACAGAAGCCTGTTTGTTAGGTGGCTACTGATGGAGAAGCTTGATTGTTATGTAGTCTCTGACAGTGAAGACTTGTTGGTAGGTGACCTCATAAAGAAGGCTGGTTGTTCAGTGATCTCTCATAAGGCTTACAGAGAAGCCTAGTTGTTATGTGACCTCATAAAGGGAGAACTGGTTGTTGGGTGATCTAATAAGTAGCAGCCTGGTTGTTAAGTGACCTCTGAAAGAGAAGTCTACCTCACAGTCTTCTGACAGAGAAGACGGGTTGGTAAGTGACCTCACAAAGAGAAAACTTGCTGTTAAGTGATCTGTAATAAGGAGAAGCCTGTTTATTATGTGAGCCCTTCCAGAGACACTTGGATGTTATGTGACCTCATAAAGAGAAGACTGGTCGTTGGGTGATGTAAGAAGGAGAAGCCTGTTTATTATGTGAGCCCTTCCAGAGACACTTGGATGTTATCTGACCTCATAAAGAGAAGACTGTTCGTTGGTGATGTAAGAAGGAGAAGCCTGTTTGTTACGAGAGCTCTGACAGAAAAGCCTGGTTGTTAGGTGGCTTCTGATGGAGACGGTTGGTTGTTATGTAATCTCTGACAGTGAAGACTGGTTGGTAGGTGACCTCATGAAGAGAAGCCTGGTTCTTCGGTTATCTCTAATAAGCATTAGAGTGAAGCTTGACTATAGAGAGGCCTTGTTGTTATGTGACCTCATTAAGAGGAGCCTGGTTGTTGGGTGATGTTATGAGGAGAAGCCCCTCTTTTAGGCGTGCTCTTACAGAAGCCTGGTTATCAGGTTATCTGTGACAGAGAAGTTCGGTTGTTAGGTCACCTTTTAAATCGAAGACTGATTGTTAGGTGATCTGTAATCAGTGGAAGGCTTGTGGTGAGCAGATCTCTGACAGAGAAGTCTTGTTAAGTCATGTCTGACAGAGAAACCTGTTTGTTACAGAGCTCTCACAGAGAAGCCTGATTGTTATGTGACCTCATAAGGAGAAGACTGGTTGTTAGGTGACCTCCAGTAGAGAAGCCTGGTGGTGAGGTGACCTCCAAAAGAGAAGCCTGGTGGTTAGGTGACTTCTGACAGAGAAGGTAAGTTGTTACATTATCTCTGACAGAAATGTGAAGACTGGTTGGTTACTGACCTCACAAAGAGAAGCCTGGTTGTCAGTTGATCTCTAATAAGGAGAAACCTGGTAGTCATGTGATCCGTAATGAGGATAACCCTGGTAGGTTACCTCTGTCCGAGAAGACTGATTGTTAGGTGACATCTGAGGGAGAAGCCTGCTTATCAGGTTTTCCCTGACAGAGAAGCATGGTTGCTCGTTCACCTCTTATAGGGAAGACAGAACGTTAGGTGACCTGTAATCAGTGGAAGGCTTCTTGTTAGATGACTTCTCACAGAGAAGTCTTCTCCGGTGACGTCTGAAGGAGAAACCTGGTTAATACAGAGCTCTTCCAGAGAATCCTGGTTGTTATGTGACCTCATAAAGAGAAGACTGATCGTTGGGTGATCTCAAAAGGAGAAGCCTGTTTGATACGCGCTCTTACAGAAGCCTGGTTGTCTGGTTATCTGTGACAGAGAAGCATGGTTTTTACGTCACGTCTTAAAGGGAAGCTGTTTGGTAGGTGATCTGTAATCAGTGGAAGGCTTGTTGTTAGATGACCTCTGAGAAAGAAGTTTGTTAGGTGAAGTCTGAGTGAGAAACCTGTTTGTTAAAGAGCTCTTACAGAGAAGCCTGGGTGTTATGTGACCTCATAAATGGAAGTTTGGTTGTTTTGTGATCTAATAAGGGGAAGCATGTTTGTCAGCTGAGCTCATACAGAGAAGCCTGGTTGTTACGTGACCTCACAAACAGAAGCCTGTTTGTTATGTGGCTACTCATGGAGAAGCTTGATTGTTATGTAGTCTCTGACAGTGAAGACTTGTTGGTAGGTGACCTCATAAAGAAGGCTGGTTGTTCATTGATCTCTCATAAGGCTTACAGAGAAGCCTAGTTGTTATGTGACCTCATAAAGGGAGAACTGGTTGCTGGGTGATCTAATAGGTAGCAGCCTGGTTGTTAAGTGACCTCTGAAAGAGAAGTCTACCTCACAGTCTTCTGACAGAGAAGACGGGTTGGTAAGTGACCTCACAAAGAGAAAACTTGCTGTTAAGTGATCTGTAATAAGGAGAAGCCTGTTTATTATGTGAGCCCTTCCAGAGACACTTGGATTTATGTGACCTCATAAAGAGAAGACTTGTCGTTGGGTGATGTAAGAAGGAGAAGCCTGTTTATTATGTGAGCTCTTACAGAGACACTTGGATGTCATGTGACCTCATAAAGAGAAGACTGGCCATTGGGTGATGTAAGAAGGAGAAGCCTGTTTGTTACGAGAGCTCTGACAGAAAAGCCTGGTTGTTAGGTGGCTTCTGATGGAGACGGTTGGTTGTTATGTAATCTCTGACAGTGAAGACTGGTTGGTAGGTGACCTCATGAAGAGAAGCCTGGTTCTTCGGTTATCTCTAATAAGCATTAGAGTGAAGCTTGTCTATAGAGTGGCCTTGTTGTTATGTGACCTCATTAAGAGGAGCCTGGTTGTTGGGTGATGTTATGAGGAGAAGCCCCTCTTTTAGGCGTGCTCTTACAGAAGCCTGGTTATCAGGTTATCTGTGACAGAGAAGTTCGGTTGTTAGGTCACCTCTTAAATCGAAGACTGATTGTTAGGTGATCTGTAATCAGTGGAAGGCTTGTAGTGAGCAGATCTCTGACAGAGAAGTCTTGTTAAGTCATGTCTGACAGAGAAACCTGTTTTGTTACAGAGCTCTCACAGAGAAGCCTGATTGTTATGTGACCTCATAAGGAGAAGACTGGTTGTTAGGTGACCTCCAATAGAGAAGCCTGGTGGTGAGGTGACCTCCAAAAGAGAAGCCTGGTGGTTAGGTGACTTCTGACAGAGAAGGTAAGTTGTTACATTATCTCTGACAGAAATGTGAAGACTGGTTGGTTACTGACCTCACAAAGAGAAGCCTGGTTGTCAGTTGATCTCTAATAAGGAGAAACCTGGTAGTCATGTGATCCGTAATGAGGATAACCCTGGTAGGTTACCTCTGACCGAGAAGACTGATTGTTAGGTGACATCTGAGGGAGAAGCCTGCTTATCAGGTTTTCCCTGACAGAGAAGCATGGTTGCTCGTTCACCTCTTATAGGGAAGACAGAACGTTAGGTGACCTGTAATCAGTGGAAGGCTTCTTGTTAGATGACTTCTCACAGAGAAGTCTTCTCCGGTGACGTCTGAAGGAGAAACCTGTTTAATACAGAGCTCTTCCAGAGAATCCTGGTTGTTAAGTGACCTCATAAAGAGAAGACTGATCGTTGGGTGATCTCAAAAGGAGAAGCCTGTTTGATACGCGCTCTTACAGAAGCCTGGTTGTCTGGTTATCTGTGACAGAGAAGCATGGTTTTTACGTCACGTCTTAAAGGGAAGCTGTTTGGTAGGTGATCTGTAATCAGTGGAAGGCTTGTTGTTAGATGACCTCTGAGAAAGAAGTTTGTTAGGTGATGTGTGACTGAGAAACCTGTTTGTTAAAGAGCTCTTACAGAGAAGCCTGGGTGTTATGTGACCTCATAAATGGAAGGCTGGTTGTTTTGTGATCTAATAAGGGGAAGCATGTTTGTCAGCTGAGCTCATACAGAGAAGCCTGGTTGTTACGTGACCTCTGAAACAGAAGCCTATTTGTTAGGTGGCTACTGATGTAGAAGCTTGATTGTTATGCAGTCTCTGACAGTGAAGACTTGTTGGTAGGTGACCTCATAAAGAAGGCTGGTTGTTCAGTGATCTCTCATACGGCTTACAGAGAAGCCTAGTTGTTATGTGACCTCATAAAGGGAGAACTGGTTGTTGGGTGATCT